>NC_048566.1:30725347-31397847 GCF_013265735.2 Oncorhynchus mykiss | reverse complement strand
GGAGATGACCTTGACTCTCTGATGCTTTAACCCCAGCTTTTTTACGGTGGAAATGTTTATCAAGTCCCGTTAAAGTGGCCCTGTGAACCCAAAAGGGTTCTGGTTGTCTGGATGGAAAATGTCTGACAGCTCTTTTACTGCTATGTGATCGCCCATGTATTTTTGTCTGGGGAGTAGCAGCAGGCTCTGAACTGGTGATGTGGTTTAGACTTGGGGCTGTCACAATGGGACTGATTGTAGAAGGAAACCTGACTGTCATTCAATGCTTGATTCTGACGAAGGGGGTGGGGTTTGTAAGGCATCCCTGTATATGTTTTACTTTGGCTAGTTCTCTCTCTCCTTTCTCTCTCTCTCTCTCTTTCTCTCTCTTTCTCTCACGTACACACAATTCTCTCCCTTTCTAACACACTCCCATACTTTCCCATTCTTTCAAGCATGAGCACACACATGCACTTTGTAACTCTTATCAACACACACACACACACAGATCTGATGTGCCAGTCCCCCTGGTGTCTCTACTTGTTCCCGTGCCTGTTCAGCTGCTGAGGAGTGAAGTGTAGACAGAGTGGATTCTCTCTCTCTCTGATACCCGAGTCTCCCAATCAGAGTAGTGACAGACTGACAGTGTCCAGCCTGGATTAGCCCTGTCGCTACCGCACAGTACAGGATTAACCACAGAGACCCACACACACACACACACACTCCATCTATAGAGACATAGACAAACTTTTATGAATGTACTCAAACACACACACACACACACACACTCCATCTATTGAGACATAGACAAACTTTTATTAATGTACTCAAACACACACACACACACACACACACACACACAATATTTACATACACACACATACAATGCATATCAACCTAAACTCTAGCCTATATTCAGCTGTGCCTGCATACATTTGTGTTTATATATGAATGAGAGAGTTCAGCTTTTCCTCTGGGCAGGTTACTATAGCCATCCTTTTTTATGTGTGATTGGAAAAGATCTGAGGGTGTTGGTTGGGTGTGTGTGTGTGCGTGTGTGCATGTGTGTGTGTGTGTGTGTGTGTGTGTGCATGTGCGCGCGTGCCTGCCTGGCCCGGTTCTCCTCTGTGTTACCCAAATGGAAACCCAACAGCAGCCAGCTCTCAGTCAGGACAATAAGACACTTCTCCCTGTTTAACTGGCCCACGTTTACTGGTCTCTACTGGCACGGTGCTGCTGCTTCACACAGGCTTTTCTGTTGAGTCTTTCAACCAGTTCTTTCTTTTTTTGGTGGTTGATTTTGGTTTATTTGGTTATTTTTACACTGGCTTGCCTGTGGGGATCATTTAGGAAGGCTAGACAAAAGAGCCAGGCTGGAGGCGGGAAAAACAGGTCAGTTTATAAGGCCCCTCAACTAACACACACAGCCTTGATACACACTCAGCCTTGATACACTGTGCCCTAGCAACAATGACGCTCTACACACTGAATCGTGTAGGTCACACACTGCACCTGACCGTGCACAGCACCCTGGCCTACACACTGGAACTCACCTCCCACACGATACACACTGAACCTTTCAGACGGAGCCATGCACACAACAAGCCAACACACACACACTTCAGCCAGGACTTTGTAAGCCCTAGACGATTACCCAGCTGATTGGAGTCCCTCTCCGGAGTCTCTAAACACAGTACTCACCACAGCCCCTCTTACACACACAGCCCTCTCCTTTCTCATGGAGATAAGGATGTCTCATTGTTTGCGAGACAACGGTCCGCTATTATCTTATCAAAGAGCCAATCCAATGTGGAGGAGGGTGGAGAAAGGGGAGGGGGGTTTCTTTGTGATGCGACAGGTGCTGTTGTAATTCAATTTGTCAACGGGAGGGTTTGGAAGCTGTCTGAACTTAATTGTACCGAGGGTCACAGTCCTCTCTGCTGTACTGGACATAACAGCATTGTGTAACAGTATGCTAACCACAGCATCGGCACAATGCAAATCTAGGATAACCTTGACTCATATGTACATATTGCTAACTTTAGCGGACGGGCAACTCTGACCTTTGCTTGAGCACAGTGCAAATCAAATCCAATTTTATTGGTCACATACACATAAACTCAGCAAAAAACGAAACGTCCCTTTTTCAGGACCCTGTCTTTCAAAGATAATTCATAAAAATCCAATTAACTTCACAGATCTTCATTGTAAAGGGTTTAAACACTGTTTCCCATGGTTGTTCAATGAACCATAAACAATTCATGAACATGCACCTGTGGAACGGTCGTTAAGACACTAACAGCTTTCAGACGGTAGGCAATTAAGGTCACAGTTATGAAAACTTAGGATACTAAAGAGGCCTTTCTACTGACTCTGAAAAACACCAAAAGAAAGATGCCCAGGGTCCCTGCTCATCTGCATGAACGTGCCTTAGGCATGCTGCAAGGAGGCATGAGGACTGCAGATGTGGCCAGGGCAATAAATTGCAATGTCCGTACTGTGAGACGCCTAAGACAGTGCTACAGGGAGACAGGACGGACAGCTGATCGTCCTCGCAGTGGCAGACCACGTTTAACAACACCTGCACAGGATCGGTACATCCGAACATCACAGCTTTGGGACAGGTACAGGAGGGCAACAACAACTGCCCGAGTTACACCAGGAACGCACAATCCCTCCATCAGTGCTCAGACTTTCCGCAATAGGCTGAGAGAGGCTGGACTGAGGGCTTGTAGGCCAGTTGTAAGGCAGGTCCTCACCAGACGTCACCGGCAACAACGTCGCCTATGGGCACAAACCCACCGTCGCTGGACCAGACAGGACTGGCAAAAAGTGCTCTTTACTGACGAGTTGCAGTTTTGTCTCACCATGAGTGACGGTCGGATTCGCGTTTATCGTCGAAGGAATGAGCATTACATCGAGGCCTGTACTCTGGAGTGGGATCGATTTGGAGGTGGAGGGTCTGTCATGGTCTGGGCTTGTTGTCATTGCAGGCAATCTCAACGCTGTGCGTTACAGGGAAGACATCCTCCCCCCTGATGTGGGACCCTTCCTGCAGGCTCATCCTAACATGACCCTCCAGCATCACAATGCCACCAGCCATACTGCTCGTTCAGTGCGTGATTTCCTGCAAGACAGGAATGTCAATGTTCTGCCATGGCTAGCAAAGAGCCCGGATCTCAATCCCTTTGACCATGTCTGGGACCTGTTGGATCGGAGGGCTAGGGCCATTCCCCCAAGAAATGTCCGGGAACTTGCAGGTGCCTTGGTGGAAGAGTGGGGTAACATCTCACAGCAAGAACTGGCATATCTGGTGCAGTCCATGAGGAAGAGATGCACTGCAGTACTTAATGCAGCTGGTGGCCACACCAGATACTGACTGTTACTTTTGATTTTGACCCCCCCCCCCCCCCCCCCCCCCCCCCTTCGTTCAGGGTCACATTATTCAATTTCTGTTAGTCACATGTCTGTGGAAATTGTTCAGTTTGTGTCTCAGTTGTTGAATCTTCTGTTCATACAAATATTTACACATGTTAAGTTAGCTGAAAATTAAAGCAGTTGACAGGGAGAGGACGTTTCTTTTTTGGGTTTCTTTAGCAGATGATATTGCGGGTAGAGCGAAATGCTTGTGTACCTAGCTCCAACAGTGTAGTAGTGTCTAACAATTCAATCTTAACCTATATTATGAACAGTGTTATCCATAGCGAATTTGGCTCAGATTCCCCTCAGCCTATTGGTCACCACTAAATGACAGAACATCTCAAAACCACACATCAGAGATGAAGAGAAGGGACTGTCTATCCTACATCACAGATCAGGAATCCCAAGTTGATGACGTGTGGGAGTTCTGTTCATGTGAGTGTGTACCTGGTAATAACGTGTTAATCACTCCGATCTCTCTGTCTGGCCCGTTTCAGAGAAAGAGTCCAAGGACAAGAAAGTGTCTGCTGAGGGGCCAGTCAAGGAGGCAGTGGAAGAGACTGCAGAAGAGCCTGTGAAAGAAGTGAAGAAAGAAAAGAAGGAGTCCTCTAAGGAAAAGAAGGAGTCGACCAAGGAGCCCAAGGACCCTGGGAAAGAGTCCAAAAAGGAGTCTTCAAAAGAGTCCAAGGAAAAGGAGTCCTCCAAGGAAAAGGAGTCCTCCAAGGAAAAGGAGTCCTCCAAGGAAAAGAAGGAATCCTCCAAGGAATCTAGAAAGGAGTCAAATAAGGAGACCAGCAAAGAGTCATTGAAGGAGCCTGGAAAGGAGAAAGTTTAGAGAAAGTCATCTGTGAAGGTCAAGGGGAAAAAGAAAGAGCCAGATGCTGCTGCTGGAGAGGACTGATAATGTCATGCAATAAAAACATTCAGTCACACACACACACACACACGCACGTTACGCACACACACACACACACAGTCCCTCATATACACTCATATTCATTGACAAACACACTTCTATCAGGGCTGATGCTGGTCTATAGTCAGGACTTCTGGTGTCTGTGTTAGATGAAGGTGTGGTGCAGAAGATGAGGCCCTGTCAGAAACTCCAGTAGAACAGTCTAGGAGTTGGACGTGCGACATCAAAGCCCTTCCCCTCCCTTCCTTCCAGTGGCAGCGTCTCGCAGTGGAACCCACAGCCCTGTGCGTCGGTAAGCCCTAACCACCCCGCCTACACGCGGGCACTCTGACATCTACCCCGCCCTCTCGCCCCCTCGTGTGGCACCATGCCTTGCCAGAGCCACCCCCGCCTCAGGCTAAGAATAACCCCCGCTTTCCGTCCCCTCGGGTAAAACGAGGCCACTTTCGCCCCCCATCAGCAGCTTTCAACGCACAGAAGCAGGAAAACCATCAAACTGAGACAAAAGGGGAGGGATTTCAAGCAGCCCTCGTGATCGTTTGCAGGAACATACTCAATCACGCACACCACAAACACAAGAATACAAACATGCACAACTATACATGTAAAAACACTAGCTAGCACCTGCACGTATTCTGCAACACACAGCCCTGCAAGTTTAGCCGTGTTTCCAGCCTCTGAGACCACCTTCTGTTAGAGGACCGCTGTGCCAGCCTGACCAATGGCAATCCAAACAGCTCTTTATGTTGTCTGTACCTGTACGTCCTGTATGTGTGTGTTGTCTGTACGTCCTGAATGTGTGTGTTGTCTGTACGTTCTGTATGTGTGTGTTGTCTGTACGTCCTGTATGTGTGTGTTGTCTGTACGTTGTCTGTACCTGTACGTCCTGTATGTGTGTGTTGTCTGTATGTCCTGTATGTGTGTGTTGTCTGTACCTGTACGTCCTGTATGTGTGTGTTGTCTGTACGTTGTCTGTACCTGTACGTCCTGTATGTGTGTGTTGTCTGTACGTTGTCTGTACCTGTACGTCCTGTATGTGTGTGTTGTCTGTACGTTGTCTGTACCTGTACGTCCTGTATGTGTGTGTTGTCTGTACGTTGTCTGTACCTGTATGTCCTATATGTGTGTGTTGTCTGTACGTTGTCTGTACCTGTATGTGTGTGTTGTCTGTACGTTGTCTGTACCTGTATGTGTGTGTTGTCTGTACGTTGTCTGTACCTGTATGTCCTGTATGTGTGTGTTGTCTGTATGTTGTCTGTACCTGTATGTCCTGTATGTGTGTGTTGTCTGTACGTTGTCTGTACCTGTACGTCCTGTATGTGTGTGTTGTCTGTATGTTGTCTGTACCTGTATGTCCTGTATGTGTGTGTTGTCTGTACGTTGTCTGTACCTGTACGTCCTGTATGTGTGTGTTGTCTGTACGTTGTCTGTATCTGTACGTCCTGTATGTGTGTGTTGTCTGTGCGTTGTCTGTACCTGTACGTACTGTATGTGTGTGTTGTCTGTACGTTGTCTGTACCTGTACGTCCTGTATGTGTGTGTTGTCTGTACGTTGTCTGTACCTGTACGTCCTGTATGTGTGTGTTGTCTGTACGTTGTCTGTACCTGTACGTCCTGTATGTGTGTGTTGTCTGTGCGTTGTCTGTACATTGTCTGTACGTTGTCTGGAGGAATTTAGACGTGTACCGTTTCCTAACTCAGCTTAATGAACATATTACAGCAAAGTTTTGTACCATAATCAGCTAGTTTGATGCACCAGGCACCTGTTCTCTGCCTGTTTTTATAGACAAAGCAGGGTGATTCAAGTTAGTGCTATGAAACCATTGTTTAAATGTACTGTATCTCCTTAATCTCCCTCCGTATGTATGTCTTTCTCTATCCCTTTAGGTCTGTCTCTTTTCACTCCTTGCTTACTGAGTATGAGGGACAGTGTATATGTTAGAGTATATAGGAATAGTCACTGTTAAAATGACTTTGTCCTTGGCCAGTGGCTTTAGGTTTGTTTTTTCCCTTACTGTTGTGTAAACGGTCTGTGCAAATTTTCCTGAGCTCGGCACAAGGTCAATTTAAGATTGAGTAACTGTGAGACTCACTGTTTAATTTGGCACGGGTGGTTTGTAGATGTTGCGTTAAAGTCACGTTGTGGAAGAAGATGGGAATGGACTCTGGCGGACTCTCCTCTCAGGTCTGTGTTATGTTATGTCTGTTTGACATCCGTGGGTTCTCTTTTTTTGTATTATTCTCCTCAATAACTTGTGTCTTTGACTAAGCACTTTGTGGCACTCTGTGTTTCACAACATGAATGTTGTACAGGACAGGTTCAAGTGCAGAAAAATGATTGACATAGGACCAAACATTGTTACAAGCCCCACTGTGAAAAATGAACAGTGCCACACAGGTTTGAGAAAATGTCATAAAAAGCCCTTTGCATTAGCCTTTTACAAACAAATGGGTTGGTGTCATTTTATTGGAGAAGCTGCTTTGTGAGAGGCGTAGGAGAGAATGTATATCTGATGTATGTGCATGCTCTTGTCCAGAACAGTACGTAACGCAAATGTGTATCTGAGAGGAGATGAACTGCTATCCCTACTTCCCTGTGAAAAGCTTGTAAAAAGATGGAAAGTATTGAGTGTGATAGGTCCCAGCCCCAGACTAAATCTACAGCTCTCACAATGCTCTTTGATAAATGCCTCTCTTTTTCCTCTCCCCTGTCTTAAAGAGACAAACTCGCTTTCTCTATGGATGTTTTTGTGCATGATAGTGTTTTCTGTGTCTGCAGTTCTATTCGAGTGTTCTGGTGTGTTTGTAGATGATGTGTGTCATTGTGTGTGTGTTTCTGTGAGCGAGTGTGTCATCTCTGATCGGGGCCCAAATGAAGTTGCCTGTGAGTCGCCCGCTCGCACAGCTGAAGCTTGCGGGTACCCGGCCTCTCACCCTGCAGGGGTCAGAGTTCAGGCTCGTTTTAAGTTTGGATTGGAGCGAAGGTATCCCTGGATCCACCGTGGTGCTGCTGGATGATCCAGGCTGGCGTGGGTCGGAGCCGGACGGAGGTCACGCTCCAGTCTTGACACGACAGCTGAGTCTAACCCCTTCCCCTCTGGACCCAGACCCACCGTCTGCCCGCAGTCTTAACCCTGGGCAGCTGACTCCCAGGGCTCTCTTAACGTCTGTGCAATGTCTACACAACATCTGCCCCATGTCAATGAGATGTAGTAGTAGACACAATGCTCAAAAATGTTCTTCATACTGATTCCATACATATTGATTGACTCAAGCAGGGACAGTGACATAAAAGCACAACACTATAATATCTGATATAATAATATTTAGCAGGTGCTTTTATCCAAATCGACTTGGTCATATTCACACAACAGCACAACACTATAACAAGGATGGACAACTCTTCCCCCTTTCTGTAGGCTCGCGGACCAATTTCACCCAAAAATAAATATTACTATGATATTTAAAAAATAATAATAATAGAGTACACAAGGTGCATCTTCGAAATTTGGTTGTGCATCAGCAGCCACTCAATTAGCCCTTGTCAGCGAAACATGAGTGGTAAACTAGTCTTGTGGCCAGCTATCTAAACATGTAGTAAGCATGGTTGATCATCAGTTATCATATTAAAAACTGCAAACATTTGCCTCCAGCTATGGCAAAATGTGTAGAATTGCATGAAATTAGCTGAAAAACTGCATTTTTTTCTCTGTCCCATGGCAAAATTAATAGAATTGCATGAAATGGGTTATAAAATTGCAAAATCTTATTTGTTCCCCATGTCAAAATGTGTAGAATTGCATGAAACTTGTTTTAAATCTGCAACATTTTCTCTACACCCCATGGCAGAATTGCAGGAAATGTACTTTAATAAAAAAATAAATATATTCACTGTCAGGGGGGAGGCGCTTAAATGTTTTGTTTGCAAGGTGGTGGTATGGATGTGGGTACGCAGACCCACGAGCTACTGTTGCCCCTCTAATGAGTTCCGTTTTTTGTGTTTCCCCGCCACCATCAAAGTTGCCCATCCTTCCATGCTCTATAATATAATAATACATACCATTTAGCAGACGCTTTTATCCAAAGCGGCTTACAGTCATGCGTGAATACAATTTACTTATGAGTCGTCCCGTGATTCAAACCCACTACCCTAGCATTACAAGCACCATGCGCTACCAACTGCGCTACAAAGAACCATACAACGGAATCTGAATTACGACAGCGCAATAGGGCTCTTTCGTTTTAGAGTGGAAGAGGGTCATTTAATGTCACAGTTAAATAAATAACTGTTCAAACTCGGCATCTGTAATAATCTTGCGGCGAATTTGGGAATAGACACCTCTACTTCAAAAGGGTGCTCTTTGGCGCCATCAAGCGTTGAATATTAACACAATGTTCATCTGTACTGCTGAATGCACACACGCCGTCGACACAAAGAAAGTGACACACACTCCCTTTCTAACACAAACACATTCACTAAGTTTACTCGTCACTCGTGGCATGTTTACAATGCGAAGTAACAAGAGCAATACAATTAGATAAAATAAAACATTGTTCCTTGACAGTTAAATGCTGTAAATACAGGGTTTGGTCATAATTGGTTCTTTGAAGAAATGCTTTTCCTTCCCATTTGAGGTTCTTCAGAAGTACAATTTTAAGAGTGACAAACTGTTTTAAAAGTTGTAGATTTCTAAATCTGTCTCAAACAACAGTAACAGACACTTCATGTCATGCAAGCTGGTTAATGTAGCCTAAACTAGATAGGTGCCCTTATTATAGGCTATTGAAATGTCATAGATTATATATTCTGAATTGACATCGTGCCTTTGAAGTGGGGTCAAGCAAAGAAAATGCCTAATTTATGAAATAAATGTTGCATTGAGGATATGACTGGAAAATGTAAAATATATGATACTGAACAGACAGACATTGTGGTGCGCCCCATCAATGCGGGTGGAGGGGGAGAGATCAACAATTGTGGGATGACGCTTGGTCCCCCAGCAGCTCGAGGGGCGCAGAAAACCTACCTTGATACAAAGTGGCCTGAATTAGGGATTTTTTTGTTGTTTCATCCTGTTTTGCAGCGTGACAGTGTTGAGAGAGCGCAGCAGAGATTATCAGTAAAGACAGGTGGTACGCATGTTGTGTTCCAGGCTTGTTTGTAGTGAAACGAGATCCAGCCTCGAGATCCGATAGCAGTAGGTGGGTCTCTCCCGGCGCGGTATTATACGGAGTGTTTCATTACCACAGCGGCAGCCAGCCGGGAGCAGCGGGCAAGATTGTACGTCAAATCACTCGGATTATTAAAACCCCCGGCAACTATTTAAATATTGAGGGGCCGTTCTCGTTTTGTTTGGAGGAGGTTCCTGCACACTGCGGGGATGTTTAACTGGAGTAGTAGGGTTTCTATTACGCTGGCATCGCCGTGCGCCTCAGTAGGAGCAGTTTACTGTAACTTTGGGCTGGAGGTGGTTCGCTTCTCGCGGAGCTCCGAGTGAAAGACCAGTGCCGGCTCGTGTAGCCTAACCTAAAACCCGCTACTAATCCTGAGACAGTTGGACAGCATCTCGGCGCAAAACGGACCTAAAATTCCGAACGCAACCGGTTTCTTTTAGCGCTTGACAATATCTGTATATTTTTGGTATTGCCAAACATGAGGATTTTTGAAGACATTTAATTACGAGTATATCTTTAAGCTAAAAAATAAATATATATATATATCTTTAAGCTATTTGTGGAATTTATTTCCCAATAGTTTTATTTGTCATTTTTACTATACGCATCTGTTTTATTTTAATCTCTTATGAAATTTGTTTTTCACTTTTTTGGAAACATTGTCTTATCCTTGCACTTGTTTTGGGAACACAAGAGCGCTCCTGGACGCGACATGAGGACTGTCGCCTGGCTGTCCGCACGGCATTGTCATTGTAATTTTCTTGTGTCATGTCGATTGTCGGATGCCGGAGGACACGCGATGTCGTTTAGCATTTTGACAAACTGAAGGTTATGGGCTGGAACAAAACTAACTGAGGGGGGCAATTATGCTGGAGTCCCATATATTCTAGTGTTTTCAGTCGGACACCAACCCATGGGCATATAAATATATATATATATATATTCTAGCATATCATTTTCTTTTTTTCGTTTTCCTTCTTTTTTTTTTACTGGACCAATTTTAGGATGATGTTGTATTGCTGCTCGAGCGCCTTGGTACTTACTAATAAGTTCACCTGCAGCTTTTTATTCGTGTTTTTACTGTTCCAAATGCCACAGTCCTCCTCGCCTTTAATTACAGGTAAGATACATTGACTTGGCCTATTTAGCTTCAAAACATGTCCAGCAATTGTCAAAAACAAGAATATAGCCCAAAAGCTAGTCTATAGGCCTACATGTAGGCTATTCACTTTTCCCGTTATTTGCCACGGGGCACAGACGTCAGCTCAATGTCTAGTTTTGATTTACATTTGGTTGAACATAAATCAACAACAAATGCCACCATGCCATTGGATAGATCTTAAAAGTTGGGTGAAAAAAAATATGTTCTGTCGGGTAACTGGTACCCCCGGGCTCGTTTGAAACCTCATGACAGGCGCATTGGATCACCAGTATAATTTCCCCATCTACTGTTGTTTTGGAAACTCGAGTTGGGTCGTGCTGTCGAGGTCAGTATCCAAGTCACCTGGCGCGTTATCATTGTGCAAACATGATCATTTCTTTCAGGGGAAGACAAACCTGCGTATCGGTATCAGCTGAGTAGGCTACCATTATAGTATAATCCCACCGGATCAAATTCCCATGGAGTGTCGCTACCTGGTATTCGAAATATGCGGTATATCATCTGTCTATTGTTTTCCCTGCAGGGCCGGGAGTTGAACACACCGTTTTCGTGGGAGAGGAAAGTTGTCTGATTGTCTAAAGACAAATGCGCCCTGTCACTGTGCTCGGCTGCAAGAGGTGGATGAAGAGTAAACAACATTTATAGGGCTATTCATTCATCTCTGCTTTATAAAATAAGAAAAGTCTCATTGGATTGAGGCTAAAGTGTTGGGTTTCTCCACAATCACTTAAAGCTGTGCTGGTTTAATTACACGCGAAGGTTGTAGGGTACGCTACGGTCGGGGTAATTGCCCTGCTCCTGTAATTCTCACAGAAACCACTTTGTCACCAAATCCCCCCCCCCCCCCCCCCCCCCAAACAAAAACAACTTTTCCTGACTGCCACTGCTCTGCTCAACTAAAAATGTTATGTCTCATCTAAATTTAAATCACTCTGACAAAAATATTCTGATAAACTGATCTAATATTTCGTCATTTAGAAAAAGTTATAGGCTATAGCCTATATCAACAAAATACATTTGAAATATAACCTTATCGATAAAACTCAAGACTATTAGGCCTGCTCATTTTAACGTCTACGCAATATATCTCACAGTTATGGCATAGCCGGTGCAATTCCTGGTAGGCCTTAAGAAAAAGCACAATTGGAATATGTCGAGTCTGTCCATGACGTAATTTATCTGAGGCGTGTTGTTTCGCTGTTTTATCACGTCAATGAAGATGAAAAGGCGCGAATTTATTGCCTCTCTCCTCGCGCCCTTCACAGGTACAGAAGCCATCTGCGAGAACGAAGGAGAGGTGCTCCACATACCCAACATAACGGACAACCCGTGCATCACCTGCGTCTGTCTGGTGAGAACACATCCCAATTCTTGCTAAATGACTTTCATATGGTGTTAGGGAAGATAATTGCTAGTTGACATTGAGATTCCCTATTTGTTGTTGGCACGTACAGTGGGGAGAACATGTATTTGATACACTGCCGATTTTGAAGGTTTTCCTACTTACAAAGCATGTAGAGGTCTGTCATTTTTAATCTAAAACAAAAATCCAGAAAATCACATTGTATGATTTTTAAGTAATTCATTAGCATTTTATTGCATTACATAAGTATTTGATCACCTACCAACCAGTAACAATTCCGGCTCTCACAGACCTGTTAGTTTTTCTTTAAGAAACCCTCCTGTTCTCCACTCATTACCTGTTTGAACTCGTTACCTGTATAAAAGACACCTGTCCACACACTCAATCAAACAGACTCCAACCTCTCCACAATGGCCAAGACCAGAGGAGCTGTGTAAGGACATCAGGGATAAAATTGTAGTCCTGCACAAGGCTGGGATGGGCTACAGGACAATAGGCAAGCAGCTTGGTGAGAAGGCAACAACTGTTGGCGCAATTATTAGAAAATGGAAGAAGTTCAAGATGACGGTCAATCACCCTCGGTCTGGGGCTCCATGCAAGATCTCACCTCGTGGGGCCTCAATGATCATGAGGAAGGTGAGGGATCAGCCCAGAACTACACGGCAGGACCTGGTCAATGACCTGAAGAGAGCTGGGACCACAGTCTCAAAGAAAACCATTAGTAACACACTACGCCGTCATGGATTAAAATCCTGCAGCGCAAGCAAGGTCCCCCTGCTCAAGCCAGCGCATGCCCAGGCCCGTCTGAAGTTTGCCAATGACCATCTGGATGATCCAGAGGAGGAATGGGAGAAGGTCATGTGGTCTGATGAGACAAAAATAGAGATTTTTGGTCTAAACTCCACTCGCCGTGTTTGGAGGAAGAAGAATGATGAGTACAACCCCAAGAACACCATCCCAACCGTGAAGCATGGAGGTGGAAACATTATTCTTTGGGGATGCTTTTCTGAAAAGGGGACAGGATGACTGCACCGTATTGAGGGGAGGATGGATGGGGCCATGTATCGCGAGATTTTGGCCGACAACCTCCGTCCCTCAGTAAGAGCATTGAAGATGGGTCGTGGCTGGGTCTTCCAGCATGACAACGACCCGAAACACACAGCAATGGCAACTAAGGGGTGGCTCCGTAAGAAGCATCTCAAGGTCCTGGAGTGTCCTAGCCTGTCTCCAGACCTGAACCCAATAGATAATCTTTGGGGGGGGAGCTGAAAGTCCGTATTGCCCAGCGACAGCCCAGAAACCTGAAGGATCTAGAGAAGGTCTGTATGGAGGAGTGGGCCAAAATCCCTGCTGCAGTGTGTGCAAACCTGGTCAAGAACTACAGGAAACGTATGATCTCTGCAATTGCAAACAAAGATTTCTGTACCAAATATTAAGTTCTGCTTTTCTGATGTATCAAATACTTATGTCATGCAATAAAATGCAAATTAATTACTTAAAAATCATACAATGTGATTTTCTGGATTTTTGTTTTAGATTCCATCTCTCACAGTTGTAGTGTACCTATGATAAAATGACAGACCTCTACATGCTTTGTAAGTAGGAAAACCTGCAAAATCAGCAGTGTATCAAATACTTGTTCTCCCCACTGTAGGTTCCATAGAGGAGGAACAAAACACAATTGTTGTGTGTAATTATTGCCTCTGCGCTTGACTGAATATTCTTAATATTCATATTGTGGCCTAAATATGTATAGTCTATAGCGAGTTGTAGGTCTAACTGGGCAAATAGGCCTGTACTGTAATTATCACAAAGAATTATGAATACTGTTGCTACCGTTTCAATAAGAGCAGAAGGCTAGCTATGTCATTATTTCCCTTCTAAGCCCACACTGGCTTTTAAACAAAATGGCATTGTTTGTTTAAAGACACCCTTGTCTTCCTGCTGTCTTTGCCCGACTGCCTGTTAAATCCAGGCTACAAATGTAAAAGGTGTCTTTCCTGGAACATTTGCTCTTTGACCTTGTTTTAGGGGTTGAGAATGCAAGTGAGAGGCTTTTCTGTCACCAGAAGCCAGGTTCAATAATGCTCTCCCTCGCCTGTCTTTTTAGTCCATATTTAAAAGTGTCATGTGGTGAGGAAGCATCTACAAATGTTTTGTTTGACTTGCAGGGTATTTGCCCTATGTGAAACAGAGAAACAGTGTGCGTGTGCAAGGTTATATATTTCTGTGTGCACTGTGCACACTACTGTGGCCGTCCTCGGCTGTCTCCAGCGGCTCTGATAGTCTCTTTGATATGTCTCCCTCTGCTAACCACCTCCTTATCAGGCTTCCATCACTAGGAGCCCTGCTGAATGCTATCAGTCATCAGAGGGCCACAGCTAGCCTTTCATCTTGGCCCGTCCGTCATGTCACTGGCCCCACAGTGCCTCGCAGGGAAGGGGGGCCAGCGATGCTGTCTTTTAGGGGGGGTTAGCAGATTTTAAAGGGTGGGGGGGAGCTGTCAGGGCTCTAGTGTCACTCACAGGCTCCCAGTTGCGGCGGAGTACCTGTTAATGGCCCTTCACTGGCGGAAACTGAGGCACACAGAGAAGCCATTCTTTTCGCCAGCCGTCTCACAAGACGCAGGAATCTGCCTCCCGCTCGCTAAACATAATATACAGACAGCCAGGAGGCAGCTCTCATTAATCTACTATCTACTACTCTCCCTCTCTTTTTGCCCCCTCTCCTCTTTCTCGGTAGCAATGATTGATGAGCTCAGTAGGCTGACCAGTGATCTGCAAACATTTGGGAAGCCAAAGGTCCTTTCCTGTTCCAACCGCTCCACAAACATGGAGATCAATACTCACCGTGTACCTTTACAATCTTTACCTCTGCCACTGGCGTTGTCAGCAAACCACTAAACCAGCCAGCATGTCTGTCCAGGTACAGAGATGTAATAACATTGGATTTATGTGTGGAATTGGCATGTGAACGTCATTTTATGAAAAGGAGCAATAACTTGTACACCATTCTGTCTAAAGGGACAACCAAACTCCAAAAAGGAAAAGCATAAATGCTAGGATGAAATGAGAAACTTGATATCTCTACACTCTTAGAAGAAAATATGCTATCTAGAACCTTAATGGGTTCTTCAGCTGTCCCCATAGGATAACTTTTGAAGAAACCTTTTTGGTTCCAGGTAGAATCCTTTTGTGTTCCATGTAGAACTCTTTTTTACAGAGGATTCTACATGGAACCCAAAAGTGTTTTTACCTGGAACCAGAAAGGGTTCTCCTATGGGGACAGCAGAAGAACCATTTTGGAACCCTTTTTTCTAAGAGTGTAGTCTAGAAGACTTAAAGAAGGCAAAATCCTCCTTTATTTTCGGCTCTCTTTCTCCATCCCCCTCTTCCCCCCTTTCTGTCAGTGCACTGTGAGGCTAGTGGTACAGTTCTCCCAGTGGTCTATAGAGCAAAGATGGTGTTAGAGAACCTTCAGGGCAGCATTGCTACTGGACCTCCCAGGATACTTCTAATGGAGGGGTAGAAACAAATATATATATGGCCTCCCGAGTGGCGCAGCGGTCTAAGGCACTGTATCTCAGTGCTAGAGGTGTCACTACAGACCCTGGTTCGATCCCGGGCTGTATCGTAAACAGCTGTGATTGGGAGTCCCTTCGGGAGGCACACAATTGGCCCAACGTTGTCCGGGTTAGGGGAGGGTTTGGCCGGGGTAGGCCGTCATTGTAAAATAAGAATTTGATCTTAACTGACTTGCCTAGTTAAATAAAATAAATAACAAATATACAGTACCAGTCAAAAGTTTGGACACACCTGTTAATTGAAATGCATTCCAGGTGACCTCCTCATGAAGCTGGATGAGAGAATGTCAACAGTGCGCAAAGCTGTCATCAAGGCAAAAGGTGGCTACTTTGAAGAATCTAAAATATATTTTGATTTGTTTAACACTTTTTTTGGTCACTACATGATTCCATTTGTGTTATTTCATAGTTTTTACGTCGTCACTATTATTCTACAATGTAGAAAATTGTAAAAAAAAAAATAAAGAAAAACCCTAGGTGTGTCCAAACTTTTGACTGGTACTGTATATATGTTTTATTGTCACACACCAGATAGGTGCAGTGAAATGTGTTGTTTTACAGGGACAGCCATAGTAGTACGGCACAGGAGGTTGGTGGTACCTTAATTGGGGAGGATGGGCTCATGTTAATGTCTGGAGCGGAATCAGTGGAATGGTATACAAATACATCAAACACATGGTATCTGTCCTCCCCTCAGCAGCCTCCACTGTAGGACAGAGCCCCTGGATTAAGTTAGGGTTAAGTGCCTTGCTCAAGGGCACATCGACAGATTTTCACCTTATCGGATCATGTATTCCAACCGCTAGGCTACCTGCCAGGACATGAAGAAGGATAGGACAACAACCATCTTAATTCAGAGAAAAGTCATGGAGCTAGTCTACCTACACATCGGAGCCAAAAGTTACATTCAGTTCATTCAGCACCATTCACTTTCTACTACTGGTGCAGGAATAGGCCTACTTCTTGGATAGGCTTGTGACTTCTCAGTGAAATGTATATATTGTTGCCCTTATCTTTTTTCATCCAGTTTTAAGCCACAACTGCTGCTCCTGTGGGGTAGCGACATGTTTGCTTTGGAGGGAGGTGAAGGGTCACGAGGGCAAGGAGTCCAGGTTTAAATAGGCCTTTGATTTGAGTGCTCCTCTGAAGAGCCTTTTAGTGATCTCTCCATCCTCCCATGAAAGACTGGCGGCACGGCGGCTGGCGGGTCTGTCAGCTTGTTTTGGCATGCCCTCTGGGGTCAGGCTGAGAGATAGATGGAGGAGAGAGAGTGATAGTGGAAAAGATTGGGAGAGAGATTAGGAGGGAGGGAGGGAGAGAGAAATTATTCATAGACCATGGTTTGACTGAACACATTTTGATTCTCTGAATTTGGCAAATGGAGATGGTGAAACTGACTGTGCTGTTGCCATCTAGTGGTCATCTTTCCACAGCACATGACCATCACGTCAGGGATCAATGCATCTTACATACTCTACATATATTTTTAGATGGTCACATTAACCTATCAACATGTTATTACCCTTCAAATATTTCTCTAGTTATTACACCAGAGACTAGCAGTAGTCCAATAACAATCCCCAGACCACCCGTTGGCCTATTAGAAGCCACGACATACCACCAGTAGACCAGTAAGAAGCCTCAGAAAGTGCACGGTATGTTGAGTGTTAATGAGGCGTGGTGACCTGATTTGACCCCTGACCTTTGCTGAGAGAGGTCAAACCTCTTCACACCACTTAGTGTTAATGGCTGCCGAGTGGAATGGCTCCAAAGCCCAACTAAGAAAGCACAGGTGTGGAGAGACATAAAGATTCAAGGACAAATACGGGACCTCTATGACACTACTGTAGATAACTGTGGTCGTCAGAAGACTAGACTCACAACTTATCACCACTCTTTCTATTTCTCTCGCTCACTCTGTCATCCTCTCTCTGTCTACCTCTCTGTCTCTCTATTGCTCTTTCTATCGCTCTCTCTCTCTCTCTCTCTCTCTCTCTCTCTCTCCACCTGTCAGACTTTCCAGTCATCATGTCTGATGGTATCTGTCTGCCCTTCTCTCATTCCCTCTATCTCTTTTTCTCTCACTTTCAATAAATCCCTTTATCTATCTGGCATCATATA
The DNA here is from genome assembly GCF_013265735.2 of Oncorhynchus mykiss. Classification (NCBI taxonomy): domain Eukaryota; kingdom Metazoa; phylum Chordata; class Actinopteri; order Salmoniformes; family Salmonidae; genus Oncorhynchus; species Oncorhynchus mykiss. Next base: position 31,380,128 of record NC_048566.1, on the reverse strand, counting down.
TCTCACTCTCAGACATATTTGTCTCAAACTAGCTGTTGAAAGTGCTCTGAAAATCTCTACGATTTAGGCCAGTGGTTTGGGGAGCGCTTTACAGAGACTATGTATGGATTCCATGTGCCTTCGCCTCTCGCCGCCCTTCTCTCGCCTTCACTGATGACATCACCCAAACCAGCCTGGTTAGGGAACCAGTGAAGGCTCTCCGTACATAAAACCGCCCAGTTATATTTTAGTTATGTGGGCCACAGTCCGGCTTTGATGTTGACTCATTATACAGTCCAGTTAGGTTGCACTGAGTAAATGGGCACTATATAAAGAGAGTGTATAAAGCTAGTGGCAAAGTGATAATGTTAAGCTAGTATATGAAGTGAGGTTGTATATAAATTGAGAAGAGAGAAAGAGAATGTCTGCGTAAAGTACATGTGTAACCCGAGTTCATTTTAGCCTGTAGAAAGGGAGTGTCGACAAAGAATGTGCCGGAGACTTTATAATGTGAATACACTGATGGCAGTCAAAAAGCATCTTCTCTTTCTCTCCGTCCATCCCTCCGTCTCCCTCTTCCCCTCTCTCTCCCCCTCTCTTTCTCTCTCCTCCCCCCTCTCTCTTTTGCTCTGTCTCTCAGGAGGGGAAGGCAGACTGTAAACAGGAGAGGTGTCCCCTGGTGTCTGAGGACTGTGCTCTGGTGGTCAAACAGACGGGAGCCTGCTGTGAGAGATGCAAAGGTGAGCAGCACACACACTCTACTACTCTCATCACCATGAAAACATGAGGTCAAAGGTTAGGGGATGCATGTAATGTTCTGTAGTCTCAGCGAGACCAATAAACTTGGAATTTTGTCGCGTGGGGGGAGTTGGGTCTATCTTTGGATCTCTTTAGTGTTGATGTATAGACCTTGCTGCAGCATTGCAGTGATGTTGTTTGACGGTCATTGATGCTACCTGTAGGAGTGAGGGTGACGCGACAGCTTGAGTCCCACAGTAGAAGACAGTCAGTCCAGCTGCACTGGTCAACCTACTTATTTAACCACTACTGCCTCCTTGTGGGGGAATGAATAATAGTTTTTCTTCTAACAGCACAATAGTTACTGTGCGTGTGTATGTGTACTGTATCAGACCAATTGAAGATTCTGCTTGAGGGTAAATTGCTACATACACAAACACATATAGCTATTATTTCCCAGCTTCTACTCACATACACCCACAAACATGTGACAGGCCTACAGCGGTTCGTATTTGTCTTAAGAACTATTCTTTCTCACACTGTTTGCCAGCATCTCTCTCTTTCTCTCTCTCTCTCACACACACACACACACACACACACACACACACACACACACACACACACACACATACACATACACATACACACACACACACACACACACACACACACACACACACACACACACACACACACACACACACACAGCTGCAGTGGTGGACTTCTCCTCTCTGGGACGGGTTAGGACCCGTTGGTGTTTGGGTTCAGCGTTCGGTTTACAGGGCACAGAAATAACCCTTGTTTACGAGCCACTGCGCCGCTCTGCCTCCCAGACTAGGCCCGCACGCATTCGCCTCCCGGCCGGAACACACAGGGGTCGGGTAGTGTTGGGGTCACCATGGATACGGTCCACAGCATTGACCACCTCATGGTCAGGAACGCGGTCCTTTGTTTGCTGTCAAGATTATACGAGACTAGAGTTAATTCAAATGAGAAGAGGTGGAGCTCGCTTAAGTCGACCATGGAAAGCCCCATGTTGTCATGGTGAACGGTATTAGTGCCTATTGTTCCTCCATTGTGGTTGACTTTGGGTTTTATTCATGACCATGTCTACATTTAGAACAGGAACTTGCTCGTGTCAGCACGAAAACCTCCCACTGTTCAAGTACTTAATGCAGTGGTTTTATCATAGGAATGGTTTTGCTGTGTTTCCATAACCAGACAACCCTATATCTGTTGAAATTGAAGATCGTATTAATTTAGTCCCTTATTGACTGTGGGTGGTGTATCTGGAGCGTTGTGATTGCTCATAGTGGATCTCAGGCCCATTTCACATGGTGTTTTTATCATGCCCTTGGAATGGACCTGGACACTTCACAACAACATGTTCTGTTATCTTGATACATCTATATTATGGATTGGGTTTGTCAGAGAGTTTGTGCATGCCTGCCTGCCTGCCTGTCTGTCTGTCTGTCTGTCTGGCTGGCTGTCTCGAGTGTCTGAATTGCACATACACTATCTTTCAAAAGTTTAGAGTCACTTAGAAATGTCCTTGTTTTTGAAAGAAAAGCAATTTTTTGGGCCATTAAAATAACATAAAATTGATCAGAATTACAGTGTAGACATTGTTAGTGTTGTAAATGGCTATTGTAGCTTGAAACGGCTGATTTTTAATGGAATATCTACATAGGCCCATTATCAGCAACCATCACTCCTGTGTTCCAGTGGCACGTTGTGTTAGCTAATCCAAGTTTATAATTTTAAAAGGCTAGTTGATCATTAGAAAACCCTTTCGCAATTATGTTAGCACAGCTGAAAACTGTTGTTCTGATTAAAGAAGCAATAAAAATGTGCTTTTCTTCCAAAAACAAGGACATTTCTAAGTGACCCCAAACTTTTGAATGGTAGTGTATGTATGTGGCAGTGTCGAGACTACTAAACTTTACCATCGCTATGCCAAATCAAGACAATCAAAGAAAGGCCTTCCCTAGCCATAGGGGACACTATAGCCAGCTGGCTCTGACGGTGGTGGCACACAGACTCCCTCCAGGCATCGCTTACAATGGATTTGTAACTCTGTGTTCAATCTGTCTCAACACGTATGGTCTGGAGAGGCAAACAGCTCTATGTTCACACATGTAGTCCATTTAGTGCTCCCTGTAGACTTTTAGTTTCCACAAACTAGTAAACATTCACATCCAGGTTTGGAGTGCCAACTCTCTCTCTCGCTCTCCCTCTCTCTCTATGTCTCTCTCTCTACCCCACCCTCTCTCTCTATCCTCCCCTGTCTCTCTCTCATTCCCTCTCTCTCTCCTCTAGGTTGTCAGCTGGATGGAGAGTCCTATAATAGTTCTGTCTCCTGGACCAGCTCCATCAAGCCCTGCATCTCTCGCCGCTGTCAGGTGAGTGTCACACAGAGAAACGAAAGAGAGAAAGGGAGGGTAACAGAGAGAGAGAGAGAGATGATGATGAGAAAAGTAAGGAGAGGGAATGTAAAGTAAATGAAGTAGAGAAGGAGAGAGGGAGTACTAAGAGAGTAGCAGACAGAGAGAGGGAGTACTAAGAGAGAGACAGACAGAGAGAGGGAGTACTAAGAGAGAGACAGACAGAGAGAGGGAGTACTAAGAGAGAAGCAGACAGAGAGAGGGAGTACTAAGAGAGAGACAGACAGAGAGAGGGAGTACTAAGAGAGAGACAGACAGAGAGAGGGAGTACTAAGAGAGAGGCAGACAGAGAGAGGGAATGATAGTGGGGAGTGAGTGGAAAAGAGGCAAACCGACAGAGTGAGTGAAAGAGAGACGGGTGGAGAGGGAGATTAATGAGGAAAGAGAGAAAGATAAATGAGGATCTAGGGAAAGATAGACATACTTTTAGAGTGGGAGGCTGAATGACGCAGACAGAGACTCAGAGTTGGGGAGGGAACGAAAGATGTGAGGGAGAGAAAGAATGAGACAGTGGACAGATAGCCAAGGGGTTGGAGGAAGAAGAGACATAACGAGAAAGAAAAGCAGATGAAGTTGGAGGGATGAGAGAGAGAGATAGAAAGATGAAGAGGGAGGATATATGTCTCAATGTCTTTGAGAGAGGAGCAAGGTGAACTTGGCAGTACAGTCCACCCTTCTGGTTCCAAGCCTCCCCAACCCAGTGTCTACCTCACAAGACTAACCCCACACGTCTCCTCAAAACACATGTATACCCAACCTCACTTACTGTATACACACCACACACTCACATACATGGTCCCACAATACTACTTAAAATACAAAACACATGCACAGATCTGAACACTATAAGTCAATGGCAGTGGACACAGCTGTGTGAGGGAGTGTCAGCTCCAGCATTGGGGAGGTCCAGTCAAACTAGACTGTGTTAGTCTGCGTGTTGAAGGGTGGCGTGTGAAAAAAGCAGAGCTCTACACACCACTCATTTACTCCATCCCCAAGATACCCACGCGGTGGGAATGGGGTGGGGGGGGTCTGACCAATATCCAGACCTCACACACAAACAACGTGTTGTGGTCCCTAGTTCTAGTTTTAACACTCCTAGTTCTAACACTACTAGTTCTAACACTCCTAGTTCTAACACTCCTAGTTCTAACACTCCTAGTTCTAACACTCCTAGTTCTAACACTCCGAGTTCTAATACTCCTAGTTCTAATACTCCTAGTTTTAACACTCCTAGTTTTAACACTCCTAGTTCTAACACTTCTAGTTCTAACACTCCTAATTCTAACACTCCTAGTTTTAACACTCCTAGTTTTAACACTCCTAGTTCTAACACTACTAGTTCTAACACTTCTAGTTCTAACACTTCTAGTTTTAACACTTCTAGTTTTAACACTCCTAGTTCTAACACTCCTAGTTTTAACACTCCTAGTTTTAACACTTCTAGTTCTAACACTCCTAGTTTTAACACTCCTAGTTCTAACACTTCTAGTTTTAACACTCCTAGTTCTAACACTCCTAGTTTTAACACTCCTAGTTCTAACACTTCTAGTTCTAACACTCCTAGTTTTAACACTCCTAGTTCTAACACTTTTAGTTCTAACACTTTTAGTTCTAACACTTCTAGTTCTAACACTCCTAGTTTTAACACTCCTACTTTTAACACTCCTACTTTTAACACTCCCTAGTTCTAACAGTCCTAGTTTTAACACTTCTAGTTCTAACACTCCTAGTTTTAATACTCCTACTTTTAACACTCCTACTTTTAACACTCCTAGTTCTAACACTCCTACTTTTAACACTCATAGTTCTAACACTCATAGTTCTAACACTCATAGTTCTAACACTCCTAGTTCTAACACTCATAGTTCTAACACTCATAGTTCTAACACTCATAGTTCTAACACTCCTAGTTCTAACACTAATAGTTCTATCACTCCTAGTTCTAACACTCCTAGTTTTAACACTCCTAGTTCTAACACTCCTAGTTCTACCACTCCTAGTTCTAACACTCCTAGTTCTAACACTAATAGTTATATCACTCCTAGTTCTAACACTAGGGACCACATATTTTTTTCAGGTACATTTTCGGTGAGTGATCAGGGGTGTCCCAGTATGTAGAATAGATGCATGCATGTGTGAGATGCAGAATGGAATGTTCCTATCTAATGGTATGTCCCTATCCAATGGTATGTCCCTATCTAATGGTACGTCCCTATCTAATATTCTGCTCACGTAGTACATGCCTTACATAACTGAAACGGGATTCAAATCTCTAAGCAACCGAGAGACGAGTTTGTCTAATACAGGAATGAGAGGAATGCAGAAGAATATTCACTGATGTACGTAGCCTAGGACTGGACAGGGATGCTGCTGAGAATAAGTCCTAGGAAATTTGTTTGAACAATGATAAATAAATCACTGTTTTAATTGCTTCCTGGTTTTGACAGGAAGGGGTCGTAACTGAAGCGGAAGTGCAATGTGTCGTCCACTGCAGGAACCCCAAGATTCACCCCAAGAAGTGCTGTCCAACGTGCCCGAGTGAGTGATTGTGTGTGTGCGTGTGTGCGTGTGTGTGTGTGTGTGAGAAAAGGAATACATGGATAATAAAGCTAACCTGTGTGTCTCTTCTGTTCCAGGCTGTATCTTGGAGGGCCGTCTGTACAAAGAGAGGGAAGAGTTTCACCCTGAGGGAAAACCCTGTATTAAATGCACCTGCACTGTGAGTATACACTGTATAGACATGCATGTCTCCAGTCCCCACAGTACAGTGACTGGCCCTCTGTGGTCCAAATGAGTTTGTCTTGGCTCTCAGGGGACTCACAGTGGTAACACCCCCCTTCCCCTCCTCCTCCTCCCCTTAGTAAACAAGCAGGGGAGGTGAGTGAGTAAACACATTAATGTGAGTTGAGTCTGTCAACACATTAATGCCTCAGTGTACACTGTGTCCTGTACCAGCCGTTAATGAGGGCACACTGCTACAAGGCCAGGGGGAACTGTGACAACCATCTGGCATCTAGAGTAGTTGTGTTTGTGAGCTGTTAAAGGTGGCAATCCGGGTTTTACAGGTGCAGACAAAGGTGCAAATGGTATTGTGAATGGAAACGGTCAATAAGTGGAGATAAGTTGAGTAATGCATAAGAGAATATGAATGCAGAATTGTTCCAACGTCTATGTATATAGCTTCCTTATTCTTATTTTATTGTGGTATTTTGTTTAACTTTGGTTTATTTAGTAAATATTATCTGAACTCTATTTTCTTAAAACTGCATTCTTGGTTAATGGCTTGTAAAGTAAGCATTACACCTGTTGTATTCGGCACGTGTGAGAAATAACATTTGGATTTGATATGATATGCTGTGTTCTTTCAGGGAGGGCGGACCCTATGCGTCAGGGATGTGTGTCCTGTCCTCTCATGCCCCGCCCACCTGAGCCACACTCAGCCCGGACAGTGCTGTCCCAAGTGCCTCGGTAACACCCCACTCTCATCAAATACCTCATAGGACTCTCTGATAGAAGTCTGGAGAACATATTCATATTTCATGAATTATTATTATTAAAACATCACACATCATTAAAACATCATAACAGTCAAAATAATTATCATCAAGCTGATCTCTTTTTTCTTTCTTACTCTCTCCCTCCGTCAGGTCAGAGGAAAGTGTTTGACCTGTCGATGGGGAGTTGTCTGTTCCACAGTGAGGTCTATGAGAACGGCACCTCCTTCAAGCACGACAACTGCACCACCTGTACCTGCAAGGCAAGAACTGACAAGGGAACCAGACCCCAGAACTCTATTCAACTTATATCACCAAGTTACCGTCAATAACTGACCCCTTCTCCTTCCCTCGTATCCCTCCACCTTCCCAGAATTCCACTGTGGTGTGCAGGAAGCGCTGCTCTCGGCCGGGCAGTTGCCATGGTGACCAGTGCTGTGGGGAGTGTCTATCCTTCGTGGAGGTAGCGGAAGTGAAGTACTGCCGGGTCAGGAACAAGATCTACCGGGTGAGACAGTCTGGGACAACAAGTCCTAATGATGCATCCTTGATATCAACTGGGAGAATAGAACCTTACCATTTCCTCAACATTCAACACTGATACCTATCCACCGCAGTTGTCCTTATTATTATATGCATATTTATACAGACATTAATACTGGTTTGATAAGCTGATTGAAGTTGTGGTTGATTGGTTCCCTCTCTGCTTCTTCCTCTGCTCTAGGAGGGAGACATGTGGTCGTCTGTGAACTGCACCCTGTGTGCCTGTGTCAAGGGGGCCATCGAGTGCCAGCCAAAGCAGTGTGTGCCAATCACCAGCTGCCCCTCGGTGAGTGACAGGCTCAAGGCCCAATCACAAACTGTCTTGTGTTGCGCCTTTTCATTCCCGTAATCTTTCAATGAAGTGATGTGAATGACAACATCGATTAGAATAGACTTTAAAAAAGATGCTCACTCACTTTACCTTTCACCTTAAAGCTGGAATCCGTACTTGGTGAAACTGCCACATCCGTTTGTGATGTTACAACAACAAAGAAGTTACCTCAAACCCAGTTTTGTTCTTCATTGGACCCGTGATAGAACAGCAGAGTCCTGCAAATCATTTTTTACCACGATGCTGAATGCTCCTCTATTCCGTTTCATCAACAAAATAAAAACTAGAACAAATGCTCTGGGGCGGACAGTGGCGCTGTTTCACCGTATGCAGATTTCAGCTTTAAGCAATTTCCCATCTGCAACTTAAATGCACTTATGTTATGAACACTGCCTATATCTATAGGACATAGCCCTGGGGTCCCTCTGTTCTCCCTGAATCAGCAACATGAGACAGTCCCTTTCACACCTCACCACATCCCCATCCATCTGGTCCCCCTCCCGCTGAGACAGACAGAGGCTGTCTACTGTCCAGAGTTACTGTCTGTGACTAACCGCCACATGTTGGTGTCACAGCAGGCAGCTGGCTAGAAGCTGATTTAGCGGTGGAGGTGTAAGGAGGAGTCAAAAACGATTCACCTGGGCCAGAACAGTGTGAGTGGGCCAAGGCACAACCCTGCTATCTTACCACAGTAACCATACCTTCAGCTGTCCAGTTTTTTGGGGCTGAGTAACAGTCCCAGTTCACACGGAGGTCACCTGTCTTGGGGTGATGTAGTAGATTCTTTGCATTCCAGCGACCAAATGATCAGTTACTTATTCATGCTGCCAGTGACCAGCGTTCACAGGGTTACAATGGTTACCTAGCGTCACCTGTTATGGTCACATAGCGGTTGCTTGTTGCGCGGTAATGTAGTGGTCATCTGTTCTCAGATGCGTTCATATAGTCGACATTAAAGGCCCGTTGTCATTCTTTTTTAAGCTAGCATCCCACCACCATCACATATACACCGCGCCTGTCTGGTTATGGAGCAGATCATGGTCACATAGGTGTATAATGAACTGTCATACGGTCATTAGTCAGACAGTACAATTACAGTCACATATGGCTGCCTTAGTCATGGATTCCTAGTTGTCACACAGCGTTCACCTGTTATACAGTCATGTAGTATATCCCCTAACGGCCATCTGTGTTTGTGTCTTGGTCACTGAGTCATGGTCATCTGTCGTAATAGTCACATAACAGCCAACTGAGACACGGTCACATAGCGGTCAATTGCAATATAGATACGGTCACATAGCGGTCACCTGTCATACAGTATCACAACATCCACTCATCATACCTTCCTGGTGGTCATGTAGCATTCACCTGTCACGCGGTCACAGTGCGGTCACCCATGTGTCTGCCCCTCCGTCCCATAGGAGACACACAGTCTCCAGTCAGGTCTTTGTCTGGGTGATGTTTGAGTGACAGTAAAGAAGAGCTTCCCTATATTTAGACCCTGAAAGCCAATCTCTCCATCTCTCAAAGAGCTTCAAAGAGGGAGAGCCCTTTGTGCACTGTGATGGGGGTCAGGTGGTGTGTGTGTGTGTGTGTGTGTGTGTGTGTGTGTGTGTGTGTGTGTGTGTGTGTGTGTGTGTGTGTGTGTGTGTGTGTGTGTGTGTGTGTGTGTGTGTGTGTGTGTGTGTGTGTGTGTGTGTGTGTGTGTGTGTGTGTGTGTGTGTGTGTGTGTGTGTGTGTGTGTGTGAGAGGGAGTGTGCCTAGAGCACACACAAAACTATACATACCTTGGCCTAAACATCAGCACCACAGGTAACTTCCACCACAAAGCTGTTAATGATCTGAGAGACAAGGCAAGAAGGGCATTCTATGCCATTAAACAGAACATAAATTCCACAAACCAATTAGGATCTGGCTAAAAATACTTGAATCAGTTATAGAACCCATTGCCCTTTATAGTTGTGAGGTCTGGGGTCCGCTCACCAACCAAGAATTAACAAAATGGGACAAATACCAAATTGAGACTCTGCATGCAGAATTCTGCAAAAATATCCTCTGTGTACAACGAAAAACACCAAATAATGCATACAGAGCAGAATTAGGCCGATACTCGCTAGTTATCAAAATCCAGAAAAGAGCCGTTAAATTCTACAACCACCTAAAGAAAGAGATTCCCAAACCTTCCATAACAAAGCCATCACCTACAGAGAGATGAACCTGGAGAAGAGTCCCCTAAGCAAGCTGGTCCTGGGGCTCTGTTCACAAACACAAACAGACCCCACAGTACCCCAGGTCAGCAACACAATTAGACCCAACCAAATCATGAGAAAACAAAAAGGTAATTACTTGACACATTGGAAAGAATTAACAAAAAAACAGAGCAAACTAGAATGCTATTTGGCCCTAAACAGAGAGTACACAGTGGCAGAATACCTGACCACTGTGACTGACCCAAACTTAAGGAAAGCTTTGACCATGTACAGACTCAGTGAGCATAGCCTTGCTATTGAGAAAGGCCACCGCAGGCAGACATGGCTCTCAAGAGAAGACAGGCTATGTGCACACCTCCCACAAAATGAGGTGGAAACTAAGCTGCACTTCCTAACCTCCTGCCAAATGTATGACCATATTAGAGACACATATTTCCCTCAGATTACACAGAATTAGAAAACAAACCCGATTTTGATAAACTCCCATATCTACTGGGTGAAATACCACAGTGTGCCATCACAGCAGCAAGATTTGTGACCTGTTGCTACAAGAAAAGGGCAACCAGTGAAGAACAAACACCATTGTAAATACATTTATTTAGTTTCCCTTTTGTACTTTAACTATTTCCACATCGTTACAACACTGTATGTAGACATAATATGACATTTGTAATGTCTTTAATATTTTGGAACTTCTGTGTGTGTAACGTTTACTGTTCATTTGTATTGTTTATTTCACTTCTGTATATTATCTACTTCACTTGCTTTGGCAATGTTAACACACGTTTCCCATGCCAATAAAGCCCCTTGAATTGAAAGGAATTGAAATTGAGAGAGAGAGTAAGGGGTGAGGGCCCTGGGGCAAAGGTAAGTGGGGTTGAGAGGGATTGAGTTCTCAAATGTGCACCTCTGAAAGAAGTTGAAACGTACCCCCCCCCCCCCCCCCCCCCCCCCCCCCCCACCACCACACACCAGGCAGAGAGTAACAGTTGTCTGTATCAATGTCTGTCCGTCCACGTTTGACTGGTTGTATCTGTCTGTGTCTGTGTGTGTGGGTATTAATGTGTAATGTGTCCAACTGTCCAGTTGACTGTCTGTCTCTTGCACTCTGACTGGCTGCCTGCTGATCTCTCTCTATGTCTGTGTATCTAACGGTCTGTCTGTCTCTTCTAGAATAAGATCCTGAACAGGACAGGCTGCTGCCCGGTTTGCACTGAAAGTGAGTAAGTTACTCCCCTCTTCCTCAGCTGGGTCCTCACACACCTTTGTGGGTTGCATTTTCCAGTTTTGTGGCGGTTGTTTCGTTCTTGGTCTTCTCTCAAATAGACATTTAGTCATGTTGTATTAAGCACAGATTTCTCATGCAAAATACAGGGGGGACAAATTGATCAAATTGATGCCCATAATTAAACACACTCCCTCTTTCTCCTCCTTCCCTGCCTCTCTCTCTCCTATCACTCCTTCCAGAGCCAGGTGTGTGCACCGTATTCGGCGACCCTCACTACAACACCTTTGACGGGCGCACGTTTAACTTCCAAGGAACCTGCCAGTATGTTCTGACTCGAGACTGTGGCGGCGCCCTCTCTGGTGGGGGTGGAAACAGCGCCGGCTCTGACTCTGGCTTCACGGTTGTGGTGAGGAACGATGCGAGGCGAACCCGCTCCTACTCCTGGACCCAGTCAGTGGAGCTGAGGATAGGAGGGCTGAGTCTCAGCCTGCACCAGCACCTGACGGTGAGGAGGAACGGCACGCGCATCGCCCTGCCCTACCATGGCCCTGGGGTCCACATCGACCTGGATGGATACCTGCTCAAACTCACCACCATCGCAGGTTAGACTGGCTTCATGTTAACTTAATTGGAACCTAAAGAACACTGCTAAAGTGCATTTTAGCTCCTTTTTGAAGCATAACTCTGTCTCTTTCTCCCTTAGGTCTGGAGATCACGTGGGACGGGGACAGCTTCGTGGAGGTGGTGGCTGCTCCTCACCTGCGCGGTCGTCTCTGTGGCCTCTGTGGGAACTACAATGGACACAAGCGGGATGACACCATGGGCAGCGACGGCCTCTTCAAGTTCGTGGTCGATGAGTTTGCAGAGTCGTGGCGCGTGGAAGGGAACGAGGTTTGTGCCCAGCCCCTCAGGAGGCCCACCTCGTACCTCTGTCCCGGGAGTGTAAAGGTCAAGTTCCGCGCTCACAGGGAGTGTCAGAAGCTCAAGTCCTGGGAGTTCCAGAAGTGTCACCGGGTGGTGGACTTTGCCTCCTTCTATAGGTCAGTGGTTCTTGGGGTGTCTCCGGAACTTTGGGGAGCTTCATTTGTAATGAGATTTGTCCTAGAATCTACAACATTTCCAACGCTCTTGTGATATTTTCTTCATATATCAAATGTGATATTTGATTGTCTCCGATGTGCATAGAATGTCCAATGTTGTTTTGGATATGGAACCCACTTAGTATGGAGATACATTTAATCCAGTCCATTCAATTTAATTCAACATTATTTGTCTTATCTCTTTCTCCCTCTGTCTCTCTTAAGGTCCTGTGTAACAGACATGTGTGAGTGTCCGGTGCATAAGAACTGTTACTGTGAGTCCTTCATCGCCTACAGCCGGGCCTGTGAGAGGGAGGGAGCCCCCGTCTACTGGAAGCCAGAGGCTGCCTGCATGGGTGAGTGACAGCACACACAGCCTATCACTAAACTTCATGGAACAGGGGACTCCCCCCCCCCTACATTTAATTTGCTCAACAGAATTGATCAATGTATCTCTGAAATCCATTCATGTTAGGCGATTTGCAGTTCTGTCTAACCAACCCAATCTTCTCAGCGACCCAGTGTAAACACGGAGCGGTGTACGACACCTGTGGCCCGGGCTGCACCAAGACCTGTGACAACTGGAATGAGATCGGGCCCTGCCACAAGCCCTGCGTTGCCGGCTGCCACTGCCCAGCCAACCTGGTGCTGTTCCAGGGCCGCTGCATCAAGCCCATAGCCTGCCCTGGCCGGTGACCCTGGTGCCCCAGGGGAAGGGGGCTGAGAGAGGGCCAAACAACCAACACTGCCTAGCACTCAGGGTCCATACCTGGGGGAGTGAGGAGTGGGGGGGGACATGGGGGTGGGTGTGGGGGGATGAATAGATGTGCAGACAGGCAACGATGGACTGAAGGGGTTCTCAGAAGACAGGTAGGTCAGGTAGAGGCCTTGTCCACTCTGAGGGAGATAGATACCGGCCATCACAGACTGGGGTTTGGAACTCCGCTGTCGGTTGATCTTACTCGTCCAGCACTACCTTGTGTTTCCACAGGATGGCGCCCATGTTGTCATTGAAATGGGATAGGAATCTGGAGGGAAACATCACCCTTGTAGTTAAAAGAGGAAGAGACCCTTTGGGAAAGCCTTTGTGGCTATGCTTCTTTAGTTACTGGACCCTCAAGGAACATTCATCCAGACTGCCATGGACCTTCAGGAAAAGGGTGGGGCTGGCTCTGTGTTGAGCCAATATGGCCTCAGTGTTTCACTCTGTTGCAGCACACAGACATTCAAAACCAGGAAACCAACCAATGCATCTTGAACAAGCATGTTCACCCTGCCAGCATAAGGGATAAACTGTACAATGAACATATTGAACCCCCAGGTCTCACTTGCATAGGATTATTTTATACTGTAAACTAACAAGATTTGTATAAAAACAGATAGCTTTTTGTATTATTATTATTGTTATGTTTGTTGTTGATATTGTTAATTTATATATCGATCAATTGATATGTTGTAACAAGAGCCAGAATCACAAATCTAATTTCGTTATAAATGATTTAAAGGGAAAAAAAAGCTATTTATGTATTTGTTGTTTAGTTTGTGTAATTGTGTCTTGTGTGAAGAGAAATGCCCATATGTGACTCGGTTGTTGCACCATCGCAGGGAAGAAACGTACTGTATTTTTAAATGCTCAGTGTACAGGTTGCTGTGTGTTGATTCTCAAACTGAAGGTGTTCCTCGAGACGTACATTTCACTTGACCTTGTAAGTTATTATTTAAGACCAGCAATATATAATTTCCATGAAACTAATCTCTGACTGTTTTCTTCCTTTATTTTGGTTGACTGATGTGAGGTCAACACATAAAAAGTTAATTCAATTTAAATACATGTGCACACTTTAATACACCTCAAAGCACAAAACCTAGAGAAAAACGCAATAAGTCAACCACCTCGATAAATGTGGCAAGAGAGGTTGTACTGGGACAGTAACAGTATGGGTCAGAAATAACACTGGAGGCCAGAGAGACACAAATTGGAAATAGCATCCAACTACATGGATCCAAACTGCTCTGAAAACAAAACGTTATATTAAATTTGTATACACATCACTTGCTTGATTTCCCAGACACAAAACAGCACCAGTTAAATACCATGTAAGCACCTTATGAACACACATCCCACTGGGCATAAACCGGTTGAATCAACGTTGGTTCAACGTAAATTTGTCAATGTTTTGTGACATGGAATCTATGTGGAAAATATATTGGATTTAAAAAAAGTTATCAATGTCAATTTATTTTGAGGGTGGAATTTCAACCACGGGATTATGTCATCGTTGTAACCAATTTTCAACATAGACAAACCTTGTATAAAATATGTTGAATTTGTACCTTTGAAACAACATTAGATCTTCAACGACATATCCACTATCAGAAAAATAACAATAGGTTCAGCAGCACCTTCTGTTGGAGAGTTGATCTATATTCAGCTATTAATTTGGTTTCCCATCCAGGGTTTTAACCAAGCCCAGCCCTGCTTAGCTTTGATATTTGTCACTGACCAGACTAGGACTAAGTGAATGAATAGGACTACATCAAAGTTTATGTAAATTGCATTTAAAGTTTGACTAGATTTAGTACTATTCTTTAACTTAGATTTTTGGTAGAGATGGAGACGCAAATCCAACATTTCAATTATAAAATTTGTAGACAAACTGGATATTGAATAGTATTTAGTTGTCAATGCAACCAAATATCAACATTTGAAGGAGATTTATCTTCTGATTGGATAGTTCCATCTGTGCCACTGACTTAGTCTGGCTTTAATTCCAGTTTGTCTACAAATGAATTATTGATATGTTGGATTCATGTCTCCATCTCAACCAACAATCTAAGTTAAAGAATAGGACTAAATCACATCTGACTTTAAATGCACTTAAACTTTGATTTGATTTAGTCACATTCTTTCATTTTGATTCTTGGTTGAGATGGCGACAATAATTCAACATATAAATTGTTAATTTGTAGACAAATTGGAATTAAAGCTATACTAAATCAGGGCAAAAAAGATACAACCAAATATCAACATTTGAAGGAGGTGTGTTGACAACCAAACACAATTCAATATCACTTTTGCAATACAGTAAATAGCATATTAACTTGACGACAAGTTAACAAATGATATGTTGGATTCACGTCTCCAATTTAACCAAAAATAAAAGTTAAAAAATAGGATGAAACCATCCAAGCATTAGATATCCTTTAAAATGTTGATATTTGGCTGACTTTTGGAATACAGTAAATAGCCTAAAGTTAAGGCTATTTTACAAACTAATGTAACAGTATTTATTCCATCTTAAAATTAGTAACACACATCCATGGTCACATTTTCAGGTTAGCCTACAGTAACTATAAATGTCTTCTGTAATAATTGAAAGCGTGCATGTTCAAACACCGCAGGTCTGTGGAGATCTTTACAATACCTATAATAATCTGCGCAGAATCTCGAACCTTATTGATCACTTTGTACAGCTGCAATCCAGGTCATTTGGTCGTGCTATTAAATTGTTGTATAAATACAAATTATCTGACGTTTTATTCCCATTTGAACCTTGCGGTT
Source organism: Oncorhynchus mykiss (assembly GCF_013265735.2). Classification (NCBI taxonomy): domain Eukaryota; kingdom Metazoa; phylum Chordata; class Actinopteri; order Salmoniformes; family Salmonidae; genus Oncorhynchus; species Oncorhynchus mykiss. The sequence goes on along the minus strand of NC_048566.1, from coordinate 31,364,517 downwards.
TAAAATGGTTGAAAGCGCAGTGATAACATTTAGATTATAACTACACTAGAAATCACCGTTTTTCAAATTGGAATTTGATTGTGCATTTGGATGGTTGAATGCATAGTGATAACACACCGGAAATTCAACAAACTTCTGGCTAACTTTTTGAGTGGGTGAATAAAGGTTGAAATTTCATTGATCAACGTCTCAACCAAATATTACCTACATTTCCACGTTTAAATTACGTGGAGTGCCCACTGGGATACAGCCACAACGTCACATCTCTATGGGGGATACATCAAGATATTTTGGATTAGGGATTGTTTTGTTACAGGGCACATGATATAGAGTATCAAATGATATTCTCTGTCACAACAGTTGCTAAATTAAAATATGTGATCCAACGTGACTGCTATCACTCCAAATCAGTTGAATCTTTGGAACTGATGAAAAAAACAAGTGGTCATTTTATATCAGCGTTTACATGTTATGAATAACTCAACATCTAGTGAAAATAGACGCATTTCTAAGTAAAAATAGAAGTTCGGTGTCTGTATTCTAAAAACTACTTGTTTTGCTTCTTTGGCTTCAATGTCTACACTGGTCTGAAACTAGGCCAGTGATATACGGTTGGGAATTTGGGACAGTGCTATACGGTTGGGAATTTGGGACAGTGATATATGGTTGGGCCAGTAACCAGGTTTCCATCCAACCTTTTCACGCGAGTAAAGTACATGTCGGATAAAACAATGCCACGACAGGACTGGTGGAAAAAACACATTTTTATCGGTAAACTTTCCAAATTTCGACAAAACACAGTAGACAGTGTGTCTGTAGAATTACTAATGCGAGAAATGGCAGTGGAAACGCCTTCATGTGCAAATATTGATATAAATATCATATCGAAATCAATTTGGAGTCATGTGATGATATTGTGTGGTCCTCCCACTACGACAAGCATGCAGTTTATTAGGCGATATGAAATAAATTATGATAAACTTTACATGGTGGTGAAAGTGCACGGTGATGAGCCTTTCCAATAAATATCGAGGGTCTTATTCTGGTGACATGATGATCGATGCTAGGCTGCCGCTTGACAAATAAAAGATAATCACGCTTTATCCATAATAATCTCATCATGTAGACTAGCCTACCTGCGAGCTGTTGGCTAGAGCGCACGTGCAGACCAGAGATTCGCAATATAACGCAACATTAGTAGTTTAAAATGCGATGGAAACCCATTAAACTTGTATTTATGTGCACTACGTCATCACACACATACTGTTATCCGCAACAAATCGATTTGATGGAAACATATCTGGTGGGAATATGCACATATTGTTTTAATGCAGATTTTAGAATGTTCGCATGAAAATCTGTCACCAATTGGATGGTAATCTAGCTATTGAGTGAGACAGAATAAGAAAGTCAAATAATAGATGTGGAAATAGTAGAATATTAACTATAAAGGGTATGATGAAATGTTCACCAGAACAGGTCAATATTCCAGCTAAACACTTTAGTAAGTGGTCAATTGAAACTGATTTTACAAGAAAAATATGAGTATGTCCTTTAGTATCCTCTATAGCTTAAGATTGATGTGAGCTGCATCCTGGCCTCTTAAAAGACTGATTTTGAAAGTGTCATGATACTGATAAAAACATGGAATGGGTGAAATGCTTTCAGTGCCTTCTTTTGATTTCCAGATAAATAGGGAAGATGGGGGTGATATAGTCCAAATAAGCCCCTCCCCTTGTGATGAAACAAGAAAACAACAAAGACTTGTGATACAAGTTGATACAACTAGGAGCTCTAACTACAGAAAAAATATATATATGCATTCTAATATATATTCTTTAGCATGTTTTCATATGTAAAAGGATTTAAAAATACAAAACAAAATATACAGCTAATCAAAAAATACACTATTAAATCTTAAGGTTGGCCAGTTTCTCAAGAGATATAAAAAAAAAACAATAAAACTAGACTTTACAGTTGGGTCGGTTGCCACAGCAGCAAAACAACGGAACCAGGCAAAGAGAAGAAAGAGGAGAGCAAGATGGTGTGATAATGAGAGGTAGATGGGGGCAGTTCAGTCGTCGTCACTGTCGCTGCCTGACTCACTCAACTGGAGGTCGTTCCCTGTGGAAACACCAACACACACATTGCTACCACCACCTACAGACTTCAATTGAGAGATAAATTATTAGTAGTCCCCCCAACGTAGAGTGCTACACTGGCCCTACCAGCCCTGGTACTCACTGAGCGTGTTCATCAGCTGGTTGCTGCCCTGTTGCCTGTCTGCTCCTCCGTTGGCCATGGGATTACGGTTGGGGGAGGGCTGGATGTGGGGGAGAGGGAGTGGGATAGGTTGGGGGTGAGGGGCGTCATGCTCCCCATCACTGCTGGAGCTGTCGTCCCCACTACCAGAGCCACTGGCAGAGTCAGATGAGCTGCTGCCGCTACTGCTGCTCATTTGTTCAATAACCTCCACCTCCGCTCGCAGCTCTGTGCCAGGACAGGAGGGGGTGACAGAGGCAAACTCAATAGAGAAACAAGAATGATCACTTGGTAAAAGTGGTGGCAACACATGAAGAGGCTCACCTCTCTTGATGTCATCTAGTTGGGGCTCAGGGGAGGGGTTGTCCTTGGAAGGGGAGGGGGAGGTCTTGGCGCCTGCACCAGGCTTAGTGGGGGCACGGAACTGCGCTGGAGGCTGGGTGGCAGTGGCACGCACCGACTGCTGCTCAATCCTGGCCTGGATCTTACTGCTGCCCTCCGCTCTGAAAAACAAAGTCAACAGCTGCACATCTACTGTCACAAATGATCTGCAAAACACATTTATCCTAAAGGTTCATTGTTACTATGCATTTTTGAGACAGTGTTTTGATTAACACCTGGTTTTCTTGACCTGGATACTGCTGCTCAACTTCTCCAGCATGTACTCCCCAGTGTCATGATTGATGATAAGAACACAGTCTTTCTGATATGGCCGCTTATTCCCTTTGAATACTGTCATGGGTGGTGTAGAGCCCTACGCACAACACAATAACAAGTATCATGATCAAGTACACTGTTTGCTTTAATCTTTCTGCAGTGAAATTATCAGAAAAAACTTTTGTCATTGTACAGCACAGGCAAAAGACCACAGTTGACTAAAAAACACCCACTCTTACTGGAATGTGAGGTAATGTGATGGTGACTTCCTCTCCTTTACCGACTTGCAACTCTCCTTCGCAGCTTGTGTCAATTGAAGCTGGTTTGAAATCATCTACAAGTGTGAAAGAGTGGGAAATATAATTATAAGGTCAGAAATACTAGTTACCTGTCCAAAATTGTAATCAGTAACATAACTTAAAAATTTCCCAAACGTAATAACGTAATCTGATTACTTTCCCCTTAAGAGGCATTAGAAGAAGTAAAAATAATACAAAAGGGCCCATCAAATAAATTTGGTGTGTCATCATAGTGGTCTCTGATTTGTGGTCAGACTAGTTCAGGTGGAACAACCTTAAACTTGCGCCTTTCTTCAGTACTGAATTGAATGTCAGTGAGAAAACAGAATGTATTTTTTTGCAAACATCCTTCCTGAATTTAAAAGTAATCACCTAGCCAATTTACGCTACCTACGTTTTCAAAAGTATTTGTAATCTGATTACAATATTTTTGCTGGTAACGTACCGTACCGGAGTACCGTTCGTTTTTTGTACTCAAGCTAGCTAACAGTAACAAGCTACATTGTTAGGTAACGTTAGCTAGCTGACCAACTTGTCAAAAGGCGTGACTAAAGTTGGGTATAGTAAAATAAACTTCACATATTTACACATTTATATTTAATCACTAAAAATAGTCTGGCTACTAACATCTGATGGTGTGAAATGACGATTTTGGCCTCTTCTCAAAGCTCTCTCCGAGCTTCAAAACATGTTCTTCTTTGTCCAAGAGCGGATTTGTACTCCCATTCATGACTCTGCTGGAAGTTTAATATTCACATTTATGTAAATTATGCTGCGTTAAAAAATGTAATGATGATTAGATACTTTAGCTAGCTGTGCAGCTAGCTAAGATTTTTCGCGAAACAATCCATACGTCACATGACCACTCCTTTTCCTGTTTTGTTCCAGTGCTGAAATGTCACCGATAGGATCTGAACACCATAATTGGGTTGACCCCAAAATAAACACCCACAAATCAGCATATCTAGTACATTAGAATTAGTAACAATGTATTATTATCTATTAGCATAATAATACGAATTTCCCTCATACGAATAAGTACAACGTTTTTACTGACTGATATAAACAGGCCGGAATCATCGTAACCAAACACTGTTCCCACACGGACGAAGAAGACTACATGCCACACGAGAAATCTTAGAACATTTCTGGAACATTTGCGTTCATAAACAATGTATGTGGAAATATTCCCTGCATTTTCATTAAGTCTATCACTATAATGTGTTAGTACCATCCATTAACATTAGCTGGATAATTTAATGTGGATTGGTGAAATAATATATTTGAGGGTGTCAAGGAAGTGCTGCTATAAGCTACTATCGTAAACTACAGTAGTGCAAGTTATGGCACTATCAAAGCAAGACGACACCTCCAATGTTGTACTTCCTGGAGAGGAACCCAAAGACGTGTTGCCATGTCTTATCCCACCTGTCCAAAGAAAAACATGCACTGGCAGGAATTTGAATGAGAAAGAGATGGAGAAACTGACAGGTGACCAGACTTTGGTGTCTGACTTCAAGCAGATGAAGTTGGAAAAGGAGGCACAGAAAAACTGGGACTTGTTTTACAAAAGGAACACAACAAACTTTTTCAAGGATAGGCATTGGACCACCAGAGAGTTTGAAGAACTAAAAGTGTGCCTTGAGGTAAGAAGATGGCGTAGGAAGTTGTTAGGTTCCCTACTAGGGGTGCATCCCAATACATTTTTTTCTCTCAGTTTGAAGTCCAGAAGCTGGTCCTGCTTGAAGCTGGCTGTGGGGTTGGGAACTTCATCTTCCCACTACTGGAGGAAGACCTCAACATCTTTGTCTATGCCTGTGACTTCTCACCACGAGCTGTGGAGTTTGTGAAGGTAAGAAGATGTACCACTGATGATCCAGAGCCAGTGGGACTTTTAACAAAACAACATTGATATCCAGTGTCATTTTCATTTTGTCCTCAGGAACACTCCCTGTACTGCACTGAGCACTGCAGTGTGTTCCAGTGTGACCTGACAAAGGATGACCTGAGGGGTAATGTCCCAGTGGGCAGTGTGGATGTAGCCACGCTCATATTTGTCCTCTCAGCTATCCACCCAAACAAGATGCAGCAGGCTCTGGACAACATTTACAGGGTGAGACAGGGCTGAGGAAAAGGATGAAACTGCAGTAAACACTTTAAACACCCTCAAAATAACTTGTGACTGAATTGACGTTCTCCGTGTCAGGTCCTGAAGCCAGGGGGCATCATACTGTTCAGGGACTATGGCCTGTATGACCACGCCATGATGAGGTTTAAGGCGGGAAACAAACTGGGAGAGAACTTCTACGTCAGACAGGATGGCACCAGGTCTTATTTCTTTTCCAAAGGTCAGTCCATTCCTCTTTCTCTTTCCTCTCCTACATTTTCCCTCATAGTAGTTATTTTAGTTTTTTTTTGTCTTTCTTTATTGTCTTTTCGAATTACGCACAAGCAGTCTCTTCTATGGGACTCATTCTCTGTTTATACATTTTTAATCTTGATTATTGTCTAATCTTGATTATTGCCCAGTGCTGCAAGGAAAGACCTAGTTAAACAGCAGCTGGCCCAGAACAGAGAGGCACATCTTGCTCTTCATTTTAATCAGAGGGATGATATAAATCCTATACATGCCAGTCTCTCTTGGCTAAGAGTTGAGGAGAGACTGACTGCATCACTTCTTCTTTTTATAAGAAATATGAATGTATTGAAAATTCCAAATGATTTGCATAGTCAACTTACACACAGCTCTGACACACACATTTACCCCACCAGACATGCGACCAGGGTTCTTTTCACAGTCCCCAAATACAGAACAAATTCAAGAAAGCGTACAGTATTATATAGAGCCATTATTGCATGGAACTCCGTTTCTTCTCATATTACTCAAATAAACAGCAAATCTGGTTTCAAAAAACAGATAATGCAACCTTTCCCCTATTTGACTGAGTTTGTGTGTATGTATTGATATGTAGGCTATGTGTGCCTTTATTCTTATTTTAATGTAGTTCTGCCCTTGAGCTGTTGTTGTCTATTAATGTTCTGTATTATGTTGTGTTTTGTGTGGACCCCAGGAAGAGTAGCTGCTGCTTTTGCAACAGCTAATGGGGATCCTAATAAAATACCAAATCTGAACTGTCTGTGTTTCAGAGCTCCTAGCAGACCTGTTCAGAGGGGCGGGGTTCGAGAGTGTAACCAATGAGTACGTGCTACGAGAAACGGTCAATAAGAAGGAGGGGCTTTGTGTGCCCAGGGTGTTCCTTCAAAGCAAGTTCCGAAGGCCAGACCAATTACAGGGCTCCTGAAGTCCCTTTCCTCAAAACCTTCAAAGAAACCTTCAAAGGCACAAATGGACTGAGACCTTCATATATAAATGGATCATTGGACAAAAGCCTACACTGCCGTATTGCTGATTAAGTGCCGTTTGTTTGAATATGCTTTTTTATTAATAAAACTGGTGGAAAAAGTACCCAATTGTCGTACTTGAGTAAAAGTAAAGATGCCTTAATAGAAAATGACTCCGGTAAAAGTCACCCACTAAATTACTACTTGAGTAAAAGTAAAGATGCCTTAATAGAAAATGACTCCGGTAAAAGTCACCCACTAAATTACTACTTGAGTAAAAGTAAAGATGCCTTAATAGAAAATGACTCCGGTAAAAGTCACCCACTAAATTACTACTTGAGTAAAAGTAAAGATGCCTTAATAGAAAATGACTCCGGTAAAAGTCACCCACTAAATTACTACTTGAGTAAAAGTAAAGATGCCTTAATAGAAAATGACTCCGGTAAAAGTCACCCACTAAATTACTACTTGAGTAAAAGTAAAGATGCCTTAATAGAAAATGACTCCGGTAAAAGTCACCCACTAAATTACTACTTGAGTAAAAGTAAAGATGCCTTAATAGAAAATGACTCCGGTAAAAGTCACCCACTAAATTACTACTTGAGTAAAAGTCAAAAATGGTGTGGTTTTAAATAGTAAATCAAAAGTAAATGTAATTGCTATTCATCATTTCAAATACCTTATATTAAGCAAACCAGAAAGCACAATTGATGTTTTATTTACTGATAGCCAGGGGCACACTCCAATACAGACATCATTTACAAACAAAGCATTTGTGTTTAGTGAGTCTGCCAGATCAGAGGCAGTAGAGATGACTGTGTGTTCTCTTGATAAGTATGTCAATTTGACCATTTTCCTGCTTTTCATGCTAAGCATTTGAAATGTAACGAGTACTTTTGTGTTTCAGGGAAAATGTATAGGAGTAAAAAGTACATATTTTCTTAAGGAATGTAAAAGTTGTAAAACAAAATTGAAGTTGGAAAGTACAAATACCCCAAAAAACGACTTAAGTAGTACTTCAAAGTATTTGTACTTAGTTACTTTACACCAGTGATACAACTATATGTGTATATGATGGAGAATTTCTTAGAGAGAATGGTTTGGTTGTGTAGTTTCAGAGTTGTTAAAGTTCCAATACTATTCTTTGCTGCCAACTTTTCCAATCATGTAATACATTTTTTTTTACCACAAGGGGGCAACAAAACCTGTAAAAAAAAGATGTAACATCAAATTCTCCTTGGTTAGTCGAAATACATATTGTCTCATTTTCTATCCTGCTCAATTTGTTTTATATTTCCAGGTGATCATGTTTACCTAGCATTCATACACAATGTGCATAGTTGGCAAACCCATGTTGACTTCTAAAAATGTAAAAGTGATGTTTTAATGTAGATATCTTGCACCTAACAATCTCTGGTGGACAGATGCATGCAACATATCTGACACAATTATGCAAGATTTGAGTTCTTGGTGTCTGAGAATATGCACCTAATGATTCTGAGTGGGCAGGATTTGTTTTAGTGCAACAGTAACAGATCCTGAGATGTTTAAGTTACCACTACGAGAATACCTCTGCTTTTATGTCTTTAGGCACTGAACAACGAGCATCTGGATTAGATTTTGAGACCACCTCTTTTTTTTCTGTCCCCCCTCCAAATCCACCCTTCTGTGACACCACAAAGTGACCCCTGACCCTGTAGTAGGATGAGTCAGCAGCAAGCAACTGAATTTTTAATCACATGTAACCTTTTCAAAAACCTCTACAGGTGCTTATCCTGTCTGGGCGTGTGTGTGTGTGTATGTGCAGGTGCACGTGCAGGTTTTTTGTGTGTATTTTTTCATGTGGAACTGACCGCACCACGCGTTTGCCCTTTCCAGCAGTAGACTGGGTCAGTGTGGGTTTGTGTCATGTCACCTTTGGGAGATGAGACAAGGGAACACCTTTCACTCCTCTCACATCATCAGGAACGTGAGGGAAGCTGGATCCGCAGTACATGAGGAGTCTGACATTCAGTGAAATGCCACAACCCCACCAGACACTGTCTGCTGACACTTGGGGCTCAAAGGCTAGCTCCCTTCTGGCTTTTTATAGCCTGTTCTGGGTTTACTGATTCAGTAGATGATGGCGAAGCACTGCCGTTTTAAAAGGGTTCTTTATATCACCAGGTAGGTTCACGTGGGTTTGGGCATCCTTTCGGCAACCCAGAACCAAAGTGTTTACAATGACGGCCTAACCCGGCTAAACCTGGGCCAATTGTGCGCCACACTATGGGGCTCCCAATCACAGCCGGATGTGATTCAGCCTGGAATCAAACCAGGGACTGTAGTGACAACCTTTAGCACTGAGGTGCAGTGCCATAGACCGCTGCGCCACTCGGGAGCCCATGTTAATATCTGTCCACAAGAGATTAGTCTGAGAAAGGCTTTGCACAGTTTCACTGACATTCATCTCTGACAGAGATCTATCATTTGTTTAGAAATGGGGTTGATTTATAGATCAGATAATCAGTGCAGTGCTCAGGTCAGACCGACCCTACCCACTGGGTGCAGAACTCAATTCAACGTCTATTCCAGGTTCAATGAAATGACGTGGAAACAACATGGGTTCAACCAGTGTGTTCCCAAGTGGATAGTGAATAAGCACAGTACCCGCCATTTCCATATCCTGTCCATAGGAAGTCTATAGCAACACAATGAGTCGTTGAGGGAGTACACAGGTGCTCCCAGTCCTATTCAAGGTCCCCATCATCACTCATTACTAATCACCTGTCACCATTATAACATTCGTGACACAGGTACACACCCTGATCCGTCCTGTACACACACACATAAACAAGTGGCGCCCGTCTTTCTATTGCGTGACGAGGGGTCTTACTGATGGTCTTGGGGAATCATTATTGAGACATTGACAACAATGTTCTCTTAATGTAATCCAGTCCACATTCACTCTCTACTCTCTATAACACTTAGCATTTTTTTCTCTAAACATTTACAGCACTCTGTTCCTTATCAGCCCTTGGGATCCTTTGTATATGAAGATGCTATAGGCACCTGGAATGTTTTGTGAAGGGGAGCCCCCATGAGTGTGATGATATTGCATAAGAGGAATGTGATAGGAGGGATTGTAGCGTATGATTACATATTTCTCGCCCCCTCTCTTTTTCACTCTCTTCTTATTCAATTGGGCAGAATGTTCAGTGTGTCTCAGAGATCAAATATAGTACATATCTATCAGCGTTGTCCGTTCTACACAATCCATCTCTCTCCTCAATGTTGTGAACGTTCCGCCCTACTAAACAGGACCATGCCAAGATCCGCCTCTCTTATTTTGCTGTGTCTTTTCCTTTATAGAGAGGGCACTTCCTGTAGAAAAGACTCTCGCACAGGCACAGGCTCCGGCTGAGGTCAGCTCTGCTCCACAAGAGCTCATAGCCTTCTAGTACTCTATATCTGGAGGGGTTTGACATATCCTGTTATTCAGACTAATTCCATTGGGTGGACAACATGCTGACTGCTGTAGATGACCTTGTGCTTTTGATAGTAGTTACAGTGATGTAATGTGGGAAGCTATAGGCTTGGGAGATAAGGTTAGTACACCGTTTCCTGTATAATTACCTAGGAAGGGATCTTAATGATATTGACTTATTTTGATTTCAGTAAAATAAAGAAATACATGTGTTCACAGTCCTAGATGTGACTTTTTGGGGCTTATGGTTTTAAAAAAGTATTGGAGAAACACTGTTGTCTATGTAGTTATGAATGCCTATTGAAATACTAATCTTGATTTCACATTGGTTCTTGATATACTGCATACTCCCACTCCCCGCCTGATCACTGCCATCCTACTGGGCTGTATACAATATATGTGATCCTCCTAAATGAGGCATGTTATTCTCTGTCGGTGAATGGGTAGCGGATGTATTCCAAGACGGTTTTCCAAACGGGACACGACCCAATCAGATTGGAGTGCTGTGGGAAAAGTCATTGAGGTTTTCCTGACTGGTTGATCTGCTTCCTCCCGTCGCCGTGTCTCGTTGTTAACACTGTCAGTGAACTGGAGTTCTGACAGGCCCGCTCTAGCTGGTCTGTCCGCTGGTTTTAAGGTGAGCAGCCAGACAGTCTGAGTTACATAACTGTCAAAACAATCACCCCCCTCAATCTGCCTGTCTGCTTGCCAGCCATCCTCTGCTTCTCTCTTTTCCCCTCTGATGGGAATGAAAACAAGGGTGTCTGGATGTGGGTATGAGAGAGGGAGAGAAAAAGAGAGCGATAGAAGGAGTAAGTAGGCACCTGTGTTTGTGTTGACTGTACCTGTGTGAATACAGGTCCAAGAGGTGTGTGTTTGTGTTGACTGTACCTGTGTTAATACAGGTCCAAGAGGTGTGTGTTTGTGTTGACTGTACCTGTGTGAATACAGGTCCAAGAGGTGTGTGTTTGTGTTGACACTACCTGTGTGAATACAGGTCCAAGTGGTGTGTGTTTGTATGTGTGGGAGAAAAAGAGGGTGTAATACCTGGATGTAGTCCCACACTGCAGAGATGCTATCCTCCTGTCCTAGCTATGGGAACAGCCCTAAAGGCAGCACCATGTCTGAGTACCCTGTACTTACGTACTGTAGGTCACCTTACTATCCACGGCTGTCTAATCACGCACTGCAGCACCGATAAGGACCTCTTATATGCTGAGGTTAACAAACAAAATGGTCTGTTGAGCAGAACTGTGTCAGGATAAGGGTCCTTCACTGATGATGTGAATGGGTGCTATTTGCCTATCTAATCATATTTACTATATCTGGGTCACATGGTGTCTGAATCAGGATGGGACAAACACAGCTAACAAGAAGTGAACCTGATTAGATTGTATGGGCTCAATAGCTTTGATAGGTCTGTCTTGTCATCATAGTGCACTGCAGTAAAATATCTGGAAATCAAACATTCTAATGGTAGTTGAATGACAACCAAGCCTTATGTTCTAATGTCAAGCAATAGCACTGATATGTGTCATTCAAAGCCTCTGTCGCTTCACAAACTCTTTATAACATTACCACCTACACATTACATTTACATATCGGGCATTCCATTACCTTAGATTGAGAGAAAGTGAGATTTAAAAAGATTTAGATAAAAAAATGTCCATGAAAAAAGGGGACAGTTCCACTCAGATGTAAAAAATCCCAAATGATTCCTGTCTAACATGATTGGTGTGGGTTTTTACACAACAGCATCTCAACTTCTGAAACACAGATCGTGTTGCTTTAAATAATGCATTTTAATATGATTTTAGAACATAAATGTGCCTTATTATGGGTATAATTTCAACTTGAAGGAATTGTTATAAAACGCTAAATCAATATAACATAAGGTTTTGATTATATAGGCCATTTCCCATATTGATATGACTTGGGGTGAGTATTTATCTACAACGGACGTGCATGATACCATATGAATATAATTCTAGATCTATGAATGCTACATCATCAGATTGTTCTTGAACTCTTATTTCTTTGAATCCAGACCTAACAGACCAACATAGCATGTTTAATCTATAAGACATCCCCCCCATTCATTTACTGTATCATGCATTGCTTATGGTGTTACGCTGCTCAGCACTGGGCTACTTATGTTATGAGTACACAGTATATGGTATCTGAGAATTGGAAAAGGTGAATCTAGAATAGAGAGTATGTGGTATTTTGGAGATGACTAATACAAAGAGGGTATCTGGTCGGGTATGGCTAACTGGCATTTGTGGAATGCAGGGGAACTGAATATCTGAGGGTATTCATTAAATACCAATACCATTCATTATTATCTGAAATCTGGAACATTTTATTGTGGGAATAAATATATTATTATTGGCATTTATAAAAAAGGTATTGAGCTTCCCAAATGGTATATTCAGCTTGTTATAACTGTTTTACCACATAGTAAGTAGTCTGATGGTACATACATCTATAAATGCATCGGTTTGGACAGCAGAAGGGGCGTAACGTTACGCTGTAGATACTCGTACACAAGTCATTTCATCATCACTTGCTCAGTGTATTGGACGCAGACAGAGCGCTGCTCAGTCAATTGACATACATGACGATTATCACTCTTTTGTCTTTCAATTACCTGTATATCGCCTTGATTATACATATTTCAAAAATCGTTTTTATCATTGCCAACGTTGCAGTGTGATTGAAAGTGTTCTGGAAATTCCTGTGTCGCTGTTAGAGCGTTTCTTGGAAATTGGCTTTGTTCGCTCCGACAGCACACAGCTTTATCATCCAGAATGGACCATTTGGAGAAGGAAAATAGGTCTGACGAAGATTCGGAATACGAAGAAGAGGAGGTGGACCCTAGAATTCAGGTACGTTATAATAACAATTGCTCTTTGTTTCAATTGAGGCTAACCAATCAATTCATTTAACTGCATTTGATACGTTCACTATCCAATGGACATTTTAAGAGTATGTATTATCACTGGCAGAAAGTCTGCCTGATTTGCGGTCAAATTGTTTAAAAAAAATGTTATTTATTGATTTATCAAGAGTGTCTGTCTACCTTGAACAAAATGTCTGTATTGCACCTGACTTAGTTGCGATGTAGGCCTACTGGTTATGTTTATGATGGGCTATGTTTTAGCCAACCTGACACTCAAATAGCATGTTCATCTGAATATACTTTCTGCTGTGTATTAGGCTATTCATTGGTTGAAAAATAACACTGTTTAACCTTAAAAGCTATGTGCATTTAATATATCCATAAATCAAGATAGTAGCTGATTCTTGTGTTTGTTCAAACCATCACTCCGGCCAACTTCTATTGTTCAGTCTAGTATTTCATAGACGTGTAACACATTACAGATGTTGCAGACCTCCCAGATACTGTTCCTTTCTCTTGGTGTTGCTCAATATTGTCCTTTGCTCTCTTTCTTACAGGGAGAACTGGAGAAACTCAACCAGTCTACAGACGACATCAATAGATGTGAGACACAACTGGAGGTAAAACAGTACACACACACGCACACACACACACACACACACACACACACACACACACACACACACACACACACACACACACACACACACACACACACACACACACACTTTCAAGTTTGACATACATTTTCCCTCCAAAGTGCACCACATGGCTGACACTGATTGACAATTACAAGGTGACCCACTATCAAATAATTCCTTTCAACCATTAGACATTGACCTCTGCATATGAAAGATGATCTGTTCAGGTCATTGAGGTGGTTTATGTTGCAGAATGTTGATCTTTGCATGCTGTTGAATGTCAGTAAAGTAGTAGCACACGACGCTGTCAGTCATATACCGTTTTGGAACTGTATTAAGGTAAAAGTGTCTTTAGGAAATCCGTTTGGGTCAAAGGCATTCAGTCTATAAAATACCTGTAATTTCTAATGTTACTGGATCCTCACTGACTTGATCAGCATAAATAACTTAAAGTACAATCTTTCCATTGATCTTGAGGTTCAATGAGTGCTTGTGGAATATTTACTCGTTTTTTGAGTTCCGATTATACCCCCTCTGTGTTGTTGTTGAGTCAGAGGATCATGGTCGAATCTGTTTATTTGTAGACCCAGTTTGATGTGGTCTCTCAGTGCACAGCTGTCTGCCGTTGGATTCAACGGTGCGCCAATCGGGGAAGCGTGTCTATTTGACATGGACGTGAGTCCTTACCGGTGGCTCCACCAATCTGTAAACAAAATGAATGTCTCAAAGTGTTGATGGAGTGAGGCGGATCGCCAGCAGCAGAGCCCAGTGGATGTAGGCCTGTCATCATGCCCTGGTAATGGACCATTGGCTGTAGGGTTTGTATTGATAACGTCAAGGAGCACGTGTGACTGCTTTTGTGACAAGGGGAAAAGCAGAACAATGGCTGTATTTCCGTAACATCTGTGAGCATTTTGTTTATTGCATTCAGAGACCTTTCATTAATATCAATATCAACATCCAAGTTGAATAAGCTGTAGCTGGGTGAAGGGCAATACAGTTACCCACATGGATTGGATTGAATTTGAGTATTTTTAGGTTTACCACTGTGTGTTTTAGATGGTGTTCAGTGTATGAGGAGGCTGTGACAGAGGAGATGAAATGCGTCACAAAAGCAACGCTCTGCTCGACCCTGATGTGTGAGGGACGGAGAGGCTGCACTGTACTGTAACCTCTGAGGTGTGAGGGACAGAGAGACTGCACTGTACTGTAACCTCTGAGGTGTGAGGGACAGAGAGACTGTACTGTAACCTCTGCTGTATCAGCTAGAGGAGAACAAGAGGGAGATGGTGGAAACGAGAACAGAAAAAAAAGGGGATAGAGTAGAGGGAGAGAGTGGGGGAGGAAATGCATTACGAGGAGAGATGGAGCAAGGGAGGACCCCATCCTCTGAATTTTCTCTATTGAGAAATAGATGGTTTACATGGCCTGTTCACACACGTTGTACATTTTTCATACCCAACAACTCCCCCTTGTTGTTCTGAGACTGAAATAATGCATGGTGCCTCCCCGGCAGTGGCCTCTTGCTATGCAGGAGGTTGGGTGGCTGTTTTTCTCTCCAGGATGGCAGGTATCTGATAACCGCGGCAGAATTCCAGTCTGACAGAGTACAGTAAACAAACATGTTGGGCCAGCTGAACAGCAAGTACCAAGGTGTAGCAAATGGCAAACAGTGGTGGTGGAGCCATCACTGTATTTGGTTCCTTGATCTGCATACACACTGAATGGGAAGGAGCTAGGGTTCAGGAGCTAGGGTTCAGGAGCTAGGGTTCAAGAGCTAGGGTTCAGGGGCTAGGGTTCAGGAGCTAGGGTTCAGGAGCTAGGGTTCAAGAGCTAGGGTTCAGGGGCTAGGGTTCAGGGGCTAGGGTTCAGGGGCTAGGGTTCAGGGGCTAGGGTTCAGGGGCTAGGGTTCAGGAGCTAGGGTTCAGGAGCTAGGGTTCAGGAGCTAGGGTTCAGGAGCTAGGGTTCAGGAGCTAGTGTTCAAGAGCTAGGGTTCAGGGGCTAGGGTTCAGGGGCTAGGATTCAGGGGCTAGGGTTCAGGGGCTAGGGTTCAGGGGCTAGGGTTCAGGGCCTAGGGTTCAGGGCCTAGGGTTCAGGGGCTAGGGGTTGTTTTCGGACATGGTATTTGTCCTCAGATGCCAGCTTGTTGCAAGATGAGTGATGATGTCACAGGAAGTGTGTCCCTGCCCTGTTCTCACAATTGGCCTTCTATCCCTCAGATTTCAAATGGTAATAGGAAGGATATCTTAGTCCAGAACACTGGTGCAGATTCATATAAAGTCTCTTTACATATTTAACCTTTCAAAGAATTGAAAAAAGTCCAATAAACTTATTGCATAAGTGCAATATATTTTTTCCACACTGACATCTCCAGGAATCTGTTTTCATGCTTGTTTTTGTTTTCTGTCCACCATGATGTCTCCTTCTGGACGTCACACTGCTTTATCTAAAACGGTTTCAAGGCGAATTCATGTTTTGGACTAGATTAGATTAGGTTTTGATATGATTGAATGGAGGCCTGTTATTGGCTTTATCAGCCTGCTTTGCTGGGGGCTTTTACATCTGACCACCATGACGGATGAATAAACATTAACAGTAGCTGATGGTGTGTCGCATAAAAGGCTATTTCCTATGATCATTTCCATATAGCCA
This sequence comes from Oncorhynchus mykiss, assembly GCF_013265735.2. Classification (NCBI taxonomy): domain Eukaryota; kingdom Metazoa; phylum Chordata; class Actinopteri; order Salmoniformes; family Salmonidae; genus Oncorhynchus; species Oncorhynchus mykiss. The sequence goes on along the minus strand of NC_048566.1, from coordinate 31,348,296 downwards.
TTTATTTGTTAATTGCCTGTTTGCTTCTGTCTGAAGGTTACATCGACATAGCTGCCCCTGTTAACTTGATAACAGACTAATGCAATTTTAGGACACTGGCCTTTTCAATTCTTATCATCGAAAGAGGGGGAGCCCCGACCCGTACATCAAAATGTATTTAATTACCTTAAGAGTCTGACTGAATACTCTGGTTTTGTGAAATCCTGTTGCGTCTAACTTAATATTTGCTGTGAATTGTTAACTGTGGTTGGTTAAATGGTTAAGAACAATGACGTAAGGATGTCATCACCTTAACATCGAGATGAGTGTTGAGTCTTCTATGACCTTTGTGAACATTCATAGCAAACAAAGTGCTGGAAGTTCACTAGAGTCCTAGTTAACCCTTTCTCCCTGTTTCTCTCCAGGATGCCAGGCAGAAGTTCCGCACAGTGCTGGTTGAGGCCACGGTGAAGCTGGATGAGCTGGTCAAGAAGATTGGGAAGGCGGTGGAGGAGTCCAAACCCTACTGGGAGGCCCGGAGAGTGGCCAGACAGGTGAGACACCACTGGGTGGACAGGGGGACTACGGGCTGGGGGTCTCTGCTCATATTGATCTAAGAAACAGTCCAACATCTTTTATTTATTGGAAACGCTTTATTTGCCTAGTTCACATTCTATTTGCCTAGTTCACATTCTATTTGCCTAGTTCACATTCTATTTGCCTAGTTCACATTCTATTTGCCTAGTTCACATTCTATTTGCCTAGTTCACATTCTATTTGCCTAGTTCACATTCTATTTGCCTAGTTCACATTCTATTTGCCTAGTTCACATTCTATTTGCCTAGTTTAATTGAGATTCATTACAACCAGCACCATTGAATACTCTTTGATACCAGGTTGACTACCACATAATTTCTAAATACTGGGGAGGGGGGAAGTGGCTCTGTGTGAAGCTGTGATCTTGGTTCCCTTTTCTGCAAAGCCGTAGTTATTGTTAGAGGAGAGCTGCTTCCACCTGCTCATCTAGATAAGAGCCCTGCAGCTGTAAACAGTCAGAGAGGAATTGCTGGGACCAAACCAGACGTGAAAAGGTTTTTAAAGACCAACCGTTCTTCACTTCTTCTTTTATTTTGTTCCCTGTGGTGTTCTTGGCTCTGCTTTGTTCCTCTCATTCAGGCAACCTCTATATGGCTTCTTAATGAGAATGCAGCTTTGTGAGGTTGTGATTTACAGTGGGGCAAAAAAGTATTTAGTCAGCCACCAATTGTGCAAGTTCTCCCACTTAAAAAGATGAGAGAGGCCTGTCATTTTCATCATAGGTACACTTCAACTATGACAGACAAAATGAGAAAAAAAATGATTTTTTTTAATGAATTTATTTGCAAATGATAGTGGAAAATAAGTATTTGGTCACCTACAAACAAGCAAGATTTCTGGCTCTCACAGACCTGTAACTTCTTTAAGAGGCTACTCTGTCCTCCACTCGTTACCTGTATTAATGGCACCTGTTTGAACTTGTTATCAGTATAAAAGACACCTGTCCACAACCTCAAACAGTCCCACTCCAAACTCCACTATGGCCAAGACCAAAGAGCTGTCAAAGGACACCAGAAACAAAATTGTAGACCTGCACCAGGCTGGAAAGACTGAATCTGCAATAGGTAAGCAGCTTGGTTTGAAGAAATCAACTGTGGGAGCAATTATTGGGAAATGGAAGACATACAAGACCACTGATAATCTCCCTCGATCTGGGGCTCCACACAAGATCTCACCCCGTGGGGTCAAAATGATCACAAGAACGGTGAGCAAAAATCCCAGAACCACATGGGGGGACCTAGTGAATGACCTGCAGAGAGCTGGGACCAAAGTAACAAAGCCTACCATCAGTAACACACTACGCCGCCAGGGACTCAAATCCTGCAGTGCCAGACGTACTGGCTTAAGCAGGGGGACACATGTCCAGGCCCGTCTGAAGTTTGCTAGAGGGCATTTGGAGGATCCAGAAGAAGATTGGGAGAATGTCATATGGTCAGATGAAACCAAAATATAACTTTTTGGTAAAAACTCAACTCGTCGTATTTGGAGGACAAAGAATGCTGAGTTGCATCCAAAGAACACTATACCTACTGTGAAGCATGGGGGTGGAAACATCATGCTTTGGGGCTGTTTTTCTGCAAAGGGACCAGGACGACTGATCCGTGTCAAGGAAAGAATGAATGGGGCCATGTATTGTGAGATTTTGAGTGAAAACCTCCTTACATCAGCAAGGGCATTGAAGATGAAACGTGGCTGGGTCTTTCAGCATGACAATGATCCCAAACACACCGCCCGGGCAACGAAGGAGTGGCTTTGTAAGAAGCATTTCAAGGTCCTGGAGTTTTGCCCAGCAACAGCCCCAAAACATCACTGCTCTAGAGGAGATCTGCATGGAGGAATGGGCCAAAATACCAGCAACAGTGTGTGAAAACCTTGTGAAGACTTACAGAAAACATTTGACCTCTGTCATTGCCAACAAAGGGTATATGACAAAGTATTGAGATAAACTTTTGTTATTGACCAAATACTTATTTTCCACCATCATTTACAAATAAATTAATTAAAAATCCTACAATGTGATATTCTGGATTTCTTTTCTCATTTTGTCTGTCATAGTTGAAGTGTATCTATGATGACAATTACAGGCCTCTCTCATCATTCTAAGTGGGAGAACTTGCACAATTGGTGGCTGACTAAATACTTTTTTGCCCCACTGTATGTTAATGCCCCTGACAACACAAATGAAGTTCCCTTATGGAAAAAGGAAGTTATTCTAAGTTTGAGGATATTGGATTGTATGAGTTCCTCTGTCTACGTTTCGCACATCTACTCAGCGGCGCAACTTTCACTGGGGACGGGGGGACATAACACCATTTTTATCTAATCTTTCCAAGATAATGTCACGGGCACTATCTGACATGTGGAGACATTTCACTGCAGCTAATGTAGAAGGAAAAGCTGCAAATATTTGCATATTTGCATTTGCAAATATTGCGGCAAATCATATGTGAAGAATGCAAAAAAGATACAGAATCATCTGGCCATGTGCATAAAGTTTCATCAGCACTCACAACAAGCAACCTCTGACAAAAGTTCCTCTACTTCTATTTGAGGTGAAAATTATGAATCAGACACCTTATCGATAGCAACAGCTCATAGTCCTCCTCAAATTAGAAGTTTTTTTGACTCAAAAACCGGAGACCAAGAGCGCTGAGTTGGCACAATCCGCCCCCTGGCTGGATGCCCATTCTTGCGTGGCACTTGCGGAGAGCTGGCTCCGAGCGCACCGGGCTGTGCATGCGCACCGGAGACACCGTGCGCTTTCCCGCATAACAAGGTGCCTGCCCGGTCACTCGCTCACCACGGTAAGCACGGGGAGTTGGCTCAGGTCTATAACCCGACTACCAATCTCCCCGTGTGCAAAATTTTTGGGGGGGCTGCCTCTTGTGCCTGCTTCGATGGTTTGCCTCCTCATATCGCCACCGCTCCTCCTTCGCTGCCTTTACTTCCTCCTTTGGACGGCGATACTCCCCAGCCTGCCTCCAGGATCCCTTACCGTCCAGGATCTCCTCCTATGTCCAGGAGTCCCTTTCTCCATGCTGCTTGGTCCTTTGTTGGTGGGACGTTCTGTCACGGCCGTCGTTAAAGGAAGACCAAAGCGCAGCGTTGTGAGCGTACATTTATTTTTATTTAAGATAAATGTCGCCAACAACACAACAAATAACAAAAACGACCGTGACGCTTAACAGGGATATAGTGCCCCTAACAAAGTCAACTTCCCACAAACACAAAAGGGAAAAAGGCTGCCTAAGTATGATTCCCAATCAGAGACAACGATAGACAGCTGTCCCTGATTGAGAACCATACCCGGCCAAAACAAAGAAATACAAAAACATAGAAAATAGAACATAGAATGCCCACCCAAATCACACCCTGACCAAACCAAAATAGAGACATGAAAGCTTTCTAATGTCAGGGCTTGACATTATGTCTACTTATGATAATGTTAAAGGTTTATGTTTCTGTCTCCATATGATATGGTAAATATATCCAATGCAAAAAAACATTACATTTAAATGGTATTAATAGTAATTTGCATATATTACCGTAAATTCCCATATATTACCGTAAATTCCCATATATTCCCGTTAATTCCCACGGAAAGTTTCCACCCCTGAATATTCCCCAAAATGTGCAACTATTATTTGAAGGTTGGTTATCGTCCCAGAATGTCACAATGGATGGCAGAAATGTCAAGTTATGCATCACTAGATTTGATTTATTACAAGATTAAGGGTATACTGTGCAACTTTCATAAGGTTTGGGTGCCTTATATGGGATACTTTATGACAAAATGGGTCTGTATTGAAAACCCAAGATATTTTTTTAGTCGAGCAGTTGCAAATAGACTATGTTTTTCATTGGCACACGAGACACCGGTCTGATTTACGCCGGTCTTAGTGGACTAATCCATTGAGGAGGCCGCTGGGATGGCACGGTCCAAGAATATGGGGATTGTGGCTCAGATGCACAAGGCACGTCACTTTCCAGAATGCTCTCTCTCCAGCCATTTCATGGTTATTCATTGTTTCAGAACTTCATTGTGTGCATTGTTTGCTGTGTCTGTCAATTCCCCATTACATATATCGCCAGTAGTAGTCTACATTTACCGTTAATTCATATAATTTCTAATCTGCAATGTTTGTTTGCGGTAATTTCTGTTAATGCATTGAATATATTTTAATTACAGTCATTTATTGTTCTGATTTTCGGAGTGGATGTGTGAACTCACAAACTATGCTACACTTGTGAGAAACAAGTTTTTATTTCATTCCATTTACGAGTTTTGTCAATGTATTAATCGTCTTTTGTTTGAAACGCTCCTGTCAACTAAGGATGCACACCTGGTTACGCATATTGATAGAAGTAGGACTAATCTACCTGGCCTGCACACAAATATAGGCTCATAACTGTTCCTATAATGAGCTGTGGAGCTTCTCCCAGTAATTATTCTTCACCTCAAACAGCAAGTAAACAAAGTCTATTTTTAGAATCAATTGAGAATGACAAAAGTTCCTCAATGTATTTGAACAATATTTCCAGCTCTTTCCCTTTCGATAAACACTTGACATGAAAGTGAAAAATGTAAAGCTCTGATCCAGTGGAAATGTCATAAAATACTTGATTACTTCATATCCCTTGCACAAAGGGCCTACAGCTGTGTCTGTCCTGAGCTCACTGATGCAGGAAACTCTAAGGGCCCAGAATATTTTATACAATGTTTCAAGTTTGCTAGCATGAGTTCTGGGTGACCCAGTTGATAGTTGATACAATGTTTCAAGTTTGTTGCAGACAGGGCATGAGTAGCCAATGTGATTTATAGGATATTTATTTTTATCAGGATATTTTCTACCTGCAGGCTGCAATGTTTTTATGTGTTGGCTTTATGTATGCTATTTTTACATAGTTGGCAATGGCAATAAAAGTAACTTTTAGATTTTTATCATTTTCATTTAGATTTAGATAGAATGTAGATTAACCACAGACAATGATTATGAGATTCAAAGACTTATAAATGAAATTAAACTGTTCCATGAAAATGTGCATTTGAAAATCATGACTAGCACGCAGATTGGTAGAAAGGGTAAGATAAATTGGCCCTCCAAATGGAAAAGGTTGCCGAGTGCTGGTGTAGCCTATTACCGGCAACTTCAGGAGCTTCTGCGAAGCGGGCGCAGCAAGGAAAATAAATTGTTTCGTTTTTTCTGGCTAGGCAATCAAGTCTGCTTAAAGCATCAAACAAGTTCAGTACATATACAAGTACAAGTCAGAAGTGTACATACACGTAGTTGGAGTCATTAAAACTCGCTTTTCAACCACTCCACAAATTTCTTGTTAACAAACTATAGTTTTGGCATGTCAGTTAGGACATCTACTTTGTGGATGACACAAGTAATTTTTCCAACAATTGTTTACAGAAAGATTATTTCACTTATAATTCACTGTATCACAATTCCAGTGGGTCAGAAATGTACATACACTAAATTGACTGTGCCTTTAAACAGCTTGGAAAATTCCAGAAAATGATGTCATGGTTTAGAAGCATCTGTTAGGCTAATTGACATCATTTGAGTCAATTGGAGGTGTACCTGTGGATGTATTTCAAGGCCTATCTTCAAACTCAGTGCCTCTTTGCTTGACCATCATGGGGAAATCTAATGAAATCAGCCAAGACCTTAGAAAAAAAATTGTAGACCTCCACAAGTCTGGTTCATCCTTGGGAGCAATTTCCAAATGCCTGAAGGTACCATTTTCATCTGTACAAACAATAGTGCGCAAGTATAAACACCATGGGACCACGCAGCCGTCACACCGCTCAGGAAGGAGACGCGTTGTGTTGCCTAGAGATGAATGTACTTTGGTGCGAAAAGTGCAAATAAATCTCAGAACAACAGCAAAGGACCTTGTGAAGATGCTGGAGGAAACAGGTACAAAAGTATCTGTATCCACAATAAAACAAGTCCTATATCAACATAACCTGAAAGGCCACTCAGCAAGGACATACCCACTGCTCCAAAACTGCCATAAAAAAAGCCAGACTACGGTTTGCAACTGCACATGGGGACAAAGGTCGTACTTTTTGGAGAAATGCGAAATGCCCTCTGGTCTGATGAAACAAAAATAGAACTGTGACCATCGTTATGTTAGGAGGAAAAGGGGGAGGCTTGCAAGCCGAAGAACACCATCCCAACTGTGAAGCACGGGGGTGGCAGCATCATCAGGGTTGTATTGCTGCAGGAGGGACTGGTGCACTTCACAGAATAGATGGCATCATGTGGAAGGAAACGTATGTGTATATATTGAAGCAACATCTCAAGACATCAGCTTGGTCGCAAATGGGTCTTCCAAATGGACAATGGCCCCAAGCATACTTCCAAAGTTGTGACAATATAGCTTAAGGACAACTAAGTCAAAGTATTGGAGTGGCTATCACAATGCCCTGACCTCAATCCCATAGAGAATTTGTGGACAGAACTGAAAAAGCGTGTGCGAGCAAGAAGGCCTACAAACCTGACTCCGTTACACCAGCTCTGTCAGGAGCAATGGGCCAAATTTCACCCAACTTATTGTGGGAAGCTTGTGAAAGGCTTCTCGAAACTTTTTACCTAAATTACACAATTTAAAGGCAATTCTACCAAATACTAATTGAGTGTATGTTAACTTCTGACCCACTGGGAATGTGATGAAATAAATAAAAGCTGAAATAAATCATTCTCTCTACTAATATTCTGACATTTCACATTCTTAAAATAAAGTGGTGATCCTAACTGACCTAAGACAGGGAATTTTTACTAGGATTACATGTCAGGAATTGTGAAAACTGAGTTTAAATGTATTTGGCTAAGGTGTATGTAAACTTAAGACTTCAACTGTAGTTGATTTTATTAAAACACATAGGGTGTGTGTATATATAGAAAAATGCACGTTTTTAAAATTTAATCCAATCAATTGGTCGAAAGAAAAGACAAATCTTCGTTGACCAAGATTTTTTGTTGGTGACAGCCCTAGTAGAAATGCATAAAACTAGCTTCAGATGCCCAGGTTGTCCCCCTCACTTCTAAAACCAAAGTTGCGCCCCTGCATCTACTGGCCCAGTTATTTTACTGAAAGCAATGGTATGAAGCCATGATGCGTTCAGGGGTTCAATAAGAGTTTGGCACATACTTGAGGGGTTGAGACTTAACTCTGTGGCTCTTATTTCCAGACTGGGTTGGCAGGTATCTTAATTATGAACAACTGCATGGCTCACTTGTCTGTCATACTATGCTGAGCTCTGCAACAAGAAGTCAGTGGGACCTGACTGCATAGGGCGATTCTAGGGCACTGGTCTCACATACAAACACACACACACACACACACACACACACATATCACACACACACATCACAGGTCTCATCAATCTATGGAGTGGTTGGGAGCGGGTGAGGTTGAAATTGGTCAGTGGTGTGGTAAATGGCTGCCTCTCTAACATGGTTGAGTTAATCAACCTCACAGTGGTGACTGGAGCAGAGCCCTTCTTAACACAACAGTACTGAATCAATTATGCAACATAAACACTCTTCCCCTCTTTCCCTATCTTCCGATTCCTCTATACTCTATCTTCCTTTGTCTTCCTCCTCTTCTATTGAAATGTATCTCGCAATATCCGATTAATTAGGGCCGATTTCAAGTTTTCATAACAATCGGAAATCAGGATTTTTGGACAAAGATTTGGCTGTTTCTTTTTACACCTTTATTTAACTAGGCAAGTCAGTTAAGAACACATTCTTACTTTCAATGACGGCCTAGGAACAGTGGGTTAACTGCCTCGTTCAGGGGCAGAACGACAGATTTTTACCTTGTCAGCTCGGGGCATTCAATCTTGCAACCTTACAGTTATTAACTAGTCCAACGCACTAACCACCTGATTACATTGCACTCAACGAGGAGACTGCCTGTTACGCGAATGCGGTAAGCCAAGGTAAGTTGCTAGCTAGCATTGAACTTATCTTATAAAAAACAAACAATCAATCAATCATAATCACTAGTTAACTACACATGGTTGATGATATTACTAGTTTATCTAGCGTGTCCTGCGTTGCATATAATCGATACGGTGCGTATCGTTGCTCCAATGTGTACCTAACCATAAACATCAATGCCGTTCTTAAAATCAATACACAGAAGTATATCTTTTTAAACCTGCATATTTAGCTAAAAGAAATCCAGGTTAGCAGGCAATATTAACCAGGTGAAATTGTGTCACTTCTCTTGCGTTCATTGCACGCAGAGTCAGTGTATATGCAACAGTTTGGGCCGCCTAATTTGCCAGAATTTTACGTAATTATGACATAACATTGAAGGTTGTGCAATGTAACAGGAATATTTAGACTTAAGGATGCCACCCGTTAGATAAAATATGGAACGGTTCCGTATTTCACTGAAAAAATAAACGTCTTATTTTTGAGATGATAGTTTCCGGATTCGACCATATTAATGACCTAAGGCTCGTAATTCTGTGTGTTATCATGTTATAACTAAGTCTATGATTTGATAGAGCAGTCTGACTGAGCGGTGGTAGGCACCAGCAGGCTCGTAAGCATTCATTCAAACAGCACTTTTGTGCGTTTGCCAGCAGCTGTTTATGACTTCAAGCCTATCAACTCCCGAGATTAGGCTGGTGTAACCGATGTGAAATGGCTAGCTAGTTAACGGGGTGCGCGCTAATAGCGTTTCAAACGTCACTCGCTCTGAGACTTGGAGTGGTTGTTCCCGTTGTTCAGCCTGGGTAACGCTGCTTCGAGGGTGGCTGTTGTCGTTGTGTTTCTGGTTCGAGCCCAGGTAGGAGCGAGGAGAGGGACGGAAGCTATACTGTTACACTGGCAATACTAAAGTGCCTATAAGAACATCCAATAGTCAAAGGTTAATGAAATACAAATGGTATAGAGAGAAATAGTCCTATAATTCCTATAATAACTACAACCGAAAACTTCTTACCTAGGAATATTGAAGACTCATGTTAAAAGGAACCACCAGCTTTCATATGTTCTCATGTTCTGAGCAAGGAACTTAAACATTAGCGTTCTTACATGGCAAATATTGCACTTTTACTTTCTTCTCCAACACTTTGTTTTTGCATTATTTAAACCAAATTGAACATGTTTCATTATTTATTTGAGGCTAAATAGATTTTATTGATGTATTATATTAAGTTAAAATAAGTGTTCATTCAGTATTGTATTGTAATTGTCATTATTACAAATAAAATAAAAAAATTGGCCGATTAATCGGTATCGGCTTTTATTGGTCCTCCAATAATCGGTATTGGTGTTGAAAAATCATAATCGGTCGACCTCTAGTCACAAGTTAATGGTTGACTGCGCTTGTAAGTGGATCAGAGACAGCTTGACTCGGCCAGAAAGCTTGGGTACCCTGCACTTTCTTTGACAGCTCCCATTTTTAAAGTGCCGAATCAGAGTGCCTCGATTGCTGCAGTCACTGGTAGTGTAAAATGATGAAAAGTGCTTTTCTTATACCTCATGAAATATGTATCGTTTCCTTCTCGTTAACCTCAGCTTTTAAGAGTGTGAATTGACAAAAAGTAGACCAGTCAAAATTTAGAATTGGTATTGGAATTTGGTTTACTTTCTGATCTAACTGGAACTGAAACGGAATTGACCCCAACCCTGGTTAGCATTAAACATTGAAGTCCTATTGCCCTTCCCCCTCGGCTGCCCCATTTTGTCTGGAGAGTAGGTGCAGCTAGTGGGAAGAAAGGTGGAACAATAGAGAGGAGGAGAATGGTGATGGTGATGTGTTGTGGCTGGTGCAAGGTTTGGGCACAGTTTACCTCCCCCCTCTATCTCGCCCCCCTCCCTCTCTCTCTCTCCTGCACGGCCCGTTACCGACAGTGATTATTACCACACAGTGCACAGTTGAGATCGTCTCAGCCCCTGGCTGCCTCAGTTATCTAACCGCAGTGTGTCTAGAGTTGGGAAGAACAAAGGTGAGACGGATAATGAGAGAGAGGAGGGGAGATGCCTGAGGTCCAGAACAGAGGAGACCGACTGTGGATATGTCTGTGAGATTAGTTATGAACTGACCTCCGTGATGGCCGTAGATTGAACAGATGTGGGACTTAGTGGTTTATGGCTGGGGGAGGAAAGCAATGAAAATCCTTCAGGCCTGGAGGAGATCATCCAGTAGATTGGTTAGATTTGAAACAGCTGGAATAGATTCAGACTGGGGGAGAGAGCTGTCTCTAGCTGATGTATGGGATTGTTCTCTGGCTCTGAATCAAGGGCAGATGGATCACAGCTACAAAGGAGACTCTATAGGTCCCTGCACATCTTTGTCAGAGGCTGGGGGCTCTAATACATCAACCTGCCACCGTAGTGTCTGGGATAAAGAAAAAGGACTGGGAGAGAGTTTGTAGGAATTGATATGGTCTTGAGTGTTTGTCATACTGTAATCATTGCATTTTATTACAATCCCAACATGCATTCTTGCAGTGCAAGAAGAATGTTGTCATATCTTGCCCTGGAAAGATACTGGCTCTGGTAGAATAGAGAACCTTGTCCCAGACAGTCTCCTTCACCACCACAGTAACTCAGTTCCATGTATTACAGAACAGCCAGTATATCCCTGAGGGTATGGAGATTGGGTTAAGACGGTTAGTGTCATTTTGTAATCCTGAAAAGTCAAGACCATCTGTGGCCTGTCTCTTTCTCTGTCTTTTTCTCTCCTGTGGAGAGAGGTTTTGGCAGGCTTATAGCACAGAGGGGATGAGGGTCATGGGTAGAGGTCGACCGATTATGATTTTTCAACGCTGATACCGATACAGATTTTTGGAGGACCATAAAAAGCCAATACCGATTAATCGGCCGATTTTTATATACACTGCTCAAAAAAATAAAGGGAACACTAAAATAACACATCCTAGATCTGAATGAATGAAATATTCGTATGAAATAGTTTTTTCTTTACATAGTTGAATGTGCTGACAACAAAATCACACAAAAATTATCAATGGAAATTAAATTTATCAACCCATGGAGGTCTGGATTTGGAGTCACACTCAAAATTAAAGTGGAAAACCACACTACAGGCTGATCCAACTTTGATGTAATGTCCTTAAAACAAGTCAAAATGAGGCTCAGTAGTGTGTGTGGCCTCCATGTGCCTGTATGACCTCCCTACAATGCCTGGGCATGCTCCTGATGAGGTGGCGGATGGTCTCCTGAGGGATCTCCTCACAGACCTGGACTAAAGAATCCGCCTGGACAGTCTGTGGTGCAACGTGGCTTTGGTGGATGGAGCGAGACATGATGTCCCAGATGTGCTCAATTGGATTCAGGTCTGGGGAACGGGCGGACCAGTCCATAGCATCAATGCCTTCCTCTTGCAGGAACTGCTGACACACTCCAGCCACATGAGGTCTAGCATTGTCTTGCATTAGGAGGAACCCAGGGCCAACCGCACCAGCATATGGTCTCACAAGGGGTCTGATGATCTCCTCTCAGTACCTAATGGCAGTCAGGCTACCTTTGGCGAGCACATGGAGGGCTGTGCGGCCCCCCAAAGAAATGCCACCCCACACCATGACTGACCCACCGCCAAACCAGTCATGCTGGAGGATGTTGCAGGCAGCAGAACGTTCTCCACGTGCTCAGTGTGAACCTGCTTTCATCTGTGAAGAGCACAGGGCGCCAGTGGCGAATTTGCCAATCTTGGTGTTCTCTGGCAAATGCCAAACGTCCTGCACGGTGTTGGGCTGTAAGCACAACCCCCACCTGTGGACGTCGGGCCCTCATACCACCCTCATGGAGTCTGTTTCTGACCGTTTGAGCAGACACATGCACATTTGTGGCCTGCTGGAGGTCATTTTGCAGGGCTCTGGCAGTGCTCCTCCTTGCACAAAGGCGGAGGTAGCAGTCCTGCTGCTGGGTTGTTGCCCTCCTACGGCCTCCTCCACGTCTCCTGATGTACTGGCCTGTCTCCTGGTAGCGCCTCCATGCTCTGGACACTACGCTGACAGACACAGCAAACCTTCTTGCCACAGCTCGCATTAATGTGCCATCCTGGAAGAGCTGCACTACCTGAGCCACTTGTGTGGGTTGTAGACTCCGTCTCATGCTACCACTAGAGTGAAAGCACCGCCAGCATTCAAAAGTGACCAAAACATCAGCCAGGAAGCATAGGAACTGAGAAGTGGTCTGTGGTCACCACCTGCAGAACCACTCCTTTATTGGGGGTGTCTTGCTAATTGCCTATAATTCCCACCTGTTGTCTATTCCATTTGCACAACAGCATGTGAAATTTATTGTCAATCAGTGTTGCTTCCTAAGTGGACAGTTTGATTTCACAGAAGTGTGATTGACTTGGAGTTACATTGTGTTGTTTAAGTGTTCCCTTTATTTTTTTGAGCAGTGTATCTATTTGTAATAATCACAATTACAACAATACTGAATGAACACTTTTGTTTTAACTTAATATAATACATAAATACAAATCAATTTAGTATCAAATCAATAATGAAACATGTTCAATTTGGTTTAAATAACGCAAAAACACAGTGTGGGAGAAAGAAGTAAAATATGTGCCATGTAAAAAAGCTAACGTTTCAGTTCCTTGCTCAGAACATGAGAACATATGAAAGCTGGTGATTCCTTTTAACATGAGTCTTCAATATTCCCAGGTAAGACGTTTTAGGTTGTAGTTATTAAAGGAATTAAAGGATTATTTCTCTCTATACCATTTGTATTTCATGTACCTTTGACTATTGGATGTTCTTATAGGCACTATAGTATTGCCAGTCTAATCTCGGGAGTTGATAGGCTTGAAGTCATAAACAGTGCGGTGCTTCAAGCATTGGGAAGAGCTGCTGGCAAACGCAGGAAAGTGCTGTTTGAATGAATGCTTAAAAGCCTGCTGCTGCCTACCACTGCTCAGTCAGACTGCTCTATCAAATATCAAATCATTGACTTAATTATAATATAATAAACACACAGGAATATGAGCCTTAGGTCATTAATATGGTCAAATCTGGAAACTATAATTTCTAAAACAAAACGTTTATTCTTTCAGTGAAATACAGAACCGTTCCATATTTTATTGAACGGGTCTCATCCATAAGTCTAAATATTGCTGTTACATTGCACAACCTTCAATGTTGTCATAATTACGGAAAATTCTGGAAAATTCATTACGGTCTTTGTTAGGAAGAAATGGTCTTCACACAGTTCGCAACGAGCCAGGCGGCCCAAACTGCTGCATATACCCTGACTCTGTTGCACAGAACGTAAGAGAAGTGACACAATTTCCCTAGTTAATATTGCCTGCTAACATTAATTTATTTTAAGTAAATATGCAAGTTTAAAAAAATATACTTGTGTATTAATTTTAAGAAAGGCATTGATGTTTATGGTTAGGTACATTTGTGCAACAACAGTGCTTTTTTCGTGAATGTGCTTGTTAAATCAATCATCACCCGTTTGGTGAAGAAGGCTGTGATTCGATGATAAATTAACAGGCACCTCATTGATTATTTGCAACGCAGGACAAACTAGTTAAACTAGTAATATCATCAACCATGCGTAGTTAACTAGTGATTATGTTAATTAAGATTGATTGTTTTTTATAAGATACGTTTATTGCTAGCTAGCAACTTACCTTGGCTCCTTGCTGCACTCGCGTAACAGGTGGTCAGCCTGCCACGCAGTCTCCTCATGGAATGCAATGTAATCGGCCATAATCGGTGTCCAAAAATGCAGATTACCGATTGTTATGAAAACTTGAAATCGGCCCTAATTAATCGGCCATGCCGAGGCCATGCCATCGCTACTCTGGACGGTTAGAATATGTGGACAACTACAAATACCTAGGTGTCTGGCTAGACTGTAAACTCTCCTTCCAGACTCACATTAAGCATCTCCAATCCAAAATTAAATCTAGAATCGGCTTCCTATTTCGCAACGAAGCATTCTTCACTCATGCTGCTAAACATACCTTTGTAAAATGTTGCATCCTACCGATCCTCGACTTAGGCGATGTCATCTATAAAATAGCCTCCAACACTCTACTCAACAAATTGGATGCAGTCTATCACAGTGCCATCCGTTTTGTCACCAAAGCCCCATATTCTACCCACCACTGCGACCTGTATGCTCTCGTTTGCTGGCTCTCGCTTCATACTTGTCACCAAACCCATTGGCTCCAGGTCATCTACAAGTCTGTGCTAGGTAAAGCCCCGCCTTATCTCAGCTCACTGGTCACCATAGCAGCACCCACCCGTAGCACGCGCTCCAGCAGGTATATCTCACTGGTCACCCCCAAAGCCAACACCCCCTTTGGCCGCCTTTCCTTCCAGTTCTCTGCTGCCAATGACTGGAACAAACTGCAAAAATCACTGAAGCTGGAGACTCATATCTCCCTCACTAGCTTTAAGCACCAGCTGTCAGAGCAGCTCACAGATCACTGCACCTGTACATAGCCCATCTGTAAACAGCCCATCCAACTACCTCATCCCCATACTGTATTTATTTATTTATCTTGCTCCTTTGCACCCCAGTATCTCTACTTGCACATTCATCTTCTGCACATCTACCATTCCAGTGTTTAATTTTTATATTGTAATTACTTCGCCACCATGGCCTATTTATTGCCTTAACTCCCTTATCTTACCTCATTTGCACTCACTGTATATAGGCGTTTCTTTGTTCCACTGTATTATTGACTGTATGTTTGTTTATTCCATGTGTAACTCTGTGTTGTTGTATGTGTCGAACTGCTGTGCTTTATCTTGGCCAGGTTGCAGTTGTAAATGAGAACTTGTTCTCAACTAGCCTACCTGGTTAAATAAAGGTGAAATAAAATAAAAAATAATCGTTCGACCTCTAGACATGGGGGCTAGAATGGGATGGAGGGAAGGATGGCGAGGGGGAGCAGAGACAAGGTTGTGGCCATGTGCTGGAGCCATGCTCTGTCCTCCTGGGAAGTGTGCGGCCAGCCTGTCCTGTAGTGTCCAGCCTGTGGTGCATGTTGATGCTGGTCAGCCCTGGTTACATCACTGCTTCAGTAAGCAGGACTGGAGTTGCTTTAATGATGGCATCTCAGCTTGACAATGACTCAATACAGCTGCGTGTGTGTGTGTGCGTGTGTGTGTGTCTCTCTCAGAAGGGGCAGGCTGGAACCTGAAATTGGAACATCGTATGAGTGTGCTGAGGAACCCAAGAGGCAGCTGTTCATTACACGTGGTGCACAGACGTGGACTGGAACACTGAAGTTAAGCAATGGTTAGGCAACCACTTGGAACAAGTGGCTTGCATCTCCATGTCTGTGTCTGAACACTGTTGCTCCTTCACTTTGCCTCAGAGGTAACATTCAGACTGGCCTGATCGATGTACAGCTTCTAGGTTGTTGTAGCATCAGACCGTGAAGCATGATGAAGACGAGCTCTCCCTGAGTCATGTGCAGTATAACGACTTCTCCAGGATTAACTCTGTGGGTCTCTGACATATCTAGGCCAGTCACAATTTGTTTGTGTCTCACAGCAAAATGAACCGTCTCAATTGGGACACAATTAAGGCCAAGGCCAGCGAAGCGTGACTGACTGCAGAGATGCATGTTTACTATCTGACTGTAAATCATTGACCTCCAATTGAAAAGGCCCTTTTCACTCAATTTCACTCCCTTTACACCAAGATGAATTGCCCTGCTTAATAACTGGGGAGATCGATTAAATCAGTTACTTCCCGTGGAACATAGCCGTGGCTGTGTTCTCTTTGACGGCTGATACTTTTCCAGTGTTGATAGTCTGCGGAGAAATGTTTAGCTGAAACTCTCTGGTCTTTGAAGTCTTGGCACGTCTTGTCAAACGTATGCCATGAAGATTATAGGAGTGCTTTATATTTCAAAGCTTCTCTTACATGCATGCAGCCATGGAGGCAAGCGTGAATATGTAGCAACGAGATGTTTATCTGAACATGTGCCGGTTAACCAAATGAATACTCTGTTAGGGCGCCGAAGAGCGCCAGCTCTGAATGATTTAAAGGCTGTGTAGAGCGGGATCCAATTTTCTTATGCACAAAGAGAAAGTGTGGTCTTATTATGAAGTTCTACTTTACTTACAGTTGAGTGTGCACGCGTTGGTGCTTGTTTAATTTAAAATACGAGTAGGGCTGTAATGGGAAATGATTTGATGAATTATTTTAGGGTATTTGAGTTACTGTGTGGTATGGATATGGATTGATATGTAATAACATGATTGTATGTGGAGGATGAGGGCTGCAGTAGATTGTATGTGGAGGATGAGGGCTGCAGTAGATTGAATGTGGAGGATGAGGGCTGCAGTAGATTGTATGTGGAGGATGAGGGCTACAGTAGATTGTATGTGGAGGATGAGGGCTGCAGTAGATTGAATGTGGAGGATGAGGGCTGCAGTAGATTGTATGTGGAGGATGAGGGCTGCAGTAGATTGTATGTGGAGGATGAGGGCTGCAGTAGATTGTATGTGGAGGATGAGGGCTGCAGTAGATTGTATCTGTGGGGAGATGCAGACCAAAGCATTCCCTTGGGGAAGGGAAAAGGAGTTTGCCATGAATGTCTAAGTACCATATTTAATGAAGCCGTTTGGCACCTGTTACTCTATCATTATCTGATGTAACTATGTACTGATGATCTTACCTTTGACCTGTATCAAATGTCTGCCAAGTGTTGAATGTTGTGTAAAGTCCAGACAGGATTCGAGCACACACTGATAATGGATCTGTGACACTGTGTGATTCTGTAGCATCCGATGTTGAGACTTCCTACAAGCCCCCTGGTGTTTACAGAGCATTGGGTGCTGTGTGATTCATATAGTTAGACATTTTCTCTGCTCCTATTCCGGAGGCGTCTCCCTGATGCAACTTGTAATAAACCGGATTGATTTGTAATTGATTTGATCAATGTCCGCTCTCCTTTTTGATCACCTGGAAATCCCTGTTACAAGGACCTATGAAGTATCTGTGTGATGGAGAGAAGTAGTAGACCTTATGATCTATTTATATAGACAGAAACCGCAGCGGAAATGCAGAGCTGATGTGGTATTACCATCCTTATAGAGGCCAAATATACACCGGTGGAAAGTTTGAAACCACAGTCCTTTACAGTCCTTGGAGAGGACAGTGAATAACAACACAACAATTCAATGGAATGTGCTGAATAAATAGACTAATGCCTCCTCTCCCCATCCTCCCTAATAAACCATCTATCTCTCCCTCTTCCCTCCAGTTATCAGTTTCCTGAGAGGCCCAGCTTTGAAAGGTGTCTTGAGAAATTATGCTCTAGTCTTGATGTTGGCTGGACAGTTCTTTTTTTAAAACATTTTTTTTACACCATCACTGTGCAGCTGAACATGAAGGGTAAAGATGGGATGAGTAAACTGAAAAGAATAGAATGATGGATAACGGTGGCAGCAGGACTGAACTGGTGATGGGGGAGAGGAGTAGGCAGAGGAGAGATGGATTAAGGAGAAGGGCTGGGTTGCCAATCATTTATAGTGGAGCAGGTGTACAGCAGTAGGCCTGCTGTGAGAAGTCTCTCTGTTGGAATTCTGTTCATCTGCAGTATACAGTAGGAACAGAACACTATTAAATACTAATACATGTACTTATATATTTATTGTCATGCCGTGTGTGTAGGTGGCAGGGAAGTCAGGCGCAGGAGAATCAAACTTGGTATAATGGAGTAGTTTAATAGCGTAAAAATAAACGTGGGTACAAGAACCTGTCGCGCACCAATCCATAAACCAAGAGCATAACAAAAACAATCTCTGACAAGGACATGAGGGGAAACAGAGGGTTAAATACACAACAAGACAAAACCAATGGAAAATGAAACGTGGATCAATGATGGCTGGAAGACCGGTGACGTCGACCACCGAGCACCGTCCGAACAAGGAGAGGCATCGACTTTATACAGTGCATTCAGAAAGTATTCAGATCCCTTGACTTTTTCCACATTTTGTTACGTTAAAGCCTTATTCTAATATGGATTAAACCCCCCCCCCCCATCCATCTATACACAATACCCCAAAATGACAAAGCAAAAACAGATTTTTTGAACATTTTGCAAATGTATTAAAAATAAAAAACTGATATTACATTTACATAAGTATTCAGACCCTTTACTCAGTACTTTGTTGAAGCACCTTTGGGGATATATTTGGGGAGTTTCTCCCATTCTTCTCTGCAGATCTTCTCCAGCTCTGTCAGGTTGGATGGGGAGCGTTGCTGCACAGCCCTTTTCAGGTCTCTCCAGATATGTTCTATCAGGTTCATGTCCGGGCTGTGGCTGGGCCACTCAAGGACATTTGTTCTGAAACCACTCCTGTGCTGTCTTGGCTGTGTGCTTAGGGTCATTGTCCTGTTGGAAGGTGAACCTTCGCCCCAGTCTGAGGTCCTGAGCACTCTGGAGCAGGTTTTCATCAAGGATCACTCTGTACTTTGCTCCATTCGTCTTTCCCTCGATCCTGACTGGTCTTCCAGTCCCTGTCGCTGAAAAACATCCCCACAGCATAATGCTGCCACTACCATGCTTCACCGTAGGGATGGTGCCAGGTTTCCTCCAGATGTGACGCTTGGCATTCAGTCCAAAGAGTTGGTTTCATCAGACCAGAGAATCTTGTTTCTCATGGTCTGAGAGTCTTTAGGTGCCTTTTAGCAAACTCCAAGCGGGCTGTCATGTGCCTTTTACTGAGGAGTGGCTTCCGTCTGGCCACTGTACCATAAAGGCCTGATTGGTAGAGTGCTGCAGAGATGGTTGTCCTTCTGGAAGGTTCTCCAATCTCCACAGAGGAACTCTAGAGCTCTGTCAGAGTGACCATCAAGTTCTTGGTCACCTCCCTGACCAAGGCCCTTCTCCTCCGAATGCTCAGTTTGGCCGTGCGGCCACTCTAAGAGTTCCATTTAAGAATGATGGCGGCCACTGTGTTCTTGGGGACCTTCAATGCTACAGACATGTTTTGGTACCCTTCCCCAGATCAGTGCCTCGACACAATCCTGTCTCGGAGCTCTACGGACAATTTGTTCTGACATGCAATTTGGTTTTTGCTCTGACATGCACTGTCAACTGTGGGACCTTATATAGATAGGTGTGTGCCTTTCCAAATCATGTCCAATCAATGGAATTTACCACAGGTGGACTCCAATCAAGTTGTAGAAATATCTTAAGGATGATCAATGGAAACAGGATGCACCTGAGCTCAATTTTAAAGCTCTCACAGCAAAGGGACTGAATACTTATGCAAATAAGGTATTTCTGTTTTTATTTTAAATACATTTGAAAACATCCCTAAAAACCTTTTTTTTTGCTTTAACATGGGTTATTGTGTATAGATTGATGAGGGAAAAATGTATTTAATCCATTTTAGAATAAGGCAGTAACGTAACATTTTTGGGAAAAAGGGAAGGGGTCTGAATACTTTACGAATGCACTGTTAGTGTGCCACTAAATAGCCTCTGTATCTGCCAGTCTGCAGACTAGTCCTGTTGCCTTCCTTATGAATAGCCTGCTATCTCGGAGGGATTCCTGCTGAAGTCAATTAAAGACAGCGATAGATGCACAAAGAACATTGTGCTGTACAGTATTATGCTTCACTGCAGTATTACTTCTATGAACTGAGTCAGCCGTTGGACGTTATCGTCTGGTGAAAAGTCCTTTCTCCAGAGGTGATTCCTTCTGCATCAGACTGGATGCACACAGGGTGTTCCTGGGAGTGGGGCATGTTTTCTCAGCATGGAGTCTGCTTGTTGGGGTTAGTGGGGAAACAATGATGCAGAGTGATTTTAAAGGAGATCACTGAATGTGCTTACGGAGCGAGGGAGAAAGAGGAAGAGAGTTGTCTGAATGAGAGCATGCGTCGGTTGTAAGTCTTGTGAACAACATGCCAAATCATTTTGTGAAAGAGAGGCCCCGGTTTAATTCCCAGGCATTCAAACTCATGACTCGTCCATACAGTGAAGTGATAGACATAGGTTAGCATGTGGTTGGACCCAACACTCTATGTGCATGACCTGCCCATCCATGTCATGAGAAGGTCTGTGAATGGGTTGTGTGATCACCACAAGGCAGAGGTTGTTTAGTTGGTGCTGAGTTGGCATTTGGAAGGCTAATCAAATTACCATAGAAGGTAATGAGATGTTGTTGTCTAAAAAAATGGAATATCTTGGCTTGCAGATCTTTGTGTAGTAGGGTCTTGAGGTATACCACATACTGCTCCATAGGTCATGATCACTTCATTAAAGTTTGTTTTCTTTGGGGTGACTCAATGTGTTCCTCACTTAAATTAGGTCAGAGGAATCTCTAGTCACATGAGATCCTGTTTGAATTTTTCTCTGCTGTGACTTATTCATAAGTTGCTTGCAGCCAAGGAGTCAGTGTATATCCACCTTCACTTCCTCCCAAACTAGTCAGACTACTTTAACTGAACAATAGTTCAGTTGGTATTTTGTTTTTGGCAGATCAGTAATGTTTTATCCACCTTACTGTAAAACGTTGGAATGATATTTAACCTCTACAGGAAATGCACACTCGTGCACACACACACACGTTCACACACACACACACACACACACGTGCACACACACTCGTGCACACACACTCGTGCACACACACTCGTGCACACACACTCGTGCACACACAGATACAGTAAATCACCTTCCCTAGACACGCTATTGGTGGGTTTGGGGCAAAGTCTTGAGTTTATGCTTTACTAGTACCCACAGAGCAGAGAGGGGCTTAGGGTATTAGCGCTAGCTACAGGGGGTTTCTGTCAATTGCTATGACTGACAGATTAGAGAGGAAAAGTGGATAAATAAGAAAAGGATTAGCTTTGCAGCTATGGCAACACAAACAAGAAGTCTAAGCTTCCGATTTGTACTGTCCCTTATCGTAACAGAGGCCGGATGAGGGAACTGTTTTGGAGTCTATCTGTTACTAAGTGACCCGTTTGGGCTAAAATATGCACAGAGAGTAAAGGGGTAATACTTGTATGTTCTCTCTGGCAGCAGTCTACGATGTTTTGGTTGACCTCAGAACAGAACATTCAGAATGGGATGTTCAGAGGGATGTTTTAAAACAAAGGTGGATGTTACTGAGAGAACCAATAGATACCAATAGGAAAACAAGAGGTTCAGCCTTGTTACCCACCCACTCACAGACGGACCCACACACACAGACAGACCCACACACACAGACAGACCCACACACTCACAGACGGACCCACACACACAGACAGACCCACACACTCACAGACAGACCCACACACACAGACAGACCCACACACACAGACAGACCCACACACTCACAGACAGACCCACACACACAGACAGACCCACACACACACAGACAGACCCACACACACAGACAGACCCACACACACACAGACACAACCATACGTCATGACCTTTCTGTGTTTTCGCCGAAATTAGTCATTTTGATGTTAGGAACATCTTATCCACAAGACAGTTTGGCGAGTTTCCATAGTCAGTCACAAGGACCTTTGGTGGCCTTGTTTGTTATTACGCCTAGTTGCTATTTTCCATGCTGACTCAACAGCTGATTTGGTTTATTCCTGTCAATGTTTGAGCTGAAGGTTTTGTGTGTCTCTTGTTTTTAAAAACAGCATTTTATGAGGAGAAGTGCTTACATTGTAGTTATATAGAGACACTGGATATAGTCATTTCTTGACTGAAGAGCCCATCGTTAATTTCCTGCAAGAGGAAAGAGTTCTCTTGAGGTGTACAGATCAAGGATTTGGCCTATTATGGGCATTGGCCAGCTGCCAGTAGGGGCAGGGGTTCAACCCCTATGGCCAGACATGGCCCACATAATATTTTATGGTGACAGAGAACTTGGCTGGCGGCAGAGTGTCATGGCCTCTTCAGGTGCCCGTCTGGCAGGCTGTCACTCTACTCGTTGCCCAGGCTCTGCTAGAGACCCAGTCATGAAGTATGTCTGGTAGGGTCTCATCCCATCTGTTGTGCAGATGATTCTGGAGGAGACCCAGTGAAGGTCTGGTTCTGTGGCTGATCTCAGTGCATATCTGACATGTTGTCTCTCTACCCATTGCCCAGGCTCAGCTGGAGGCCCAGAGAGCCACCCAGGACTTCCAGAGGGCCACGGAGGTTCTGCGTGCGGCCAAGGAGACCATCGCCCTGGCAGAGCAGAGGCTCCTGGAGGAGGACACCAGGCAGTTTGACTCAGCCTGGCAGGAGATGCTCAACCATGCCACCCAGAGGGTGAGTACCGTACTGCATGGAGGGGGAGGAGGTAATGGGGTGCTGCGAATTGCATTAGTGCAACATGACTGTCTGTCAAACCTACATTTGACACCTGAATGTTACTATTCAAAGGTTAAAGGCATAATGTGGATGGAAATTGATGCTTCGCAAGTTAGGAAGTCACGTTGTCACATTTCTGTGTAGCTGCCAGACTGAGTTCTGATTGGCTGTTGCAGGTGATGGAGGCGGAGCATACAAAGACGCGGAGTGAGCTGGTGCACAAGGAGACGGCAGCCAAGTACACGGCAGCCATGGGCCGCATGAAACAGCTGGAGAAGAAACTCAAACGCACCATCAACAAGTCCAAGTGAGTCCCATATGACTGCGTTGCGACCCAAACTCCACCGCACCACAGTTAAAAGACCGAGAAGTCAAAGTGAACCTGATACGACCACTGCGTCAATTACCGAATGGTCTGCGACTCACACATTCACACACCCATGTTTATTTGTCAACAGTGACCTTTTCCAAGACATTGATCTTTAACGACGTAGATGTTTCAGTAGCTTGAAAAAGGTCAATGAACAAAACAAATGAATATAAATGTGCAAAAGGTAAATGTGCGCGCAACAGTGGAGGCTGTTGAGGGGAGGACGGCTCGAAATAATGTCTGGAGAGAAACTAATGGAATGGCACCATGCTTTTAATGTATTTTATACCATTCCACTGATTCTGATCCAGACATTAACACGAGCCTGTCCTCCCCAATTAAGGTGCCACCAACCTCCTGTGGGTTGAGGGAGTCGTTTCCGACCTTTGATGATGAACTAGTGGCTGTTTTTATTCCGAGCACCACAAAGAGAGACAATGCGGCGGTGTGCTGGTTAGTACATGCTGTCAGGCTTTTACAAAACTCTATAGACTGGAGGCCTGTTTTGGGGAGGGAGTGTAAGGTGTAGAGTAGGGGGGCTCTAATGTTTCCCCGCCTTAACTTGAGAGACTGAGGCTGTTGTGAATCCATACAGCCTTAAAAAGCTCCCTCGTCTCCTTTCCGTCATGACCACAGATCATGTACTTGATATGTGTAATCAGTATGGTTGAAACCTAGCCGGTCCTCTTACCTATTAAGTGTCATGGAGATGAGATGAGAAAATAGTCCGTTTTAGAGTGTTGGGACTGAGCCTGTCAGTGTTGCCTCAGCTCTGTCTAATCCTTTCTCCACAGTCAGCTCATCTAATGTGATAGCTCTATATCGCACCCCGTTGCCTTGGTGATATGCACAGAGCTATTCCGAGTTGTTGTCATTGCCTCTAATCTTTCTCCTTCCCTCTTTTTCCCCTCCTTCCTCCCACAGACCTTACTTTGAGTTGAAGGCAAAGTACTACCTACAGCTTGAGGTATGTGTGCACTACACTGTAATTTGCCTGCCTTTATCAGCCTTTTTAAAGGTACAGTATTTTAGATTGAAGAAGTCTTACTGTCTTATTATTGTGGACTCTGCTCTGTGGTTAGATCTTTACTAATGTGACTTAGGTCAATAAACTTTGACCTTGAACATATTGCCATGTCATCTCAGGTCTGAACCATTTATGGCAATGATGGTTTCATCTTCTGCCTTTGCGTGTGTGTGTGTGTGTGTGTACTTTCCCTTTCTGTCCGTCTGTAGCACCTAAAGAAGAATGTGGATGAGTTGCAGGCCAAGCTGAGCCAGGCCAAAGAAGGGTACAAGACAGCTCTGAGAAACCTCGAGATGATCTCAGACGAGATCCACGAACGCCGACGCAACTCAGCCATGGGCCCCCGGGGGCGGGGCGTGGGCGCCGATGGCGACAGTGTCGCCGTGGATGACATTGCCAGCTTCAAGATGGAGTCGGATGGCATCTCCAGTGAGTACACTTACAGTGATGTTACATGATGTTCTGGTCATTTCATTTCTGCGCTTGAAAACTGCAGAAACTGTTCTTGGATCAGCTGTCCTACATAGTGAGGCTAAACAGCCAGCCGCGCCTACTTTTCACTAGTAGTTGGGTACGGCACATAAACACCCTGTTGACTCTCCTTCTGACTTGTTCTTCAAAACCTTCGTAGGAATTCCTAGAAAACGCTGTTATTGGCATTGTGCAGGGAGGTCTTGATGTTTTCTAAGAAAAGTCATGAAGATGGTGTCCGGCTCCTAAGAGGGTTGCCTGTTTTCTTGGAATGTTTTCCTAGAATTTTTTCCTAGACTTGGAACCTTAAAGGCGCAGACTGTTTGGAGTTGACTTTATTGCCCTGCGCTGGTGTCTAAATACTGTACAATACATTCTAAATGTGTTCTTTCAAAGAAGTCTGTTCATTCAATTTTCTTTAATAAGAAATTCCAGATTTTTTAAATGCCTGTATTTACTTTGCAGAAGATCCCATGATATGACAACTTAACAACGGTCATTGGACACACAGTGCTTAATTTGCTTCATCCCGAATCAGTTAAGTGCTGAAGATACACACTGTGATGAGATTGAGGCTCAACTGTAGTCAGATGAAAAAGAGTAGATGTTCAGAGCAGTGCGTGTCACTCACTGATCCACTTTCTAATGTCCTGCATTATGGGCTGCGGGATGATGTTTCCATGGCAACCTCAGAGCCCTACTGCTGTCTGACCCACTCCGCCGCTATTTGCTAAGGTTATTGCTGTTGCGCGTTAACCCACATAAACAGCAATATGCTACAGTTGATGATTTGTCTTTTAGTAGACTTATTTTTTTATTTCACCTTTATTTAACCAGGTAGGCTAGTTGAGAACAAGTTCTCATTTGCAACTGCGACCTGGCCAAGATAAAGCAAAGCAGTGTGACACAGACAACAACACAGAGTTACACATGGAGTAAACAATAAACAAGCCAATAACACAATAAACAAATCAATGACACAGTAGAAAAAAAAGTCTATATACAGTGCCTTGCGAAAGTATTCGGCCCCCTTGAACTTTGCGACCTTTTGCCACATTTCAGGCTTCAAACATAAAGATATAAAACTGTATTTTTTTGTGAAGAATCAACAACAAGTGGGACACAATCATGAAGTGGAACGACATTTATTGGATATTTCAAATGTTTTTAACAAATCAAAAACTGAAAAATTGGGCGTGCAAAATTATTCAGCCCCTTTACTTTCAGTGCAGCAAACTCACTCCAGAAGTTCAGTGAGGATCTCTGAATGATCCAGTGTTGACCTAAATGACTAATGAGGATAAATACAATCCACCTGTGTGTAATCAAGTCTCCGTATAAATGCACCTGCACTGTGATAGTCTCAGAGGTCCGTTAAAAGCGCAGAGAGCATCACGAAGAACAAGGAACACACCAGGCAGGTCCGAGATACTGTTGTGAAGAAGTTTAAAGCCGGATTTGGATACAAAAAGATTTCCCAAGCTTTAAACATCCCAAGGAGCACTGTGCAAGCGATAATATTGAAATGGAAGGAGTATCAGACCACTGCAAATCTACCAAGAGCTGGCCGTCCCTCTAAACTTTCAGCTCATACAAGGAGAAGACTGATCAGAGATGCAGCCAAGAGGCCCATGATCACTCTGGATGAACTGCAGAGATCTACAGCTGAGGTGGGAGACTCTGTCCATAGGACAACAATCAGTCGTATATTGCACAAATCTGGCCTTTATGGAAGAGTGGCAAGAAGAAAGCCATTTCTTAAAGATATCCAAAAAAAGTGTTGTTTAAAGTTTGCCACAAGCCACCTGGGAGACACACCAAACATGTGAAAGAAGGTGCTCTGGTCAGATGAAACCAAAATTGAACTTTTTGGCAACAATGCCAAACGTTATGTTTGGCGTAAAAGCAACACAGCTGAACACACCATCCCCACTGTCAAACATGGTGGTGGCAGCATCATGGTTTGGGCCTGCTTTTCTTCAGCAGGGACAGGGAAGATGGTTAAAATTGATGGGAAGATGGATGGAGCCAAATACAGGACCATTCTGGAAGAACAAGACAATGATCCAAAACATAAAGCAAAATCTACAATGGAATGGTTCAAAAATAAACATATCCAGGTGTTAGAATGGCCAAGTCAAAGTCCAGACCTGAATCCAATCGAGAATCTGTGGAAAGAACTGAAAACTGCTGTTCACAAATGCTCTCCATCCAACCTCACTGAGCTCGAGCTGTTTTGCAAGGAGGAATGGGAAAAAATGTCAGTCTCTCGATGTGAAAAACTGATAGAGACATACCCCAAGCGACAAACAGCTGTAATCGCAGCAAAAGGTGGCGCTACAAAGTATTAACTTAAGGGGGCTGAATAATTTTGCACGCCCAATTTTTCAGTTTTTGATTTGTTAAAAAAGTTTGAAATATCCAATAAATGTCGTTCCACTTCATGATTGTGTCCCACTTGTTGTTGATTCTTCACAAAAAAATACAGTTTTATATCTTTATGTTTGAAGCCTGAAATGTGGCAAAAGGTCGCAAAGTTCAAGGGGGCCGAATACTTTCGCAAGGCACTGTACATTGTGTGCAAAAGGCATGAGGAGGTAAGGCAATAAATAGGCCATCGCAGCGAATAGTTACAATTTAGCAGATTAACACTAGAGTGATAAATGAGCAGTGTGTCTGTACTACCTACATATAAAGTGTCTGTTTCAAACTGTCCGATGGCAGTAAACATAGTTCAAGGTCATTAAAACATTCCTTCATTCGCCATCCATGTTGGAATTTGAGGACTTTGACCCCAACACAGAAAATGGATCTCATATTAGTCTTGAAGTACTGTGTATTTACACTCTCTCTTTCAGTGTAAAGTATGGCTGCAGTATTTCAAGAAGTCTCTCTCCCCCTTCTGCCCACCGTCTGTCTCCCTCGTTTGCTTTTTCTTCCTACTCCCTTTCTCTATACTCACTGTGTGTATTTGTTTATTTAGTGGATGCCACATTGATGCTCTGCATGTGCACTCCTCAGTTGTACAGTAAAGGCTTGTTACATCTCAACCACTCTTCCCCTCGGTCTCTGCAGTGACGTCCAAGTCGTTTGAGGATGAGACCTGCAGCAGTGCCATGTCAGAGGAGGACTCAGAGACCCGCTCCACCTGCAGCCTGGTCTCCTCCTCCCACTCCCCAAACAGCCCCCAGGACCTGCCCTCGCCCTGCCCCTCCTCTTCCCCTGCTCCCTCCTCACGCCCCTGCAGTCTGGACCTTCCCAGCCCAGTCTCGCTGTCTGACTTTGGCCTTATCTCGCCGGTCCTGGGACCACGCAGCGAGTGTAGCGGGGCGTCATCACCTGAGTGTGACCTGGAGAGAGGTGTGTGTGTGCGCGCGGCCAAAAAAGTAAAAAAGGAGAGCTGGGTTTAGAGAGTGTGTGTGCATACTGTATGAGGTAGTGTGTACATATGCAGACAGGTGAAAAAGAAGAGAGATTGATGGTGTGTGTTTATTTTCAGTAAGACATATCGTCTTCTGTTTCCTGTCTGACTTGCACCTGAGCCAGAGGAGAGACCTATTAGTCATAGTGACAGCTTGCCTAGTGCTTAGACCAGAGCAGGTGCAGAGGCACAGGTTAGCAGTACTGCTGGGGGATAAATCCTAATCTCCACTGGGTCCCTAAGAGCCTGCGGAAAGTTTTGGACCAGTGAGAAAGGGTAACACAGTGGGGGGTGGGGGGCGGACTCCCAATATACTTTATCTATCTCGATCACCAGGCTCACACAGCATACCTCTCTGTGTGTTTCAGGTGACCGAGCAGAGGGAGCGGAGGGTGAGCTGGACAATACTGTAAACAACAACAGCACCACCGTCCCAAACACCAACAAGACCACGGGCCTGGAGGTCCGCCTCAGCTTCCTGTCTCTTCGATGCTCGCGCAACGTCAGCTCCAAGAACACTAAGCGCGAACGTCAAAGCCGTTCCCAGACCCCCACCCAAACTGTGGTCCTGATCAACGGGGTGTGAAGAGGAAAGCTAATCCACAAGCTAACCCCATCACTGGCTTTGTGTGCCAACATGCTGTATTACCAGTAACCACACACACACACATTCCATACTACCCCATGAACTAATGAACTAATACTGGCTAAGTGAATAAAAAGTGGCTCAATATGAGACACTATGAACTAAATGGTCAGTGTATATACAGTTCCTATGGATCATGATGATGAAGAGACTTAAGACCAAACCCAGGGTTGGTGATGTCATGAAACCACCACTTCCTATAGAAAGGACCTTTCAACTTTTGACATCCCACCCATAGCTTCCTCAGTCAGATTGGCTTCCCATAATTCCCTACTGAACTCCACACACATTAAGGACCGTGCTGGCTAACGCCCTATGGATGGGGGCCCATGGTATATGAGGGGAAATGGGATAAACAGTGTTATTTTTACTGTGATATTCTCCCTGAGAGGGAGCTGCACTTCCAGACAAGATGTGATTCTGTTGTTCGTAAATGAAAGAATGCACTCCTAGCTTCGACTATTAGAAATGGGGATTATTTATAAAACTTGATGCCACCTGTTTTACCAATACAGAAAATAGTAAAATACACAACATTGACAGCAATCTGTGTTATGCTTTTGTAAACGAAGAGCATGCATCAGGCCAGGATTTAAAGTCAGGATTTATAAAAAGAAACAAGTACATTTACGGAGTTCAAGTTTTGTGAATAACCCTCATGACTTGTAATATTACTCTGCTATATCGTCTCACAGATAGTTGATTTTTGAATACTCTCACCATTATGTAATCCTGTGTACGGCATAGAGCCTATGGCAACTGCTTCATGTTACCATGGAGACCAAACACACACTACCAGCCCCTGGCTGGCATCTCTTCGGACAGCCCGTGCATTTGTTCAATAGGGGTCTTCAGAATTGGACTTAAAAGAACTGTATTCTATTGCTCAACTCACTTCCCAGTGATCTGCGAATCCATCTCGCCGACAGTACACATAAAACTGGACTTGGAATCGATTCCAAGAGTAGAATAATTGTGTGGGGTGAGGCTACAGTAGATATACCCTCCCCTCCTCTCTTCCTCCTGGCTCCCTCCATCCTGTGGTTCATCGGCACCACACTGATGTGGTGCCAGGGAAATGGGCCCCCAGACACTGTCAACCATCTAGTTCTCCTTCCATCCATCTCCCTGTCATGGCATCCCCAATGGCCGCGTACTGAGGGACAACGTCCACCCACGGACGGTAACACTAAAGAACTGAGCAATAGCGCAAGGACAGAACTTTAGATAACAACATCTGCCCATGGACACTATCACATAGAGTTCCCTGTAACGGAATGAAAATGGCCAGCCAGGTAATTCTCAGAATCTGAGGATGGTTTTTGTCTTGGACCAATATTGAGGAGAAAGTGAAACTGGATGACAATGAAACTGATGATGGTGAAGAATGACGAGGTCTTTTGTGGAAACTGACAGAATAGTTGATAGTGTTGGTTTCTGGTGGACAGTATCAGCTCCTGTAAGTTGTAGATCCATATTGGCTAAAGTGGCACACAGTAGACTGTCAGATGTTAGAGGTCTCGTCGTCTGTCTCAAATAGTGTTCAATTGGCTTCCTCTCCTGGTCTCCTTATGCTCCATGGCCACATGGGAAAGGTATTTGGTCACTGAGTTATGAGAAAAGCAAGCTATTGCACAAGCGTATGCAGTCTATTTGTTATTGTGAACGCTCCAGTCTATGTATGTAGTGTACGTGTACAAATGTAATGTAATGTATCGATGTTTCTGTCACCCTCCGCTGTGGAATATAAGGATATGACCATGAACAGTCCCTGTCATAGCCGTTTTCTTCCATTATGTTAGAGTAACTTTCCATTGTGTCTTCACAGTTTAATGTGCCTGTTTTCTGAAAATAATCCATTAAAAGGGTTGTTCACTGCAGTAAGCCTTTGTTCATTTCTTAAGATCTAACTGCAATGTAGATCAACTAACGTTGTGTCTCCCCCCCCCCCTCACTAACCTGAAATTCTTTGGTCAACCAAACTCAAGATCTTATTTGGTAAATGACCAAATCCCAGGCAGAGATTTTAAAAAGTTATTGTATAAAAACATGTCAAATGATTGTAGATGTCTGTCAGAACCCTATACAGTAATTGACTAGCCTGTAGCCATTCTGACTAACTGGGCTTTACTGACATTTTCTTGGTCTAATCGCTGCAGATAAGTCTATTGCAACAACAACAAAAACAATCAGATCATTGTTTTCTTGCGGGGTTGTTTACATCACCCTGGCTCCTCATTGGCAAACCTTAACATGCTTAACCACATTAGAAAAGTACCACTTATCTGTGCTGGGATTCCCCATTGACGTATAAGCCGTGTGCTGCAGATTGTAGGGCGACAGGATTCAGAATGTTAGCAGGTTTGACATTAGCCACGGCTAAGCCAAGTGAAGATCTTTGGTGGCAAGGCAGCACAGAACTAGATTATAGGATCTTGTTCACAATAACAAAAGTTGAACTGGTTTTCAGATTTCTCGTCATATTTGTTTTCCTCTTGTTTGTCAGACACTTGACTTAGCAGTATTTGTCAGTTGTCAAATATGCCTCTGGGGTTAAATTCCTGCCTTTCACCTAAACAATTGTTTTGTTCTCTCCCTCTCTGTACTGCACTTCTCTGTTTCTCCTCTACCTCTAAAGATCCCTCCCTCAGGCCTGGTAGTTTGTCTCTCTGCCCTGTGATTCTTCTTAGAGGTTGTGACCAGCTACTGCAAATGCAACACGCTCTGTTTTCAAATGCTCTCAGACAGGAGAGAGGCCAGATCTTCACCAACACAGACAAAACATTTTCTGATTTCCATCAATGCTATGTTTGAATACATCATTCCACATTTAGTGCAAGTTGAGCAAAATCATACCAGACTATTGCATTTGACATAAAGGGCAACTATTGCTGCTGTTTCCACTTAACAGTCACTGGAAGAAAACATAAATGTAATTCTATGTAAAGAATGAAATGACAGAGCAGCCATTTTGCTAATGCAAAATAAGTCTACATGGTACGGGTGACTCCGCTCTTTCAGTAAGTCTACACTTTCCTTAGTAAAATTATGTTTGAGGAGTGGGTCTTGTCCACAAGAGTGTATGGCATTGACAAACTGTTAACAGAGAAGGAGAAACCGCTGTGAAGCGGTCAAGTCCTTGCTGAAGCGTAAACAAGAGACTGAAGATTGCAGATATGTTTCAAATGTTGTTTTCCACGTGAGAACCCACACAGTTGCAAAATTCCAGGAACTTATAATAAATTCCTTGGTTTTCCCTAAATCCTGGTCGGAGGATTCCAGGAATCTGGAAAACCAGGGAATTTATTGAAAGTTCCTAGAATTTTGCAACCACACAGACACAGGTCCTGCATGCCTGTCACACATCCTTATAAATGCCAGAGATTAGTCTTCATTCCTGTGCAACAGAGAAATCCCTGTTGTGGTGCAGTCTCCTGAGAAAGACAGTTGCAGTTGAGAACGCCACCCTTCGTTCTTGGTAAATACCAGCACTGCCTCTTGAGTACCTAGACTGGCGGTCAACAAGCGCCAAGTAATTGAACATTGAAAATCATAAGGGCCATAGTTGTTGTGACATCATTTACTGTATCTGTCATTATGGCAAAGGAGGATGAAAGCACCTTCAACATTAGCTCTGATAGTTACTACTCAGTCAGTTAACATTTTTTGGAACATGTTCTTGCACACCTCAGCACATAGAGGGCTATGTTCCATACCAAAAACATGTCCCTTTCCAAATACCCTTGATAATAATCAATAAAGTAATCAGTCTCTTTGGGGTCGTCCTGCAATCATAACAAGTTCCACCCAGAGTCTAGGGAACAGTGAGTGTGTCCATGTTCTGAGCAAGTTATTCCTGGTGTCACCCCTGAATCCTCCCCCCTCTCCTTACTGGAGCTGGGAGACCTTTAGGGGCGTGGCGCTGCTGAAGTCCAGGAAGAAGGGTCCTTCCTGTTTGGGCAGGAAGGTGGTGGGGATGACATTGTAGATTCCAGCAGGGACATGGTCTGCCTCCATGTAGCAGAAACCACACCTACAGAGAGGGGGGGATGGGTCACTATGGCTGTGTCTCAATAGTCTCAAATAGCACCCTTTCTAATCTCCATTCCTTCATAACATGTTACAATGCAGTCCACCACCATTTCTGGACATTTTCTGTTTCATAACCCACTAAAAATGCATGCAATGTGTTCAATAGCAGAGCAGATTATCTGAATCATTTATAGAGATTATCTGATATTAAATACAAATTTAACCTGCTTTAACCTCATCCACAGGATAATCTAAAATCATGGTCTAAATGTGAGGAAAATGTTATGAATATCTTTACTTACAATTATTCCTGAAAAATAATTTCAGACGCACACAGCTGTTGTCATAAGATCTAACTCAAAAGGCATTCCTTTACGCAAGTGTGCAGTAAGGCTAATTTCAGTACACCCTCAATCTTTGAACCAGGCTAACTCAATCAGCATAGACATCCCAGAGGTCAGATACGAGGTTCTCAGATGTGACCTGTGGAGAATGTATAGAATGTTCCCTCAGTGTTGTGACTGTAGCCACCACATTTAGGCACCATGTCATCATGTCATCGGCTTTGGAGAATCATGTGTCCCCAATATATGTTCCAACACTGAACTTTAACCTGTGCATAACATTTTATGATGGATGCATTCAAGTGGTCACCCCGCCTGTTTAAGTAAAAAGCTGAGGGACGGGCCTGGAGAAATGTAACCACTTTCAAATTCATAGACGGAAAGGGGATACCTAGTCAGTTGAGCCATGAATGCAAGGACTGACCATAGATATCAAAATGTTTGTTTCAACCATGTTGAGGCTATATAGTGTTTGTATACATTTATGTTTACCAACATTGGAGTTAAACAAGCTCAGAGTTTCACAGTAGGAAAATGACACTCATACCCGGGTTGAAAATGGCCGATTTGGACACTGATAAGCGCCTACATTGGAACGCAGTAGCTGTACAGTAACATGCTATACATGAGGTCTCAGGGTCTCCGCTTCACAGCTCTGTATGGGTTTTGACTGAGCCGTTTGGAACTTGAGCCCCCGCGCGCAACAAGATATTTGCCCCCATTCTATCCGCTAATTGGGCAAACCATTTTGTTGTCGGAGTGAGGAAAATGCTGTAAATTAAGAGGACTTGATGTATTTTGAAAGATGAAATGTTGAGGATTATAATAAATACCGCTGATGTCATACAAGCCAAACACCCTTGAGCCCAAATGTGCACTTCTCACACATGTAATATACAGTGTCAACGTTTATGATCACTATGTTTAATGTACAAGATGACATGGCGTTACACCTTGGGATGTCCTGAACAGAATGAGCCTGTTTGTTGTATTGGGATTTTTTGGGCGGGCTGCAGACCCGGGCTGAATTGGCTTGTGAAAGCCTATTGTAAAATCATATTTTATAATTTAATAATGCCCACCTGACCCAGATTGGGATTTATAATGGATCGTTTCTGGATTGCGTATACAGTTATTTTGTGATGGCGGGGATGCAGGGCTGTGTTCCAAACAAAACACCTACCAGTGCGCTTGCTCGGCACAGCTTGGAGAGCTCAAAAAAAGCACCTTGTAGTTGAAGACTCGTCTTTTAGTCATAAAAGTGTATTGAAGTTACTTAGGAGAGGTGCGTAGACACTTGGAGACACCAGTTTGACCTCTCACTCAAACCCTTCATTTTTTTGTCTTATGTTGGACCTACCCCAAATCCATTAATATTGTTATGTTAATGAATGAGTATTTTCAGATTTCATTATCAACAAATGCGGTAAAATTACAGTAAATGTAAAATGAACATCAAATCGACAGTATAATGTTTGAATTCAGTCGTGTCAGGTGAACTATTAGATCCTCACCTTTAGTCTAATAATTTCCCCATAATCTCCAAACTGTTCCATTTTAATTGCTACCATTGCTATGCATATGCTTTCCTGTAATAAATATTCCTATTTAGCCCCATCTATATAGGCGAATTCCCACGAGTGTAAAGGGTTAATATTCAGATTGATTCTGAACTCATCTGGAACTCAACACTATGTACTGTCCCTGAATACCTCTATATGCTGATAGACAAACACACTATCTCCTGTGAATCCTGGGTGTGTACCTGTAGTCTCCACTGTTCTTCTTCGGGTGGCCTGCAGGTCCTGGCTCTACTACAGTGGACACGGTCACCATCTCAAAGCCCACACTGTACTGCCTAGAGGGTGAGACATGATAACAATAACACAAGCAACCAGAACCTGCGCTGCCTACGGAGGGAGAGAGGCAGAACCACATAACAACTACGCAGCACGTCAGATTCTTGGTAGGCCAGTACAATACAGCACCAACGCATTAAAAGAGAGAGAGAAGAGAAAGAGAGAGAGTATTTAGTTAGCAGTGCTAATGACTGCAGACTGGAGGGAGAGAGCGAGTCATCTCGTTTTAATTAGGAGCACCAGATGAACTATTAAAGATGACCCCTACAGGATGTCGTAAGGGAGTGTATTAACACTGGAAACTGACTGTTAGTCTGTCTGGTCACATTTACACCTGGCAATCGTATTCTGTGACGGCTCAAATTTTCTGGACGTGTCATGACAAAGTCTCATTGGAGTCAGACTGTCAGACACAATGCAGACCATGCATATTATTTACATTTTACATTTTGCAGTCACCTCGGATTAGAGAAGGTTTGACGGACAGGATGAACACTCAAGTATTAAAAGTGCTGTGTTACAAGAGGACATTCATTTCAATGGAACCCATTTTATAGCCATCAATTGTGATTGGGCCGTAAAGTGTCCCCCACTGGGTGTAGTG
Organism: Oncorhynchus mykiss; assembly: GCF_013265735.2. Lineage (NCBI taxonomy): Eukaryota > Metazoa > Chordata > Actinopteri > Salmoniformes > Salmonidae > Oncorhynchus > Oncorhynchus mykiss. Next base: position 31,312,645 of record NC_048566.1, on the reverse strand, counting down.
CCCCCAGTGGTGTGGAGGGCCCCCGCAGGCCTCAGTGAGTCTTACCTGGAGCCTCGTAGCTCTATGAGCATGGGTCCTGGGCGCTCCAGGTTAAACTGGTAGATTGGGTTGTGCTTGTACGAGTCCTTGTAGTTCCCACAGCCCCCCGCACTCGGCCCCTTCCAATGGCCATTGATCTGCACAGGGAGAGAGAGGGGGCTTTCACAATGTAAGATGGTGATTTTGTTATCATGCCAATAGAGAATGTGAACAAAGAGACAAGTGGAAGTAAATGTTACCCGTTTGGTATGAGTGAAGGGCGTTGGGATCTTGGAGAAGGAGAACTTGCATCCAGAGTAGACCTGTTGGAGTGAAACGTCTATTACTCTGGTGGAACTGAATGAGCAGGGATGTGATCAGCACAACATAGAAACATCAGGAAGAAACTCCAGGAAGAATACTGGCAAGCTCTTATTCAGATGGAAGAAATCATGTTCAATCCGTACCGCACGAGAACTCTTCTGAGGATGAGACTGAACGTCAATTCACTAATTCTCCAGATGATTTTTAAGGGAGTGAGAGTGCAGTAATTGATTCACAGCCAGTTTGCTGCTTGCTAAGTCAAGGCTAGAGATATTCCTCTGGCGATTGGCTTTTCTCTTTCATTCTCAGAAAGACACACATTCAACTACTCTCAGGGTTTCTTCTCTTCTACGGAGGCCAAACATGTTGTTTTTGTGAGACTTCAGATAACAGCTCCTCAAAGACTTCATCTCAGTTGGTAAGGGGAGTTTATGAAATATAAATTACCAAAAAAAGGTTTGGGTCACATACTCACACACAAAGCCTTTTACTCATTCATATACAAACCAACAAAGTCTCACTCTCTCCATCTCTCTTTCACACACAGCCATTCATTGCAGAAAACTCACAAGCTCTCGTTCAACTGATTTCCCAGTTCTGCAAGTGGGTTCTGATACAGAACTGTTTCTAATGAAATAATTAGCACACCTCATTTAAGACTCAATCTGCATGGATATGAACACACACACTCAGACTGCAGGACAAAGGAGGCTGATTCATGTATAATTCTACATTCTGAAACAACTCAGATCTAGTTTAATATTCCTTGTGTGTACAGTATATATATATATATATATATATACACACTACCGTTCAGAAGTTTGGGGTCACTTAGAAATGTCCTTGTTTTTGAAAGAAAAGCTACATTTTTTTGTCCATTAAAATAACATCAAATTGATCAGAAATACAGTGTAGACACTGTTAATGTTGTAAATGATTATTGTAGCTGGAAACGGCAGATTTATGGAATATCTACATAGGCCCATTATCAGCAACCATCACTCCTGTGTTCCAGTGGCACGTTGTGTTAGCTAATCCAAGTTTATCACTTTAAAAAGCTAATTGATCATTAGATAACCCTTTCGCAATTATGTTAGCACAGCTGAAAACTGTTGTGCTCATTAAAGAAGCATTAAACTGGCCTTCTTTAGACTAGTTGAGTATCAGCATTTGTGGGTTCGATTACAGGCTAAAAATGGCCAGAAACAAATAACTTCTTCTGAAACTCATCAGTCTATTCTTGTTCTGAGAAATGAAGGCTATTCCATGCAAGAAATTGCCAAGAAACTGAAGATCTCGTGTCGTGGAAATTTCCTGTATTACTAAGTGAAAGGAGAGTTTACAAACCACACACCAGTCAGAGTTATACATAAACTTCATATTTTAATTAAATGAGCTTCACCAAAGCCCTGTGACTCTCAGATCAATTCAGTGTCTATAAATGAATTCTGAGTGTCAACATAATGGCAACTGAGATCTTTTATAGCAAAGATCCACCCCTCTCAACTCACAATGATGAACCACAGATAATAGGAACTTCACAAAGGGCCTTTTACTTGAAAGAGGAGTATCCCATAACCAGATAGCATTAGCTATACATTATTGTTCAGGTTGTAATCTTGTTCCTGGTACTTCTTAGTACCAAAACATTACCTCATCCAATGGCATAAATCAATTGTCAATTCTAGACACCCCCATCTCAAATACACGCAAATCCTGGATAAACTCACAGAGGGGAGTGACTGGCACACAGACATTGTGGAGCCCTTCACATGGTTTAACAGATTCATTGGAAGACACTGTTCAATTCTGACTTCTCCCTTTCTGATATTCTGCATATTACCAGACAGATAAAAGACAAGCCTGACCTCTCCCCTCTCTGGGCCCCAAGTGACTTTTCCCTGGAGAAGAAAGAGGAAAATGCAACTACCATCTACATTATCCAAAATAAGTCATTCTAATGACAAATATCTCACATAAGCATTATTATGTAAATAAAACATCTTATTTATCAATGTTACCTAACTAATTCTGATTCTGCTACGACACTCGTACAACGCTGTGTACTACTCCCTTCACAGAACAGCGCAAACTGGCTCTAACCAGAATAGAAAGAGGAGTGGGAGGCCCCGGTGCACAACTGAGCAAGAGCACAAGTAAATTAGAGTGTCTAGCTTGGGAAACAGACGCCTCACAAGTCCTCAACTGGCAGCTTCATTAAATAATACCCGCAAAACACCAGTCTCAATGTCAACAGTGAGGAGACGACTCTGGGATGCTGGCCTTTTGAACTGTAGTGTATGTACACTTGACACTCATTAAGTGGAACAAGACTCTTCTCTCTCTCTTCTCCTCTTTCCTTCATCTCATGTGCCCTCACTCCATCTTCCCCCACTCCCTCTTGTTCTTCACCCCCACCATCCCACTCTTTTCTCACGCTCTATTGTGAGATGCTTGAGGCATGCTATATGGTCACTTCTGCACCGCAGTACAACAGGATCGCAGTGTTTACCTGACAGCGACAGATCTGACACTCAGGAGATGTATCTGACACAATATGTGTGTGTGTGTGTCTCACCCTCAGGGTGTAGTTGATGGTGTTCTGCTTCTCGTACTGTGACACCACCAGTGTGAATGTGTGTGTTCCAGTGCTGGTTAGTCTCATCTTGGTCAGGTAGTGGGGGCTGTTGATCCTGATCCCATCTATGTAGGGGGGAGGGTCCGCTGTGGAGGAACATACGAGACAGTCAGAGGAAACACACACACACACACACACACACACACACACACACACACACACACAATTCCATGAGAAACTCACCAGGGTAGTAAACTTTCTTTCCCTCCGTCTTGTAAACCACCAAGGTGATGAACTCCTTGTTTTGTGCAAAGTCATCCTGTACATCAAAAGGACAAAAACAGAGCGATTATTGTTTCTATGGGAAAAAAATGAGACGACATTGTCTGATACTGTGTGGTGGTGAACAGCCAGACAGACGGTGTGCACCTTGTCAGTGATGTGTCTGGTCAGCAGCACCCAGACAGCAGTGCCCCCTGCAGGACAGGTCACCTCCAGCCGGTACTGAGGGTTGTTGGCCAGGCTGTAGGCATCCTTCACAGGGCCCTGCCTCCCATCCCAGCTACTGCAGGGACACACACACACACACACACAACCAGAAATATACTTCACATATCAAAACACGTGTATTTTTTTTTTATACACACACAGTGCATTTGGAAAGTATTCAGACCCCTTTACTTTTTCACATTTTGTTAAGTTATTATTATTCTAAAATGTAATAAATAAAGACATCCTCAGTCTACACACAATAGCCCATAATGACAAAGCAAAAACAGGTTTTTGGAACGCTTGGCAAAAAAAATGAAATACCTTGTTTACATAAGTGTTTAGACCCTTTGCTGTGAGACTCGAAATTGAGCTCAGGTGCATCCGGTTTCCATTGATCATCCTTGAGTGGCCTCCATCACTCTTAAATGGAAGGAGTTTGGAAACACCAAGACTCTTCCTAGGACCCGCCGCCCGATCAAACGGAGCAATCGGGGGAGAAGGGCCTTGGTCAGGGAGGTGACCAAGAAGCTCCAGAGTTCATTCTGTGGAGATGTGAGAACCTTCCAGAAGGACAACCATCTCTGCAGCACTCCACCAATCAGGCCTTTATGGTACAGTGGCCAGACGGAAGCCACTTCTCAGTAACAGGCACATTGACATCCCGCTTGGAGTTTGCCAAAAGGAACCTTAAGTATTCTCAGTCCATGAGAAACAAGATTCTCTGGTCTGATGAAACCAAGACTGAACTCTTTGGCCTGAATGCCAAGCGTCACGCCTAGAGGAAACCTGACACCATCCTTACGGTGAAGCATGGTGGCTTCGGGACTGGTCTATGAATGTCCTTGAGTGGCCCAGCCAGAGCCCGAACCTGATCGAACATCTCTGAAGAGACCTGAAAATAGCTGTGCAGCAACACTCCCCATCCAACCTGACGGAGCTTGAGAGGATCTGCAGAGAAGAATGGGAGAAACTCCCCAGATACAGGTGTGCCAACCTTGTAGCGTCAAACCCAAGAAGACTCGAGGCTGTGATCGCTGCCAAAGGTGCTTTAACAAAGTACTGAGTAAAGGGTCTGAATTACTTAATGCAAATGTGATTTCTGGTTTTTATTTGTATTAAATTTGCAAAAAATTCTAAAAACTTGTTTATGCTTTGTCTTTATGGGGTATTGTGTGTAGATTGATGAGGGGGAAAAAATGATTTAATCACGTAACAAAACGTAAAAAAGTTAAGTTTGTCTGAATACTTTCCGAACGCACTGTATCGTACTTGGTTATAGGTATAGCAGACCCTTGTGGGAGATATGAGAGGGCTGTTGTTGACTGACCTGTGGATACAGGAAGACTCTCTAAACAGGGCGGGGCTCCAGCTCAGGTAGATGACATCATAGTACTGGCACAGGTCCTCAAACGTGATCCAGAACACGCCGTTATCAAACTTCTGTGCGGTCTTGGGGTCAAAGTTGAGGTATTTGAGAAGTTCTGGGGTCCAATTTTTCTCATCCCGTTCACTGAAGCGGCCTTTCCACCTCAGGTGGCTCCACGGGTTCTTCAGCTGTAGGAATCGCTTCCCCTGAGAGCCAGATCAAATGGCACAGAAGCTTAGCATGCAGGCAGAACACCATTAACGATGCGCAAAGTTACAAAGTTATAGTTTTGTCTTATCTTGATTATTGTCCAGTCGTGTGGTCGAGTGCTGCAAGGAAAGACCGAGTTAAACTGTAGCTGGCCCAGAACAGAGCAGTCTTGCTCTTCCTTATATTCAGAGGGCTGATATAAATACTATGCATGCCAGTCTCTCACGGCACAATGCCTCTCCCCTATTTGACCTAGATAGTTTGTGTGTATGTATTGATATGTAGGCTACGTGTGCCTTTAAAAAAATATATGTAGTTCTGTCCTTGAGCTGATCTTGTCTATTAATGTTCTGTATTATGTTGTTTCATGTTTTGTGTGGAACCCAGGAAGAGTAGCTGCTGCTTTTGCAACAGCTAATGGGGATCCTAATAAAATACCAAAGACATAAATGGAATTGACCAGATACAAATAAAACACAGCATGCTATACTATGAGTGGTTATGCTAACCAAGCTACTGTAACAACTGAGTGGTTATGCTAACCAAGCTACTGTAACAACTGAGTGGTTATGCTAACCAAGCTACTGTAACAACCATGAGTGGTTATGCTAACAAGCTACTGTAACAACCATGAGTGGTTATGCTAACAAGCTACTGTAACAACCATGAGTGGTTATGCTAACAAGCTACTGTAACAACCATGAGTGGTTATGCTAACAAGCTACTGTAACAACTGAGTGGTTATGCTAACCAAGCTACTGTAACAACCATGAGTGGTTATGCTAACAAGCTACTGTAACAACCATGAGTGGTTATACTAACAAGCTACTGTAACAACTGAGTGGTTATGCTAACCAAGCTACTGTAACAACTGAGTGGTTATGCTAACAAGCTACTGTAACAACCATGAGTGGTTATGCTAACAAGCTACTGTAACAACCATGAGTGGTTATGCTAACAAGCTACTGTAACAACCATGAGTGGTTATGCTAACAAGCTACTGTAACAACCATGAGTGGTTATGCTAACAAGCTACTGTAACAACCATGAGTGGTTATGCTAACAAGCTACTGTAACAACCATGAGTGGTTATGCTAACACCAACACTTACTTTGTGCTCCCGGATATCCAGGACAGCATAGGCATGCGTTGGCACAAGGCCCCACCTTTCGCCTTCCTCCTCTGTCATCACCCCTGTTGCTGTGGTGATTAGGACGTCGCCCCGGTGAAACCTGTCATCAGAGGAGGGGATGTGAGAGTAGTAGGTCAGCTATCTTGGCTAGGAGACAAAACTTTGTGGTATTGATAACCATGTCTATTACCATCTGGCAGCAAAGGTAATCATGAAAAATCAATACCTGACTGGAGGATGGAATAGTGGCATTACTCAGTGTGTGTGTGTGTGTGTGTATCTTTTTGCAAATGTAATATGATTTGTGGATTCAAATAAAGTATTTCAACTGTGTAAGACTCTTAGTTCTATAGCTCTTAGTGTGAATTCTACAGAGCATATGGACTATGTAGGCCCTTAAGTGTGTGCATGGGTGAATTAATGAGTGTGTGTTTGTGTCTGCTTGTCTCACCTCTGGTAGAGCATGCGGAAGGTGTCGTCCTTGATGAATGACTGATTGTCTGAATGCATGGCGATACGCTCTGGGATCCAGCCAGTGAGTGCGTGCAGATCGATGTTCTACAATATAATAAGACAGAAAGAATTGAGATCACACTTTAGAGAATAGCAATAACAAGGTGGGGAACAGAACCAACTGTCCAATCACGTACGGTGGATGAAATGTGGAATTTAACACACGGTGTGAATGAGGGAACTCGTTAGCTCTGAAACATTCGCTATTGGACAGAGCAAAGTACAAGGGATAGTACTAGTACTTTCACAGGGGGAACTCCCTCACCGAGTTGGAGCCGGGGAAGTCGTAACCTCCCATGACCTTCATGTAGGCCTTCTCTATGAGGGAGACCCACAGCTCGTTCCTGTTGCTGGAGTAGGAACACAGCAGCTCTCCATTCTGACCACATGGCAGGAAGTCGTCTATAATGACCTGCAGGGAACAGGAAGGGGAACACTTACAACAATACAACCCATTGGTAGACACTGTCAGCGACATGGCAGCTTTACAGTGACAGTCTAGTCATTTAGAGAGGGAGGTTTTCTAGCTTATCTCACAATGACATTGAGCACCAGTGGACCCAGTTCCCAGGTTTTGCAGTGTGTTACCTTCCTGGGCACACCGTTGATGTGAAGCTTCACCATGTACTTCCCACAGGGGTTATACTCTGGCTCCCCGCGCCGGTTCTGGGGGTAGATGATGCTGGTGATGAGCTTCTTGTTGTAGCGTCGCTCATAGGCAGCGCTGATGGCTAACGACGCCACGAACGAGCAGTCAGACACCACTGTCTAACGGGAGAGAGTAGGTGATCAACAATAAGAGTATGAGACTAACATCCGACCACCAGGATGTCGGGTAAATCTGTCAGTTTTATCCGTCACATTGAGAGGTATTCAGTTTAGAGCAGATTGTCCATAAAGTAGGTAGCTTTTATCAGTCAAAACATACGTACAAGTGGCGCCATCTGATGATGAGTCAATTCCAATACACCTTAAATAATTCTGTATTTTACAGGGAGCATTTGAGAACATTTTGGTCTTGGTTATTGATAGTGAATATTGACGGCTGTGTGTGTGGCCGGACCTGTTTGATGCTGAAGCTGGATACAGATAAGATCATGGTGGGGTTATTGCAGATCTCGTCAGGGCGAACCCAGCGGGAGAAGATGGTTTTCTGCTTGGGAGACAGGGCCAGCTTGCCTAGTTTGTCCCTGGAAAGCATCCACAGAGAATAAAAAGTCTGATGTTTATCACAAATTAAAAATGAATGCAATCAAGTGGCACTCCAGATAGTATCTGCTTTCTGGTTGCAGGTAGAAATGTATTACGTGTGTATTCTACAATCCGCACACCCACTTACTAAGGAACAAGAATATCCTGACTTACGAGAATGGAACAGGAAAGGCAAATCTCTCCTTCAGGTCCACACTCATGAAGGGGACGAAGGGTATGCCGTTGATCTTGGACGTGCTCCTATGTGGAAAAAGTGGAGAGGAGAATCAGGAGAAATGTAACGTGTATACCTTAGCCAGCAGATGAAAATGTAGATGCGAGTCAAACCTGAACCTTTACCAAACAAAGGTGTGTTACTGCCTAACCTTTAGAAAAACAAGTCACACACTGGCATTATGCTCCTAGGGAAATGGGGATGATTATGGAACCACAGATCATTGCTTCTTGGGAGCCTAAACTCAATGTGTTGACCATGTTCTTTAATTCTCCAGAGTCCAGATATATCCCAGCCTGCTCACCTGAGCACCTCGATCTCTTCTGAGGTGTAGCGCTGACCCTGAGGCTCGCTGGACTGGACCGGCCTGACTGGCTGGGGGCGGTCCTGGAGAGAGAAGTCAGGCCCCAGGGGGAAGAACTGTCTGACGGGACAAGGCCCCCCACTGGGTTTGGCCCCTGAGGGCCCCGGCCTGTCCTGTGGCGACTGGGCTAAGGGACTGGCGGACTGGGACTCCTTCAGCCCCTCCGCCCTGGAGAGAAACAAAGGGGTTGGTTGGTTGGTCGGTCGGGTTGGTGTTCCTTGATCAACAGTGCATTCGGAAAGTATACAGACCCCTTGACTTTTTCCAGATTTTGTTACAGCCTTATTCTCAGAATAAAATAAAAAAAATCCTCATCTACTCACAATACCCCATAATGACAAAGCAAAAACAGGTTCAGAAATTTTGCACAAAAAAATAAAAAACTGAAATATGACATTTACATAAGTATTCAGACCCTTTACTCAGTACTTTGTTAAAGCACCTTTGGCAGCGATCACAGCCTCGAGTCTTCTTGGGTATGACGCTACAAGCATGGCACATCTGTATTTGGGGAGTTTCTCCCATTCTTCTCTGTAGATCCTCTCAAGCTCTGTCAGGTTGGATGGGGGGTGTCCCTGCACAGCTATTTTCAGGTCTCTCCAGAGATGTTTGATCAAGGTTCAAGTCCAGTCTCTGGCTGGGCCAGTCAAGGACATTCAAAGATTTGTCCTGAATCCACTCCTGTGTTGTCTTGGCTGTGTGCTTAGGGTCATTGTCTTGTTGGAAGGTGAACCGTTGGCCCAGTCTGAAGTCATGAGCGCTCTGGAGCAGGTTTTCATCAAGGATCTCTCTGTACTTTGATCCGTTAATCTTTCCCTCAATCCTGACTTGTCTCCCAGTCCCTGCCACTGAAAAACATCCCCACGGCATGATGCTGCCACCACCATGCTTCCCCGTAGGTGCCTTTTAGCAAATTCCAAGCTGGCTGTCATGTGCCATTTACTGAGGAGTGGCTTCTGTCTGGCCATTCTACCATAAAGGCATGGTTGGTGGAGTGCTACAGAGATGGATGTTCTTCTGGAAGGTTCTCCCATCTGTCAGAGTGACCATCGGGTTCTCGTTCACCTCCTTGACCAAAGCCCTTCTCCCCCGATTTCTCAGTTTGGCCAGGCGGCGAGCTCTAGGAAGAGTCTTGGGGGTTCCAAACATCTTCCATTTAAGAACGATGGAGGCCAATGTGTTCTTGGGGACCTTCAATGCTGCATAAATGTTTTGTTACTCTTCCCCAGATCTGTGCCTCGACACAATCCTGTCTCGGAGCTCTATGGAGAATTCCTTCGATCTCATGGCTTGGTTTTTGCTCTGACATGCACTTGCAACTGCGGGACCTTATATGGACAGGTGTGTGCCTTTCCAAATCATGTCCAATCAATTTAATTTACCACAGGTGGACTCCAATCAAGTTGTAGAAACATCTCAAGGATGCACCTGAGTTCAATTTCAAGTCTCACAGCAAAGGGACTGAATAGTTATGTAAATAAGGTATTTCTGGTTTTTATTTATAATACATTTTGAAAAATCGCTTTGTCATTATGGGGTATTGTGTGTAGATTGATGACAATTTGTATTTATTTAATCCATTTAAAAATAAGGCTGTAACAAAATGTGGAAAAAGTAAAGGGGTCTGAATACTTTCCGAATGCACTGTATACAACACTCGAAATGTAGAAATATTACACTATAGAGAGGAGGGGAGAGTGACCTCCTTACCTATCGAGGGCCTGACGAGCCAGCTGCTTCAATTTGCCCTGCAGCCCCTGGTCTGTCGTATCATGAGACTGTGAGAAAAGAAAGTGGGAGAAAAGGAGTGAGGGGAGAGTTACACTTGACACCTGCCACACATTATGTACCTTAGAGTCTAGGTCAAGGGGGATGTCAGTACATACAATGAAGACTAGTAGGTTCATGGCCTAATCCAAATAAACTGTTCTTATACTCATTCCTGACTATACCTCCATTGGACCTGGTGATGACCCAGGAATTAACATCCTGTATAATGTTTGATACAGTGGTCTGAATAGCAGAGTACAGCTCATTTTGTTGTTGTTGATTTGCTCAATTACAAGAGCATCGGTGGTGAAAGTTGCCCCTGTAGTCACACAGCTGGCCTAAAAGAAGCATGGGCCTTTCCTGAGCAGTCCCTACCGTCTGGATGCAGAGTTCCACGGCCTGTGTGTAGAGCTCGATGGCCTCGCCCCCATTGCCCTTCTCATCCTCCTCAAAGGCCTGGGTGACCAGGAAGTGGGCCCGCTCCAGATCCACCTGCTGCTTGCTCTTCAGAGGGTCGCTACTTTGAGCTTGAACTGCATGGGGTAGGACACAATGGAACATTAAAAATATATATTTTCAAATACACTGGATAGGTGCAGTGAAATGTTGTTTTACAGCCATAGTAGTACTGTGCCCCTGGAGCAAATAAGGATTGTGGTGCATTGCTCAAGGGCACAGACCAATTTTTCACCTTGCCAGATGCGAGTCAAACCTCAACCTTTCGGTTGCTGGAAATTTACATAAGTATTCAGACCCTTTACTCAATACATTGTCTTAGCACCGCGATTACAGCCTCAAGTCTTCTTGAGACACCTGTATTTGGGGAGTTTCTCCCATTCTTCTCTGCAGATCCTCTCAAGCTCTTGTCAGGTTGGATGGGGAGCGTCGCTGCACAGCTATTCCCAGGTCTCTCCAGAGATGGCTCCACCTGGGCCACTCAAGGACATTCAGAGACTTGCCCCGAAGCCACTCCTGCGTCCAGCTCTAGGAAGAGTGTTGATGGCTACAAATTTCTTCCATTTAAGAATGATGGAGGCCACTGTGTTCTTGGGGACCTTCAATGCTGCAGAAATGTTTTAGTACCCTTCCCCAGATCTGTGCTTTGACACAATCCTGTCTGGTTTTTGCTCTGACATGCACTGTCAACTGTGGGACCTTATACAGGTGCCTTTCCAAATCATGTCCAATCATTGTAATTTATCACAGGTGGACTCCAAGCTATAGAAACATCTCAAGGACACACCTGAGCTCAATTTAAAGTCTCATTGCAAAGGGACTGAATACTTTGGTAAATAAGCTGTTTCTGTTGTTTTTTCAAATAAATTTGCAAACATTTCTAAAAACCTGTTTTTGCTTTGTCACTATGGGGTAGTGTGTGTAGATTGCTGATCACAATTTTAATGTAATTAATTTTAGAAGGCTGTACGGTAACAAAATGTGGAAAAAGACAAGGGATCTGAATACTTTCCGAATGCACTGTAGGCTACTCACTGCTATGCTTTATGAATATGGGTCCACTCATTCTGGATGGAGTATGAGAGTGAATGAAGTTGGATCAGAAGTGGTTATTGAGGATCACCACTTTCCCTAAACTGTTGAGTTGGACTCACCAGCATTGTGCAGGGCCTGAACCCGGTCCAGGTACTCATTGACTTTATCCTGGATGCCCTCCAGTTTAGACCCTGCCATGCCGGCGTAGATCAGGGCTTGTGCCGCCTCCTAATATCACATACAACACCAACATTATTGCTTTCAAAATTACAAATGTATTTTTATGTAGCAAAATACAAGCGTGTCTTAACCATGGGTCAAGTACCTCTAAGATAGTAACTAACCCTATATTATTTGAGTTTCTGGATATCCCTTAAAGGCTGAATACATACCGTTTGTTACACAGGTGTAAACACTGGAATGCCACTTCTAAAGGCTAAAAGTGCATCAGTGATCAAGTTGTCTATTCCACAATGGTGACGATAAGATGCAGGTGAAAGTAAAAGCCAATGTGGAGTGCGGCAAATTATTCCACAACATCCATTTCAGAGTCCTTATCGTTACCTTATAATAGAAGACCGCTTCGTTGTATTTTCCATTCTGGTCGCAGATGACAGCAGTTTTAGCAAATTTAACTGCATCGTGCTCCAGTGCCGTGCAATCCATTTTGTTCTAACGTTTTTTCATACGCCTTCATACAGCCTGGAAAATATGACTGTCCCTGTCATTCGTAACCAACTTTAACTAGCTAGCGGCGTTAGCTAGCAAGCCGAACTTGATAGAACGTCAGACAGCTAAATCAAAGCAATGAGTTACAGTTCCAAAATTTGGGTTTTTAAAATAAGATTATCAAATTAATGAAATAGAAACAACCGCCTTGACAATATCCGTAAAACATTATGATATACAGCTAGCAAGTAGACGAGCTACTTTCTGCTCGATAACAACAACATAAGTAATTTCCATGATTTAGCTTCCGGGTAGCTCCAACGATGACGAGAGCTTTTACCCTCCAATCCAGTTGGTGGCAATATTGAGCCATTGATTGATGTAAATCTCCAGTCCACATTGAAGAGTATTCATGATCGAAACATAACACAGTACAACTCGACGTGCAACACATGTTCATCGTGAGTTTTACGCACATTTGCGTTGTTAACTAATGTTTTGTCTGTGTCCCTCGTGAGATGGCGGTGTGTGGATTTGAAATATGACACTTAATTAAATAGTTTCAGTCGAAGTTCAATTTCCTCCATGTGTGTGAAACGCATAGACTTGCATTTCCTACTCAATCAAACCGTGTGCATGCTTACTTTGTTGTTCCTTCAGTCAACACTTTAATGCCCTAATTTATCAGTCTTTTGTGAAAAGATGTCGTTTTGACAGATTTTGACACAACCTAATCTGTTATTTTTCGGTCTGGTGAAAGACTTCAGGATGAAACAAGAATATCAGGACCTTATTCTGCAGGAGTGTGGTGCAAAGGCTCTGCGTGTTGGTGACACAATCCAGACGCTGTGGAGCGGCTATGGCCAGATTGTGAGGGTCCATTTAGATGGCTGTGACCGCCCCTCTGTCGTTGTCAAACATGTCATGTTCCCAAAGGAAGCCGAGCACCCTGGAGGCTGGAACACAGACCTGTCTCACATGCGCAAGGTGAGGTCCTACCAAGTGGAGACACACTGGTACCAGAACTACTCCACCAATGATGGCTGTCGAATGCCAGCCTGCCTGGCTGCTTGTTCATACGGGGACGAAAAGCTGATCGTTCTGGAGGACCTGGATGTGGTGGGCTTCGACCAGAGAAGAACCAGCGTTAGGGATGCAGAGATGAGGGCCTGCCTCAGCTGGCTGGCCCACTTCCATGGCCTCTTCCTGGGGGTGGTGCCAGAGGGGCTGTGGCCCGTAGGTACCTATTGGCACCTGGAAACACGCCCTGACGAGCTGAATACCATGGATGACGCCCAGCTCAAAGCAGCTGCCGGGGAGATTGACAGGATCCTCAATGAATGCAGCTTCAAGACAATCGTTCACGGAGATGCCAAACTAGCCAACTTCTGCTTCTCTGAGAGTGGGCAGGGTGTGGCGGCAGTGGACTTTCAGTACGTGGGCGGAGGCTGTGGGATGAAGGATGTTGTCTACCTCCTGGAGGAAATAGAGGAGAAACAGCTTGAAAAGAGGGTTCCTGGCCTGCTGGACTACTACTTCACAGAACTGAGGGCATCGGTGACCAAACAGGTGGACTTTGCTGCCCTGGAGAAAGAGTGGAGGGAGATGTTTGCCTTTGCCTGGACAGACTTCCATCGCTTTCTCCTGGGATGGATGCCAGGACACCGGAAGATCAACAGATACACTAAGCAGCTGACTAAAGAGGTGCTGAGGAAACTGAAACGGTGACTTAAGCCTCTGCCATTTAGGCTCAATCACCTGCTGATTGGACTGGATTGTATTGAGGGATGTAGATCAGAAAAACTGATTTGACTGACATTGACTGACAGAAACTGACATTTCTATCATCCATATGCACAAAACCATGTAAACACCCGTTAGTATGCATCACGTGTATGTACTTTAATCGGTTTAATAATACTTTACTGTGGATATGTACAACAACAAGAAATGGCCAGTTCAAATCAGGAGTTCAAATATAATTTTATTCAACATTTGACAGACAAGGGACATTTAGTTCTCTATGTAAGTGTGTATGGCATTGCCTACACAATTTAAGGAATTGCCACGTTTCGTGACTAAGCTGCAATTTGATATCTGCAGATAAACTTAATAAAGCACTTTTAATTCCCACCTTGCAGTGTTTTGGTTCTGCATAGCTTGTAAGAATTTGAGAACTTTTAACCATCATTTACCACAAAGAATGACACATTCCCTATGCTTTCTCTATGGGGACAAGTTAACGAAAACAGACAACCAAAATGTAGTACCAGAGTGCATCAAGTGTGAAGTGTATTTCTCTTTCCTTTATCTGCACGGATGTAAAATAGGTGCTGGATAGTTGAAAGCACCTCCCTGATAGCGACCCACAATAGTACTTTCACCTATTTGGAATTTTCATATCAGTGCAGATGAGATGGAGTCAGATCCAGCCAAAATAACTGTAGTTAGCGACATATTGTAATCAGCTGTTGCACACGAGATCCCCTAAAAACACCCCACTTCGATACAGCTATGACCAAAAGTGATTTTCCCAAACCCTTTTCCTAACCTTAACCTAATTCTCCTAACCTAGTAATTTTAGAAAAAAGGGTTAGTATTCGTGAAAATGCTTTCCTAACCTGCATCGAAGTGGCATGTATCCCACTGCAGAAGAGTTTTGACATACAGTGCCTTGCGAAAGTATTCTGCCCCCTTGAACTTTTCGACCTTTTGCCACATTTCAGGCTTCAAACATAAAAGATATAAAACTGTATTTTTTTGTGAAGAATCAACAACAAGTGGGACACAATCATGAAGTGGAACGACATTTATTGGATATTTCAAACTTTTTTAACAAATCAAAAACTGAAAAATTGGGCGTGCAAAATTATTCAACCCCTTTACTTTCAGTGCAGCAAATTCTCTCCAGAAATTCAGTGCGGATCTCTGAATGATCCAATGTTGACCTAAATGACTAATGATGATAAATACAGTCCACCTGTGTGTAATCAAGTCTCTGTATAAATGCACCTGCACTGTGATAGTCTCAGAGGTCCGTTAAAAGCGCAGAGAGCATCATGAAGAACAAGGAACACACCAGGCAGGTCCGAGATACTGTTGTGAAGAAGTTTAAAGCCAGATTTGGATACAAAAAGATT
Source organism: Oncorhynchus mykiss (assembly GCF_013265735.2). NCBI lineage: Eukaryota > Metazoa > Chordata > Actinopteri > Salmoniformes > Salmonidae > Oncorhynchus > Oncorhynchus mykiss. Next base: position 31,297,152 of record NC_048566.1, on the reverse strand, counting down.
TCCAAAGCTTTAAACATCCCAAGGAGCACTGTGCAAGCGATAATATTGAAATGGAAGGAGTATCAGACCACTGCAAATCTACCAAGACCTGGCCGTCCCTCTAAACTTTCAGCTCATACAAGGAGAAGACTGATCAGAGATGCAGCCAAGAGGCCCATGATCACTCTGGATGAACTGCAGAGATCTACAGCTGAGGTGGGAGACTATGTCCATAGGACAACAATCAGTCGTATATTGCACAAATCTGGCCTTTATGGAAGAGTGGCAAGAAGAAAGCCATTTCTTAAAGATATCCATAAAAAGTGTTGTTTAAAGTTTGCCACAAGCCACCTGGGAGACACACCAAACATGTGGAAGAAGGTGCTCTGGTCAGATGAAACCAAAATTGAACTTTTTGGCAACAATGCAAAACGTTATGTTTGGCGTAAAAGCAACACAGCTCATCACCCTGAACACACCATCCCCACTGTCAAACATGGTGGTGGCGGCATCATGGTTTGGGCCTGCTTTTCTTCAGCAGGGACAGGGAAGATGGTTAAAATTGATGGGAAGATGGATGGAGCCAAATACAGGACCATTCTGGAAGAAAACCTGATGGAGTCTGCAAAAGACCTGAGACTGGGACGGAGATTTGTCTTCCAACAAGACAATGATCCAAAACATAAAGCAAAATCTACAATGGAATGGTTCAAAAATAAACATATCCAGGTGTTAGAATGGCCAAGTCAAAGTCCAGACCTGAATCCAATCGAGAATCTGTGGAAAGAACTGAAAACTGCTGTTCACAAATGCTCTCCATCCAACCTCACTGAGCTCGAGCTGTTTTGCAAGGAGGAATGGGAAAAAATGTCAGTCTCTCGATGTGCAAAACTGATAGAGACATACCCCAAGCGACTTACAGCTGTAATCGCAGCAAAAGGTGGCGCTACAAAGTATTAACTTAAGGGGGCTGAATAATTTTGCACGCCCAATTTTTCAGTTTTTGATTTGTTAAAACAGTTTGAAATATCCAATAAATGTCGTTCCACTTCATGATTGTGTCCCACTTGTTGTTGATTCTTCACAAAAAAATACAGTTTTATATCTTTATGTTTGAAGCCTGAAATGTGGCAAAAGGTCGCAAAGTTCAAGGGGGCCGAATACTTTCGCAAGGCACTGTATGTCACACCCCCTTTGGATCAGCTGTTGTATAGAGCATAATAGTAATGGCGTCTTTTTATAGGCACTAACTCCGGCATGGCTCGTTGGCCAAAGCCTATGGGGAAATTAGATATACACTGCTCAAAAAAATAAAGGGAACACTTAAACAACACAATGTAACTCCAAGTCAATCACACTTCTGTGAAATCAAACTGTCCACTTAGTAAGCAACACTGATTGACAATACATTTCACATGCTGTTCTCCAAATGGAATAGACAACAGGTGGGAATTATAGGCAATTAGCAAGACACCCTAAATAAAGGAGTGGTTCTGCAGGTGGTGACCACAGACCACTTCTCAGTTCCTATGCTTCCTGGCTGATGTGGAGGAGGCCGTAGGAGGGCAACAACCCAGCAACAGGACCGCTACCTCCGCCTTTGTGCAAGGAGGAGCAGGAGGAGCACTGCCAGAGCCCTGCAAAATGACCTCCAGCAGGCCACAAATGTGCATGTGTCTGCTCAAACGGTCAGAAACAGACTCCATGAGGGTGGTAGGAGGGCCCGACGTCCACAGGTGGGGGTTGTGCTTTTGCCAGAGAACACCAAGATTGGCAAATTCGCCACTGGTGCCCTGAGCTCTTCACAGATGAAAGCAGGTTCACACTGAGCACATGTGACAGACGTGACAGAGTCTGGAGACGCTGTGGAAAACGTTCTGCTGCCTGCAACATCCTCCAGCATGACCGGTTTGGCGGTGGGTCAGTCATGGTGTGGGGTGGCATTTCTTTGGGGGGCCGCACAGCCCTCCATGTGCTCGCCAGAGGTAGCCTGACTGCCATTAGGTACCTAGATCCTCAGACCCCTTGTGAGACCATATGCTGGTGCAGTTGGCCCTAGGTTCCTCCTAATGCAAGACAATGCTAGACCTCATGTGGCTGGAGTGTGTCAGCAGTTCCTGCATGAGGAAGGTATTGATGCTATGGACTGGCCCGCCCGTTCCCCAGACCTGAATCCAATTGAGCACATCTGGGACATCATGTCTCGCTCCATCCACCAATGCCACGTTGCACCACAGACTGTCCAGGAGTTGGCGGATGCGTTAGTCCAGGTCTGGTAGGAGATCCCTCAGGAGACCATCCGCCACCTCATCAGGAGCATGCCCAGGCGTTGTAGGGAGGTCATACAGGCACGTGGAGGCCACACACACTACCAAGCCTCATTTTTACTTGTTTTAAGGACATTACATCAAAGTTGGATCAGCCTGTAGTGTGGTTTTCCACTTTAATTTTGAGTGCGACTCCAAACCCAGACCTCCATGGGTTGATAAATTTGATTTCCATTGATCATTTGTGTGTGATTTTGTTGTCAGCACATTCAACTATGTAAAGAAAAAAATATTTAATAAGAATATTTCATTCATTCAGATCTAGGATGTGTTATTTTAGTGTTCCCTTTATTTTTTTGAGCAGCGTATATATATATATATATATTTTTAGATAAACAGTGAAAAAGTCTGCCGTAAACACAGGCTTCGATTTTACACGTTTTATTCTATGAGATCATGTTCATTAGCTAACATCACTTTTTGAACTTTGAAGCATTCAATGTAATCACAACAAGCACAAAAGGCATTCATTATGGTCATGTTAACTGACTATCTCAGAACAAAAACATATAAGATCTCCTTAGCCTGTTTTAATCTATATTCGAGTGACCACTAACAATGATAATACATGTTCTCAAAGATGGAAGGCAGGTGGGAGGAAGCGAGATCAGGTGGGACGATTGTAGCCAATGAGAGGGCAGATGTGTGACAACAGGCCATAGAGACAGAGGACTCTTTTGTATCTGACTTTAAAGTACCCCAGGTTGAGTCTTCATACCCATAAAACCTAGCGGTCAAACAAGGAAATGGTTCCAATCGCTTTTCGACCATTCATTTTCCCCCATAGGGGTTTTAGAAAATAATAACGGCCGTGTTTCATGTAGGTTTATCCTGGAGTGACATTTTGATAATCATGTAAATCTCTCAAGTCTAGGACAAGGTGGCTTTTATTAATATATTAGAATTTAAACACTAATGTGGCCATCATAAAGAACTAAATGCCACGATGATCTGAACGAGACTGCCGAACAGTGGCAAAAGTAAGAATCTCTGGATTAACTATCTAATGTTAGCTACATTTAGTAATGAATACATGTCTTCACAATTGACACTTCTGTGAGCTGTCTTGTGCAAGTTTTAAATTGACACAATACCTGTTAGCAAAGATGTCAGCTAGAGATGACGTGCAGCCTCTTGCAGGGATTTTTAGTCTTGCATGATGTCTAATTAGCATTTTAGAATGAGTAAATAGAGCCGAATATATTGATAAATCACCTTGCATGATATCAAAACGTCCGACCAGGTTAAGCCTACACAAGTGTTTCTAAAATTCCTTATGGGAAAAATGAATGGTGGAAAAACAATTACCATTACCCTGTTAGACCACTAGGGTATTATGACACCTCAAATGTGGGGCCGTATAGCGTCTGACTGCATGGGCAGCGCCATTGTGACCATCTCCATTTTAAAGTAGTACATTTTTATTCATTTGTGGATGAATCCCACCCAGTTGACTACTTGGTAAAATGGTGGTAGTCCTCAATGAAAATGTCCATGCTAAAATGGGTTATATCCATGATGAGTTCGCTCTGACAGGCACAACTTCAAAGTTGCTGAAATGCCATGTGCTTCCACTTATCAGTGCATTTGAAACAACCTAGCCATTATGAAACTTCTACTCGATCAAAATAGATTATAGAATTACACTTACTTTACTTCTATGCTCTTTTAGAGTTAAGGTACTCACAGTTTTGTAATATCTTTGTTATTTTTATTAAATCACCACACAAGATTGAAGCTAGACGAGTGGTAGAGATATGACTAATATACAGTTCTTTCTGGTTCCTCTATGGAACCACTTGAAATGAGGTGTCAATAACTGGGGTTGAAAAACCACATTACACAACCAGGCTACAGAAGCTGAAGGATGTTCATCCATTCCTTGCATTTACACTCCTACCCCAGTACTGAAGACGCTCTGGGTGAAGACTCGCCTAGGTACCGATCTAGGATCAGCTTCCCCTCCCCAATCCTTCCTTCATACTGTATGCAGAGACATAGAAATGGTATCCATGAATGAGTTTCTCTGACTAGGGAAGTAAACAATAGGCTTAATTGCCAAAATATCACTAACCATTAGCGGGGAAAATGCTAAACTGACCCGAGATCAGCATCTAGGGGCAATTTCTCCCTACTCCACTGCAGCCCAACAGATTATGCTTAAACAGGGTTATTCCAATCCATTGGTAGGCCGAAAAGTTATTACACTGGTCTTTAAGAGTCATATTGATTTAAAATCAGTCATCCTGCGGCGCCCCTTTCAGACTGGACCTCTGACTCTTCTTCTCCTTCTGGCCCATCATACGGTAAAGCTTCTTCTTCGCCTCTTTCTGCCTCTTGAGCTTGTCCTCCTCTGCCTTGCTCCGCTGCCGCAGGAAGTCCTTGTGCTTAGTGTGCTGCGCCATGTGCGCTTTCTTGCTCTTGTAGTTGTGCACCGTGCTCAGCGCGTTGAGCAGCGCCGCCACCTGGTGGACAAGAGAGGGCACATGCTCAGATTTCAAATGCAGTGTCATTCGTGTGTGTGTGCGTCAGGGGCAGTCATTGAAGCCACAAATGTTGTCGAGGCTGATCGTGGTACTGCAGGCATTGTTGGCTGAAAAAAATGGTAGTCTTCATGGTCCATCCTACTGTAAAAAAACAAATTCTAAGACAATCATGGTACCAATAATTACTTTAATACACCAGTTGTATGTCCTTGAAACTATTTTAAAATCTCACACAGAAGAAATTAGTAGCTAATGGCAGCATGCAGTACCTGGGTCGTCCTTCAACTGGAGTTACTCAATGAGGGAGCAGCACTGTAACTCAACCAACTTAAATTTGGCTTCAATGTGCTATGGAGTCTTCACATAGGAATGAATGGCATCCCGTGATCAATGGCTTTGTCCATTCATATATACCGTTATTGGTGTGTGTGCGTGCCAACCACATATTATGAAGTGGCGACAGTGTGTAGGTTTTTGTTACAGCCCAGCTTTTACACAGATTTAGATCATCTAGAATACCATTTGTTGAATCAAATGTGTTAGTGCTGGGCTAGAACAAAAGTCTGCACCTCGGCCAGTCCGGTTTCTGATAAAATAAGGTGGTGATTTATGTTTTTCGCTTTCACAGCATATTAGTACATCAGAGATAAAGAGAATGAGTAAATCTGACAAACATCCCAGAATCCAATGGGAATTTTCATTATCGTTTCCATAAGGAGACCCTTACCTTCCTCTCGTGGGGCTCCCGTATGACAGCAGGCCTCTGGAGGTCTTTAGGCATTTTACCCTTGGGCTGGTCCTGTTTGGGCTTGCTCTTGAAGGGCAATGCCTTCTGCAGCTCCCGGGGGATGTGCAGCTTCTTGAAGTGGCGCTGCGCTCGCACCACCGGCTGCCAAGAGGGGAGAAAGGGTCAAGGGTTAGGTCAGAGGTTCAGAATCCAATCAGACCAATAGTCTGGCTTCAGCAGATACCTTTTCATACTACAGACGCTGTGAGACATTGGAGCTAAGGACGGATGTCAAATGGTGCCAGAGAAGATGGAGCGTAAACGCCACCAACAGCACAGGTGGTGAAATTAGATTTAGACAAACTTTACTGTCCACGCAGTGTGGAAAGTTGCCTTCGGTTTCACATATGTCAAACAGACATTAAATCCTGGGCGCTAGTTAAAGAGATATGTTTATTCTAATGGGCGAGCGAGAAATAAACTTGTAATATTGGTCACCATGGATGTCACAGTGACATGCCTTGGGATGCACGACAACAAGCCTGTGCCGAATGACCAGTGCACCGGTGTTGTATCGAGGTGTCTCCCACTGGGCAGCTGTATCACAGTGTTGCTGATGTTAGCGAACGTAGCCAAATGTTTTGCTACAAGTTTTTTTAATTCCAAGTAGGATAGCAGCCTTTATGAGAAATAACTATATTGGTAACCACCTGGATGTCACCGCGTGATAGTGGGGAGAGCACACATGGCAAGCAGGTGTTTCACAACACCGGGACAGTGTCCTTCGCCCCCGCCAGTTGAGCACAGCTTTCCCACAGATCCTTTAACCCTATGGCGAGGGAAGTAGTCAGCTAGCTAGCGTAGCCAATATATCAAGGTGGAAGCTAAAGCACAAGCAACAGTGGTTGCTTGGTTGTACATTTTCGGTGAAAAATCACTACAAGTAGGAAATTAACATTGTATCCAAAAGGTGTTACAAAACTAAATTAATCCTGAACACTTTCTCAATGTCGGCCACTACGATACGTAGTGGCTCAGATGATATGCGTGCAGCGCACTAACGTCCTGGACCAGAGCTAATGTGCAGACTGATATGTGTGCAGTGCACTAACGCCCTGGACCAGAGCTAGTGATATAGTATAGCTCTGGTCCCGGCTGTTAATGCACTGCACACATTCCATCTGAGACGCACGCACATGACTTTTGAGATTTGCAGACCCGGCGCCCTCAGTGCCCAGCTGGATGCTTCTCGGATTGGCAGGAAGTAGGAAATGTACCCATAAATAAATTTGTGTGGTGTTATGTTTTTGCTATGCGCCATTTTTACTTACCAAATGTCTTACGTTATTCACCCCAAATATCTAATAAAAACACCCCTTTTGTGAACAAACGGTTGATAGTCTCACTGCCTCCATATTTAATAAATTGAGCTCCATCAAAAGATCAGGTTACACTATTTGGATAGTCCCCTATCGTTCATCTACAGATGGTCAAACTATCTGTTGATATGCAACTGTTGGCTAGGGTTACGGTTAGGTTTAGAATTAGGGTCATGTTTGGGAGCAGCAAAACAGTGAGCGGACATTCCTTTTTTCTCTATGTATTCTGGCTGCCACCTCGTCGGTCTGGCCTTACCTTGTACAGTGAGTCTGTGTTGGGCTTGTTGCGGACCCCCAGGTCGTGTTTCAGCTGGCCCACCGTCCTCATGCCCGACCAACTGTCCTTCTGGCCCGCTGGCATCAGCAGGGAGGTCACGGGGTTGTAGAGCTGAGGGACTGACACCGGGTACCAGGAGCGCAGGAACACAATGTCTACACACATGAACAAGAGTAATTATTAACATTATGGCTGACCCCAATTATTCGACTGGTCGATTGTTTGGCCGATAGGCGGTTGATCGACAGATTTGTTTTAGTCGAAGAGTAGCAAATATAGATATATTTCTCAGTGAACTAATCCATTGCGGAGGCCGAGACTAATCATTGTCAGAGTGAACACTGTTTGCAGAGTGCACAACCTTTGCTACACTTGAGAAACAAGTTTTGGTTTATTTCATTCCATTTATGAGTTTTGTCAATTTAGTCATTGTCTTTTGTTTGGAGCGCTCCTGTCAATGTTGATTAAGGATGCGTACCTGATTATACATAGATGTAGGCGTATTGGCTTGTTGACATAAATGTACCCATTTGGGGATCTGTTAGTATTTCTGATTGGCTTAACGCACCACCACTAATGAGCTGTGGAGCGTCTCAAAGTAATGTTTTGTTCACCTCAAACAAAGTCTGTTTTTACATCCATTGAGAATGACAATTCCTGTGCTGAGCTCACTGGCGAGGGAAACTCTGGTCGTGTCTACACTTGACACGTACATTTGACTTCTGCTATCAGAATACAAAAGACCACATTGAAAAGACTGGTCTAGATGCACAAAAGTTGCTTTTTGGTCCGATTGTGTTTAGATCAAACTGACCACTTCAGAAGGAGGTCAGGCTGCATTGTGTGCAGATTTATCCTCAGTCTGGATGCAATCAGGCTACAGAAAGCTCATACAGTGGGTACAGTCTCAAGAATACTTATGTTCTGGGACCGAGGCACCTTTTCATTATAACGTTGGAGTAAATACGTTCCTAGTGTGTGAGTAACGTGTTTGCTGGCCTCAAATACTAGCCAGCTAGCTAATATTTGGAACAAAAAATGTTTTGGCTAGAGTTATGCTAACCTGTTTGCAATCCCTTTTAGCGTTGCTTGTTAGCTACAATAGTTATCTACTGCCATCAGTTGTTGTGCTACCATATTTTGCCGATTTCACCGTTTTTAGAACGCATACTGGCATTTGAATATAGCGCGGGAATAGGGAATCCGGACACGTCTAAATGTAGGCGTAGATGCACGCGTACGGAATTCCGTGAACAGAACTCTATGTTCAGAATACTAAAGCTGCATGAACTGTCAAGTCTAGACACGGCCTCTGTGCTTAGAATATTTTATACAAAATGTATACAAAAGGCGCTTCAGGCCGGACCTAAGTTAATTCAATGTTTCAAGTTCGTTGCAGAAAGGCCACGCGTAGCCAATGTGATTTATAGGATATTTATTTTTAATCAGGATTCTTTTCTACCTGCAGGCAGCAAGGTTTTTATTTGTTGGCTTTATAGGCTATTTTTACATAATTGTCAATGGCAGAAGTTACTTTTTAGGTTCATCGTTTTCATTTGGATAGAATTTTGATTAACCACATGACAATGATTTAGAGATACGAAGACATTATTATAAATAAAATGAAACTGTTCCACGAAAATGTACATATGAAAACCATAGCTGGCATGCAGATCAGTAGAAATGGTAAAATAAATTTGTATTCCACATGAGAAAGTTCGCTAACTCCTCGTACAGCCCATTACCGGCAACTTCAGGAAAATAATGGCAGAATCTGTAAAAGCCAGTAGGGGCGGGAGGAGGATGGTCTGGTCAGGTTAAGGTTCTTTCTTCTGGTTATCTTGATCTCTGGCTCCCTCGAGTCATGTGTCTTATTTCATCAAACAGTGAGTTTAAAGCATCAGACAAGCTCAATGCATATATAGTTGATTTTATTAAAAGCATATAGGGTGTGTCTATATATGGAAAAATACACAGTTTCAAATTTTGACCAATCGATTGGTGAAAAGAACAGACGACTTTCGGTCTACCAATATTTTTTTTAGTTGGGGACAGCCCTAAATAACATATACTAGGAGCACAGGTAACCAATACCTACAAACATCTACACACAAGAGTAATGAACAACATGAAACAGGATCACAGGGATGCAATATGTAAACACACCCAGAAGTACTAGCTAGGAATATAAAGGCAGTATTCCGTGCAAATTACTGTAACGTCCATAGAAGTTTCCATTAAATGTGCAACCAAAACAGTAGGAGCAACCTGCTGCAGGCAATTCATACATTTGTCAAATTGAGTAAATCCTACTACTACTGGAATTTTCACCATATTACTTTCACCTATCCAAGCCTTCAGATCTCCACAAGCGCATAGAGGGTAGGGTGAGGGGGCTACGGGTTGTTTTTGGGACTATGAAATACTCTAGACTGAGCCAGTTGCTCACCACTCATCAGCAGCCTGTCTTCGAACGTGGCTCTGTAGGCTCCCGCCGGCGTTGACAGGGCCTTCTTAATTTGACCTCTGACCCCACTGACAGTTCGGATGGAAGCCCCTTCGAATTTCGCCACCTCCAGCACGGTGTTGAACATCCCCTGGGAACAAAACAGAAGTGTAAAGCTCACGGTTTTCTGAATTTTTTGGGGTGGACCTTAGTCTCATTCATACTCAGAGTAGTAGGGCTGAACTGACTTTATATTCACACAACTTATAAGGACATAAACATAAGGTTCACATACCAAATTTCATAGCCCCATGATCATCGGTTCCGTTCTTATCACACCAGGGCTATAAGGGCCATGTAGTGTGGTCGACTTTGAGTGCAGCAACTAATCATTCTCAAATTCATTAGATGGGTTAGCTGACAAAGTCACAAACTATGTGCACACATCAATGGGGCAGAAGCTTGAGTTGTGATTCTGGATGGCCAGATAGCAGTTTCTTGACATTGTTGGTAGCTATGTGGAGAATCGTAAGTGACTCGTTTCAGCTAGTTTAATCTGGTTCTTGATACCATGTATTGTTTTGAGGTGTTTAGACTGACTTCAAGTCAATACTAAAATGGCTAAAATTGACTGGCTAGCTAACCAACAACTGTAACAATGTTTTTGAGAGACTAAACATTGGAGAATAAATATAGTTTACATGTTGTCGACAATCTAAACCAGCCCAGTCTGTTTTGCCCCATAGCAGCGCATGTGTCAGTTTTGTTGCTAAACAACCAACACGTCTATATACCAAATCTGGAGTCAATCTGATTTCTGGTTCATAAGAAGATTTGTGAAGTATTTTTAGCATTAGCATATGTGCTAACGTGCGTCTATTGGTACAGTACAGCCATATGAATGCAGCAACAAAAATTCTAACCCATTGAAGACTGATGTAATGAGTCGAAATACAAAATCTGGAGTGAATCTGATGCATGGTTCATGAGGAGAAGATGATTGCAGAGGATTAAGTATTAGCGTTACATATGCAAATAATAAGTCAATAGTTTCCTTGTTTTTTGAGATACCAATACCAAATACAGTGCGTTTCATCTTAGGGAAGTCCGTGATAGCGATTACAAGTTTCAAGTTGATAGGCCACTGCGGAGTGGATTTACAGTGGCTAAAATGGACACGTAAAATCTGGTTCATGAAATTTTAAAAACTAAGTATTTTTTTTAGCATATTAGTGCTATTATGCATCTACTGGTATAGTGTGGCCATCTTTGAATGCATCAACGTTATTTTCTCATTCTTTAGGGACTATTGTGATCGGTCCAAAGACCACATTTGGAGTAAAATCTGACTTAGTCCATTAACTTTTTTAACTATGCTTAATCATAAAAAATCTGAATTGTTAAATGAGGAAACTAAATTCCAAATTGAACATGGTTCATCATGGTAATGACCATACACAGTTTAAAGTATTTCCTAATTGATCAATAACCCAGCCATTTCTTAACCAATCCCTTAGCTTTTCTCAAACTAAGTTAAGAGATACCATGGGCATACATGGGCATACATACATCATTTGGTGTTATTTGGATTTATGGTTATTGAGAATACGTTTGTCCAAGATGGAGGGATATCTATCCCGACAGACCTTATGGGTCCTTGAGGAAAATTCGTTCAACAAGAGGAAAGACAACAACCGTTTCAAGTCTCGAGGTCAAACAGTGTGATGGAGGTCAATCGTGCCATTTTTTTTGACCAAGTTACTCATGGCCTCTAGTTTCTGTGTGCCAAATTAGATGAAAAAAATCTAGTTATTTGACCATGTCATGGAAAAAAATATAATAAGAATTCATAGAACAATAGGTTTCACAGCTTTGCTGTGAACCAATAATTAGATATTAATACATTCATAAACCATTACTTACACACAGTTGGTCCATAGTGTTAGATTATTTCTGTTATCCTGTTCTACAACAGAATAACAAATGTCTACCACAAAGTAAATATATTGTAGCTGAACTATGGTACGTCAGTAGTGCTATGAGGTGCATCCTACCTTGATGAAGGATGTGTTCTTGTAGATCTTGTATGGGTAGCCAATCAGCTTGAGCTTTTTGACTATGGTCACAGAGTTGTCCAAGTCAAGGACAACTCCTGTAGCTGCGATGCGGAAACTGGTCTGTAAGAGAACAGAAAACTTAAAAGATCCTACTATCCTCTCACCCATACTGTGTACGGTAGGTTACTCTGGACAAATGCAAATGAGCCATCTTTGGTGTAATACGTGTACGTACGTATTGAGCTAATAATGACAAATAAATGAATATGGAAAACAGACTGAACAAGGTTTTCTTGTAGGATTTTGCCTGTGCTTAGCTCTAAGTTAATTGTTTTATCTGGAAATAAAACAAAATCTGGCCTCAGTTCTCATATCCCAACCATTACTCTGTTTCAAAATCACCATTGGGCTCATGATGAAATCCCTGAGCAGTTTCCTTCCTCTCCTGCAACTGAGTTAGGAGTACACCCGTATATTTGTAGTGACTGGGTGTATTGATACACCATCCAAATGATAATTAATAACTTCACCAGGCTCAAAGGGATATTTAGCATCTGCTTTTTTTTATACACACATCTACCAAATCGCCATCCTTCATTCCGAGGCATTGAAAAACCTCCATTCTTTGTGGTTCAATCTGTGCTTGAAATTCACTACTTGATTAAGGTACTTTAAAGATAATTGTATGTGTAGGGTATAGAGATTGGGTAGTCATTCAAAAATCATGTTAACCCATGCAATTTATGAGATTTGTTGTTACGCACGTTTTTACTCCTGAACTTATTTAGGCTTGTCATAAAATGATTTGAATACTTATTGACTCAAAAACATTTCAGCTACAAAGATTCCACTTTGACATATGAGGTATTGTGTGTAGATCAATGACAAATCTAAATTTGATCAATTTTAAATTCAGGCTGTAACAACAAAATGTGGAAAAAGTAAAAGTGTGAATACTTTGAAGGCACTGTACATGTAAACAGGGCTGAAAAGTGACTGGTAGCAAGAATATATAAATTCTTATGGTAATATACATGTAAACAAGAGTAATAGTAACCGGTAGCAGGATAAAATAGATAGATAAAAGGTAGTGGCAATCAATGAACAGCAGGGCGAAGCAGTTTAGCCATTTAACAGTCTTATGGCCAGGATATAGAAGCTGTTTAAGAAGTCTGTTGGTCTGAGCCTTGATTCACCGATACTGTCTGCCGGACGTGAGCACGGAGAACAGTCCATGTCTCGGGTGATTGGAGTCTTTGGCAATTTTTCAGGCCTTTCTCAGACACTGCCAGGCATGCATGTTTTCCTTGTGATGCGCTGGGCCTTTCGCACCACCCACTGTAGGGCCTTCCGGTCAAGGGCAGTGCAGTTGCTATACCAGAGTGAGCAGCTGTAAAAGTTAAGCATCTGAGGGGCCCTGCAAAATCATTTCAGCCTCCTGAGGGAGAAGAGGCAATGCCGTTCATTCTCTATGACTGTGCTGGTGTGAGAGGTCCAAGTTAAGTCCTCAGTGATGTGAATACCGAGCTCTTGACCCTTTACTCGCCAATGTAGATCTGCACTCACCCCTCCTTCCTGAAGTCCACGATCAGATCCTTGGTCTTGCTGACGTTGACGGAGAGGTTTATGTCCTGGTCTCACACGGACAAGTCTCTGACCACCTCCCTGTAGGCTGTCTCATCGCCTCGTTGCAGAGGGGGGTGTTTAGTTCCAAGGTCCTGAGCTTGGAGGGCACTATGGTGTTGAACGCTGAGCTGTAGTCAATGAACAATGTCCTCACATAGAGTGCATTCCTTTTAGGTGGGAAAGAGCAAATTGGAGTGCAATTGACACTGCGTTGTCAGTGGATCTGTTGGGGCACTATGCAAATTGTAATGGGTCCAGGGTGTCTGGGATGATTGAGTTAATATGTGCCATGACCAGCCTTTCAAAGTACTTCATTATTACAGATGTGAGTGCTACAGGGCGGTAGTCATTGTGGCAGGATGAGGGTCTGAATACTTAAGTAAATGTGTCATTTCATGTATTTTTTTAAATGTCTAAGAAAGCTTTTTCTTTTGTCATTATGGGGTATTGTGTGTAGATTGATGGGCATTTTACATAATAATATGTGGAAAAAAGTCAAAGGGTCTGAATACTTTTCGAATGCACTGTATGTGGCTGATAAGAATAGTCATGGTAAATATGGGTTATTATGTTACTGAATGTATGCAGTATTTTCAGATTTCATTATCAACAAATGCTGCAAAAAGTACAGTACATGTAAAATGCAGATAGTATTGATGGGTTCTGACTTCTAAACTTGAAAATATGAAATATCCTTAACCGTATCACAAGGAGAGAGGGGAATGTAGAACGTTTACATTCTGTCAGGATATGTTATTGTTAGTCATCAGGGATCCTACGGGAGGAGAAGAACCACGGTCTGGTACGAGTCAACATGTTAGCTGTGAGTTGGGGAGGAGTGAGGAATTTGGGCGGAGGTCAGGTTAGATGAAGTGAGGAAGAACCTATCAGCAATCTTCTGGATGGCAACAGAGGTGTATTGGCTGTTCATGTGTGTAAGGAGGGGCTCAGCATAGCAGAAAGGGTTATATACCAGTGAGATGTGAATGTTTTTTGTCTTATGCAGCTGTATGACCCAGCGGGTGAATAAACTTGGTTTGAGCTTTACTAAGCGTCTGTTAATTGTTTTACTCTGTTTATTTAGAACCTAACAGTATCAACAATGTAATGTTTGGATTCAGTCTTGTGTCAGGTAACTGTTGTCCTCACCTTTGGTCTAATAAATTCCACAATCTCCAACCTGTTCCCTTTCAATTTCTACCATGGTTATGCAATATGCATATTATATTTCTGCTTTAAGAAACACTTCAATGTAGCCCTATACATATAGCCCAATTCCCACAAGTGTAAAAGGATTACATGTAATTATTTCCTTTGTGGCCTGCCTCTGTGATTCTTACCTTAGTTCCTGCGACTGACTGCACAGCCAGGAAGCCAGTGCCCTGAGGTGTGATGGGACCTGGGAACACAGCAGAGAAGGACACGGTTCATATTTCATTCATTATTTGACCTATATTCTAACAGGTAAGTTAATTTAGGATCCATGTAATTCTGACCAGGGGGGCATGTCATTTAGTAAGTTTACTGAAATAACTTAATATTTCTGACTTCATAGAGATAAGTAGTTCTATAGGCATGGTATAACCAGATCGACACCGTCAACATTTTACAACTTGTCTTCTTTAAGGAACCAGATAATCAAGAGCTATATCTGAATGTGGATCAAATTTAGCTGGTTAATGTAGTGATCCTGCTATGTGATACAGCCCTCTGATGAATAGTTGCAATGGAGGAAAAAGATGCCACCTGAATCAAATAACTAACAAATACTAAAACTATATCCGTATTACTGCTCTCACCCCAGATAGTGGCACCACAGTGCATGTGCTGTGGTGTGTACTTGAGCAGGCGGTGGCGCCCGTTGTGGTCCTCGAAGTGGTACAGGGGGATGGTCTGGAAGCGCCGCCAGCCCAGGGACAGGATGAGAGGGTCGCGTGTTTTCAGGATACGGTTGTGCCACCGATGTTTCTTTAACCGCATCTGGGACAAGAGAAAGACCACCTTGAGGCACTTGGAAAAGTTCTATACAAATGACTCATTATCAATTAGTCTCAATATCACTTTCGGTGTTTTGAGGAATTGTTTAATGCCATTTGTTTTGATCTTAATTTATATCGGACAGATGCAAATAAAACTTTTTTTTTGATCAATCATATAAAGCAACAATGGGATGGATGTGTTGCATCATATTGCTTTCTGAGAAATTATGAACATAGGCAAGTTCAGTATGCATGACGAAGCATGGTTCTTGGCCCATTACTTAGACCTAGTCTGTTAAGCAGTTTAGCTGACCCCCAAAAATCTGAGGGGATTTACATTACTATACATCAAACAACCTTCCATTACATTTAGTGCTCTCAAAAGGACTGTATCACCCATTGCAGGGTTGGGGTCAATTCCATTTAAATTCAGAAGATAAAATAAAAAAATAAAAGAGTTGGAAACGAGGGATGCGCCCAAAATGCACCCTATTCTAGGGATGAGAATTTTTTATATTTTTTATCTTGATTCGAATATCATGACATTTCTTCAGATATCCGAATGGTCAAAATACATGTACACTTAGAAAAGAAAAATTAAACATTGTTTCAACTTGGGAACTGGCTTGCTGCACGACTTAGGTGCCGCTTGATTGCAGCAGTATGATGGGCAGGGGCCGGTGAGTTTTACATGGGAGGGAGAAAGTGGCTATACAGACTGGCGCTAGTTAGATAAACTTGTAGATTGTCATCTATCATACCACCTGGTAGTGCCTGTCTTGACTGAATCAAATCGATGTAAAGAAGCTAAGCTAAGATATTCACTGTGGTTTCAGAAAATATTCATACCCCTTGACTTATCCCCCCAAACAAATTCTGCCTGAATTTAGCCCAGGTGCACCCTTTGATCATACTTGAGATATCACTACAACTTGGAGTCCACCTGTGGCCAATTGAATTGGTTGGACATGATTTAGAAAGAACCACACCTGTCTATATAAGGTCCCACAGTTGACAGTGCATGTCAGAGCAGAAGCTATACCATGACGTCCAAGGAACTCTCCGTATAGCTCCGTGATAAACTCAGCAAAAAAAAGAAACGTCCTCTGTCAACTGCATTTATTTTCAGCAAACTTAACATGCGTAAATATTTGCATGAACATAACAAGATTCATAAACTGAACAAGTTCCACAGACATGTGACTAACAGAAATGGAATGTGTTCCTGAACAGAGGGGGTCAAAATCAGAATTAACACTCAGTATCTGGTGTGGCGACCAGCTGCATTAAGTACTGCAGTGCATCTCCTCCTCATGGACTGCATCAGATTTGCCAGTTCTTGCTGTGATGATACCCTACTCTTCCAACAAGGCACCTGCAAGTTCCCGGACATTTCTTGGGGGAATGGCCCTAGCCCTCCGATTCAACAGGTCCCAGACATGGTCAATGGGATTGAGATCCGGGCTCTTCGCTGGCCATGGCAGAACATTGACATTCCTGTCTTGCAGGAAATCACGCACTGAACGAGCAGTATGGCTGGTGGCATTGTGATGCTGGAGAGTCATGTTAGGATGAGCCTGCAGGAAGGGTACCTCATGAGGGAGGAGGATGTCTTCCCTGTAACGCACAGTGTTGAGATTGCTGGCAATGACAACAAGCTCAGTCTGATGATGCTGTGACACACCGCCCGAGACCATGACGGACCCTCCACCTCCAAATCGATCCCGCTCCAGAGTACAGGCCTCGGTGTAATGCTCATTCCTTTGACGATAAACGCGAATCCGATCATCACCCCTGGTGAGACAACCACGACTTGTCAGCGAAGAGCACTTTTTGCCAGTCCTGTCTGGTCCAGCAACGGTGGGTTTGTGCCCATAGGCGACGTTGTTGCCGGTGATGTCTGGTGAGGACATGCCTTACAACAGGCTTACAAGCCCTCAGTCCAGCCTCTCTCAGCCTATTGCGAACAGTCTGAGCACTGATGGAGTGATTGTGCGTTCCTGGTGTAACTCGGGCAGTTGTTGTTGCCATCCTGTACCTGTCCCGCAGGTGTGATGTTCGGATATACCGATCCTGTGCAGGTGTTGTTACACGTGGTCTGCCACTGCGAGGACGATCAGCTGTCCGTCCTGTCTCCCTGTAGCGCTGTCTTCGGGGTCTCACCGTATGGACATTGCAATTTATTGCCCTGGCCACATCTGCATCTGCAGTCCTCATTCCTCCTTCCAGCATGTTCACACAGATGAGCATGGACCCCTGGCATTCTTTTGGTGTTTTTCAGAGTCAGTAGAAAGGCCTCTTTAGTGGCCTAAGTTTTCATAACTGTGACCTTAATTGCCTACCGTCTGTACGCGGTCAGTGTCTTAACGACCGTTCCACAGGTGCATGTTTATTTATTGTTTATGGTTCATTGAACAGGCATGGGAAACAGTGTTTAAACCCTTTACAATGAAGATCTGGGATTTTTACAAATTATCTTTGAAAGACAAGTGTCCTGAAAATGGGACGTTTCTTTTTTTGCTGAGTTTAGAATTGTGATGAGGCATATACAGTGCCCACGGAAAGTATTCAGACCCTTTACAGCCTTATTCTAAATTCCAAAAGGCACTCGCACATCTGAGCAATCTTCTTTGCAGGTGCATGGCAACAGTTGAACAAGATGAAGGAAAAAGGAAACTGCACACTGCTCTTGATAGTATCACTGATCTTTAATAAGCTTACGTATCGGCCTCACGGCCTTCGTCAGAGCTTTTGTGAATTTTTTTAAATTAGCGCCCTTATGTAGACCTAGCCCCACCCACATCCGTTCCACGCATCGAAAGGGGTTGGAGGTGAAGGAAAAACAAATAAGTTACCAAATATAACAATATGCATTTCATAAATATTCAAATAAAGTGTGTAAATAAGACGTATTAAACACGTCTGTAGAACCACAATTAGGACATAGCAAGTTTTCATTAATCATTGGGTACATCATACGAAAAACAGAGTAATTCACAACATAACATACATAGGCATTTCATCATTAAGTCCTTTAGGAAATAATGTCTGGAGGGTGAAAATCCAAAAACATTCTCTTTAACTCAGAGTATTATTAATATCCCCTCCCCTGTCTGATATCTTAACTTTCTCTATGCCACAAAATCTAAAAAAGGTAGAAATGTCATGCTTTAGGTCATTAAAATGTACTGCGACTGGATAATCCCTGTCGTTTCTCCTGATTAAACTTTTATGTTCACTAATTCTCTGTTTGAGGGAGCGGGAGGTTTTACCGACATAGCAGAGCCCACATGGACATTTCATAATGTAAATAACATGGGTGATAGAACACGTAATGATGTCATTTGTTTAGAACCGTTTTAATGTGTGTGGGTGGCAGAAATATTCACACTTCATCATATTGTTGCACTGTGCGCATCCTCTGCATTTATAGCTACCATTTGGAAGAGAGCGTAAAAGCTCTTTAAGTAACAATGTGGTAAAAAGTAAAAGGGTCTGAATGCTTTCTGAAGGCACTATATCTGGAGAAGGGTATAAAACTTAAATGTGTTTAATGTTTCCAGGAGCACAGCGGCCTCCATCATTGGGAAATTGAAAAATATATGGAAATACTCTGCTTAGAGTTGGCAGTTCGACCAAACTGAACAACCAGGCAAGAAAGACCTTTGTCAGGGTGGTGACCAAGAACCTAATATAAAACTATAATTATTACAATTTATTTTTCATTTTAGTCAACAAAAATGTGATGAGACGAGAATTCCATGCGAGACTAAAGGACATTTAATTTGACGTGAAGCTCCTTTTCATCTTTTTTGTCCAATCAGAAGGATGCTTGCAGAATATTTTATGCCATCTTCTCATCAGCAGAATTTACATATTTCAGTTGCGCAATTTGACTGAGCTGATCTGTGCGGCTCTCCCACACAGCTCGTAGGTGGTCTCTTCAGCCACTCCTCAATCTTTTGAACTGATGCGAAGCCAGGACACTTAATTTGTCACTAACCTCAACTAGAAACAATTATGTTTAATCTTACTCTTACTTCCATGTAGCTAGCTAGCTTCTTTACATCGGTGTGATGCAGTACAGAGGCACTATCAGAAGAGATAAGAAATTTAGAAGGGGAGATCTAAAGATGCAACAACTATCAGGGGTTGCTAATATGACTAGGATAATGCTTTTGGCTGCTAAACAATGAAAGAAAGTTGATTTTAAAACCAATACCACAGGAGAGCGAAGTCTTTAAAATAATTACCTCCACATTTCTATAGTGGGTTTGGGGCTCCGGAGTGACGCAGCGGTTTAAGGCACTGCATCTCAGTGCTAGAGGCATTACTACAGACACCCTGGTTCGAATCCAGGCTGTATCACAACCGGCCGTGATTGGTAGTCCCATGGGGCGGTGCACAATTGGCCCAGCTTGTCCGGGTTTGGCTGTTGTAGGCCATCATTGTAAATAAGAATTTATTCTTAACTGACTTGCCTAGTTAATTAAAGGATAAATATTTTTTCTCAATGTTTTGGCTATATGCGACTTTGAAGCAAAGTACTTAATAAAACAAGGTTTCAAACAATTAAGGAGCAGAAAAAATTTGGTGACGCTAATGATGGGCCTAACCATCTTCTGGTAGATGGAAAGGTTTTCCCAAAAACCTTCAATTAAATGTTAACTAGCTACAAAGTAGCCTATGCCTACCTGGCAGAATGATATCAATCCAGTGACCATTTGTTTTGCAAACTCCATCTCATGTGCAATATAGAAACACAGCTAACCGAACAGTGCTAGATGCCTGCAGTTGAATTAAAGGGTAACTACACTCAAAATGTAAAATTTCTTAGATTTTTCCCCAGACCTCAAAAGTGGTCTCCTGATATGGTATAAGCATTGTTGTGGACTTAAAACATTCTGTTTAAAATAAAGTGTGAGAGTGAGTTTAGGCCTATGTAGCCACTTCTCCAGGCACCACTACATCACTGATTTATGGCAAATACTATTCCCACTGTACATAAACGATATTGGTTCCTTAGTCAAAAACTGTAAGCTACACTTATGCTGATGACATTGTGCTGTACTCTGCCTCCTCTTTGAACCAGGCTATAGCTGATCTGCAGACTGCTTTAAAATGTCGAACTGGTACTGAATGCAGATAAAACAAAGTATATTCTGTTCTCCGGAGCTCAGACATATCTGCACGCTGAATGGAGCACGTCCACTCATAAATACCTTGGCATTTGGATCGATGACAAGTAGTAATTTAAAACATGTAGATGAGCTAACGAAGAAACAGAATTAAGATGGGCTTCTTCTACAGAAACAGATTGTGCCTTTCGCGTGATAGAATAAATAATTCAGTTGACTTTCCGTCACTGTGATCTGTATCAGGAAGTAGACTGGCCATCATTGGCAACGCAGAGAACATGGCCTTCTCTTAATTTATAAAGCGCTCGTGCAGAAACTACCATACTACATCGCTCCTGACCTACAGAAGTACAAATACCTTACTCGCGCACAGTAATTCTTGAAATCCCTGTTCTCATTACTGATTTAGGTAAAACAGCCTTTAGTTTTTACGTGCCACATACATGGAACACATTTCAGAATACCCTACAATTGGACGCACCATTGCCTTTCAGACATTTCAGGGAATTGGTAAATTACCTTTTTACAGAGGAATGCATGCGTTTTTCAAAATAGATTTTTGTATATTTCATGCTCCCGTCTTGGATTGTTATAATTGTGTCAGGCATTTGTGTGACTCAGGGCTCCCTTGTAAAATAAACATCGGTCTCAATGGTACGTCCCTGTATGTAGGGTGATATTTCAGACACAGTCAAGGAGTTTGTTCTTGAACTGGAAGTCCAATGCACTCTATTTCAATTTAAATTAAATAGAGCCTGACTCGTTAACCCTTCACTTACCTGCAGGTAGCCTACATTCCCCTCGCTGGCACCTAGAGCCCCGAAGATGATGGGATAGTGGGGGTCAAAGTTGGTGACAAACTCGCAGGGCAGGGAGGGGATCTCCAGACGGACATACATGCCAGGCCGGAAGCCCTCGTACTGGACCCGTGTCTCGTCATCCACGTCCTCAAACTCAGCCCGGTTCAGAAAGGAAGAGGAAATGTTTAGAGATTGTGGTGAAATGAAAGGTTCAGTGGGTTAGAACATGGTGCTGTCAACATCAGGGTTGTTGGTTTGAATCCCACACGGGCCACATACTGAATATACTTTGTGTGAGTGCCAAGGTTGACAGTCCTGTAAGTGGATTTTTTTTTAAAGAAAAAAAAAAGCATGCACAATTTTGTTTTGCGTTTTAAGACCGATTTTCCCCCATTGTGCCTCATGAACATGACCCAATGTCTGATCGGAATACCACAGACAACTTTGGTTTCCTTTTGGGCATACTAAGATGTTACCTTGACCCCGCTTCAATAATTTCCAAATGTATCCTTCCTTGTTTCTTAGACGTAAGCACAGATCTGGTGGTTGGGTAGGTGCAAGTAAGTTTACCACCCTGTTCACTCCCCAATCCAATCAATTCAGATCTGTGATTACGCGCAGTGGTAACACTCCAGCCATGTCACATATGCGAAGCTCCCCACTGGAGACAATGCCTTGCATCCAATGTTCCCTCTAAGCTGTGTGTAGAAGAAATATGAGAGCGCGCACAGAAGCTTGAGGTTGAACGTCACTCAACTTTCTACAGTTTTCCCCTTTAATTAGCACTACAACGTTTCGCTCTACTGTGGCAATTGTGAATGCATCAACGCAATACTAGCCACTTTCAATGTAATGTACCGAAAACAGAACTAACTGCAAGATTCCGTATGCAAAACTAAATATTCAAGAGATTTTCTTGGAGTAGGATTCTATTGCATTGTCAGGCATGACTCCGCAGTATTCTACACAGACCGGTGCGCCATAACCAATCAGAGCTGCAGTAGGCCTATATGCAAATAGCCATTGCCATATGGATCTGTGTCATTCACTTTCAACTGTACTGTGTTTAGGCTACAGTATGAGCGGTCTTGAGTAGATGCGCTTGTTTTGAGATCAAAGTGAGAGCTGCATGTTGCCACGTGTTCACAGTTGTTCATATTCTTGGCTACTTAGTGAGTTATTAGCCCTGGTATAGCTCATTTATAGTCAACAATGGGGGAGTGGTTGCTTCCAACAAGAGCACAAAATGTGTACATTTCTAGCCATCTTTGAAAAGCAAGTCAGGTACTGAGCTTTTTAATCTCTTAAAGGGGAAGTGTTGGATTTTGAGACGGTCTTGAATAAGTAGCCAATAAGCAGAGGGTAGCATAATTTGTCTGATTCTCTGTAATAATGGTATGGGAATAATAATGAATTTGTGGTTTCTTGCATAAAATAACATTTTTCAGTTACCTCCTTGGATAAACAGATTAACTTCAAGCCTGCATGTAAAAAAAATATACATACACAGTTGAAGTCGGAAGTTTACATACACTTAGGTTGGAGTCATTTAAACTTGTTTTTCAACCACTCCACAAATTTCTTGTTAACAAACTATAGTTTTGGCAAGTCGGTTAGGACATCTACTTTGTGCATGACACAAGTCATTTTTCCGACAATTGTTTACAGACAGATTATTTCACTTATAATTCACTGTATCACAATTCCAGTGGGTCAGAAGTTTACATACACTAAGTTGACTGTGCCTTTAAACAGCTTGGAAAATTCCAGGAAATGATGTCATTGCTTTAGAAGCTTCTGATAGGCTAATTGACATAATTTGAGTCAATTGGTAGTGAGACCACGCAGCCATCATACCGCTCAGGAAGGAGACGTGTTCTGTCTCCTAGAGATTAATGTACTTTGGTGTGCGAAAAGTGCAAATCAATTCCAGAACAGCAGCAAAGAACCTTGTGAAGATGCTGGAGGAAACCGGTACAAAAGTATCTATATCCACAGTAAAACGAGTCCTATATCGACAAGGAAACAAGGAAGTGGCCACTGCTCCAAAACCACCATAAAAAAGCCAGACTACGGTTTGCAACGCACATGGGGACAAATCGTACTTTTTAGAGAAATGTCCTCTGTTCTGATGAAACAAAAATAGAACTGTTTGGCCATAATGACCATCGTTATGTTTGGAGGATAAAGGGGGAGGCTTGCAAGCCGAAGAACACCATCCCAACAGTGAAGCACGTGCGTGGCAGCATCATATTCTGGGGGTGCTTTGCTGCAATAGGGACTGGTGCACTTCATCATGAGGAAGGACAATTATGTGGATATATTGAAGCAACATCTCAAGACATCAGTCAGGAAGTTAAAGCTTGGTCGCAAATGGGTCTTCCAAATGGACAATGACCACAAGCATACTTCCAGTTGTGACAATATGGCTTAAGGACAACAAAGTCAAGGTATTGGAGAAGCCATCACAAAGACCTGACCTCAATACTATAGAAACTATTATTTGTGGGCAGAACTGAAAAAACGTGTGCGAGCAAGGAGGCCTACAACCTGACAGTTACACCAGCTCTGTCAGGAGGAATAGGCCAAAATTCACCCAACTTATTGTGGGAAGCTTGTGGAAGGCTACACATTTGACCCAAGTTAAACAGGCATAATTGAGTATGTAAACTTCTGACCCACTGGGAATGTGATGAAAGAAGTACAAGCTGAAATAAATCATTCTCTACTATTATTCTGACATTTCACATTCTTAAAATAAAGTGGTGACCCTAACTGACCTAAGACCGTGAATTTTTACTAGGATTAAATGTCAGGAATTGTGAAAAACTGAGTTTACATGTATTTGGCTAAGGGATATGTAAACTTCCCACTTTAACTGTATTTGTATTTTTTTAAGTCTAATGAAATGTAGGCATTGAACACCACATATTGGCTGCTACTGCAGGCTGAATGATAGAACAGCTATTTCCATGCAAAAATGTTCTCCATTGTTTTTGTATGGCCTACATTATGATCAAATAGCCACAGTAGGCTACTTGGCCACTGTTAAAACGAACTTAAAGCAGGTACAGCCTGAGTGTGCACAGTAAACGTGCACCAGAAGTTCACAAATTAAAGTTCGCGCTCAGCAGACCTGAAATTTGCTCAGTGACAAAAACATTTAGGGAACATTGCCTGCATCCACCCTTCCCACTGTTTCTCCCACCTGACTGTAACCCCCACTCATTTTTTTTTATCTGTGATTACATCAAGGACAAAGGAGGCATTTCTGAAGTACTCAAACAGGGCAAGAGACTTCTGCCTCCTGTCATATCAAACGTTTACCTATGACCCCATAACCCCTCACCTCTGCCTGTTTTTGCATCTCCTCCTTGAGGTCGTCAAAGTAGGTGGCGTCTCCGTCGTCGTACTCCGTGTCGAAACGCTCCTTCAGCCGCCGTTTCTTCTCCAGACGCTTGTTCTTCTGGGTCTCGTTGTCCACCATCATCAGCTTCTCCTCCTCTTCATCATCATCATCACTTTCTTCCTTGGCTTGGTCCTTCTGCTTGCCAGCTTTCCCCTTGTGCACTGCCCCTGTCTCCAAGTCCTCAAAGTCGCCATACAGCTCCTCTAAAAGAGAAAAGAAGAGCGAGTTAGCAAGGGGGTGATAATGAACAGTGGACTTCTGCTATACAGTACATAGCCCTGATGGATTGGGACTACTCTGTTGGGAATATGAGCCCATATCCGGAGCACATGAAAATAATTTGAATTGGGGAAGATGAATTTCAACTGCTCTCTGCTTACCCTATTTGATGTGAACACAGGAGTCGACCTTTGCAATTTGTCCCATTTTAAATGCAATCTGTAGTTATAACGCACTTAAGGATAAGACAAAGAAAGTAATGAAAACAATCCCAACATTATTGAGAAACGAGCAGCAACTCCTTACCATCCTCTTTCAGCAATGTAGCATCATCTTGATCGTCTTCCCATTTCCCCGTCACAAAACAGCCCCGTATCGAGTCCAGCATCTGAGGAAACAATATTTATATCAATTAGAAAAAAATATTCTCATATAAATTTAATTCATCTCTTGAATTGATGGAAACTAAATTATATTGACCCCAACCCAGGTAAGAATAGGAAATGTATGGATGCCTCCATCCATAGCTCCTTCTAACGTCTTACTTAATGCATTTCTTCCAACTGTTGGTCTTTCCACACTTTAAAATGTCCAGTGCCAAATAAGGTGTGCTAGTGCTGGGTTAAAACAAAAATGTGCAACCCTTGGGGTCCCAGAGGAAGATAAAACCCTGTAGTAAAAGAGATGGGACAAAGGAAAGGGGTGCTACAATATGGTTTTGTAGATTTCTTTTACCTCTTCCAGGTCCCAATTGCGAGCGGCATCGGGGTCAAAACGGGAGCAGTCCACACCATCCGCACGATGCTTCTTGCCCTTCTCGGGGCGGCTGACTCGAAACAGCCCTCCCAGCTCCTCTTCATCCTCCTCCCCATCACGATCATCCTCTGCCACTGAAGGAGACAAGCGTAGTCAGTCAGAAATCAAGGCTAGGCACAAACAGAAGCAAATGGGGCAAAATAGTCCAATAACAAATGCTCATTCTCATTGCTAAACGTTTTGCTATAGTGTGCATTAATGAATAGACTAGTGCCCAACAAACAAGACCGCCATGACATTAGGATGAAAGGGAAAATGGCAGTAAAATTAACAGCAAAAAATTATAATATTGTTACTGAAACCGGGGAGGAGACGTTACCTGTGCCGTACACCAGTTTACGCAGGTTGGGGGCGGCGCGCTGTTGCCGTAGAAACGCCTCTGACGCTTTCTGTTGCAGACCCTCCTTCCACCGCAGTGCCCCTGAGAAACATGAGGTGGGTTAGGGTCAAAGGTCAAATTAATTATTGATTCCAACTTCAGTTCTTGTTCCATTTGGCCACTTCCCCTCCCCATCAGTATTCACAAGGCGAAAGCAATATGGCAGACCGAAGCACGCATTCTGAATGCTAAATCGACCCTTAGCTCCTAGGCAGTCCTGTAAATTTAATATGATTGGATAGGTCATTAGATTATCCTATCACAAGGCAAGAAACCTATCCAGTCCAGTCAGATCTACAGGAGTGCCTAGAGAGTAAGGGCTAGGTTGGTTTTGAATTCAACAGACAACTGTTGGAGTAAGGTGCATCCATCACAATATTGCTTACACCAGTGTGTGCAGGTTTTTGTTCCAGCCTGCCACTAACACACCTGATTCAAGTACTCAACTTGGTATTAAACTCAGACCAGCATTATTGAACAAAATCTGTGGACCCTGAAGAGGTAGTATAGACAAGGGGGAGGGGTCACAATGGAAATACGCTGAATAGACTGAATATTACCTGCACTTTCATACCACAGCTCTCCTCCCTCCATCTCCTCATCTTCCTCTTCCATTTTGGAGGTGGCATTTGACTTCTTGCTTTCTTTGCCCGAGACATTGGTTTCACAGTCATCTTCTATTGAATCACTCGCATCTTCCTCCGAGCAATGACCCGAGTCTATTGGTTTGAGATCACCCTTTTCCACTGCACCGTCTTCTTCATCGTCTTCCCCCTCCGAATCACTTTCCTCTCCTTCACTCTCCCGCTCTCCCTTCCCCCCTTCTCCTTCCTCCTCCTCACTCATTTCCAGCTCATCCTCACTGTCTGCAAAGGCAGGTACCTCCACCACTGGCTCTTTCTCCACTTTCCTTTCCTCCATCTTCTGTCTCTTCACCGAAGGGATGGTCTTTATTCCTTGCTTCTCTTTTGGTTCAATTCTGTCCTTTGCCTCTTTCTTCATAACAGGTTCTTCTTCTTCCCCTTTGTTTTCCCCCTCATCCTCTTCTTCAGACTCTCCTTCCTCATCCCCCTCTTCGTCACTGCTACCCTCGCTGTCATCATCGTCATCATCTTCCTCTTCAGTGAAGACAGCCTTCCTCCTCTCTCGCTGTGTCTCAGGGTCCCAGACTCGGCTCTCCTGGGGTCCTGACGTCAGCCTGTAAGACAAGATGGAGACCAACACAAGTCAGAGGCAAAAATGTATATCATTTTCTTTATTCCTTTATTTAAGGGTCCACTTTTTATTTCATAAAAGAACAAAACGGCAGCCACTTGGTTTGCTATAAAGCTGAGGATTAGGACTAGAGAAATGTAGCGACTCTCAAAATTGCAAGGACTGACAGATTTTAGGGCTGCGACTCTTGACAATTAGTCTAACTAATTTCAACAATGAGGCTGTGTCTCAAATTATTCCTTAGTGGCTTTCAAAAGTAGCGCACAATCAATATATGGAATAGGGTATCATTTGAGATTTCCAAGATGTTGTTGCGCGAGCGTCACTCACCCGTTCTCCTCCTCCTCCACTTCCCCGGGGGTCAGGGCAGCCGCCCCTGTGAATAGTGAGACTTTGCTGGCGGCCATCTTGGCATCCAGGGTGGTGTGTGTACCGATGAGGGATTGGCCCAACTCTGTGGTGGGACGGACCTCCTCCTAGTGGACACGGGACAGAAATGACTGATTAAAGGAGCGTGTTACCAAAATTACATTACAAAAATTCTCTGGACATTATCTAGGTTCAGGGGAGAGGGAATTTTCAATGGCCCATGACACTTTTGGTTTAGTACACTCATTACAACAGTCTCAAGCCATTGTATATAACAGGAGTCAATTATATTCAGGAGGACTTCCATATCACATCTATCAACTATCTGACTTTGACCAATAAAAATACATTGTTTTTTTATTTTTTGTTAAATGTTTCAGTGTTTTACTGAACATGGCCCAGGGGTTGGAACTGACCTGTTCTTGATTGACGTGGCCGCCGGGCAGGTCGATGTACACTGCGTCCTTATTGTACACGACCCCCCCCCCCGACCCCTGCCATGGGAGCGTAGAGCAGCCGCTCCTTCTCGTTCAGCGCCCTCTTCTTCTGAGCTTCAGGCAGAGCGCAGGGGTCTGGCAGGAAGCTGATGTCTGCCACCGCATAGTCCCCCACACCTGCAGAGGGTGCCATCATGTGTTAGGCTTCAAACCAAATTGCCCAATGTTAAGACAATATAGCTTTCAGAATCGATGTTTTCAAAACCCCACTTTTGTACAACTGTGTAGGAGTGAAACATTTCCCGAACACACCACCGCAGTAACCACATGCTGTTTATTTGCTAAATACATAGGTGAATGTGAATAGTGCATCTCAATATGTGCTAGGTGTGAGAGTATTGATGCAGTATTAAATTAATCTCTTCTCTACAAGTTAGTGTTCCTCAAAAGGGCTCAGATTCTTATTTGCTCTTAACCCAATGAGCATACATACCAGGGATATGGACCTGGCCTTTATTCTTCAAGTATGTCCCTCTCAGGTAGCCATAGAGAGATACAGTACGATCACACTTGGGGTCCACCCTCACCATCTCAGGGTCCGTCAAATCCTCCATGCTGTGTAGATGGCGAGTGTGATCGAGGAACAGTGAAGGGGTACAGTTCAACAAGAACATTTGAAAACGGAAGCAGGGTGCTAGGATCCATCGCTCACAGGCACGCAAGTGTGCACAACACACACACAAACCATAAACATTACTTCTATTAGAAAACAGCTCTGTTACACACAACCATACATGGCACCATTCAACAGCAGCATAGCATTTACAAAACAATAATAGCAACATACAGTACACACCACTTGCCCAAAGCTCGGGTACTGCTTCTCCCTGGTAGTTAGTTGATTTGATCCATGTCACTTTCCCTACTCTGAATGAGTTCTGGCTACGTTCCATTACAAGCACATTGCTCTAAAAGGTCTGGACACTCACCGGTCGGCCACGACGTAGGGATGAGATTGCTGCCACACCAGCGGGCGGAACTTCATGACGGAGATGAAGCGGCCCAGGTTCTTGACCTCCTGGGTCTGGTACTCCCCGTACACCATACCGGAGAGGTAGAAGAGTTTGGCACCCTGTGGGAACAAAGAGGGGACGTGGAACACTGTTCAGGAAAGGGACTTGTGTTGGATTAGGTTCCGTACGTCTTGTTTATGAGATTGTTAGCCTTTAACACATAACACATTTACAAGCTCTGACAGAGAGTGTGCACTTTTTTAAACGTCTTATCAAGACAAGCCTAAGAAAATCACAAGTCAACTTGTCACTTCGATAGCACAAGAGAAAAAAGCTGAGTCGCAGGATGTATGATGGGGACGTGCAGGGTTGGCACAGACTGGCCAACGCCGCTAATTTAACTCCTAGGTTTATCTAGCACATCAGAAATATCTCAGCTCTTGCCAAGAAATTAAATATGAAATGTGCTAGCTATAGATTGTGTATATATATAGATTGTATATATTTAGTTACAGTATGGTGTTCAGTTGTTGTTTCTTTTGGTATTATCCATGCTCAGTACCGTTTGAATAGATTTGTGAAAACCAATAAAAAAAATACTTCACAAAAAAACCTGGTCAAACCAACTCCATCATCAAGTTTGCTGATGACACGACGGTGATAGGGCTGATCACCGACAATGACGAGAAAGCCTACAGATAGGTGGTTAGAGCCCTGGCAGAGTTGTGCCAGGACAATAACCTCTCAACCTCAGGAAAACCAAGGAGGTGATCGTAGACTACAGGACGGCTGTAGAGGTTTGGCTTGGCCCCTCAGATCCTCAGGGACCTTTACAGGTGCACCATTGAGAGCATTCTGTCTGGCTGCATCGCCGCCTGGTACGGCAACTACCCGGCCTGAACCACAAGGCTCTACAGAGGGTGGTGAAGACTGCCCAGTCATGCAGGCAGCAGGACATCTACACCAGGCGGTCACTGAGAAAGTTTGGAAGATCGCCAAGGATTCCAGCCACGGACTGCTCTCTCAGCTACCTTCCGGCAGGCAGTACCTGAGCATCAGGTCTCGGACGAACAGGTTCCGAGACAGCTTCTACCTCCAGTCCATAAGACTGTTGAGCAGCTAACCCTAAGCTGTCTACCTGCAGAGACCCATCTACCTGTACAGACCAGTCTACCTGTACTCACCTGCATTTTAAGAGACTATTTGCATGGACTCACTCACACTTACACACAATTGCTAATACAATTTATGGTGTGAAACCAAAGATAAAAAGTTTCTCATTCTAATTCGGGGCTGACCTGGTAGACCTCAGTCCAGAAGCGATGCTTGAGCCGCTTCTTGGTCTTGCGAAGGGCCTTGTTATTGCGGAACGAGTCCAGGTGGGTGAGCACGCCCATGATGCGCGGGAAGCCGTGCACCTGGCAGATGTTGAGGAACTCAAAGGTCTCCATCTCAAAGCCGAAGCTGGCGTTAATGAGCATCAGCACCTGGTGGACCACAGGGATGTCAGTCTTTAGCTCACTGATAGCCCCACGTCAAGTCTATTTTTATTGTCTGGTAAGGAAGCCTGGGTTCAATTCAATTGTCTCATATGTCCATCTCAAATGGCAACCTACTTGCTATATAATGACCTACTTTTGACCAGAGCCATATGGGTCCTGTGTACTATATAGTGAATAGGATGTCATTTGGGACTCACAAATAGTCACTGTACGTACTCCAATATCATAAGAAGTACAATTCGATCTAGTTATCGATCCCTTTGAAATTCTGACATTTTGGCTTCAACTACCATACACAAATTAACTTACCACGTCAGCAACCTTTGCCTAGTCAATCATTGTATTGATGTCATTGCTACACTCGATGAAGTTAAGACGCCTCTTCTTTCCTGAAAGGAAAATTAAGATAGGAGTGCGGCGGCATTAGCACACAAGGTAAACACAACACATTAAATGACAGCTCTGTGGTCACACAAGGTAAACACAACACATTAAATGACAGCTCTGTGGTCACACAAGGTAAACACAACACATTAAATGACAGCTCTGTGGTCACACAAGGTAAACACAACACATTAAATGACAGCTCTGTGGTCACACAAGGTAAACACAACACATTAAATGACAGCTCTGTGGTCACACAAGGTAAACACAACACATTAAATGACAGCTCTGTGGTCACACAAGGTAAACACAACACATTAAATGACAGCTCTGTGGTCACACAAGGTAAACACAACACAATAAATGACAGCTCTGTGGTCACACAAGGTAAACACAACACATTAAATGACAGCTCTGTGGTCACACAAGGTAAACACAACACATTAAATGACAGCTCTGTGGTCACACAAGGTAAACACAACACATTAAATGACAGCTCTGTGGTCACACAAGGTAAACACAACACATTAAATGACAGCTCTGTGGTCACACAAGGTAAACACAACACATTAAATGACAGCTCTGTGGTCACACAAGGTAACAACACAACACATTAAATGACAGCTTTGTGGTCACACAAGGTAAACACAACACATTAAATGACAGCTCTGTGGTCACACAAGGTAAACACAACACATTAAATGACAGCTCTGTGGTCACACAAGGTAACAACACAACACATTAAATGACAGCTCTGTGGTCACACAAGGTAAACACAACACAATAAATGACAGCTCTGTGGTCACACAAGGTAAACACAACACAATAAATGACAGCTCTGTGGTCACACAAGGTAAACACAACACATTAAATGACAGCTCTGTGGTCACACAAGGTAAACACAACACATTAAATTACAGCTCTGTGGTCACACAAGGTAAACACAACACATTAAATGACAGCTCTGTGGTCACACAAGGTAAACACAACACATTAAATGACAGCTCTGTGGTCACACAAGGTAAACACAACACATTAAATGACATCTCTGTGGTCACACAAGGTAAACACAACACATTAAATGACAGCTCTGTGGTCACACAAGGTAAACACAACACATTAAATGACAGCTCTGTGGTCACACAGGGTTGTATTCACTAGGAACTAAACGGAAGCAAATGTGACAAAACAGGGAGGGACTACCTTAACTTTTCCAAGAAGTGCTTGTTTCCATTTTCGGTTGCAAATTGCATTGCTATGGTGTGCACTAATGAATATGACTTAACTGATCGTAATACTGTAAGAAACATCCAAACTCAGCTCACCAGAGACGATGGTCACAGGCCCGCAGATGTCCCCTAGTTTCTGCCGTGTGAAGTTTTTGATCAGGCAGCGGATGAGGGTGCTCTTGCCCACCTTGGGGGGTCCTACCACCACCACCACTATCGGGAGAGGCTCTAAAGGGGTGCGGTCCACCAAGGGTATGTGATGCTTCTTGGCCTTTAGGTCCTGGGCTCTGGGAGAGGGGGAAAGAACAGTGTTTATAGTTTCCTACAATGTTTAACTGTGTCTGTCTGCACTTTTTGTGCTGCCTCCTCTACAATGCTTTCCTAAATCTCAATGTCTGTCCTTCTGTCTGAACCACTCAAGATACATGTTAACAGCATTCACTCCTATGGTTATTTCTATGAACTTGTAAACCACAGATTAGTGTTACAGTAACTAAAATGACAACAATATACTATGTAAACCTTGTGAAACAAAACAAAATAAATGCTAAAAACATAAACATGAAAGCTGATGGTGGGATGATTTTTTATGTAGTGTAGTATAGTGGGGCATGTATATGAATGCTGCTGACCTGTGGAAGGTTTTGGCCATGCGCATTGCTGACTGGACCACAAACGCTTTGGGGTTCCTCTTGCGCTCGTCATCTCCGGCAGGAGTTCCCAGCTGCTTCCTGCTCTTCTTCCTCTCCGCCTTGGGCCCGCTGTGCTTCTGCTGGTGCCGCTTCTGTTCCTTCTTTGGCTCCTTCCCCTCCATCTTCTCCTTTCTGAGAATCACACACAGGTCAGAAACTGAAGCTTGGAGAATCAAATGTAGCTTTGGCTTATGCACATCCCACTTAATTAGGTGCTTCATGTAACAATAATTTAGATAGTTCCAACTACCTCCCTGTATGTGAGTGAAATACCTACAGTATGTCAAGAAACTTGCCCATAATGGTTGTAGTGCATTTGCTAGTAACAACAGGGTCACTCAACTCATGGAAATCTGAAATAAGTATGAGTAAGAGGTGATGGCTTTGTCTGACAATGTAAAAGTAACTGCAGCAACTTGGTCTATGCTACACATTGTACAAGCATTTTACACAGCTCACAACATAGCTAGTAGGACCGGGACGATACCAATATAGCGATGCTCAGTATCATAGCAAGGAAACAAAAGGCAGATTTAACATATTTCAGAAAACAGTCCTAATGTGGGAAACAAACATGTTGTCATCCAGAGTCATGTTTATGTATTTTCCAAGCTATAGCACACTATTTTACATACAGCAAATGTTTAAAGGAACAAAGAGTTACCAGCTTCGAGTTTCATTTTTGCCATGGAAAAAATATTGAGATACTGGTATCGTCCTGGCCCTAATAGCTAGTGGGTGTTTTGGGAGCACCACTACCTACAATCAACTACATGTAACAACATGATCATAAATTGTTTGCCTCATTTAACGACCATTAAGTCAGTCGTCTTCGTGTTACGACATTTACTCAAGTGTTGAGTCTCTTTTTGTACTTCCTAAAGATAACCTGACTGTTAATACACTAACTGCATGTCCAGCTAGCTACCATGCAAACAGATTTAGCTTGGAACTCATTTCAACCTAAGCTACAGTTTGCACGCCAGATAACGTGATATAACTTAACAATGCGTTTCCATTACTGGGCATAACATGCTGACCAACCGTGCGTCCGTCTTCCATTGCGGGCAAGTTGATTTTGTTCATCCACGCCAGACGCAATCAGGACACACAGGTTGAAATATCAAAACACATTGAACCAATTATATTATATAATTTGGGGACAGATCAAAAAACATTAAACAATTATGTCAATTTAGCTAGCTAGCTTACTGTTGCAAGCTACCTTGTCTTGGGATATCAACATTGGGTTGTTATTTTAACTGAAATGAACAATGTCCTCTACTCCGACAATTAATCCACAGATAAAACGGTGAGCCAAATTAGTTTCTCGTCATCTCTCCTCCTTTCTTCATGATTATTTTTCTTCTTTGGACTTGAGGTTGGCAAACAACTTTACAGAGCATTACCACAAAGATGAACCGAGTGTGGACCACACCAGTTCATCTTTCAATCACCCACGTGGGTATATGCTCCTAAAAACCAATGAAGAGACGGGAGAGGCAAGACTTGGAGCGCGTTAGGCATCACAAATAGAACCAAGTTCAATTTTAGCGCCTTGCCACGCAGACACCCGAGCAGTGTGGGTGCAATGATTGAATAACATTTATGTTATTTATGTACATTTATTTTGAAACGCACGGGAGCGGTGGTCAGCATGTTACTCCAGACAAAACGTCGCCATAGATTTTTCAACTTACCTGTCCTTGACAATACTTTCTTTGTTCTCGTTTCAGTGAAAAAAGTATCTTAAAAATGTCTGTGTCTGGTTACAGATGGTTCTCCAAAAAAACAGAATATTCAGAAAGATATTACATCCATGTTTTATATCAAGTGAGAAATGCATCTTGCATGTGTGTACATCTTTGTTTTGGCCGCAATGTGTGATGCGCTGCCAACTACCTCTACAAGTGGCCAAGGCGAATAGAAATAACTAGCTCCTGCAAAGATGTTGGGAAATGCAAGATGTCTGGCAGCTAAAATGGCGAAGGAACACCTCACTCGGTGCAAAATGTTTAAATTAACCTATGCATTCTTTGTTGTTGCGTGCCTTTGCTTGCTGAAATCCATACATTTTAATAAAACGTTAATCAAATACAACCACGGACTGTGAAATACTAAGAAAGGCACGCAACTTAGGTACACAGGATTAAGAATGTAAATTTGTTTTAAGTATTGACGCATAGCGACTCAAATGAGTTGGAGGTTCATTTCAAAAACTCCTGCCTGCTGTAAACTCTAGCCCAACTGGCTGGCAGATGGCGCTATTGTTCCTTTTACGTTGTTTTTGTCAACTGCGTCCAACTGGAATCTATGCAACTGGCTTAGCCAGCAGATTTCGACTATTACACTTGTTTACACTGAGTTGCACTGGAGTCGGAAACCCATCTGTTAGATTTAGACACTGCAGAGCCGGCGAGAGATGGGTTGGAAAACATACCTCAAAGGGATGGGAAATGCCACTACCCAGGCTTCCATCCAACCTTTTATGCACGTAAAGTACTTTTTTTTTTAAAGTCACGATATGCCTGATGGAAACAGCAAATTTGTCAGTAAACTTAGCAAATGTCAACAAAACACTACACTTTTCCAAATCAGGAAGTAGCATTAGTGACTAGCATGGTGGTGTATTTTTTTATACAGTACGCCAATTTTACCTATTTTTTTACGGCTCGCCATTAAAGCTACGTAAGAAGGAAATCGACGCCCTTGCAGCCTGAATGGAGGATGTTTTATGTACGAGCCGGTCACCGGGGGACATGACAAGTGTAAAGCCTACTGCATAGATTACAGTTGGATGCAATTGAAAAACAACCTAAAGGGAATATTAGCGCCATCTGCCGGCAGGTGGGCTACTCTCTACTCTGAAGGAGTTGAGGCAAAGCTGGTGAATAAATGATGTTTTACTCAGGTAGTTCACCATTGAAAAAAATGGGCACAGTTCCAGTCTACTTAAGGGATGGCTCACCCATGGATACCTATCTCATCATGGATAATGACAAAGGAAGAGTGATTTAAAAGCATTCTCCTAAATTAGATGGGAGTCACATGCTACTTACCGGACACGTGACTCAAATTACTGCGGGTATGGTAGTCCTATTTCATTGTCAATTATGAGAGAATAAAATATCAAGCAGTTCACAAAGTAGGTGTTTATTTGGAATAAATAGTGATACATTGACAATTTATTTTACATAATGTATTATTCTACTCATATTATACACCCTTTATAGCCAGTAAATATGTGTTTTTCTTAACTGACTCACCTGGTAAAATACATGTTTTAAAAATAAATAAATTAACCCTATATTATAGTAGTAACGTACCTCCCTACATAACGCAGCAGCTATGTTCATTCATGCAACAGTCCTATTGTACATGGCTAATACATTCAGGTATGCCTTAATGTTGCCGAACTCATTCTGGGATTGATTATAAATCCATCGACATAATTAAAATGTTCATTATTTGTTTCATTGAGACCATCCCGGAACAGCACTACTTCTCACAAGAGCTAGACCTATTCAAACCTGGAGTGTTGGCAACCCTTGCCATTGAAGATCTAGAATATGGTAGGGGTGTTTACTGGTCCTGCCACTGGGAAAGACAGTTCATGTAGTGGGGCTTCTTGCATAGCATCAAAGTACCCAGAAGGACTTGAGTACTCATCGGAGACTTCCCTGTACAGGAAACCCTGGTCTATGGGATAGGGGTTCTCAAGTCCTATGTCCCAGCAGGCTGAGTCCGGTGTGGCAGGGCAACTGGAGAACGGGTCGAAGGTGCTGCTGGCACGAACGGACTGGAGTCCGCCGTGGGCGTACTGGGGATGAAGAAGTCCAGACGGAGGTGAGTAGTGGAAGTCCTGGCCCTCCCCCTGGGAGCAGAACGGGAACTCTTGGGCAACGTTGCACCATTGAGCTTCTGGCAAAGCACCTGGAGAGATAGTGTCCAGGAACCTGTCATGTCTCACTCCCACACTGAATGAGGGACTGCTGTATCCAGCATCCCCTGGAGAGAGCGGGAAGGTGGGGGGACAAGATGAGGGACCGTAGAAGCAGTCCTCCTCGTGCATCTGGCTGTGGCTCAGCGGCTGGTAATAAGAGACTTCCTCTATGTCGACCTGGTGGGTCACATCTTTGATCCCATGGAGGAGTTTTGAGAAAGACTGTGTAGGTAGAAAAGGACTGGGGATAGGGTGAGCTGACTCTGGCTGAGGGGAGACTTTGTGGTCCCTGTGCTTCATTGTTCTGGCTCTCCTGTTCTGAAACCACACCTGCAACAGATAGGGATAGCTAGATGAGAATGTGCTTTTTACAACGTAATTGAATGGGAAAGGTGTGTGCAACCGCTTACCTGAATGCGGGATTCTGTTAGGCCAGTGGCTTGGGATAGGCACTCCCTCACGGCAATGCTTGGGTAGGGATCAACATCAAAATCCACCCGCAGAAGCTTCAGGTGTTCTTTGGTGAAGATAGTTCTCTTCCTGCGCCCCATGGTCCTAGCACCCATCTGTGCGGCATTGTCTTGACCTGCAGAACAGTACCAATGTTACTCACATTGATTTAGATATTGTATTTTGAATAATAGAACAAAACGGCCACTACAGCTCTAAATACCTCTGGCATCCCAATGATTACATCAAGGTGGGAGCCAATGGAAATGGGACAAAGAGAAGTGTATCAGGGAGGGAAATTACCTCTTCCTCACTGCCCAATCTCCTACTGGTATAGACACACTTCAAATCAAACATGTCAAGACAGTTAATACAGTAAATACATACAATTCACTGAGGACAGTTCACATGTTAAGTCTGTAATACTACGAATAAACACTTGGATAGTCTGAATACTATGTCATACTATCATCAAATTATCTGTTGATAAGCAACTGCTTGCTAAGGTTACGATTAATATAGGATAAGGGTTAAGGTTAGTGCTAGAGTTAGTAGAAATGTTACTGATAGGCTGTAGATGGATTGTAGAGCATCTACAGATGGACTAGTCAAATAAAGTCTTCCCAAGGACATAAATGCACGCAACAAGGCAAACCTGATTGTAACTAGACTATAAAAACTATATTAAAGAATGTAAGTAAAAACAGCACAACTGTGATCTTAAAATTATAAAGGCTAAATCCAGAAGCCCAAAATCCATAGATTTTTATCCTCACCAAAGCTGCAGTCCATCGAAATTTCTCTGTTGTTTAGCTCTGTGTCAGTTGTTCTCTAGTCTTGGTCTAGTCCTCAGTCTCTGTGACTGAATAACTTGTGGCTCTAAGATATGTTTCTTGCTATAGATCTCTGACACTGGAGATCAGCAGTGCCGTTTTTATACCAAACTCTAAAGAGAAAGTTGGAATAGTGGGGTGTGGTGTTCCCTTGGAAGACAAGACATTTTCATCTCAAGGAGGTCATTTGCAACACACTTCCCCCCTCCCCTGTCCTAATCACCTTAACCATGTGACACACATACAAAATTAACACTTACCCCACCCTCTCCTCAACACAATCATTACATCATTAATGTTTGTTTTTTATTTCAGGTACTGCCCATACGTTTACAGCTCATTGACTTTATGAAAGAGACAATAAAACAGATTAAAACAGCTAACAGGTGTGAATGGTGCCTTCTTGTTTCAAGGCAATGTAATCTTGATTTGATCATTTTGTGTGTAGCGCATGTACAGTATGCAAAGTATGGTTTGAAATATATTTGATTGAAAACAAATTAAAATAAATTGTGTAAAATAAAATAACCTCACCCACCGGGTGAAACAGTCATCAACGCCCAATCATGTCTGACATCGCTCTACCACCACCACCTGGTGAGGACGAACACCCTTGGCTGTATCTACAATAAATGTTGTTTTATTTTCTCAAAATAAAGGATTTATCCTACCGGATAAAATGTCTGTTATGTTTAACAAAAGTTCAGGAAATACTAGCGTTCAAGAACTCGCCGTCGAACCTAAAAAACACATTGAGGTAAGCTAGAATAACGTTAGCATGCTAATTAGCATGATAGCTAACCCACATTTGCCAATACAACAAGCAGTGTTAGTTGATGCTAACTAATCCTATGCCTAAATAGATCACTAGCTAGATCACTAACTACCTACTTTAGCTGGCTAAAATGTGACCAGATTCGAAAGCTTTCTAGCTAAAGCAATCTAACTAAACTGACGAGCTAACGTGTTAGCAAGCTAGTTAACTCTTACGGGGTCAAGTTGATAGGTATTCGACTAGCCGGACTGTTCTCCGGACTCCACGTGTAAGGATTTGTACAATGCACAAACAAGGCTATTGAACTTGACATTTGTGTCCGTCTTTATTCCTTTATCCAACATATCATACAGAAACATGGTATCAGAAGTGGCTCGGAAAACACACGTTTGTTATTTTTGTAACTAAGTACAGTATAGGCGCAGTTACGTTCCATTTGCGAACACACGCCGTTTCCTACTCACAACACTGATCAACTCGTTGTTAGCTGGCTTGCTAGCATCACTACCTACCTCGATGACTGAAGGAAAAGTGTGAGGTTCTGTGTTATACACTATAGCCCTTACCATATCATATGTGATGGAATATTATTTGCTGTTGGCTTGTGTGGGTATATGTGTTATGCAACATAGCTGACTTGAGACATTGTTAACAGTTTCAGGGCCACGGGCCTTTCTCGTGATGGAAAAATACAGAATAACATGAAGACAGGAACTGTGCAATGAGTTGTGGGGGCACATTCAGAACGTAGTGTTGCGAGAACAAACGGTATTTTGTTAGATAACAGGAGCCAGGTGTGAGAACTGTATTGAGTGTGTGAGCTCATAGATATTCTACACAACTACAAGGGCTGGGACCAGCTCTTGCACCAACAATCAACGATGGGCTGGGTGAGTTTAAACCACGCCCAGTCTCTACTCTGACAGGCCGGCTCGGAAGCAGGAACTACTTCTGTCATCAGAAGAGTATATTATAATATCTTTGTCAAGAACAAGTCAGTTCTCTGTTTGCCCTGCGAGGTGGGACAGAGAGCCCGTATATACGAAAATTGCATTTACCACTTATTGCCTAGCTAATAAAAAGTACATAGTATACAATCAGTGACTCATTGTCATATTTATCCTGATACCAGATTCGATTGACGCAACCCTTAACAAAATAAATCTCCTATTCCATTGCTATGGCAGCGAACATTCCACCACCAAATCCCATGGTTCTTACAGGGGACTGGAATACTAATTGGAACAACTTCAGGGATGAATTCGAGGACTATGCGCTGGCGACCAGTCTACATGAGAAACCCAACGAGGTACAAGCTGCAACTATACATCAAGGACCACCTGGAAGAACCCTTTCTGCAGCTGGGTTATGGCACCAGTTCATCAGATGAGGATGACTTCTCTGCCATGCAAACATCTCAAGCATAAGAAAGCTCCAAACAGCTGGACAAATACCTGGCCTGTTCAGCTGATCATATGGAGTTGCTCATGTCCTTCCCGGCAGTCTGTAAGCTGTCTCTGAGGTTAAACGCATCCTTACCTGTATCAGCTGCCTGTGAAAGGCTGTTCAGCATTGCAGGACTTGTTTTCAGCCCCAGGAGAGCAAGGCTGGATTCTAGAAAACAATATTTTATTGAAGATGAACTGTAAATTCTTCAACTTAATGTAATGACAGCTTAACACTAGCAAGCCCGAGGACACGGATGCTGTTACGGATACCATTATCCTGTGTGTGTGTGTATCCTGTGTGTTTCTTTTCTCTCTGTCTTCCCTCACAGGTGAACATCATCACTCCCCAATCAGTCAACAATCAACCCATCAATCAGAAGACACACCTCCTCCTGTTTCCTACCCTATCACAGTTCCTTCCCCATGGTTTAAAAACCCCATCATTTGTTTGCTCAGTAGCTCAATCTCTTTGTAATGCCATGTTGATAGATCTCTGTTCTTCATAGATTTCAGTAGCTCAATCTCTTTGTTAAATGCCATGTTTGTAGATCTCTGTTCTTCGCTCGCTCTCTGTGTATTAATTAACCTTTCCTTTTGTTGGAGCACCTCCAAATCACTTTGTCATCTCCTGTGAGTATTGTTTTGGTTATGGTGTTTGTTGCTGGTGGGAAAAGGGGGAAACCAAGACAAGTCGCCCATGGGCATACACTACCCGTAGGTAAACTTTGTTAAACACACTAGTTAGAACTGGGCGGACCACCCACTGTATTTTTGGTTAGTTAGTTAGCTGTTATTAAAGTAGGCTAGTCTAACTTAGGGGTGTTTTTGTATATTTATTGTTTCTTTCCTTGGGTCCAGCTCAGCCCCTTTTTCCTGCTCCCCCCATTACCGTGTGTTTATAAATAAACCCTGAGTTTGACGGTATTATTTCGGTTGTCGTGGTTATTTCGTTCACATTCACTTTGTTACAATTATAATTTACATGAGTTATGTTACGGGTCTCACTACCATCCCCCCTAGACTGTCGGGCCAAAAGGGATTCGTAACAGATGCCTTATATGTGTTTTGTTAAATTGTTTAAAATTCACAAGTTATAGGTGTCCTTGTTACAAAGGCATGACCTGACACACTGATTTCTAATACAGTTCCATCAGTGGTGATGTCCTCATATCCCCACAGTGAGGTTGTATGTACTTTGAATGAGCTAAACATTTTATTTTTATGTATAAGGTTCTATTATATGATGTTTTTTTCTAAAGCAAAGTGTCAGTGATTGTAAGTTCTTACATGCACTGGCTATATTCCTTCATTATTAAGGCATAATTCTATTTTGTCTGTAAGAGATGTATTTTGAAGTGTTTCCTATTTGAGAATCCACTTTTATTTATTTATCTGAGCTCTTCTTGCATCCGTAAGTAAGACTGTTACCTTTAGAAAAGCTCAAACTGAGTAAAATGTCTGTCTTTTTTGCTTTTTGTGTTTACGGCTCTAACGTTTCATACTTTTGATACTTAAGTACATCCACTGCTTAATATAAGGAATTTGTATAACATTTTTACTTTTACAAACGTATGATGACTGAGTACGTTTTACTCCACTGTACTTAATTAAGTACATTTAATGTAGCAAAATTTGAAATTGTGTTTTTTAAATTATTTTTTACAACATTGGTTAAAAGTAGCGCTACAAAATGGTATATCATACACTACATTTGAGGAACAATGGGTAAGTGATTCTGCTTTGAAAGTTGATCAACTTGCAAACTCACTTTTGAGAAATTGGCCTTTGAATATTTTGGTATCTAGTGAAGAGCTCTTCTTTGTCTACACCCATTCAGCATCGTTCACACCCATCTAGTTTCGCTGTCGGAGCACACACTTGACGCTCTGGCGATGATTTGTTTACCTATGGATAACATGAAAACAGCCTTACCGGCTCTGCTCACCTCACTTGTATATAGAATTCATTAGATTAAAGTTGAACAAGATTCCAAAATGATATGAACTTGTAAACCTTTTTGATATATTTCCAGTAGCCAGATGACATCAATTGAAGATAGTTACCACCTCACAAGAGTTGCAATGCGAGCTGGATTTCAACCATATTGATGAGAGACCCTATCAATCACATTTGAATGGCCGCTATTATCGATCACATGTTGCATTGTGTGTGTGCCAGAAACGGGGCCATTTGAGGTGTTATATAGCCTAGTAGTGTATTCTTTATGTTTTGGAAGTGCCCTTAATACTTAAACCATTAAACACACCTATAATATCACTAGGTATTACTAGGTACTTATCGCAGTGGTAGGTTCTTCCTTCTCCTGCTACAACAAAAGCGGTACCTGCTGCGAATCGCCCCTGTAGGTAGCGACAAACCTACCAAATCTATCTACCAACAACATGACTTTGAGCCAATCAATGGATGAGCCAGTCACATTTCATATGCAATGTAGGCTGTGGGATGGTAGCTTTTTGCCAGTTGTGTAAAGTATTTAAGTAAAAATATTTGAAAATACTACTTAAGTATTTTTTTTGCTATGTGTACTATACTATTTATATTTTTGACAACTTTTACTTCACTACATTCCTAAAGACAATGTACTTTCTACTCCATACATTTTCCCTGACATCCAAAAGAACTCCTTATATTTTAAATCCTTAACAGGACACCTGTCCTGAGAGAACATTCCTGATCATCCCTACTGCCTCTGAATAGGTGGACTCACTCAACACATGCATTGCTTGTAAATGATGTCTGAGTGTTGGAGCGTGCCCCATAGCGATCCGTAAATGTAAACAAAAAAGAAATGGTGCTGTTTGTTTTGCTGAATGTAAGGAATTTTAAATTATTTTTTACTTTTGATACTTAATTATATTTTAGCAATCACATTTGCGTTTGATACTTAAGTATATTTAAAACCAAATACTTTTAGACATTTACTCAAGTATTTTACTGGGTGAATTTCACTTTTACTTGAGTCATTTTCTATTAAGGTATCTTTGCTTTTACTCAAGTATGACAATTGAGTACTTTTACCACCACTGCTTTTTGCCTCATGACCTTTACATTGTTTGGTATTCTATTAAAAAAAGGACATGTTTGGCTCTCAGAAAAAGCCATAGCTCTGTGAATGGGCAAGATTGAGCTAGCATAATGGTGAACACTTAAACATAATTTTAACTTCTCTATCAAACATATTTTAACATTTTTAAATGTTAATTTTATCTATACTTTAGCCAAGCATGGTGGAAATGTATAAGTGGGACATACAAACAACATGAAACATGGACAAATAGATAAAACTGAGTGTTTGTATTTATTTAGCTTTGCACCATTGTTTTCACACCAAATAAATGATGACACTTCCTGAATGTGGTGTCATTTTAGGAAGGGGTTGTTTTCTTAAATGGAGAACAACAAACTAACAGGGTGGGAAGTGATATCAGGGACACAGAATCATAAATCAAATAAGAATAATAAATACAATAATGAAAAAACTTTATTGAAATTTAACTAGGATTGTAAATATTTCATAATTCTATGTATTATATTTCTTGTGGAAGTTGACACAGACACAATACACATAACACTCCCACTATGGACATTCCTACCCACCCCCTCAACAATCTGTACTCTGCCTCCATCCCAAAGGACATTTATTCATTCACCACTGCCACAGTTGTTATGTATATATATAGTGTTATTTCTATTGCTGTTTTTTTATTACAATTTTCATTATTTTAGTCCACATAGAGATCGAAACCTAAGATTGTCACTGTACCCTACAATCACACCTGCAACCATGTGACTATTAAACACTCTGAAACTGAATCTGAACTAAATACTTCCTCCAAGCTAGCAAACCACTATGGCTAGTATTGACATTATAATTACATCACTATTACTTAGCTGGTTTCCATGAAACAGCTGCCTGTGTTAGATGCCGAGTTAGTGGTGTCCTTTATGTTGTGATAGCTAGCGAATATGCTAACGTTAGCTAGCTAGCTAGCTAAACATTCAGCTATGGACTGGCAGTATGGGATTATGGAGATTTAATTAAATTATTTCTTCATCATCTTGCTAGGTAGTTATCTAGCTGTGGCCATCTGGCTAGTATAAACAAGGCTTTCTACAAAATAGCAACATTAGCTCAATCTAAACCATAAGCAACACACACAGACATGCATTGCCATACAATGCTACTGCCACCTTCTGGTTTGGAGTATTTTAACAAGGTGGCTGACGAATTCAAGGTCGTTGCTGTGTGAACACAGAAGCTATTGACTGCTGACACTGTTCAGAGGTGCTAAGAACTGTTGGCAGGCAAACGTTTGACAATCCTACCAGTGTGTCTGAGCTATAAGTGTCACATTATCACAGAGTCACGTGGACTATTTCACAAGCTTAGAAGATTAGTGCATTTAATTTAAGTGATGTTTTGTCAGTCATTCGCACGACATTAGCATGACAAGCAGGTTGATTCACCTCATCGGTAGGTCACATGACTTTTGTTTTTATTCATTTTGATCTTATTACAAAACTCGTTCAAGTTATAAACATGTTAAATTAAACCCCCAAAGAGGCATAATAGTGTTCACAAGATAAGACAAGATACAACACCGGTAAGGAATATGTAAA
This sequence comes from Oncorhynchus mykiss, assembly GCF_013265735.2. NCBI lineage: Eukaryota > Metazoa > Chordata > Actinopteri > Salmoniformes > Salmonidae > Oncorhynchus > Oncorhynchus mykiss. The sequence goes on along the minus strand of NC_048566.1, from coordinate 31,252,177 downwards.
AGAGGGCCAAGATACATTACATAAGACATGGGTAAAAAGGAATAATTAAATACATAAACCTAATTTAGTTGAACTTAATTGCTTATTTTGAAGGACATTTTTATTAAGTTGAGCCAACTCTTGAATTTTTAAATTTATTTCAGAAAAAGGTGGGTTTGGAAAAGTTTGCATTAATATTATATAATATAAAATGTTACACTTACAGTAATAAATATTGACCAAGCAGTATAAACAACTTTGCAATTAAATGCTTGTAACGTAGATGCAGGGAGTCAGAAAGCAAGTGCAGTTAGGGAGTTTAATGACTAAGACCATGGCACAGTACAAAACAAGAGATGCGTCTAACATCGAAAAATAAACAATATTGCCTGGTGGGTGATAACAATGGAATACAAGATAAATAGGAAATAATCAAGGAAGTGATGAAGTCCAGGTGTGCCTAATGATGAGGCGCAGCTGTGCGTAATGAAGGTTGACAGGTGTGCATATAGATGGGTTACCAGGACCAGTGAAGACGTGACAATTCTAAACAAAATGAATGATGTCTTAATCAAAACAAATGGATTATCTCCTGTGATTGGTGTATGATGATTCCACATGGTTTTCCTTCTGCATTTATTACATCACAACAATGCAGCACAATATTGCCATTCACCTATGAACCAACATCTCCCAGCTTCCTCCCTCTGTCTTGGTTCGACGTCATTATGACATCATTTCAACCAGTTTTGCCCACTGGGTAAGGAGTCATGGGTCTATTCAGTGAGGTGAAATCTTTTGAACGTTTCAGGTAGAACGGTAATGGATAGAGCTAACATGATTCCCTATTCTACCTGAAAGATAATCATGTATCTCCACACAAAATATTTGAATCTGACAATCTGTAACATTGCTCTCTCCTGAATACACCCCTTAGTTCTCAACAATATGAGCCCTACTCTTCTGCCATCACTAGACATCAGACAAATGTATATATGTGCATGTATGTCTGTGTACGTTTTTGCATACGTGTAGTGTAGGCCTACTAGTTCTTAATTAGCCTATATAGGACCACTTTGAAAGGCACTGATACCCACCCTTGACAGTACACTCCCAAGAAGATAAACATGGAAATTACTGTAATCTGGCCCTATAACTACAGATATAAGGTCATAGCTGGCTGTCTCTTTCTCTCTGTAGGCATCATCTCTTGCCAGGAGTCTGAGTCTTTGCTGATGAATGCTTTAGAGAGATGCTTCCTGGTTCGAACCAGGGAGCAGATCTGGGGTTACACCATAGAGCTAGATAGAAGACTCATCTTTGCATACCTGCTATTATAGCGTATGCAACAGCATGGGCAGCGCCATTGACATCTCAATTTTAAAGTAATCAATTTTCTTCTTATTTGTGTTTAAATAAAGTGTAAAGCTAATATTGCTGATTTAGTCCTGAAACCAAATATTGTGTGTCATTAATTTATTGTGGCCACTAGAGGGTGGTTTTATAGTTTAAAGCCATTTACAGACCATAGCACCCAATTTAAATTGGAAGTCATTGGCTGATTGCTCCCAACCCGAAGGAACCCCCAGCCAGTTGACTACTTTAAAATGGTGGACGCCCTCAATGGCAATGTACATGCGAAAACAAGCTATAAGTGAGGGCTCCCAAGTGGCGCAGTGGTCTAAGGCACTGCATCTCAGTGCAAGAGGCATCACTACATCACTCCCTGATTCAAATCCAGGCTGTATCACATCTGGCTGTGATTGGGAGTCCCATAGGGCACCACATAATTGTCCCAGTGTCATCCAGCTTTGGCTGTGGTAGGCTGTCATTGTAAATAATAATTTGTTCTTAATTGACTTGCCTGGTTAAATAAAACGCTAAATAAATATCTATGTTGAGTCCTCTATCAATCTCTATGGGTTACACCCTGAGCAACTGCACCACCTGTGGCTTCAAACACTTCCTGGTGGATGTCTCTGGAGAAAGCTTGATCAGAACATGTTTTTTTCACTCTGGCCAACCTCATTTAAATCCACAAGGTCTTTATTTTTAGTCTGTCTTTCTTTTCTTGTCGTTTTCTTGGTCTCTGTCTATCGGTCTGTCATGTCTGCCTGTCTGGGCTTGATTTAGCTCTCACTTGTCTATGCGCATTTGCTGTGTCTGCGCTAAATTAATCTGTGTAAATCGTATTTCTGTCTCAATATCCAATATCTATTCTTCACTGCTGTGTTATTTTCCCTAGGATGAGGTCATCACTACATCGGGAGGAGAGCTCCTGCAGGAGTCACGTTGACCAACAAACTGTTCCACTAACTACAGGGGTCTATTTCAGTAATACCCCCTCCACCCCTCCTGATAAACATACCTATCCATACCTATCCACCCAGTGAAAGCAAATTTAAATTCTAGTTCCAAAATGGAAAACTTTCTCATTGAAAAGGAATGACACTTTTCATTCTTACATTTCAATTTATCTCCTGACTTGATGGAATTGAAATTTAATTTCAGACCCTGGAAATAGAGCACTGTCACACAAAAACAATGGAGTGAATTTATGGCCCTATTCAGCTATTCAGTCAAAACATTGACATGGTAAAAAAAATCTGTAAATTACAAACAACATTGCTGTGTGGCCAGACTGTAGAATTCTATAAGATATTTCATTTATGCTGAGGATAATAGCGCCGAGACAGGATTGTGTCAAGTCACAGATCTGGGGAAGGTTACCAAAAAAAATGTCTGCCACCATCCGTTCAATAGGAGAAACTCCCCAAATACAGGTGTGCCAAGATTGTAGCGTCATACCCAAGAAGACTCAAGATTGTAATCACTTCCAAAGGTGCTTCAACAAAGTACTGAGTAAAGGATCTGAATAATGTAAATGTATATTTCATTTTTTTATTTTTATTCTACATTTGCAAAAATTTCTAAAAACCTGTTTCTGCTTTGCCATTATGGGGTATTGTGTGTAGGTTGATGGGGGGGGGGGGGGGGGCAATTTAATACATTTAAGAAGAATTAGTAAGAATTATAATGAAATTCATCACATACTTGTCGTTAGTTGAGAATCTTGCACTATCAAAAACAAAAAGAACAGCACAAGCTTGCAGATGGATGTCCCTACCAAATCAGAAGATCCACCCAGAACATGTTTTATACACACATTGGAAAAACAAATGCTCAATTTATTATTTCCCAGATTGACAAAATTTACATTTCTCATCAATATTTCAAATATATTTACAAATACTTTCGTTGGACGACTAACACCCGTGAGTTATTATAGTGTCCTCTATCTATCTCTATGACTGGTACCCACTAGCTGTCAATGGAATATTATGACGTAGTTTCCGGTATCACGCCCGACTCACCAAAAAAAAACTGTCGAACTGGGAAGGAGCAGTCAAAAGGGGTCGAAAATACTCAAATAATCTAAAGTAAGTTAACGTTGTGTATGAATAAACCTCCTGTCCCCGATACTGTCACGTCGTTCGTATTATCAAGAGAAGTAGCAAACCAGCATTTCACGATATGCTAGCGTAATGTTAGCTTGGCTAATAGGTAGCTAGCTAACTAGCAACACTAATCTCTGGAGCTTTGATAGCACAGCACTCGTAAAACGAACGTCTATTTGTCAGATATGCTAAAGTAGTTAACATCATACAATTACTTTCTACATAGACTAGTTTTGGTGGTTAGTGTAAACAATAAACAAGTAGGTCGCTAACTAGTCTCTGGCTGGGTGGCTCGTTTTGACGGCTGTATGACGCAACGCGACAGGTGTTCTGAAGACTGGAATGTCTCCCCCTGAATTGTTGCTAGCTAGGTCAGGGGTGTCAGAGATCTAGTGTCTGTGTTTATGTTTATCCGCGACTTGTCTGTTGAATATAGTCATGCTGACTAAGCTCTTGAGCAATAATATTTTCTTCAACTGGCCATACATGGGATGAAATAGTAATCATCAGGACTGGCTGTGTCTCACTCATTAATTACATTATGAAAGCATTTAAAAGTATTAGCTAGCTAGCCGATATCCCTTTTTTTGTCATGATAAATTAACATAAACAATTCCAGAGACTGTCAATCTGTGCATGTCAATACATTTGAGTAGCCTAGTTAGTACCACAAGTAAGGACATTCAAAACGTTCAGATTCATAACTGTTTGAGAAGCATTGTCTTAATGACTTTCTCTATTTGACAGAACCCCAAGAAACATAGCTGCTTCACTCTCCACCAGGATTACATCGTGATTGGACACAGAACCATCTCCCCGCCAATGACAGCTCTTTAGAGGGGAAAATACCCTGTCCACCACAGTCATTGGCTGAGCTGGACTTGAGATCACAATGATGAAGAGGATCTGAGGGAGTCTTCCTCCTCAGGTGTAGGAGGCGAGCCCTGTCCTTTCCCATCCCCTTGACACACCCATTAATATGAACCATGGACCCAGGAGCAGTTGACAGTCCTGTCACCTTAGTCATCAAGGCCCCCAACCAGAAGTATGACGACCAGACAATAAACTGTTTTCTCAACTGGACGGTAGAGAAACTGAAGAGTCACATCTCGAATGTGTACCCAAGCAAGCCGGTGAGTTGGTACTGCCATTTTTTGGTTTCCTCATCTCCACCATTCCATTAACTAAGGGGAGTGGATAGGACGGGGGAACCGTCCGCCTGGAGAGCTACTGGGTGTGCAGGCTTTTGCTCCAGCTCAGCTCTAGGTCTAACTCTCAGAGGAATAACCACAGTAAAAGTATCTGCAAAGTATACTGAACAAAACTATAAACGCAACAATTTCAAATATTTTACTGAGTTGCAGTTCATATAATCAGCCAATTGAAATAAATAAATTAGACCCTAATCTATGGATTTTACATGACTGTAATACAGATAACTTAAAAGAAAAGTAGGGGTGTGGATCAGAAAACTAGTCAGTATCTGGTGTTACCACCATTTTCCTCATGCAGGACGACACATCTCCTTTGCATAGAGTTGATCAGGCTGTTGATTATGGCCTGTGGAATGTTGTCCAACTCCTCTTCAATGGCTGTGCAAAGTTGCTGGATATTGGTGGGGACTGGAACATGCAATAATACATATCGATCCAGAGCATCTCAAACACTATTACTGACTACAAAGGGAAACCCAGATGCGAGCTGCCCAGTGACGTGTGCCTACCAGACAAGCGAAATGCCTTTTATGCTCGCTTCGAGGTAAGCAACACTGAAGCATGCATGAGAGCACCAGCTGTTTTGGATGACTGTGTGATAACGCTCTCGGTAGCCGATGTGAACAAAACCTTTAAACAGGTCAACCGCTTATAGAGGTCGACCGGTTATGATTTTTCAGCGCCGATACCGATTATTGGAGGACCAAAAAAGCCGATACCGATTATTGGAGGACCAAAAAAGCCGATACCGATTAATCTGCCGATTTTTATTTTATTTGTAATAATGACAATTCCAACAATACTGAATGAACACTTATTTTAACTTAATATAATATATCAATAAAATCAATTTAGCCTCAAATAAATAATGAAACATGTTCAATTTGGTTTAAATAATGCAAAAACAAAGTGTTGGAGAAGAAAGTAAAAGTGCATATAATATTTGCCATGTAAGAAAGCTAACGTTTAAGTTCCTTGCTCAGTACATGAGAACATATGAAAGCTGGTGGTTCCTTTTAACATGAGTCTTCAATATTCCCAGGTAGGAAGTTTTAGGTTGTAGTTATTATAGGACTATTTTCCTCTATACCATTTGTATTTCATTAACCTTTGACTATTGGATGTTCTTATAGGCACTTTAGTATTGCCAGTGTAACAGTATAGCTTCCGTCCCTCTCCTCGCCCCTACCTGGGCTCGAACCAGGAACACATCGACAACAGCCACACTCGAAGCAGCGTTACCCATGCAGAGCAAGGGAAACGACCACAGGATCAGAGCGAGTGACGTTTGAAACGCTATTAGCGCACGCTAACTAGCTAGCCATTTCACTTCGGTTACACCAGCCTCATCTCGGGAGTTGATAGGCTTGAAGTCATAAACAGCGCAATGCTTGACGCACAACGAAGAGCTGCTGTCAAAATGCTTGTATGCTCAGTCAGATTATATGCAACGCAGGACATGCTAGATGATATCTAGTAATATCATCAACCATGTGTAGTTAACTAGTGATTATGATTGATTGGTTGTTTTTATAAGATGCGTTTAATGCTAGCTAGCAACTTACCTTGGCTTACTGCATTCGCGTAACAGGCAGTCTCCTTGTGGAGTGCACAAGGACAAGTTAACTTTAAGGTTGCAAGATTAGATCCCCCGAGCTGACACGGTGAAAATCTGTCGTTCTGCCCCTGAACAAGGCAGTTAACCCACCGTTCCTAGGCCATAATTGAAAATCAGAATATGTTCTTAACGGACTTGCCTAGTTAAATAAAGATTAAATAAAGGTGTTAAAAAAACGTTAACTTGAAATCGGCCCTAATTAATCGGCCATTCCGATTAATCGGTCAACCTCTAGTCTTCACTCACATTTTCAACACCTCCCTGACTGAGTCTGTAATACCTACATGTTTCAAGCAGACCACCATAGTCCCTGTGCCCAAGGAAACGAAGGTAACCTGCCTAAATGATTACCGCCCCCTGGCACTCACGCCGGTAGCCATGAGGTGCTTTGAAAGGTTTTTCATGGCTCACATCAACATCAAGCATCAAGCATACCGCCCAAACAGATCCACAGATGACGCAATCGCACTCCACACCGCTCTTTCTCACCTGGACAAAAGGAACACCTATGTGAGAATGCTGTTCATCGACTACAAGTCAGCGTTCAACAGCATAGTGCCCACGAAGCTCATCACTAAGCTAAGGATCCTGGGACTAAACACCTCCATCTGCTACTGGTTCTTGGACTTCCTGACGGGCTGACCCCAGGTGGTAAGAGTAGGCAACAACGCGTCTGCCACGCTGATCCTTAACACTGGGGCCCATCAGGAGTGTGGACTTAGTCCCGTCCTGTATTCCCTGTTCACCCATGACTGCGTGGCCAAACACGATCCAACACCACCATTAAGTTTGCTGACGACACAACAGTGGTAGGCCTGATCACCGACAACAATGAGACAGCCTATAGGGAGGAGGTCAGAGAACTGGCAGTGTGGTGCCAGGACAACAACTTCTCCCTCAACGTGAGCAAGACAAAGGAGCTGATTGTGGACTACAGGAAAAGGCGGGCCGAACTGGCCCCCATTAGTGGAGCGGGTCGAGAGTTTCAAGTTCCTTGATGTCCACATCACCAATGAACTATCATGGTCCAAACATACCAAGACAGTTGTGAAGAGGGCACGACAAAACCTTTTCCCCCTCAGGAGACTGAAAAGATTTGGCATGGGCACGCAGATCCTCAAAAGGTTCGACAGCTGCACCATCGAGAGCATCCTGGTTGCATCACCGCCTGGTATGGCAACTGCTCGGCATCTGACCGTGAGGAGTTACAGAGGGTTGTGCGAACGGCCCAGTACATCACTGGGGCTAAACTTCCTGCCATCCAGGACCTATAAATAGGCAGTGTCAGAGGAAAGCCCATAAAATTGTCAGACTCCAGTCACCCAAGTTGTAGACTGTTTTCTCTGCTGCTGCACGGCAAGCGGTACCGGAGCGCCAAGTCTAGGACCAAAAGGCTCCTCAAAATCTTCTACGCTCAAGCCATTAGACTGTTGAACAATTCATAAAAATCGGCAAAGGATAATTTACATTGACCCCCCCCCCACCCCTTGTACACTGCTGCTACTCGCTGCTTGTTTGTTACCTATGCATAGTCACTAAGCCCCCACCTACAGTTGAAGTCGGAAGTTACTTACACTTAGGTTGGAGTCATTAAAACTCATTTTTCAACCACTCCACAAATGTCTTGTTAACGAACTATAGTTTTGGCAAGTACAGTGGGGCAAAAAAGTATTTAGTCAGCCACCAATTGTGCAAGTTCTCCCACTTAAAAAGATGAGAGAGGCCTGTAATTTTCATCATATGTACACTTCAACTATGACAGACAAAATTAGAAAATAAAATCCTGAAAATCACATTGTAGGATTTTTTATGAATTTATTTGCAAATGATGGTGGAAAATAAGTATTTGGTCAATAACAAAAGTTTATCTCAATACTTTGTTATATACCCTTTGTTGGCAATGACAGAGGTCAAACATTTTCAAGTCTTCACAAGGTTTTCACACACTGTTGCTGGTATTTTGGCCATTCCTCCATGCAGATCTCCTCTAGAGCAGTGATGTTTTGGGGCTGTTGCTGGGCAACACGGACTTTCAACTCCCTCCAAAGATTTTCTATGGGGTTGAGATCTGGAGACTGGCTAGGCCACTCCGGGACCTTGAAATGCTTCTTACGAAGCCACTCCTTCGTTGCCCAGGCGGTGTGTTTGGGATCATTGTCATGCTGAAAGACCCAGCCACGTTTCATCTTCAATGCCCTTGCTAATGGAAGGAGGTTTTCACTCAAAATCTCACGATACATGGCCCCATTCATTCTTTCCTTTACACGGATCAGTCGTCCTGGTCCCTTTGCAGAAAAACAGCCCCCAAGCATGATGTTTCCACCCCCATGCTTCACAGTAGGTATGGTGTTCTTTGGATGCAACTCAGCATTCTTTGTCCTCCAAACACGACACGTCTGGCACTGCAGGATTTGAGTCCCTGGCGGCGTAGTGTGTTACTGATGGTAGGCTTTGTTACTTTGGCCCCAGCTCTCTGCAGGTCATTCACTAGGTCCCCCTGTGTGGTTCTGGGATTTTTGCTCACCGTTCTTGTGATCATTTTGACCCCACGGGGTGAGTTGCGTGGAGCCCCAGATCGAGGGAGAATATCAGTGGTCTTGTATGTCTTCCATTTCCTAATAATTGCTCCCACAGTTGATTTTTTTCAAACCAAACCGCTTACCTATTGCAGATTCAGTCTTCCCAGCCTGGTGCAGGTCTACAATTTTGTTTCTGGTGTCCTTTGACAGCTCTTTGGTCTTGGCCATAGTGGAGTTTGGAGTGTGACTGTTTGAGGTTGTGGACAGGTGTCTTTTATACTGATAACAAGTTCAAACAGGTGCCATTAATACAGGTAACGAGTGGAGGACAGAGGAGCCTCTTAAAGAAGTTGTTACAGGTCTATGAGAGCCAGAAATCTTGTTTATTTGTAGGTGACCAAATACTTATTTTCCACCATAATTTGCAAATAAATTCAATAAAAATCCTACAATGTGATTTTCTGGATTTTATTTCCTAATTTTGTCTGTCATAGTTGAAGTGTACCTATGATAAAAATTACAGGCCTCATCTTTTTAGGTGGGAGAACTTGCACAATTGGTGGCTGACTAAATACTTTTTTGCCCCACTGTAGGTTAGGACATCTACTTTGTGCATGACACGAGTACATTTTCCAACAATTGTTTACAGACAGATTATTTCACTTATAATTTACTGTATCACAATTACAGTGGGTAAGAAGTTTACATACACTAAGTTGGCTGTGCCTTTAAACAGCTTGGAAAATTCCAGAAAATTATGTCATGGCTTTAGAAGCTTCTGATAGGCGAATTGACATCATTTGAGTCAATTGGAGGTGTACCTGTGGATGTATTTCAAGGCCTCTTTGCTTGACATCATGGGAAAATCAAAAGAAATCAGCCAAGACGTCAGAGAATAAATTGTAGACCTCCACAAGTCTGGTTCATCCTTGGGAGCAATTTCCTAACGCCTGAAGGTACCACGTTCATATGTACAAACAACAGCACGCAAGTATAAACACCATGGGACCATTCAGCCATCATACCACTCAGGAAAGAGACGCATTCTGTCTCCTTTTGATAAACGTACTTTGGTGCGAAAAGTGCAAATCAATCCCAGAACAACAGCAAAGGACATTGTGAAGATGCTGGAGGAAACGGGTAGAAAAGTATCTATCCACAGTAAAACGAGTCCTATATCGACATAACCTGAAAGGCCGCTCAGCAAGGAAGAAGCTACTGCTCCAAACCCGCCATAAAAGAAGCCAGACTATGGTTTGCAACTGCACATGAGGACAAAGCTCGTAATTTTTTGAGAAATGTCCTCTGATCTGATGAAACAAAAATGGAACTCTTTGGCCATAATGACCATCGTTATGCTTGGAGGGAAAAGGGGGAGGCTTGTAAGCCAAAGAACACCATCCCAACCGTGAAACACGGGGGTGGCAGCATCATGTTGTTAGGGTGCTTTGCTGCAGGATAGATGGCATCATGAGGCGGGAAAATGATGTGGGTATATTGAAGCAACATCTCAAGACATCAGTCAGGAAGTTAAAGCTTGCACTGGCAACGGCTCTGCTGGACATTCCTGCAGTCAGCATTCCAATTGCAAGCTCCTTCATAACTTAAGGCATCTGTGGCATTGTGTTGTGTGACAACTGCACATTTTAGAGTGGCCTTATGAAACATTTCTGCAACCTTTTATTTCCGCTCCTGAAACATGGGTCAAACATTTTACATGTTGCGTTTTTTATTTTTGTTCAATATAGTTTTGAAGTAGACTTCTCCAGAATTTGAGTAAGAAACAAGCCCTGATTTTTCATGTTATACACTTGTGAGGTAATTGCAATTGCGTTGTTCGTCTTAGCATTTTCAATAACCAGAGGAAGCTGTAGACAGTCTAATTGTTTCCTAGCTGAGCTCCATAAACTGAAAGATGTGACAGCTGTTGAGTAAATCTCAAAACTGGACATCCACCTGGGAAAGCAGAACAGAACTGTGTAACCACAGCAACCAACCAAGCATCCTAAATGAAGGGATTAGTTAAGGGATCTTATCTTAATAGTTCATTTGTCAGGTTTTCCAAAATGAATGACACATTGGGTTCTCTGCCACGTTGTTTATCTGTGAGCACTATCTTGCTGCGTCTTGACCACCAAAACAAAACCCAACTATTCCTTCTGAGCATAGACTATGTTTTGGGGATTTGAAATGCTTGCTTTTACATGTGCGTAGGTCTACATTTACATATAGTACCAGTCAAAGGTTTGGACACCTACTCATTCAAGGGTTTTTATTTATTTTAACTATTTTCTACATTGTAGAATAATAGTGAAGACATCAAAACTATGAAATAATACATATGGAAACATGTATTAACCAAAAGGGTGTTAAGCAAATCAAAATATACTTGAGATTCTTCAAAGTAGCCAACTTTTGCCTTGATGACAGCTTTGCATGCTCTTGGCATTGTCTCAACCAGCTTCATGAGGTCTGGAATGTATTTCAATTAACAGGTGTGCCTTGTTTTAAAGTGAATATGTGGAATTTCTTTCCTTAATGCATTTGAGCCAATCAGTTGTATTGACACAGTAGGGGTGGTATACAGAAGAGAGCCCTATTTGGTAGAAGGCCAAGTCCATATTATGGCGAGAACAGCTCAAATAAGCAAAGAGAAACAACAGTCCATCATTCCTTTAAGACATGGATGCCAGTCAATACAGAACATTTCAAGGACTTTTAAAGTTTCTTCAAGTGCAGTCGCAAAAACCATCAAGCGCTATGATGAAACTGGCTCTCATAAGAACCGCCACAGGAAAGGAAGACCCAGAGTTACCTCTGCTGCAGAGGATACATTCATTGGAGTTAACTGCACCTCAGATTGCAGCCCAAATAAATGCTTCACAGAGTTCAAGTAACAGACACGTCTCAAAATCAACTGTTCAGAGGAGACTGCGTGAATCAGGCCTTCGTGGTCAAATTGCTGCAAAGAAACCACTACTAAAGGACCCCAATAAGAAGATTTGCTTGAGCCAAGAAACACGAGCAATGGACATTAAACCGGTCTAATGAGTCCAAATTTGAGATTTTTGCTTCCAACCGCTGTGTCTTTGTGAGATGCAGAGTAGGTGAACGGATGATCTCCGCATGTGTGGTTCCCACCGTGAAGCGAGGAGGAGGTGTGATGGTGTGGGGGTGCTTTGCTGTTGACACTGTTGGTGATTTATTTAGAAATCAAGGCACACTAACCAGCATGGCTACCACAGCATTCTGCAGTGATTCGCCATCCCATCTGGTTTGCGCCTAGTCCCCCTATCATTTGTTTTTCAACAGGACAATGACCCAAAACACACCTCCAGGCTGTGTAAGGACTATTTGACCAAGAAGGAGAGTGATGATGCTGCATCAGATGACCTGGCCTCCACAATCACCAGACCTCAACCCAATTGTGGTGGTTTGGGATGAGTTGGACCGCAGAGTGAAGGAAAAGCAGCCAACAAGTGCTCAGCATATGTGGGAACTCCTTCAAATTTTACTAGTCACATGCGCCGAATACAACAGGTTTAGACCTTACAGTGAAATGCTTACTTACGAGCCCCTAACTGACAGTGCAGTTTCAAAAAAATATGGATAAGAATAAGAGATAAAAGTAACAGGTAATTAGAGGAGCAGTAAAAAATAACAATATATACAGGGGGGTGCCGGTACAGAGTCAATGTGCAGGGACACCGGTTAGTTGAGGTAGTATGTACATGTAGGTAGAGTTATTAAAGTGACTATGCATAGATGACACCAGAAAGTGTCAGTGGAGGGGAGGGGGGCAATGTGAATAGAATAGTCTGTAGTATTCCCAGGTGGATGTCCAATAGTATTCCTCATGAAGCTGGTTGAGAGAATGCCAATAGTATGCAAAGCTGTCATTAAAGCAAAGGGTGGCTACTTTGAAGGATCTCAAATATAAAATGTATTTTGATTTGTTTAACCCTTTTTTGGTTACTATATGATTCCATATGTGTTATTGCATAGTTATGTGAATAAGTGCATTATTCTACAATGTAGAAAATAGTAAAAAATAAAAACCCTTGAATGATTTGGTGTCCCAACTTTTGACTGGTACTGTACATCATGTGAAATAATTCTGTAAGGCGTTGTCTTGTGACGCTGCAGGTATGTGTTCAAGTGTGTAATCTACCCTAATGTAATCTAATCTGAAAATGCTTAGTCTCTCTGGAACACAAGCTAGGTTTCCATCCAATTGGTGCCAGATTTTCATGCAAATATTCTAAAATCTACATAAAAACAATGCACATGTTTTCCAACCAGAGAATTACTAATGGCATGTTCTGTCACTGTATCGGATCAATCAAACATTTAGGTCTATGGTTGCAATAGTACTTCTGTATTAATAAATGTAATATTGCCCTACCACCTTGTTGATATACTTTCAGCACCATTGTTCTTGCATGTAACATTTCCATAATTTTTGCATTTAGGGCTTATCAACCCAAACTATGTGATTTTTAAATGATCTAGTAGCATATTCTGCAACAGGCTTTCTCAGAATGACTGTTGTGTTGTTTTAGTCATCCAAGGATCAGCGGCTGGTATACTCAGGCCATCTCCTCCAGGACCACCTGCAACTGAGGGATGTCCTCAGGAAGGTAAAGATCACTCTCAACCTTGTCTCTGTTTTTCTGATGTGGCATATGGTCGAGAGGTTTGGAGTATGGTGGACTAACACTGTATCTGAAATGTTAGAATTGGTATGCAATATCACAGAAACCTCACTCAACATAACAGACAACTGACTGCTGAGCCGTTATTGAATAGGGCCCACCCCCTTGTGTGTCTGAGAGAGAGGGTGAACGTGAGGCAGAGACTGTGATGGTATAACAATAGCTGATCCGATGTAGTAAGCAACATTGTTGAGGTTGGCTTTGTCCCTGAATTCTAGCCTGTTCCCTTAAATTCCTCCCTCGCTCTCACTCTCACGTCCTCCAATCACCAAAACAGAATCAAATGATTAATTATGCCCTTCTCCTTTTCCCCCACATCCAACCCTCTATTTCTGCCTACAGCAGGAGGGTTATCACATGATGCACCTGGTGTGTGCCTCCCGTAGCCCGCCAACCTCGCCCACGCCCCACTGCTCCACCCCCAGCTCGGTGACCTCTGACCCCAGCTCCAGCTCTGGGGTACGTCTAATGGTGTGGAGTCATTCTGTGGAGCTCAACAATTCAATCAGATAGAAATGAAATGCCTAGAACATATAACAGAATGCTCTGTCATTTGTAATGGAGAGTGGGGTGTGGTCTATACGTTACATTTCTACTCGGTGACTTGGAACGTATCCGTTTGGTGTCTTTGCGGTAGGGCTGGGCGACATGACCCAAATATATCACAATATTTTTCACATTTCTTGCGGTATTTGAGTTTTTTTTAACATTACACGTTCTAAATATGCTTTGTTTGTAGTGCATGACCCTGGGGTGGCAACACATACATTCTAAGGGTTTTTAATAGGGCTTTGGACATTCAAGAAACTTCAACCAAAAGTTTGAATATAGTGGGCACTTTGAATCCAGTGATTGACACAATGAATGAAAAAGCGAGGGAGAGGTTATTGTGCAGGGTAGGAACCAACTGACATTACACACAGTGGCATAACACATTTAACAAACCAAACATTGAAATACAAGGTAAAGTAAAAACCCAAGCTTGTCTGTGCATCAGTACCGGTGTGTGTATATAGTAAAATACTCTATACAGCCCAGCCCTACTTTGCAGCTGTCCTTATTCCCATAGGTGCATTGTTTTTTTTAAACCTATATGTTCCTTTGCTGGTTTATGATTGGTGTATGTCTTGTCACTCAGAGTTCAGACAGTGCTGGCTCCACCCCCCAAGCCACAACACCAAATCAGGACGGTCAGTCCGCTGCCTCAGTAGCAGGAAGTTATGATGGACTAAGGCATCGTGGAGGCTTCCCCCAATTTAACCCTCAAAATCCTACCTCTACTGGTATAATGCAATGGTAAGCACTGTTCTCGTGTATTGGGATCAATTCTAGTTCAGTTTCTACCTAGTCAGGAAAATAATTGAAATTCAATTTCAAAAAATGGTGGGAATAATGCAGAAAATATTGTGTGCGCATGAGTTTTGATTGCATGTGTTACTGTTTTTCCTCCATAGGCCAGATGGAACGCAGGTCCCAGTACAGGGGGGTATGGCTGCAGGTGTGCCCCCCCACCCCATGTACATGCCCATGCAGGTCCTCTGGTGGCAGCAAATGTATGCACGCCACTACTACATGCAATAGTAAGTCAGTCGTCTGCATTTAGAGTCCAATCCTAACAACCCATAAGGACCACAGACTTTTCTATGTTGGAATGAGTTATATTCACTGGCTTCTATCCGCTAATTCTTATTTATGTCTTTCTTTCTCTCCCTCTTCCAGTCAAGCAGCAGTGGCAGCCTCACAGCCCCCCTCCACCCCTCCCTCCTCCCCCAGTCCCACCCACTCCCCCCAACCCGCACAGCCCAATGAAGCTCCACCTCCCCTGGGACCTAACCCCATTCAAGAGGACAGGCCGGCCAATCCCAATATCCAGATGAATGCCCAGGGCGGGGCCGTGCTAAATGAGGATGAACTGAACCGGGATTGGCTGGACTGGATGTACGCGGTCTCCCGCGCTGCCATCTTGCTCAGCATTGTGTATTTCTACTCCTCCTTTGGCCGCTTCGTCATGGTGATAGGCGCCATGCTGCTCGTCTTTTTGTGAGTTCTCGTCTGTACACTATCAGTTTGACATTAGAGTGGATACTTTTGAAGGACCCTGTTTACTTTGTACAGTGGGCTCCAAAATGACTGGCAACGCACAAACAATACTTGAAAAAATATAAACAATATAATTATAGAGAAACTCAAAACACCAACATGTGAGAAATACTCTACTTTATTAATATTTCAATGGAACCCACCAAAGTAATTTGTTGATTTAATAAATGAGGTAATGCAATATCCCTTTGTCATCCAACACTATGAAAAAAACAAAAGAACTGGCAGTTCAAAAGAGACAGATGGTCATAGACCTTCATAAAGCAAACCAATGTTTATTTGTCACGTGCACTGAATACAACCTTACAGTGAAATGCTTACTTACAGGCCCTAACCAACAGTACAATTTTTAAGTAAAAAAATTGGTATTAGGTGAACAATAGATAAGTAAAGAAATAAAAAACCACAGTAAAAAGGTCAGTTGCTATATACAGTAGCGAGGCTATAACAGTAGCGAGGCTATATACAGGCACCGGTTAGTCAGGCTAATTGAAGTAATACAGTGGGGCAAAAAAGTATTTAGTCAGCCACCAATTGTGCAAGTTCTCCCACTTAAAAAGATGAGAGAGGCCTGTAATTTTCATCATAGGTACACTTCAACTATGACAGACAAAATGAGAAAAGAAAATCCAGAAAATCACATTGTAGGATTTTTAATAAATGTATTTGCAAATTATGGTGGAAAATAAGTATTTGGTCAATAACAAAAGTTTATCTCAATACTTTGTTATATACCCTTTGTTGGCAATGACAGAGGTCAAACGTTTTCTGTAAGTCTTCACAAGGTTTTCACACACTGTTGCTGGTATTTTGGGCCATTCCTCCATGCAGTGATGTATTGGGGCTGTTGCTGGGCAACACGGACTTTCAACTCCCTCCAAAGATTTTCTATGGGGTTGAGATCTGGAGACTGGCTAGGCCACTCCGGGACCTTGAAATGCTTCTTACGAAGCCACTCCGTCGTTGCCCGGGCGGTGTGTTTGGGATCATTGTCATGCTGAAAGACCCAGCCACGTTTCATCTTCAATGCCCTTGCTGATGGAAGGAGGTTTTCACTCAAAATCTCACAATACATGGCCCCATTCATTCTTTCCTTTACACGGATCAGTCGTCCTGGTCCCTTTGCAGAAAAACAGCCCCAAAGCATGATGTTTCCACCCCCATGCTTCACAGTAGGTATGGTGTTCTTTGGATGCAACTCAGCATTCTTTGTCCTCCAAACACGACGAGTTGAGTTTTTACCAAAAAGTTATATTTTGGTTTCATCTGACCATATGACATTATCCCAATCTTCTTCTGGATCATCCAAATGCTCTCTAGCAAACTTCAGACGGGCCTGGACATGTACTGGCTTAAGCAGGGGAACACGTCTGGCACTGCAGGATTTGAGTCCCTGGCGTAGTGTGTTACTGATGGTAGGCTTTGTTACTTTGGCCCCAGCTCTCTGCAGGTCATTCACTAGGTCCCCCCTGTGTGGTTCTGGGATTTTTGCTCACTGTTCTTGTGATCATTTTGACCCCACGAGGTGAGATCTTGCGTGGAGCCCCAGATCAAGGGAGATTATCAATGGTCTTGTATATCTTCCATTTCCTAATAATTGCTCCCACAGTTGATTTCTTCAAACCAAACCGCTTACCTATTGCAGATTCAGTCTTCCCAGCCTGGTGCAGGTCTACAATTTTGTTTCTGGTGTCCTTTGACAGCTCTTTGGTCTTGGCCATAGTGGAGTTTGGAGTGTGACTGTTTGAGGTTGTGGACAGGTGTCTTTTATACTGATAACAAGTTCAAACAGGTGCCATTAATACAGGTAACGAGTGGAGGACAGAGGAGCCTCTTAAAGAAGTTGTTACAGGTCTGTGAGAGCCAGAAATCTTGTTTCTTTGTAGGTGACCAAATACTTATTTTCCACCATAATTTGCAAACAAATTCATAAAAAATCCTACAATGTGATTTTCTGGATTTTTTTTCCTCATTTTGTCTGTCATAGTTGAAGTGTATCTATGATGAAAAGTACAGGCCTCTCATCTTTTTAAGTGGGAGAACTTGCACAATTGGTGGCTGACTAAATACTTTTTTGCCCCACTGTATGTACATGTAGGTTTAGTTAAAGTGACTATGCATGGATAATAAACAGAGTAGCAGCAGCGTAAAAGAGGGGGTGGCGGGACACAATCGAAATAGTCCGGGTAGCCATTTTATTACCTGTTCAGGAGTCTTATGGCTTGGGGGTAGAAGCTGTTGAGAAGCCTTTTGATCCTAGACTTGGCGGTCCGGTACCGCTTGCCATGCGGTAGTAGAGAGAACAGTCTATGATTAGGATGGCTGGGGTTTTTGTCAATTTTTAGGGCCTTCCTCTGACACCGCCTGTTGTAGAGGTCCTGGATGGCAGAAAGCTTGGCCCCAGTGATGTACTGGGCACTGCGCATTACCCTCTGTAGTGCCTTGCGGTCGTAGGCCGAGCAGTTGCGTACCAGGCAGTGACACAACCAGTCAGGATGCTCTCGATGTTGCACCTGTAGAACCTTTTGAGGATCTGAGGACCCATGCCAAATCTTTTTCGTTTTCTGAGGGGGAATAGGCTTTGTCGTGCCCTCTTCACGACGGTCTTGGTCTGTTTGGACCATTCTAGTTTGTTGGTAATGTGGACACCAAGGAACATGAAGCTCTCAATCTGCTCCACTACAGCCCCGTCAATGAGAATGATGGTGTGCTCAATCATCCTTTTCTTGTAGTCCACAATCATCTCCTTTGTCTTGATTACGTTGAGGGATAGGTTGTTATTCTGGCACCACCCGGCCAGGTCTCCGACCTTCTCCCTATAGGCTGTCTTGTCGTTGTGTCGTCTGCAAAGTTATTGATGGTGTTGGAGTCATGCTTGGCCACGCAGTCGTGTGTGAACAGGGAGTACAGGAGGGGACTGAGCACGCACCCCTGAGGGGCCTCTGTGTTGAGGATCAACGTGGCGGATGTTGTTACCTACCCTTACCACCTGGGGGCGGCCCGCCAGGGAGTCCAGGATCCAGTTGCAGAGGAAGGTGATTAGTCCCAGGATCCTTAGCTTAGTGATGAGCTTTGAATCTGTTAATGGCTACAAGAAGATCCACAAACAATTGAATATACCACTGAGCACTGTCAGGGCAATTATTAAACAATTCAAAAGATATGGAACAGTTGAAAACCTCATGGGTAGAGGACGCAAATGCATTTTGCCCCCCAAGATAGGGAGGAGGATGGTGAGAGAAGCAACAAAATCCCCAAGAATTACTGTGAAAGATTTGCAGGCCTTGGTGGCGTCTTGGGGTCACCAGTTTTCAAAAAGCACCATCACAACCACAGCCTCTTTGGAAGGGTTGCCATAAGAAAGCCCTTTCTGACCCCAAGACACAGACGCAAGTGCTTGGAGCCAAACGTCATTTAAATTATGACTGGAAGAAGGTGCTCTGGTCAGATGAGACCAAAATTTAAGGTTTTGGTGTCAACAGAGATGCATACAAGGAAAGGCACCTCGTACGTTGAAATATGGTGGTGGGTCAGTGATGTTTTGGGGCTGTTTTAATTCCAGAGGTTAAGATTGATGGCATAATGAATTCCACCAAGAATCAGGCAATTTTGGCTGACATTCTGGTTGCCTCTGCCAGAAGGCTTGGACTTGGCCGTAGGTGGACTTTCCAACAAGACAATGACCCAAAACATACCTCAAGATCCACACAGAAATGCTTCTGTGACAGCAAAATCAATGTTCTGCTATGGCCATCTCAGTCGCCGGACCTCAATCCAATCGAAAACCTGTGGGCTGAGTGGAAGAGGGAAGTTGATGAGAGCAAACCCAAGAATGTGAAGGATCTTGAAAGGATATGCATAGAGGAATGGTCCAAAATCCCTCCAAATGTGTTCCTTAACCTTGTCAAACATTACAGGAAAAGACCATGCTGTTATCCTTGCCAGAGGTGGATGCACTAAGTACTAAATGAGGAGTGCCAGTAATTATGAAACCTTGATTTTGATTAAATGTATTTGTGTTAAATAATTGTATGATTTTGGTGGGTTCCATTAAAACATTAATAAAGTACAGTATTTCTCACATGTTGGTATTTTGAGTATCTCTATAATTATATTGTTTATATTTGTTCAAGTGTTGTTTGTGCATTGTCAGTCAGGGGTGACAGTAATTTTGGAGCCCACTGTGTCTGTGTGTGAGATACTAATTTTGTGGTGTTAACTAGGCACAGGGCTGGTTGGTTCCCCTTTAGGCCAGAGCTGCAGAACCCCGGAGTAGGAGGAGCGGGGTTAGCTCATCAGGACGAGGCAGAGAGACACCAGGACATCCAGGAGATGGTAGATGCTCCTTGTTTAAGATGGACACCATCTCTGTCTGTGTGGTTATGTTTTTCTGTCTGATCGATCTGTCTGTGTGGTTGTTTTTCTGTGTGGTTGTTTTTCTGTCTGTGTCCAAGCTGCTCCTTTCTCTCTGCCACATTCTCTCTCCGTCTCTGCTTTTTAAACCGATGGTCCTTCTCTTATTCTCTCTCATTTTCTTGTCCTGTTTCTCTCCATCTCAGGAGCGGATGATGGATGAAGGGCTGGAGGATGAGGAGGGCGACAGTGGAGAGGAAGGCCCAGAGGACCCGGCAGCTCCCGCTGCCCCCCGCCACCACGGCTTCCTGGCCTCCGCCTGGTCCTTCATCAGCACCTTCTTCACCTCCCTCATCCCAGAGGGACCCCCCCACCCCGCCAACTAAATCAGGGAGGGAGACCCCACCCCCCAGTAACAACCTCCCATGCTGCCAACTACCAGACTGTAAAAAGTGCTGCAGTGTGGGGGAAGTCTAGAATAAATCAGTGAGCATCGAACAAACTAACATGTTATGCCATGTTAAACAAGCTAACAATGCTTTATATTACAGAGGCTCTGATTTCGTCATACAAACCGGTACACACACACACTTTATTACCTTTGATCATGTCTGCTGATTTTGATTTTGGTGGCATTGAAAGGCCTCGAAAGGTCATCCATTGTAAGCAGTGATACAGCCATTGCATTTATCGTTTTGGTTTTGGAGAATAGATGAAAGGACATATACACCTAAATGTGTATGAATATTGCAATGACTCTAGCACATTGATTATCTCTGTGTATATGAGCATGATCTATTTACATATAAATATATACATCTTAATTCCTGACAAAATGCGTTTTTGAATAAAAGCCTTGTGGTTTCGTGTGTGTGTGTGTGTGAACTGTGTGAACTATGATTGGTTCAATTGAAGGGCAAGTGAGATGTTCTCTATTTGACCTACTTTATTTGGGAGTCACTAAGTGGAAGTTCATGCTCTTTTTCATCTGGTGCAGCCCCCTCTATAATGAGTATTCTATGCATGATACAGCTTAGATAACTCAGGAATTCTACTTCATCATCCAAGATGGCTGCTTGATGACTACTCAAATCAAGTTTATTGGTCGAGTACACAGGTTTGCAGATGTTATCGCAGGTGCAGAGAAATGCTTGTATTTCTTGCTCCAACAGTGCAGTAATACCTAGTAATAAACTTCATACCCAATGGGCACTATGATGTTAAAGTAGAGCAGCAGCAGGAGGAACGTGAGAACCTATGGCATGATGGTGGTTACTTCAACCTAGAATCGCTAACAGATTCTGAGGCCTTTTTTGAGACCACCACCTGGGTCTCTGGAAGCTGAAGAAACCCCTAGCCACCTTAACCTCTATGACGGGTAGGCAACCCTGTTCCTGGAGTACTGCAGGATTTTGTTCCAACTAGGCACCACAACTGAGCTAATTGATCAGTTCAGAGATTAGGGGCTGGAATTTTTTTTTTGCCCTCATTACAGAAGGCTTTATCGGTCTGCTAATACAGGACTAGCAAAGGCCCAGTGCACTACTTTTGTGAATATAAACGATCATTCAATTCTACTTTTTCAGGGGGTGCAGCAGCAGCACCCCTACTTCCCGTGACTATGCTTGTGACATGTTTTCTAAATTCTGAGGGTGATGGTTGATAATCTTTCCAGACGACAAATGATACTGTTTCGGAGTTATTGCATTTTGTGACCGGTAGGCTTTTTAAAGTTTTGATTGTGTTAGCGCATTTTGCAAGAGAAATGTGTTGTTTCTCTCTCAACTAATATGAGACGGATACATTTCTATAGGCAATGTTGGTAATCTCCAAATAAAACAACTTCGATCCACACTCCCGTCTGTAGCCATGAACTGCTTTGAAAGGCTAGTCATGGCTCACATCAACGCCGTCATCCCAGAAACCCTAGACCCACTCCAATTTGCATACCGCCCCAACAGATCCACAGATGATGCAGTCACTATTGCACTCCACACTGCCCTTTCCCACCTGGACAAAAGGAACACCTATGTGAGAATGCTGTTCATTGACTACAGCTCAGCTTTCAACACCATAGTGCCCTCAAAGCTCATCAATAAGCTAAGGACCCTGGGACTAAACACCTCCCTCTGCAACTGGATCCTGGACTTCCTGACGGGCCGTTCCCAGGTGGTAAGGGTAGGTAACAACACATCCGCCACGCTGATCCTCAACACAGGGGCCCCTCAGGGGTGCATGCTCAGCCCCCTCCTGTACTCCCTGTTCACTCATGACTGCACGGCCAGGCACGACTCTAACACCGTCATTAAATTTGCCGATGACACAACAGTGGTAGGCCTGATCACCGACAACAACGAGACAGCCTATAGGGAGGTCAGAGACCTGACCGTGTGGTGCAAGGACAACAACCTCTCCCTCAACGTGATCAAGACAAAGGAGATGATTGTGGACTACAGGAAAAGGAGGACCGAGCCCGCCCCCATTCTCATCGAAGGGGCTGCAATGGAGCAGGTTGAGAGCTTCAAGTTCCTTGGTGTCCACATCACCAACAAACTAACATGGTCCAAGCACACCATGACAGTCGTGAAGCAGACACAACAAAAACTATTCCCCCTCAGGAAACTGAAAATATTTGCATGGGTCCTCAGATCCTCAAAAAGTTATATAGCTGCACCATTGAGAGTATCCTGGGGTCATGATTTAATGGTCATTTTGTGTGTGGATCTGTCTTGAAATCTCGGGATTTCTGTTGGAAATCAACCCAGAGAAGATGTTGTGCATCAGTTACAATTTTACATTAGGCTTCAATCAGGCTTATATATTGTGGTTGCATCACTGCCTGGTATGGCAACTGCTCGGCCTCCGACTGCAAGGCACTACAGGGATAGTGCGAACGGCCTAGTGCATCACTGGAGCCAAGCTTCCTGCCATCCAGGACCTCTATGCCAGGCGGTGTCAAAGGATGGCCCTGAAAATTGTCGAAGACTCCAGCCTCCTTAGACTGTTCTCTCTTCTACCACACAACAAGCGGTATCGGAGTGCCAGGTCTAAGTCCAAGTGGCTTCTAAACAGCTTCTACCCCCAAGCCATAAGACTCCTGAACATCTAGTCAAATGGCTACCCAGACTATTCACATTGCCCCTCCCCTCTTCACACCACTGCCACTCTCTGGTGTCATCTATGCATAGTCACTTTAATAACTCTACCTACATGTACATACTACCTCAACTAACCGGTGTCCCTGCACATTCACTCTGTACCGGCACCCCCCTGTATATATTGTTATTTTTTACTGCTCCTCTAATTACCTGTTACTTTTATCTCTTATTCTTATCCATATTTTTTTGAAACTGCACTGTCAGTTAGGGGCTCGTAAGTAAGCATTTCACTGTAAGGTCTAAACCTGTTGTATTTGACGCATGTGGCAAATAAAATTTGATTTGGTTCGATTTGATTTGATTGGTTCAATTGAATGACACTTGAGAGAGGTTCTCTAATTGCCCTGCAGGTAGTACAATTGTAAACAAAATATAAAAAGCTTGTGATTTTAGAACGGTACTGTTTAGCTGTCTGTGGGTGATCAGTGAATGCTGGGCTTTGTCGGTGTCCTCTGAGCCTGAGTGGTTCTCAGTAGACCTACAGGCTGGATCGGTGCTTTTAAAAAGTTCAACAAGGCACACATGGCCTGTCAGACTTTTCCTATTTTTCATGCGGTCAATGTCAGGTGCAGTAGAAACGTGACTCGTGGCACTGCTCAGTGGACAAAAGCATACGTAGATTTTGGTAGTAACCGAGTGCATTCACTTCAGTGCTCTTTTTCATCTGGTGCAGGTACAGGTGACATAGCAACAGTGGGAAATGTTGCCAAACAGAGCCCTGTTTACAGCATAGAGATCATTTTCAAATGGAATGTAATCATATCCCTGTAACAGCATGTGTTATGATGTCACAAAACCATCATCATGGAATCCATCAGTTACTTAATCATTGGCAACAATGATAGAAGTCACTCCAATGACAGATTGATGACAACACTACCTTCATTGAGATATCCACCTTCAGAGAGGACTGTTGAGATCCATTGAGATATTTAGTATTTTATTTAACCAGGCAAGTCAGTTAAGAACAAATTCTTATCTACAATGACGGCCTACCCCGGCGGCGCTGGGCCAATTGTACGCCACCCTATGGGACTCCCAATCACGGCTGGATGTGATACAGCCTGGATTTGAACCAGGGACTGTAGTGACACTTCTTGCATTGAGATGCAATGCCTTGGACCGCTGCACCACTCAGGAGCCCAATAGCTTACATTTGGTTTTGAATACAGCGACCGTGTCCATCGATAATATGATTCCTCCGCGTTATAAACCTCGGCTTAGGTTGAACCGTCCTGGGGACTGTTATTTTGATGTACTCTATGTTGACAATTATATCATGGATATACTTAGGTGTAAACAATACAGAACAATACCTGTCTTGTATACCTACCTATACACCATTCTTGTGTGTGTTTAATAAAAAATATTTGAAACAAACAATACAGAACTGATAAAAGTGGTTTTGTGGACTGTCATAATCTCAGTTAACCCAGAACCAACCATTTTATGTAATTTGGTCAGACTTTATGTTTACATAGTCTGTTCACCAGGGATTATGACTGTCATGTGATTTTTTGTCTAATTTGTATTCCTCAGGTCTTAAGACAAATTATCATCATTGATGACAGCAGTGATGAGGAAGAGGAAGTCGTTATCAGGGTGGGGGGTAGGATATTTGTGCATCTGTAACTTTCTCACTCATCATTATTCACAATTCATTCAGAATTATCCGTAATCATGGTACCAGATTCCAAGAACACAGGATGAGATGTTACTATCCTTTGTGCAAGCACTTCCAAGAGTTAATAAACAGTGAGCCTGGTGAAATTTGGGGAGTGCATCGTCAGTAGTGTACCTTTGGTTCCTAGGGTGTTTCGGCCTTTCACACTATACACCCTCCCCAAAGGCGGCCAGCGACAGGGTGATCAATCCTACGCTTGCGTCCCATTCCCTATTAGTCATAGGAGTTGCCTTGTTGATGATAGCCAACATCCCATGGGACTATGCATGGCAGGGGCATCCTCCTCCCTGAGTCAAGCATTGTTGACCGCATACCTCCTGGCCCTCTCACTTCGGGGCCCAGCTGGTGTCTTTCCTCTTCATCCAGAGCCACTGACTGCTGCCTTCTGCCGCCTCCGATACAGCTTTGATTGCCGAACGCTGGCTCTGGCCCTTAATTCCAAGGTCTCTAAGCAGTCTGGTTGTAGATGTTGCCACAAAACCTCTGCAGCCCACCTCCACTGGTCGGACTTCTGTGTTCCAGCCATGATGCCGTGCTTCGGCAGCTAGATCGGCATAGCGCAGATGCTTTCGCTCATAAGCCTCATCTACTGAGTCCTCCCAGGGTACTGTGAGCTCAATGATGAAGACCTTCTTGAGCGAACGGGACCAGAGCACCATGTCAGGTCTTAGGGTGGTGGTTGCGATCTCTGGAGGAAACACAAGTTGCTGGCCAATGTCAGCTAGCATTTTCCAGTCGCGGGCCAAGCGCAGCTGGTCTCGCTCTAATGGTGTCGAGCTGCGCTTTGGTGGTTTAGACCCTTCGCGGACAAAGTTTGTCCGTAAGGGGTGTGATGCTGCTGGGGGTGGTAGGGAGTTGGTGGCAGCTCGCTTGTCCTCCAGGGCGGACGCAAGGTTTGTAAGGACTTGGTTGTGACGCCAAGTGTAGCGTCCTTGGGTGAGGCTTGTTTTACACCCTGTGAGAATGTGCCTGAGGTTGGCTGGCATGGAACAGAGGGCACAGTCCGGATCTTCACCATACCATTGGTGAAGATTAACTGGAGTTGGAAGGACGTCATATGTTGCTCTGATGGAAAAGCTCAACCGCCTTACTTCCATGGCCCACAGATCCTTCCAGCTGATCTTCCTCTTCTCCACACTGTCCCATCGAGTCCACTGTCCCTGTTTGGAAAGAGAGACTGCCTTGGCCCACCTTGCAGCCTCCTCCTGATGGCGTACTTCCTGCACTACCATCTTCCGCCGCTCTGGTGCAGTTGTTGCTCACCACTGGGTCTCGAGATTCATTCAGTGTCATCTGGAGCCTGGTTTTTGAACACTTGAATTCCTCTGTTAGACTGGTGAGGGGCAGCTTGAGGACACAATCTCCATAGAGGCCTATGGTGGTAAGGCATCGTGGAACTCCGAGCCACTTCTTTAAGTAGCCTGTGACTCCTCTTTCCATCTTCTCCACTGTTGAGATTGGAACCTCATACACTGCTAAGGGCCACAACACCCGGGGTAGGAGACCAAACTGCAGACACCAGGCCTTTAACCTTCCAGGTAGCTGGGTGTTGTCGATGGACTATAGGCTACTACTGATGTCTTTGCGCAGCTGTTGCACCTGGTCTTTGTCCTTCAGGCTTGCATCATACCACCTTCCAAGGCTTTTTACCGGCTGCTCAGACACTGTTGGGATTTGGTCATCTCCGATGAAGAATTTCAGGTCAGAGAGTACTCCCTTCACAATCGAGATGCTGCGTGACTTGGATGGTTTAATCTTCATACGGGCCCAGCTGATGTTCTCCTCAAGTTTTCTGAGCAGTCTCCTGGTGCATGGGACAGTGGTGGTCAATGTTGTAATGTCGTCCATGTAGGCTCTGAGTGGAGGGAGGCGGAAACCAGAGTCGACTCGCTGTCCACCAGCAACCCATTTTGAGGATCTGATGATAACCTCCATTGCCATTATGAATGCCAACGGAGAAATGGTACATCCCGCCATTATACCTACATTCAGGCACTGCCATGAGGTGGTGAACTCTGAGGTGGTGAAGCAGAACTGCAGATCCTGGAAGTACGACTTCACCAGGGTTGTGATGGTGTCCGGTATGTGGAAAAATCTGAAGGCAGACCACAGGAGTTCATGGGGCACAGAACCAAATGCATTGGCGAGGTCGAGAAAGACTACATGGAGGTCCCTTTTTTCCACCTTGGCCATTTGGATCTGGTGCCAGATCAAGCTGGAATGTTCCAAGCAGCCAGAGAACCCTGATATTCCTGCCTTCTGTACAGATGTATCGACGTACCCATTCCTTTGCAGGTACTCGGCCATCCTCTGGGCAATGACCCTAAAGAAGATTTTACCCTCGACATTCAGTAAGGAGATTGGGCGGAATTGGCTGATGTTCACTGCATCCTTCTCCTTAGGGATCAGGACCCCGCCTGCCCTACGCCACACTTTGGGTATTATCTTATTTTTCCAAGCTGTTCTCATAAGCCTCCAGAGGAACCTCAGGACGTCTGGTGCGTTCTTATACACTTTGTACGGGACTCCATTTGGCCCCGGGGCTGATGCTGTTCTTGCCCGTTGAACTGTGTTTTCCACCTCTTTCCATGTCGGAGGGCTGGTCTCAATATGATGTTCCGGGTGGGTGGGATATCTGATGGGATGGCCAGATGTTCATGTCACTTTGAGTCAAAGTTTGTTGTTCTCAGGTGCTCCTCTAGGTCTTTCTTTGTTGTTTTTAGAGCTCCACTTTTTTCCTTCGTGAAGAGACTTTTAAGGAACTTGAAGGGATCTTTATAGAATCGAGTTCTAGTTTGTTCTTTCTTCCTTCTGCGTTTCCGTAGGTTCTCTGCTCTGCGGAGGGATGCTAACCGGGTTTTGATATCAGCCTGAAGTGCCTCTATGCCCTCCTTTTCCACTTCCGAGGCCTTCTTCCACTGTTTCTTAAGCTGTCGCCTTTCTTGAACGAGGCGCTTGATTTCTTGTTGCCTCCTGGAAACTGGTGGGGTTGGAACCTTTCTCCCGCCTTTTGCCTCTTCCACTCCAAATCTTTCTTTCCCGTACTCATAGATAATGTCCCCCATCCTCTCCAACTTCTTCTCCACTGTGCCTCGAAGTTTCTCGAGGGTCAGGGTAAGGTCAGTATTCACTGTTTCCCACAACTTCTTGTCACTGGCGCCAGGCCACTTCACATACGGCCTGTGCCCTGGCAGTCTCCTCTCGACTGCAGGTCTGGGAGGCTCGGTGAGTTCCACTCCTGTTGTTGGTTCCACCTCAGTTGTTACTTCGGTGCTTGAGTTTACGTCCTCCATGACAGTGATACTGATGCACTGCAAACTATGGTTTGCGTCCAGTTGCTGTGCTTCATTCGACTGATTTGATCGCTTTCGCAGAAAGTAATCAATGCGAGGCCTCTGTCTCTCTTTACCCAAACACCCCTTCTTCCCCTGGTGGATCCTCAACCCATGGTGTGATGTAACTTTCCTCCAACCACAGACACATACCTGCATCTGTTTGTGGCCCGCTGTTGCAGCAGAACTTGTGACAGTTGCTGTGGTGTTCTCTTGTGCTGTGCTCTCATTACTCGTAGTCGTTTCCGGTCCAGTCGTTACCATGTTGTCAGCCGATGAGTCATCTTCCGCCCCCGCTCTCGCAGACTCTACCTGCGAGACCAGCCACATTAATGTAGAAGTGTTTAGAAACATATTCTACTCTTATTTACAGTGGTGTAAAGTACTTAAGTAAAAATACTTCAAAGTACTACTTAAGTAGTTTTTTGGGGTATCTGTACTTTACTATTTATATTTTTGACAACTTTTATTTTTACTTCACTACATTCCTAAAGAAAATAATGTACTTTTTACTCCATACATTTTCCCTGACACCCAAAAGTGTTTGTTACATGTTGAATGCTTAGCAGGACAGGAATATGGTCTAATTCCCACACTTATCAAGAGACTATCCCTGGTCATCGCTACTGCCTCTGATCTGGCGGACTCACTAAACACATGCTTCGTTTGTAAATGATGTCTGAGTGTTGGAGTGTGCCCCTGGCTATCTGTAAATAACTAGAAAATGTGTCTGTCTGCTTTGCTTAATATAAGGAATTTGAAATTATTCATACTTGTACTTTTACTTTTGATAATTAAGTATATTTAAAACCAAAAACGTTTAGACTTTTACTCAAGTAGTATTTTTCTGGGTGATTTTCACGTTTACTCAAGTAATTTCTATTAAGGTATCTTTACCTTCACTCAAGTATGACAATTGGTTACTTTTTCCACCACTGCTTATTTACAATAAAAGTGACAAAAAAATGACACAATACATTATTTACAATTAATTTCTATTGGACACAAAATAATCTGAAACACAACCAAAACAAACAGCAAATGCATCCAACAAATGTGTAGAGTCACAAGCTTCATGTAGACGTTGTGTGCTATGAATATGGGACCAAAGTGAATTTGTCCCAATACTTTTGCCACAATAAAATGGGAGGACTATGTACAAAAAGTGCCGTTATTTCTAAACGGTTCACCAGATATGGATCAAAATACCCTCAAATACAAGCTGACAGTCTGCACAACAAAACATGTGTCACTGTCCCAATACTTTTGGAGCTTACTGTACTTATCTACCATTGGTTATAGCTCTTCACAATGTTGTGGCCCATTATCACCCCAAATGTGTTGCGTTGTTATCAGAAGTCTTATGTCATGATCGTGTAGGCCATGAGAGATGTTGGTGGATGAGGATTTTGAAAGAAAGTTGAAACACAGGGATGCACTTCCAGAGGGAGGATAATGCAATGAATTTGGTCCAAAAGTTGAACTTTCAATATTGTTGCCACATTATCACTACTCTCACTGTTATTCGGGAAGTGAGTCCTGTGCCTGTGACTTTCTTTCAAATCCCTCCCTTGAAATGGAAAGTCCATTGGCTATCAGCCAGTCTGCTTTTAACAGATGACACCACTCGAATCCTCAAGAACACGACGCTGATTCCAATAGTACTTAATCACTATCTAGCTTCTCGTTTACATTTAAATGTATGGGTCTTTGAGTGAATTAATGGCTATTCATGAACGTAATAAACATAATTACTTAAGAAAAGGGTATATTGTGAAGTCTATTGAGGGAGGTGGTCTGAATGATAAATAACATGCTACTCTATCAACAGGAAATCAACTGGATACATTATACTGGTGAAGTAGTATGATGGAGGATAGTAGCTACTGTTTACTGAAAAGATGAGAGGATAGGCTGGCAAAATCGTCTTATAATTCAGAATTTTACACACACACACACACACACGTATGAATATCCGCCAGGGCATATATTTTATTAGTTAGGCTGTCTTGTACAACTCTGCAGCTAAAGGCTGAATGACAGTATACAGACAAAAGAAAGAAAAAGAAACATGGGATAAAAGTTTAAGAAAAAATGACGATATGGAGAAGAAAGTCTCTAGTCTTGTTGTTTAACTGACAAGCAAGATAGAATACTGAGTCCAACAAAATATGTGTGTAAATGTGTTATAAACAATGTAGCAAGAAAATGTACAGAAAGAGATTCAAACAGACCAGGAGGAAACAGCCATCATATTCAGGTGGACATCAGTCACAAATTATACAGCACTATGACAATCATTTTTGACAGGTATGTACTAAAAGGCAGTAGAATGTTGTTTTTTTGGTCCAAAACAGGTTACTGCATTGCTTTGCATTCCAGGTCAATTGAACTCCTGCTGGTGACTGGACAGCTGCCGCTGGCCTACATAATGGTAACTTGGATTAACTGGAACAGGGGGAGAAAAATTTGACATGAGTATCATCTTCCAGTGGTGATTACTTCTTCATATTCTGTTCTTCTTTAGGTAGAGATAGACGTAGTCACTGTGGCTAAAGACAAAGCTTCAAAGCTTGATATGTTACGGTGCGTGAATGAGGACCCAAAAGCGAATTAACTTAAACAGAGCTTCTTTAATTACCAAACATAGGTAGGCTCAGACGGACCGGCAGATTCCGACAGGACAAGACAAGGTTACAGCAAACATGACGACAGTCTGGTTCAGGCATGAAACACAACAAACAAGAATCCGACAAAGACAGGAGCAGAAACAGAGAGAGATATAGGGACCTAATCAGAGGGAAAAAGGGAACAGGTGGGAAAAGGGGTGACGAGGTGGTTAGGAGGAGACAAGGCACAGCTGGGGGAAAGAGGGGGAGAAAAGGTAACCTAACAACGACCAGCAGAGGGAGACAGGGTGAAGGGAAAGGACAGAGACAAGACACAACATGACAATACATGACATGATAACTCTGCCAGAGCAAACTCACCTGACTGAAGGAGAAACTGGCGACCTCACAGTCTGTTGCAGCATCACAGGGTGAAATGAGTCGGGATTTAAAGCGAGCTGGAGCAGGAGAACAAAAAAAGATATACAAATCTCACTGTGTTCTATTTGTTTATAGATCATTGCAACACTGATCATAATAATAATACATTGTATTCATAGAGCACTTGTTCTCAAGGCACTATGCAACATTGTAGATTGTAAAACAGTGTAACATATACAGTGGGGAGAAAAAGTATTTGATACACTGCAGATTTTGCAGGTTTTCCTACTTACAAATAATTTTTTTATCATAGGTACACTTCAACTGTGAGAGATGGAATCTAAAACAAAAATCCAGACAATCATATGATATGATTTTTAAGTAATGAATTTGCATTTTATTGTATGACATAAGTATTTGATACATCAGAAAATCAGAACTTAATATTTGGTACATAAACCTTTGTTTGCAATTACAGAGATCATACGTTTCCTGTAGTTCATGACCAGGTTTGCACACACTGCAGCAGGGATTTTGGCCCACTCCTCCATACAGACCTTCTCCAGATCCTTCAGGTTTCGGGGCTGTCGCTGGGCAATACGGACTTTCAACTCCCTCCAAAGATTTTCTATTGGGTTCAGGTCTGGAAACTGGCTAGGCCACTCCAGGACCTTGAGATGCTTCTTACGGAGCCACTCCTTAGTTGCCCTGGCTGTGTGTTTCGGGTCGTTGTCATGCTGGAAGACCCAGCCACGACCCATCTTCAATGCTCTTACTGAGGGAAGGAGGTTGTTGGCCAAGATCTCGCGATACATGGCCCCATCCATCCTCCCCTCAATACGGTGCAGTCGTCCTGTCCCCTTTGCAGAAAAGCATCCCCAAAGAATGATGTTTCCACCTCCATGCTTCACGGTTGGGATGGTGTTCTTGGGGTTGTACTCATCCTTTTTCTTCCTCCAAACACGGCGAGTGGAGTTTAGACCAAAAAGCTCTATTTTTGTCTCATCAGACCACATGACCTTCTCCCGTTCCTCCTCTGGATCATCCAGATGGTCATTGGCAAACTTCAGACAGGCCTGGACATGCGCTGGCTTGAGCAGGGGGATCTTGCGTGCCCTGCAGTATTTTAATCCATGACGGCGTAGTGTGTTACTAATGGTTTTCTTTGAGACTGTGGTCCCAGCTCTCTTCAGGTCATTGACCAGGTCCTGCCGTGTAGTTCTGGGCTGATCCCTCACCTTCCTCATGATCATTGATGCCACACGAGGTGAGATCTTGCATGGAGCCCCAGACCGAGGGTGATTAACCGTCATCTTGAACTTCTTCCATTTTCTAATAATTGCACCAACAGTTGTTGCGTTCTCACCAAGCTGCTTGCCTATTGTCCTGTAGCCCATCCCAGCCTTGTGCAGGTCTACAATTGAACCCTGATGACCTTACACAGCTCGCTGGTCTTGGCCATTTTGGAGAGGTTGGAGTCTGTTTGATTGAGTGTGTGGACAGGTGTCTTTTATACAGGTAAAGAGTTCAAACAGGTGCAGTTAATACAGGTAATGAGTGGAGAACAGGAGGGCTTCTTAAAGAAAAACTAACAGGTCTGTGAGAGCCGGAATTCTTACTGGTTGGCAAGTGATCAAATATCATGCAATAAAATGCAAATTAATTACTTAAAAATCATACAATGTGATTTTCTGGATTTTTGTTTTAGATTCCGTCTCTCACAGTTGAAGTGTACCTAAGATAAAAAAAATTACAGACCTCTACATGCTTTGTAAGTAGGAAAACCTGCCAAATCGGCAGTGTATCAAATACTTGTTCTCCCCACTGTACATTGTAAACATTGTAAAACAATACATTTTCATGCACCTATTTGGTGTACAGTATGTGTACAGTATGTGACTATATATAGATATATATTTAGATGTAGTAGATTGATTGGAAAGTCAGAAATGTGTTATATAGTGAGTAAAGAGTTACCCTTCAGGATCTTGAGCCTTGTGAGAATGGCCATAAAGTCATCGTATTTGATCCCTCCACCAGAGCTGTACCGGTGCCATAGTGTTTGGAACGTTTCATCGTCCAAACTAAGATCTATATGACAGAGGATTTTTATCATTTACTTTTTTAAATCTGCAAATATACTCTACAAGGAGTTCAGTTTCACTATCAGGTCAGGATGTTCACAATCAAAACCAAATCCTTGTGTGGTAAATTAAGAGAAAATCAACAAAATATACAGTGTCAAGAAAATGTATGTGAACCCTTTGGAATTACCTGGATTTCTGCATAAATTGGTTGTCAAATTTGATCTGATCTTCGTCTAAGTCACAACAATAGACAATGAGACAAGATTGGAGATGTTGGTTAGAGCTACCTTGCAGCTATAAAAAAAACTCACAAAATTTGAGTTTGCTATTCACAAGAAGCATTGCCTGATGTGAACCATGCCTCAAACAAAATAGATCTCAGAAGACTTAAGATTAAGAATTGTTGACTTGCATTAAGCTGAAAAGGGCTACAAAAGTATTTCTAAAAGCCTTGATGTTCATCAGTCCACGGTAAGACAAATTGTCTATAAATTGAGAAATTTCAGCACTGTTGCTACTCTCCCTAGGAGTGGCCGTCCTGCAAAGATGACTGCAAGAGCACAGCGCAAAATGCTCAATGAGGTTAAGAAGAATCCTAGAGTGTCAGCTAAAGATGTACAGAAATCTCTGGAACATGCTAACATCTCTGTTGACGAGTCTATGATATGTAAAACACTAAACAAGAATGGTGTTCATGGGAGGACACCACGGAAGAAGCCACTGCTGTCCAAAAAAACATTGCTGCACGTCTGAAGTTTGCAAAAGTGCACAGGGATGTCCCACAGCGCTACTGGCAAAATATTCTGTGGACAGATGTAACTATAATTGAGTTGTTTGGAAGGAACACACAACACTGGAGAGAAAAAGGAACAGCACACCAACATCAAAACCACATCACAACTGTAAAGTATGGTGGAGGGAGCATCATGGTTTGGGGCTGCTTTGCTGCCTTAGGGCCTGGACAACTTGCTATCATCAACGGAAAAATGAATTCCCAAGTTTATCAAGACATTTTACAGGAGAATGTTAGGCTATCTGTCTGCCAATTGAAGCTCAACAGAAGTTGGGTGATGCAACAGGTCAACAACCCAAAACACAGAAGTAAATCAACAAAAGAATGGCTTCAACAGAAGAAAATAAGCCTTCTGGAGTGTCCCAGTCAGAGTCCTGACCTCAACCCGATTGAGATGCTGTAGCATGACCTCAAGAGAGCGGTACACACCAGACATCCCAAGAATATTGCTGAACTAAAACAGTTTTGTAAAGAGGAATGATTCAAAAATCTTCCTGACTGTTGTGCAGGTCTGATCTGCAACTACAGAAAACGTTTGGTTGAGGTTATTGCTGCCAAAGGAGGGTCAACCAATTAATAAATCCAAGGGTTCACATACTTTTCCCACCCTGCACTGTGAATGTTTTATATGGTGTGTTCAATAAAGACATGAAATAATAATAATAATTGTTTGTGTGTTATTAGTTTAAGCAGACTGTGTTTGTCTATTGTTGTGACCTAGACGAAGATCAGATAAAATTTGATGACCAATTTATGCAGAAATCCAGGTATTTCCAAAGGGTTCACATACTTTTTCTTGCCACTGTAAATACATCCTTTGATCGTAACTGTGATACATGACTAACCACGGACATCAAGGGCATTCTTCATCTGGTATTCTGTGACGAACCCTGGGTTCTGCCACTCATAGGACTCTGAGTACTCTCTCTTGGTAACAGACACATAGTGCTTTAGGTTGTGGAATTCTTTCACATCCAGTTTGCCTGATTTGTCTTTCTGAAAGGAGCTGGTTAAGGAGAAAGGATTGATGGTTGATACAGTATTGAAACCATTGTCAACCAGGGAGCCTAATGGGGCCTCAGTTGATCTACAATATAGCTCAGAAAGAAGTAAATAAATAAAAGAATTGGCAGGAAACACAAAAAAATGGTTTCGGGGAAGAAATATTAATTAATAAACTCATATAAAAGTGAACTAAAAACAGAAACAGGTGTAGGATACATCTTCTAGAACCAACAATATGTGGGCAGTTTGAAGACTTAGTGCTACAATTGAAGTAGACAATAACATATATGTATAAATTAAATACACACACACGTCATACATAATGCTTTAAATCTCAGAAACCACAACTAACATTGGTCCCGAACAGAGTGACCAAGTTCTTTCAGCTTGACCAGGAGTTCCTCAGCCGTGAGTTGCTGTGGAGACCAAAACACACAAGCATTTGATAGGATGACGGTAATATTCTCCAATTTTCACTTGCCACCTATCCACCTACTCCCACTTCACTTCATACATTCCTCATTAAACACATTATAGGTATCATTCACTTGCTACATATACATATTTACTCTTCAGTTGTCGGAGAAAAATATTTTAAACACACCTCGGGATTACTGTCCCCCTGTGAAAAGAAGTAGACAATATTTTAGAGTAAATTGTTTTGTACACATCTCAAACAAAGGTGACGATACCGCTAGCATGCACCCTGTTGGGTCTGTAGCAAAATAATGAAAGCCAAATCATTGTTGCAGCCACTACTGGCCCATGTACTTATTGCAAGGTATTACTGAATTAAACAACTTGGAGAAACTACTGATTTATTAAAAGTGGTGACTTAATAAGGGTTAAAAAATGACTAGAGTATCGGTACCTACTCTTACGCATGACTCCTCTGGAAAGGATTCACAGCTCAGATCATCAGGCCAGGACATCCCAAACTTATTCAACACACTGTCACACCCCAGTTTGGCTCTCTCACAAAGGGATCTGCAAGGGCGCTGCACCTCCCCTTCCACACACTGGGGAGCGTAGACAGAACACAGAAAGAAGCGGATATCCACAGAACAAGTCAATTTCAAAACATACTCCATTTGAGCCATCTTAACGGCCGCCTCCGCCTGTTTTTTGTGCCCCAGCAGATTTGGCATGGCCGTCAGGTTGTAGGAGATGCCCTGGCACAGTGGAATGGTGATTGGCTGGCAGGGGCCCTCAGGGGACGGAGCACTGGTCACCCCACACTGAAGAGGAAACAACAAAATACCTCATATTCACCAATCAGCAATAATTATTATTGAAGGATGTTTACCTTTACTTCACCAGGCAAAACTGATTGAGGTTTCCTTTCTTTCCTTTCCTCGCCAAACATTTTGATATTGACAATTTATGTTTAAAGGGGCACTTTACCCTTTTTAAACATGTAATTTATTATCTGGTGTGCATCATGTGACTTTGACCAACTATGAGCAGGCAAAGGAAACTGAAACTAATTTTCCTAACCTTTACCTGCCCTGATCATAGTTGTTTAAATAACGATGCAGTGTAGTGGTGTGCTGGTTGGAGCCTGGTATTGAATCTGTAAGTTGATACACTATGTATACAAAAGTATGTGGACACCCCTTCAAATTAGTGGATTTAGCTATTTCAGATACACCAATTGCTGACAATAAAATTGAGGACACAGCCATGCCATCTCCATAGACAAACATTGGCAGTAGAATGGCCTTACTGAAGAGCTCAGTGACCTTCAACGTGTCACCGTCATAGGACGCTATCTTTCCAACAAGTCAGTTTGTCAAATTTCTGCACTGCTAGAGCTGCCCCGGTCAACTGTAAGTGCTGTTATTGTGAAGTGGAAACTTCTAGAAGCAGCAACAAAGGCTCAGCCACAAAGTGGTAGTCCACACAAGCTCACAGAATGGCACTCCAAGTGCTGAAGCTTGAAGCACGTAAAAATCATCTGTCCTCAAAGAACGGGACTCTGAGTGCTGAAGTGCAACGTCAGCACAAGAACTGTTCATCGGGAGCTTCATGAAATGGGTTTGCATGGCCGCACATAGGCCTAAGATCAGCATGCGCAATGCCAAGCGTCGGCTGGAGTGGTGAAAAGCTTGCTGCCATTGGACTCTGGAGCAGTGGAAACTTGTCTGTGGAGTGATGAATCACACTTCACAATCTGGCAGTCCAACAGACGAATCTGGGTTTGGCGGATACCAGGAGAATGCTACCTGCTCCAATACATAGGGCCAACTCCTTATTTTGCAATCTGTTTTAAAAACTATATCTCTCTGTTCCAGGTCTCTTTCATGAGTTACAGACATTTGTTTTGAATCACCTCTTGTTTTGATGCTTTAAAAACATTTTTTATGTATATATATATAGATATATATATATATATATATATATATATATATATAATATCTTTATTCCATATTTCATATTGTTGATTACATGTTGCTAGTTGTTTCGGATCAAAAAGAGGTGATTAACAAACATACAATACATTACAACACATGTACAGTTCATAGTACAAAACGATAGAGAAGGATTAAAAGGAATTGAAAAGTCAAGAATCCTCCATCCAGGCTATTTCATTTTCCAATTCATATAAATTATATTTTTTCAAATGTAGCTGTATTTCTTTTAGAATTCAGATTAAGATATAGAGTGAACAAAAGTATAAATGCAACATGTAAAGTGTTCGTCCCATGTTTCATGAGCTGAAATAAAATATCCCTGAAATGTTCCATACACACAAAAAGCTTTTCTCTCAAATGTTGTGCACAAATGTGTTTAAATCCCTGTTAGTGAGCATTTCTCCTTTTCCGAGATAATCCATCCACCTGACAAGTGTAGCATATCAAGAAGCTGATTAAACAACATGATCATTACACAGGTGCACTTTGTGCTTGGGACAATAAAAGGCCACTGTGCAGTTTTGTCATGCAAAACAATGCCACAGATGTCTCAAGTTGAGGGAGCGTGCAATTGACATGCTGACTGCAGGAATGTCCACCAAAGCGGTTGCCAGAGACTTGAATGCTAATTTCTCTACCACCAGCCGCCTCCAACGTCTTCTTAGAGAATTTAGCAGTACATCCAACGTAGCTCACAACCGCAGACCACGTGTATGGCGTTGTGTGGGCGAGCATTTAGCTGATGTCAACGTTGTGAACAGAGTGCAGTGGGGTTATGGTATGGGCAGGTATAAGCAATGGACAATGAACACAATTGCATTTTATCAATGGCAATTTGAATGCACAGAGATACCGTGATGAGATCCTGAGGTCCATTGTCGTGCCATTCATCCACCACCATCACCTCATGTTTCAGCATAATGCACTACCCCCATGTTGCAAGGATTTGTACACAAGCTTAACACCTTCTTCGCCAGCTTTGAGGATAACACAGTGCCACCGACATGGTCCGCTCCCAAGGACTGTGGGCTCTCGTTCTCCGTGGCCGATTTGAGTAAGACATTTAAGCGTGTTGACCCTCACAAGGCTCAGGCAGTATCCTTAGCCACTTCTCAGAGCATGCGCAGACCATATGGCTGGAGTCGTTAGGACATGTTCAATCTCTCCCTATCCCAGTCTGCTGTCTCCACTTGCGTCAAGATGTCCACCATTGTTCCTGTACTCAAGAAAGCTAAGGTAACTGAATTAAATGACTATTGCCCCGTAGCACTCACTTCTGTCATCATGAAGTGCTTTGAGAGGCTAGTTAAGGATCATATCACCTCCATCTTACCTGACGCCCTAGACCCTCTGTAATTTGCATACTGACCCAATAGATCCACAGACGATGCAATTGCCATTGCACTACACACTGCCCTATCCCATCTGGACAAGAGGAATACCTATGTAAGAATGCTGTTCATTGACTATAACTCAGCCTTCAACATCATAGTACCCTCCAAGCTCATGGCCCAGGGTCTGAACCCCGCCCTGTGCAACTGGGTCCTGGAATTCCTGATGGGCCGCCTCCCAGGTGGTGAAGGTAGGAAACAACACCTCGACTACGCTGATCCTCAACACAGGGGCCCCACACGGGTGGGTGCTCAGCCCCCTCCTGTACTCCCTGTTCAACCATAACTCCGTGGCAACGCACGCCTCTAACTCAATCATCAAGTTTGCAGACGACACAACAGTATTAGGCCTGATTACAACAATGACGAGACAGCCTACAGGGAGGAGGTGAAGGTCCTAGCGGAGTGGTGGCAGGAAAATAACTCTCCCTCAACAAAATGAAGGAGCTGATCGTGGACTTCAGGAGACAACAGAGAGAGCATTCCCCTATTCACGTCGACGGGACGGCAGTGGAGAAGACAATGTGGTGAAGAAGGCGCAACAGCGCCTCTTCAACCTCAGGAGGCTGAAGAAATTTGGCTTGGCCCCTAAGACCCTCACAAACATTTATAGATGTACAATTGAGAGCATCCTGTCGGGCTGTATCACCGCCTTGTAAGACAACTGCACTGCTGCAACCACAGGGCTCTCCAGAGGATGGTACGGTCTTTCC
This sequence comes from Oncorhynchus mykiss, assembly GCF_013265735.2. NCBI lineage: Eukaryota > Metazoa > Chordata > Actinopteri > Salmoniformes > Salmonidae > Oncorhynchus > Oncorhynchus mykiss. The sequence goes on along the minus strand of NC_048566.1, from coordinate 31,212,654 downwards.
AGTGGCGATTTTAGCATATAAATCTTGGTGGGGCAAAAAAATGTATAAATAAATGTATGCATGCCAGCAAAGGCACTACACAACACAACACTAAACAATACATTCATTGCACTATAATGGTGACAAACGGTGCCCACAAACTGTTAGGGCCTAAATAAAGCTGTCCCAACAGCAGACCCAACACCTTACCACTGCTACATCCTGGCTATCAGCTGAGCCTTGTCTGGCAGCGAAACAGTTCATTCAACCTCATTTACTGACTTTTTATAAACATAGCTGATATGGCTGACTTGCTAAAAAATTGTGGTTTCTACTGACAATTGAGAAGTACAAACTATGGCATAAGGGTACAATACATAGTGCCAACTGTAAAGTTTGGTGGAGGAGGAATAATGGTCTGGGGCTGTTTTTCATGGTTTGGGCTAGGCCTCTTAGTGAACGGAAATCTTAACGCTACAGAATACAATTAGTTGTAAATGAGAACATGTTCTCAACTAGCCTACCTGGTTAAATAAAGGTGAAATATACAGTGGGGCAAAAAAGTATTTAGTCAGCCACCAATTGTGCAAGTTCTCCTACTTAAAAAGATGAGAGAGGCCTGTAATTTTCATCATAGGTACACTTCAAATATGACAGTCAAAATGAGAAAAAAAATTCCAGAAAATCACATTGTAGGATTTCTAATGAATTTATTTGCAAATTATGGTGGAAAATAAGTATTTGGTCACCTACAAACAAGCTAGATTTCTGGCTCTCACAGACCTGTAACAACTTCTTTAAGAGGCTCCTCTGTCCTCCACTCGTTACCTGTATTAATGGCACCTGTTTGAACTTGTTATCAGTATAAAAGACACCTGTCCACAACCTCAAACTGTCACACTCCAAACTCCACTATGGCCAAGACCAAAGAGCTGTCAAAAGACACCAGAAACAAAATTGTAGACCTGCACCAGGCTGGGAAGACTGAATCTGCAATAGGTAAGCAGCTTGGTTTGAAGAAATCAACTGTGGGAGCAATTATTAGGAAATGGAAGACATACAAGACCACTGATAATCTCCCTCGATCTGGGGCTCCACGCAAGATCTCACCCCATGGGGTCAAAATGATCACAAGAACGGTGAGCAAAAATCCCAGAACCACACGGGGGGACCTAGTGAATGACCTGCAGAGAGCTGGGACCAAAGTAACAAAGCCTACCATTAGTAACACACTACGCCGCCAGGGACTCAAATCCTGCAGTGCCAGACGTGTTCCCCTGCTTAAGCCAGTACATGTCCAGGCCTGTCTGAAGTTTGCTAGAGAGCATTTGGATCATCCAGAAGAAGAATGTCATATGGTTAGATGAAACCAAAATATAACTTTTTGGTAAAAACTCAACTCGTCGTGTTTGGAGGACACAGAATGCTGAGTTGCATCCAAAGAACACCATACCTACTGTGAAGCATGGGGGTGGAAACATCATGCTTTGGGGCTGTTTTTCTGCAAAGGGACCAGGACGACTGATCCGTGTAAAGGAAAGAATGAATAGGGCCATGTATCGTGAGATTTTGAGTGAAATCCTCCTTCTATCAGCAGGGGCATTGAAGATGAAACGTGGCTGGGTCTTTCAGCATGACAATGATCCCAAACACACCACCCGGGCAACGAAGGAGTGGCTTCGTAAGAAGCATTTCAAGGTCCTGGAGTGGCCTAGCCAGTCTCCAGATCTCAACCCCATAGAAAATCTTTGGAGGGAGTTGAAAGTCCGTGTTGCCCAGCAACAGCCCCAAAACATCACTGCTCTAGAGGAGATCTGCATGGAGGAATGGGCCACAATACCAGCAACAGTGTGTGAAAACCTTGTGAAGACTTCTAGAAAACGTTTGACCTCTGTCATTGCCAACAAAGGGTATATAACAAAGTATTGAGATAAACTTTTGTTATTGACAAAATACTTATTTTCCACCATAATTTGCAAATAAATTCATAAAAAATCCTACAATGTGATTTTCAGGATTTTTTTTTCTCATTTTGTCTGTCATTGTTGAAGTGTACCTATGATGAAAATTACTGGCATCTCTCATCTTTTTAAGTGGGAGAACTTGCACAATTGGTGACTGACTAAATACTTTTTTGCCCCACTGTATATATATATATTTTTAAATCTAGACAATTCTGTGCTTCCAACTTTATGGCAACAACATGACAATGCCCCTGTGCAAAAGGTGAAGTCCATACATAAATGGTTTGTCGAGATTGGTGTGGAAGAACTTGACTGGCCTGCACAGAGCCCTGACCTCAACTCCATTGAACACCTTTGGGATGAATTGGAACGTCGACTGTGAGCAAGGCCTAATCGCCCAACGTCAGTGCCCGACCTCACTTATGCTCTTGTGGCTGAATGGAAGCAAGTCCCTGTAACAATGTTCCAACATCTAGTGGAAAACCTTCCCAGAAGAGTGGAGGCTGTTATAGCAGCAAAGGGGGGACCAACTCCATATTAATGCCCATGATTTTGGAATTAGATACTTAATGAGCAGGTGCCCACATACTTTTGGTCATGTAGTGTACATGCTGGAAAGTGACTTACATGTTCACAAGATTCCGTTGCGAAGGTGTCACACTCAAACTGACTGGGCCACTGAAAACCAAACTTGTTCATTAGCACCTCACAGTCCTTTCTGGCTAGCTCACACAGAGCTCTGTAGGGTGGGCGGGCTTTCCCTGAAACACACTCTGGAGTGTAGACGGAGCACAGGAAAGCCTGAAGGTGAGGAGAACACTGCACCTTTACCAGAGGGTAAAACTGATACAATTCTAAACCAGCGACCTCCTGTGTGGAGTGGTTTAATAGGTTGGGCATTATAGTGTCCTTGTAGGGCAGGTCCTTGCAGAGAGGGATGATGATTGGCTCACAGGTTCCTGCAGGGTTTGGTGCAGGGATACTCTCTTGGCCCTGAAAGCAATGAACATCATTTTGTCATATGCTATATGCATTATGGTGAGGAATGACACAACATCTGGGAAGGTTTTCAGTTATAGAACCAGAATTATACTTCAAAAATCCACTTCCTACTACTCTATGCAGGACAGCCTACAGGCATACAGCAGTCCTGAATCAGATATGTCCCTACAATGACAAGATGAACACATCCTAATGCTACTTACGTTGGCACAGGATTGTTTGGGGTAAGCCTCACATCTGATCTTCTCTGGCCAGTTTAGACCCTTCTCTCTTAGAACAGGCTCACATTCATTCTTCACCCTCTCACAGAGCCAACTGCAGGGTGGAATCTTGTCATCCAACACACACTCAGGTGAAACAACGCCACATAGGAAAACTGTGACCTCTGGAGAGCAGCCAGTCTTCACGATCTGACGAAGCTGCCTCAGGTCGTAGCCCCTGGTTTGGCGGGTTGGATTGATGGTCGTGTTGTAACCAACATCTTGACAAAAGTCCACGGTCACTGGATGGCAGGACTGCTTGCTGTGTGCAGCCTGCACAAAGAGCAACAATCTGAAGACCAACAGGACCCAAGTCTCCATGACCCTGTGCTGTAATAACAACTACAGTAGTAGCTAACCTCAAAGTTTCCTAAATGCTGATCAAATGAATCCAAAATGGTTTGGAGAGCCGACCTAATATGTATTTCTGGAGTGCACTGCTTTGCTGTAGAATATTCAAGTGGGTGTATTTTCACTGTTTTGAGTCCAGACCTTTATTTCTGTGAAACTCCACATCAGGAAGTGATTATGATTGTGTGTCCTAGGACATTGAGTGCCTGCTTTTTGGGGGTTTTGCAATATCTGGAGAAGAACTTGAATCAAGGAATCGAAACCACAAAAACAAACAAACAGTAACAAATGGATTACTTGCAATGTACTATTAACATAAGGCCAGCAATCATTATGTGCATTACACTGTGAGAACTGTGTTTGTGTTATGGATTCCTGTGAAAGTGAAGTTAATCACTTCATGCAGCTCACTCTACCCATCCCCCAATCTGCACCTCAAATCTCAGTGACCAGGCCACTGATAGGTTGCTAAGGGGCTTGACAACTGCCAGTCCTCATTATTTTGCAATCTGATTTAAAAACTATATCTCTCTGTTCCTGTTCTCTTTCATGAGTTACAGACATTTGTTTTGAATCATCTCTTGTTTTGTTGCTTTTTTTCTTTATTGTTTAAAAAATATAATATCTTTATTCCATATTTCATATTGTTGATTACATGTTGCTAGTTGTTTCGGACCAAAAAGAGGTGATTAACAAACATACAATACATTACATCACATTTACAGTTCATAATACAAAACGATAGAGAAGGATTAAAAGGAATTGAAAAGTCAAGAATCCTCCATCCAGCCTATTTCATTTTCCAATTCATATAAATTATATTTTTTCAAATGTAGCTGTATTTCTTTTACAATTCAGATTAAGATATATACTGAACAAAAGTATAAATGCAACATGTAAAGTGTTCATCCCATGTTTCATGAGCTGAAATAAAATATCCCTGAAATGTTCCATACACACAAAAAGCTTTTCTCTCAAATGTTATGCACAAATGTGTTTAAATCCCTGTTAGTGAGCATTTCTCATTTGCCGAGATAATCCATCCACCTGACAAGTGTGGCATATCAAGAAGCTGATTAAACGACATGATCATTGCACAGGTGCACCTTGTGCTTGGGACAATAAAAGGCCACTGTGCAGTTTTGTCACGCAAAACAATACCTCAGATGTCTCAAGTTGAGGGAGCGTGCAATTGACATGCTGACTGCAGGAATGTCCACCAAAGAGGTTGCCAGAGAATTGGATGCTAATTTCTCTACCATAAGCCGCCTCCAATGTCTTCTTAGAGAATTTGGCAGTACATCCAACGTGGCTCACAACCGCAGACCACGTGTATGCGTTGTGTGGGTGAGCGTTTTGCTGATGTCAACGTTGTGAACAGAGTGCAGTGAGGTTATGGTATGGGCAGGTATAAGCAATGGACAACGAACACAATTGCATTTTATCAATGGCAATTTGAATGCACAGAGATACCGTGATGAGATTCTAAGGTCCATTGTTGTGCCATTCATCCACCACCATCACCTCCTGTTTCAGCATAATGCACTACCCCCATGTCGCAAGGATTTGTACACAAGCTAAACGCCTTCTTCGCCAGCTTTGAGGATAACACAGTGCCACTGACGTGGTCCGCTCCCAAGGACTGTGGGCTCTCGTTCTCCGTGGCCGATTTGAGTAAGACATTTAAGCGTGTTGACCCTCGCAAGGCTACTGGCTCAGACTGTAACCTTTGCCACTTCTCAGAGCATGCGCAGACCAGATGGCTGGAGTCGTTACGGACATATTCAATCTCTCCCTATCCCAGTCTGCTGTCTCCACTTGCGTCAAGATGTTCACCATAGTTCCTGTACTCAAGAAAGCGAAGGTAACTGAACTAAATGACTATCGCTCTGTAGCACTCACTTCTGTCATTATGAAGTGCTTTGAGAAGCTAGTTAAGGATCATATCACCTCCATCTTACCTGACGCCCTAGACCCACTGTAATTTGCATACTGCCCCAATAGATCCACAGATGATGCAATTGCCATTGCCCTACACATTCCCTATCCCATCTGGATGAGGAATACCTATGCACGAATGCTGTTCATTGACTATAACTCAGCCTTCAACACCATAGTACCCTCCAAGCTCATCATTAAGCTCGGGGCCCAGGGTCTGAACCCCGCCCTGTGCAACTGGGTCCTGGAATTCCTGATGGGCCGCCCCCCAGGTGGTGAAGGTAAGAAACAACACCTCCACTACGCTGATCCTCAACACAGGGGCCCCACACGGGTGGGTGCTCAGCCCCCTCCTGTACTCCCTGTTCAACCATAACTCCGTGGCAACGCACGCCTCTAACTCAATCATCAAGTTTGCAGACGACACAACAGTATTAGGCCTGATTACAACAATGACGAGACAGCCTACAGGGAGGAGGTGAAGGTCCTAGCGGAGTGGTGCTAGGAAAATAACTCTCCATCAACAAAACAAAGGAGCTGAGAGAGAGCGAGCATTCCCCTATTCACATCAACGGGACGGCAGTGGAGAAGACAGTGTGGGGAAGAAGGTGCAACAGCGCCTCTTCAACCTCAGGAGGCTGAAGAAATTCGGCTTGGCCCCTAAGACCCTCACAAACTTTTATAGATGTACAATTGAGAGCATCCTGTCGGATTGTATCACCGCCTTGTACGACAACTGCACTGCTGCAACCACAGGGCTCTCCAGAGGGATGGTACGGTCTGCTCTGTGGCGATTTTAGCATATAAATCTTGGTGGGGCAAAAAAATGTATAAATAAATGTATGCATGCCAGCAAAGGCACTACACAACACAACACTAAACAATACATTCATTGTACTATAACGGTGACAAACGGTGCCCACAAACAGTTAGGACCTACATAAAGCTGTCCCAAAAGCAGTCCCAACACCTTACCACTGCTACACCTGGCTATCAGCGGAGCCTTGTCTGGTAGCGAATCAGTTAATTCAGCCTCATTTACTGCCTTTTTAAAAAACATAGCTGATATGGCTGACCTGTTAAAAATTGTGGTTTCTACTGACAATTGAGAAGTATAGACTATGACATAAGGGAAGGACAATCCGTAATTTCAATTGAGACATTAATGAGCGAGCTAGGATGGATGTTGTCAATATAACTATTTGTTCAGCACTTTTGAAATGTACAGCGATAGAATTCAGAACATGGGCTGTTCTTACCGTATTCTCCCTGTACACCAAGTCAGAACCGTAGGATAAATAACGGTGCCATATAAGCAGACAATGAAAGCTCTTACAATATTTGATGATTACATTTCTCTAAAACAGGCTATAGGCTACATGTGCACGTGCACCACCAAGTCAGAACAGTAGGGAAAAGAGGGGAAAGGGGACCAAATGATTAGCGCGAGGCACATGGGCTACTAACAGCTTACTACACAACATAGACAACATACACAACATTAGTATTACTTTCTTAGCTACAGTATGCATATCTCCCTGGCACATCATTTATGCAGCAACATACAATACATTTTTGGACTCATCTTGTTGTGCTCACTTCCTTCCAAACCACTCAATGTTGAATTTGCAATTTACATCTTGTTGTGTATATCCAATAAGCACCGATTCGTTTCATCTATAATTTCTCTTCATTATTTCTCTTCATATGACAAGGATTGAAAAGGATTTGCCAGTAGATTGTCGACTTGATTCATGATGATGACTTCTAGCTAAGATTTTGAAAGTATGATTTTGACATGATCAGTCCAATCAAAGCTACTATACATATAACGAGATTTGACGTCATTTTATCTGTGGCCAATGACCTTGAGCCTTCTTGGATGGGCAATTCTAATGTATCTCTATGTCAATACCCAAAAGGCTAACATTTTCGAGGTATCCCCTTAGACTATGCGGTGACGTAGTTTCCTCATGAGTGACAGAACACTGAGCCAATCACGGCGCAAAGCTCCGTACACTGAGCTGGGCTGAAACACCTGTATTTTGGAGCTGCCTTACTCAAGAAAACAAAAAAGAGACCGTGTTTGTATGTGGCTTTATTAACTCAAATATGTATATATATTTGTAATTGTTTGCAAACTGATATGTGACACATATTAATGCCAAAATAACATTTAAAACAGGCAAGCCCCAAAAAATCTAAATGAGTGGTCGCCGCTGGGTATGTCCAACGCATCACCGGGGATACTGCCTGCCCTGCAGGACACCTACAGCACGATGTAACAGGAAGACCAAAAAGATCATCAAGGATATCAACCACTCGAGCCACTACCTGTTCACCCCGTTATCATTCAGAAGGCGAGGTCAGTACAGGTGCATCAAAGCTGGGACCAAGAGACTGAAAAATAGCTTCTACAGTATCACACTGTTAAATAGCCATGACTACCGGCTACCACCTGGTTACTCAACCCTGCACCTTAGCACCTTAAGAGGCTGCTGCCCTATGTTCTACATAGACATGGAATCACTGGTCACTTTAAATTGAACACTAGTCACTTTAATGTTTACATACTGTTAAACTAATTTCATATACTGTATTCTACTGTATTTTAGTCAATGCCACTCAGACATTGCTCATCCTAATATTTATATATTTCTTAATTCCATTCTTTTACTTTTAGATTTGTGTGTATTATTATGAATTGTTGGATACTACTGCACTGTTGGAGCTAGTAACACAAGCATTTCGCTACACACGCAATAACGTCTGCTAAATATGTGTATGTGACCAACAAAATTTGATTTGATCATCCTTGGAAGCTGAAAATGTCAATTTTTTTCAATGGTCTGCATACTCACCAGACATGTTACCCATTGAACGTGTTTGGGATGTTCTGGATCTACGTGTACAACAGTGTGTTCCAGTTTCCGACGATATCCAGGAACTTCGCACAACCATCCAAGAAGAGCGGGACAACATTCCACAGGACACAATCAACAGACTGATCAACTGTATGCGAAGGAGATGTGTTGCGCTGCACAACAGAAACTGACAGGTTCTGGTCCCTGCCCTACCTTTTTTTTAAGGTATCTGTGACCAACAGATGCATATCTGTATTCCCAGTCATGTGAAATCCATAGATTAGGGTCTAATGATTTCCTTACATGAACTATAACTCAGTAAAATATTTTAAATTGTGGCGTTTATATTTTTGTTCCGTGTAATTTAAATATTTCCGTGTAGGCCTATCTAAATACTTACATTAGATTTTTTTAAATCCTGTTATTCTGGACTTCATAATGTCCGACAAGTCAATGTCAGTTTAATAAAATTTTCAGTTCACATATTTCTAACTTCAATTCATTTATCATATCTTTGTTTTCTAGACATTTCACAGACATTTCATATTAAGGGCCATCATTGGGAGGTAGTGATGGAGGAGAAGAGGGGCACGGTATTCACTTTCATTGGTGTCGTCTTCATCTCTCTCATGTTCCCTTTTGGCCTCACGCTCACTGCTGTCACTTTCTTCTTCACCGTCGCTCGGGATGGAGTTGGAAGACTGGTGGGTGACGTCTACTTCAGCGCTCGGGTGGACGACCTTACTAGTTCCATTTCTTTCTTCTTAGGCCGTCTCAACTCTCTCTCTCCCGGGCTCACTCTCTGTCACAGCTCCTGGAGAAGCAGCGGGTGACGGCACACAGTGCCACAGCGTGAGTTGTAGTCTTGCTGATGGTCTAGGGTGCTGGGTCTAATGCTGCGGGCTCACTTTCTCTTTATCCCGTTTCGTCAAGCCTTGGATTAGAGGCTGGACCTCTTCTTACCATGCCCGCATAGGACACTGGGCATTGGAAGGTGTGACCTTCACCTCCACATAGGCTGTACATCCCTTCTTCAGTAAAGTCTTTTGCATTGCGGCCCAGTCCAGCCCATAATGTTTTATGACAATCTCTGACCTGATGGTCCAGACTCTGACAGATGTAGCAGCGATGGGTCTGACCTTGATAACCGACTCTCCCAATGTTTTTTTATTTATTTTACCTTTATTTAACTAGGCAAGTCAGTTAAGAACAAATTCTTATTTTCAATGACGGCCTAGGAACAGTGGGTTAACTGCCTGTTCAGGGGCAGAACGACAGATTTGTACCTTGTCAGCTCTGGGGTTTGAACTTGCAACCTTCCGGTTACTAGTCCAACGCTCGAACCACTAGGGACCCATTGCGGTTGAGTTTAGGATCTGTACTGGAAATCTGTTGATTTTCCACAAATGTACTTTGTACCTTCTGACCCCATACCAGATCCCAAACTTGTCTAGTTGCTTGTAGACAGGCTGTATAATTTCGCAGGTTTAGGAAAAGCTCTACATCTTGGTCCACAATTTCTCCTGTAAAGAACTCAACAAAAATGGTCTTTATATCTAGCTCAATATGGGACCCAGTCTTTCCACTTTGGATGTGAGGAGTGGGCAGACTGGACCTCCAGGAAACGACAGAGTGGAAGTTCTGCCTGCTCAAGTCATAGCCTCCTCAGTCTCTCTCCAAGTGGACAAGAGTGATGGTCAGAAGTGAGTGATGTTGACATTTTAGAAACCATAAAATCACTCGTAAGTTAAATCAATTATTTTCTGGATTCATACCTTGTTCTATTATTCTTATTTTCCCATGGAGAGTGCATGTGGACCTACAGTGTGAAATGCTGATAATGCTCACTCGATTTAATTGAACTGTCACCAAGACCTAATAGGAAAACAGCAGATCATCAGAGGTGTATTCCACATATATGGTTGTGTTTATTACTCTCTTTCACATACAGACAAAATTACTCCCAGCTATATTTAGGGATATATTGATTATCATGATGAATAGTAAAGACTTTCAACAGTGACATAATATACAGAACATGCAGTGGTGACACGGGTTTATAGGCACACCTAGTGGTTAAAGTTGGCAAATATTCCAGTTTCCTAAGGTAATGTTACAATTTTATAGCAACTTCCTATTTCAAAACTTCCTATTTAGTCATGTTTGTATAAAAGCAATCAAAAAATGCAAGCGATTTGTGAGTATCAAAAATACATGTCAGAATTAATTTTTACACATGCTAAATTGTAAATATTATGGGAGTTAAGAGGTAGTCCCTCAGATGTTTTTCTGCTCTGTCTCTTCATGTGCTCATCGTGCACTGGATGAACTGAGAGAGAGAGAGAGAGAGAGAGAGAGAGATTATAATACTTAACATTTAAGAAGGGGCCATTTACAGTAAGTGCTTACAACAAGGAAGAGGATCTGAAAATAAAATGTAAGAGATTTGAAAGACTTACATCATCGTATGGAAATGTGGCCATTCCCTGTCCAGCTTGGTCCCGCTTTCGGAACAAATCTGTAGCAAACATACAGAGATAAACTATTACCAAACAACCACATATACAATAGTCATAGTGATAATGGACAAGTGATCAAAACAGTCCACTCACCAGTCAGGGTTCTGAGTTTCACACAACAAGCTACGTAGTCATCAAAGGTGATCTTCCCCTGAGAACTGAATCTCTTGATGATGCAGTTCATGGCTTGTGGGCTCAGTCTGTAGCCTGTAACACACAAACAAACATGTCAAATGAACATATCATCACTTATTGTGTATACACATATAAACGAATACACCCTTTGTGCTTGTACGTACCCATGGAAGTGACTGCCTGGTGCATCTCCTGGGGGTCCACGGTCCCACTCTGGTCACGATCAATGGACATGAAGTGCTGCTTCCAGCCATTGAGCACGGTCCACAGCTCCTTGAACTCGTTGAAGCCCATAGTACATGACATGTCTCTCTGAGGGGTCGCTTCAGTCAAGGAACAGGAACAGCAGTGACCTCACAACCTTACCTCAAACATGAATATAGACGGCTAAAGGTTTCCTGAATCATTTCAATATTTAGATGATGTTGTCCTGATATATCTAGTTGTTTTTTCCCCATTCAAGAAAAATCCATGGAACACAGTCATACAATGTGAGAGGACTTTCTGCAAACTCTGAATGCACAAAAAAACTGTCACTTACGCATATTCCATCTCATATTATTGTCCTGGTAGCTAGTAGGGACCATAGTATTTTAAAAATCTGTGTGTCTGTACTGACTGGTTAGTCAAGGATACATCCAGCATGTTGATCATCAGTCTGCAGGTCTCCAGGTTAAAAGCTGTCAGAGATAAGATAACAGTTCATCAAACCACAGGCAGCTCTCCATACAATGTAAAGAATAGAATAAAACAAAATACTGCATTGAAAAATGACTGGGAGTTTGCGGTTGCCGTCGGTCTTGTACATGGTGTCACTCTTACGTTTGTAGCCACCAGAGAAGTTAGCCTGTGTGAGGCATTGCTGGAGCTCTTCCGCTGATATGTGCCCATCCTTCCAATGTCAAAACATATAGGGGAAAAAATACTTACTGAGACCAAAACAATGCATTTTTAGATGACAGTAAGCTGTTTTGACTGTGTTGAGACTAGCAGATAGCTCAATATGTCAATCTGTAAGTCTTATTACCTGGCCTGCAACAGCAGCAAAATATCCATAGAGAGGGTCTTGCTGCTGACCAGGGTATCCTCCAAAGCCAGGTCCACCAGGGGGGTGGCCACCAGCAGGGGCACCTCCATACTGCGAGACAGACAGACAATGATTTATAGAGAAACAGACAGACAATGATTTAGAGAGAGAAAGAGAAACAGTAAACACGATAAGGTTACTATGAAACAGTTAGTGACAACATAGGTCAAGTGCCATGAAAGTGACCAAAGTTGAACATCCCAATGACTCACTCTGAACCACCTAACCAATAGTCAAAAGACAACAGACAATTGTGTCTCAAATCAGTGCAAGGTGCTGAGAATTATTTAATATAGATTATTTATTCCAATCAGCAAGAGTGCCAAACTGCACTTCGGCCAGCAACACCAGGACAGTGAGTCCCAGCTATTATGTGTGCCTGACCACTCCCAGGGTTGGGTGAACTGAGTTCATTCAAAACCAGTACTTCTATAGACCTATACGCTACTGAACTTGTTATACAAAGTATAGGCCCTATAATCAATCATAGTAGAGCTAACATTTGCACTTCATGTTATCTTTTGATCAGCTCAGATTGTTACATTGTAAGAGTGTCTCTGTTGTATCCAACAAGCCTCTTCACTCCGGGAACAACAGGCCTCCCTGGAGGCTAAAGCGCATAAAGCATAAAATATCTGCTACGGCTTGCCAATGGTAGAGATTCGTTGGCAGGCAGGCCTACAAATTGTATTAGATACAACAAATACTCTACTGTATTCGGAAAACACTGTGCAATATACGCTTGTTATATTATGTAGGATATTATGTCGATTTGCAGTTCTACTTCCGGACAACTAAACGGTCCTGCCGATACCCATTTATTTTCATATTTGTGTAGAAGACACTTGTCTGTAAGATCTTACCCCTCCTGGGTATCCGCCTGCGGGAGCACCATATCCAGGATAACTCATTTCTATGAATGAAAAGAATAAGACTGTGAAACCAACTGGCAATAAAGTATCCACTTCCACGACTTGCCCTTCTTGACACACAAGGGGAGTGTCGGCTGTCCTGCTTTACAATAAGCAATGGGAGGGATGAATTTGAGTTCTAAGCTGTTGTCTTTGGGAACCTTTATTTGGAGTAAAAGAGTGGATGTAGTTGAATAGAAGTCAAAGTATAAACTTTTACCAGAGTATGTTTTGCTAAAATGAAATGAACACTCGAGGAAGTAAATGGTATATTCCAGGCACATTCCAGTATTTTATGTTTCATTCACGCCCATCACCTCAACGCACTAGTCCCTGATTGGCCTTGCATTAACATGTGACCAGCTGCCTGCCAATCATGTAACAATAATACTTGTCAACGAAGATAAATGCAACGCTGACTAATAAAGTAATACTATAGATAGTAGTTGTGCTTATAGTAATAGATTTGCATACAGATTTTTCAAAAAAATGTAAACAAGTGAATATAATGCCAAATTGTGAGTTGTCTCAATTGTTACTGTGTCTTACTATTGTGCTAAACATTACTTTCACCAGGCCAGCCATTGCATTGGGTATTGTATTTTTTGTATATATTATGTGTGAGTGTGCATGTTCCTAATGCTACTGCACAGCATTAACTGTCCCACAGGCTAATAATGTTGTATTGTATTTGTGTTGTATTGTAATACAGTAAGACCACCAAGAGTCATCATTACATCATTACACAAGATCAGAAACACTCGTCTCAGAACCATTAGGGTGCGCTTTCTTTTTGGACAGGAAACGCTGAATCGTGCCTCCACTGAAAAGCTATTCTGCGGCTGACAGGATCAGAGGGCACTGCTGCGGAGCCCATGCAGCGCCAGTCCATGGACAAATCTGGCTCATCTCTAGCCTACAGACCTGCCTTTATCGACTAGGGAATCAAACACGCAAAGTGATTCTTCTTTGCCTTGGTATACAGTAGAAGCCCTGACTGAGATGTATGGACAGAACCCTAACTGGTTGTGGTCGAACGGAGCGCCTCTACGCCACCAAGGGCACCTGGGCAGACTTGGCTCAGCAACCCTGAGGCAATGGGAGGATGAGGAAGAAGGAAAAGAGGAAGAACATGCAATTTGGACCAGGGAGCACCCAGCAATCTGTTGCTATTCTACAAGTAAGAGTGAGGTGTATGAGGTAACTGTGAGAGAATATTGCTGGCTCATTGCAAAATAGTACAGGGGACTCTTTCATTGTTTGTCTGTTTCAACCCTGTTTTTCCTGTTTTAGGTTTGTTTTCAAGTGGCATGCCTTGTTGTCTTGGGGTAAACAGGGTTTATGCTGGTTTGTATCAATTAACATTATGTTTTCCCAATGGTGCTATTCTGGTTTTGCTTACCTACCACTCCCTCAGTGCTTGCCAGTGTGGCCAGATGACTTGTGACTAAGAGCCTTGCCCAAACTCAGCAGGCCCATTGGCAGGCCAAAGAGACAGCAGGACCAAACACGTGATACAACGACAGACTGCAACAGAACAGCATCCAACCTTCCATCATCCCTTCTCACCACACCTCACTGTTATCGCTCCTCCATCTCATCCCTTCCCCTCCTATCTCTTTATCCACGTTTCAGTCTTCATCTCCCCTATTCCCATTTTTTTGTATGCTCATTAAAGTGCCATCCAACATATAGACATAATGCCATTTGCTTGGTTTCTCCATTCACATGAATCCCTTTAGACATCATCAGTGGTATGAACAGAATAGCTTTTTGTCAAATGTTCTTAGGTTCTCTCCTTCTCTCCTCTGTCCCCTGTGTCTTCAGATGGCCATGGTCTCACCCAAGAGTGTGTTCAGAACCACTGGGGCTGGGCTGGTACCGAGAGTCCCTTTGGCCCTGTCCACACAGACCTAGTTAGCATCCAAAGCCAGAGTGACACAGGGCTAGATGCCCCTGAAATGTGGATGGATGTCCCCCCACACCAGCCCTCCTTGGGTGGTGCTGATGGAGAAGAATCATCCCAGCATTTTTTAGACAGTCAATGGGGGAGCCACAGGACAGAGGGCCATGGCTGTGCTTGTGTGCATGGACCAAGTGAACCAGGAAGATGTTGCCACAGTTGTGCTGGTTCCCCTCTCTTCAATTTCAGAAGTAAGAGTATGTGTCTGTTTATGTGAAAGAGGGTAATTCTCTATGGTGATCCAGTATGGCTGCAATGTAGTATTTTTCTCTAATCAAATAATTCTGTTTCCCAGTGAGGAAGACAATAATGGTAGGAGTCGAGGTGGAAATAGTGGAGGAAGTAGCCTATGAGGACACAGAGACACTTGAAGTAATGTAAGTAGTTAAATGATTCAAGGTCATGGTTTATTTACACATTGCTGAAGCACATAAACAAAGTAGGGCTATGCAGTAGATCATGTTTGTATGTCTTTGTTTTTAGATCAGGAGTCTATCCAAATTATTTGATGGAAACCATTTTGCTGCACGATGACCAGCTTTTCCCCACCTAAACCTGCATTCCTTCAAAAGTTGTTTGAAAAGGGAACTTTGTGTTTTTAAATGTCAGCTTTGTCGTTTGAATGCATTTTAAATGTATTTAAATGTAGTTTAAATATGACAATTTATTTTAAATACCATTTAAAGGCCTTTTATATGTCAGTGTTATGTAAGTGACGTTACTTTAATTAAAAAAAACATTTACCCAATAAAATAAGAAAACCTATGCTTGTTGTCTTGATTTGAACTTCTAATGAAGATATAGTGTATGTAACTTCCAAGACCTTCTGACAGTCTACACCTGCTTTGTCCGTCCAGTGCTCCAGTATAGCACCCAGGTCTCACAGCCCACCAACACAACCAACTTGAGAAGATCCAACGACATGAAACCAAAATCATCATGGGCACCACCTACACCTTCTGCATGCAATGACCTGGGCTTGCAGTCCTTGGAGTCCCACCACACCCACCACTGCAGATCCTTTGTCCAGAAGCTCGCAAAATCCCAGCAACAAATAACGTTAGCTGCCTCAGACGATAGGAAATGTCAGTGTCAGATCTACCCATCTAGTCCTTCCCCCTATTCGGACAGACAGATACTACAACAGCCCAATGCCTTACTTTGTGAAGTTGTTTAACTGTAATATTGTATACTACATCTCATATGTTTTATTTGATTTACTTACTTACGTAGGCCTGCGTATGCTGCAATTAAGCTTTTAGCGGCAAATGTGTACAATTCAAAACTAACCCTTAAATGTATTTTTATTCTTCAATTACCACCAATGCACCTCAGTCCGGCTTACGTCATCTACATGCGCCACACACCCTACGTTTTTAAAATGCGACAGTGGTGCTGAACAACGTTCGAAAATCTGCGTATCAAATATGGGTTGGACATTAACTAGTAAAATGTAAGGAACCCCCTTTTAATGTAAACACAATTTAGATTTTACCTGACTACGACATGTGCGACTCACCAGAAAATCACCAGGCTCGTCTGCGAAGTTTGGAAGAGTTGACGGAGTTCACCGAGAACTGCCAGAGACAACTGAATGAGCTGTTCGAGACGCTGGGATGGAGACAGAACCACGATAACGGCCCAGTTCAGGTAGGTCAGGAAGCTAGTTAGCTATATTCATTCAACTGCTCAGATACGATGGGTGGTTCTCCTAGCCCTGAAACTACGGCGTTCTTTATAGGACTAGTTCACCCCATAATCAATGTTTTCATAACGTTACCTGAGCTAATATCCATATCCATATTAAAAATGTGCACCATCTGTTGTGTATGTGTAGCTAGCTAGATAGGAGGCCTCCAAATAAATGGGAAAACCCTAGATGATGGGTGATTCATTAAGTCTCCGTATACATGACTGCATCTCTGATCAGTCTTCTCCTTGTATGAGCTGAAAGTTTAGAGGGACGGCCAGGTCTTGGTACATTTGCAGTGGTCTGATACTCCTTCCATTTCAATATTATCGCTTGCACAGTGCTCCTTGGGATGTTTAAAGCTTGGGAAATCTTTTTGTATCCAAATCCGGCTTTAAACTTCTTCACAACAGTATCTTGGACCTGCCTGGTGTGTTCCTTGCTCTTCATGATGCTCTCTGCCCTTTTAACGGACCTCTGAGACTATCACAGTGCAGGTGCATTTATACGGAGACTTGATTACACACAGGTGGATTGTATTTATCATCATTAGTCATTTAGGTCAACATTGGATCATTCAGAGATCCTCACTGAACTTCTGGAGAGAGTTTGCTGCGCTGAAAGTAAAGGGGCTGAATAATTTTGCACGCCCAATTTTTCAGTTTTTGATTTGTGAAAAAAGTTTGAAATATCCAATAAATGTCGTTCCACTTCATGATTGTGTCCCACTTGTTGTTGATTCTTCACAAAAAAATAGTTTTATATCTTTATGTTTGAAGCCTGAAATGTGGCAAAAGGTCGCAAAGTTCAAGGGGGCCGAATACTTTCGCAATGCACTGTATACTGTATCACATACACACACACACATACTCAACTGAAATATCAACTGAGCCATCAACACTTTTTGGTGTAGCTTGTCATTAGGGTAAGGAGTTTTTCCTGACCATGGGGCCAGACCTAGAAAAACTGGACCTCGATAACTAGAGCGGACCAAAGTGGTGAGGTCAAATGATCAGGAAAAACTCTCCACCCTAATTATACAACAACCTTATCTGTTATGTTCTTTAAAAGCTTTTATAAAAAGTAAACTCCTTTTCCAAGGCTGAGATGTATGACCCCTCTCTCTGTGTTATGAGAATGCCAGCATTACCAGCTTCACAATGGGTGAGTGTCACACTATTCCACTGCAAAGTGAATCTCAACTTAATGTAGTAGTCAAAATTCCATGGACTGACCCTGGGTTGGGGAAGCCCACTGCTTGTCTCACATCTTTCTTTGTGTTTTGCCTCACCTGTAGACAAACACACACAGCAACAAGTGATTTTTCAAGCAAGAGCAAGTGCACCGCCAATTAGGACAGAGGGACTGTACAGCCAAAGTAAGATCTTTACACCCTTACATTAGTGTTAGGTCACTGATAAAACCCTATGCTAGTATTCATGGCCATCAACATTAGTTCGCCTCTGTGGTAGACATGCCCCACAAAATATTTATGCTTTTATTCTGGAGAAGCAATTAACGGTCATTTCACCAAAGAGCAACCAATGTTTTGCTTTTTTTTTTACCAAGCTCGTAGGTCTTCAGTGCCTTGCCCATATCTAAAAAGGTCTCAATTAACATCCATTAATTCATTATAAACACTGCTAAATATGGTGGCTGTGGTTTTTTATTTCTTGATATAGTTTCTTTGAGTTTGTCATCTGTACGTGTTCTGTGTTTTGTTTTCAGTAACAGGGGTGAGTAATTACAGGAGGTTCTTCCCTCGTTCAGGCTTACTGATTACGTGCAGTATCCTTTAATGCCATATCCTTTCAAACATGCTGCCTCTGTTGGCGGCGCTTCACACACATGTTTTCCCTGTACGTGTTGGGGAAAGGCCTTAACTCTTTTTTTAACCCTTTCATACTGAAGGTGTGAGTGATCATCTCAATGTGTTCTGAAAAGCTTTTGAATGAATGACTGCTCATGACTCTACTCTGTGTGATACTGTTGTAGGGTGTGAGTGTGTGTAAAGCCCTTTTCATTGTGCTGCAGGTGAATACTCCACAGACCCTACAGAAGTTCCTCAGAACCAGAAGCGAGCTATCTGTGACCTTACTGTGGCAGACCGATTGGCTCTTTTTGATCACGTGACAAGGGAGGGCATCAAACAGAAGGATCAAGCTGTTGCAACCAACAACGAGGACCTTTATGTTGATTTGGTGGCCAAGCTCAAAAAGGGTAGGCCTATAAACATGAACTATTGAGATCAGTAGTGTGGTTTAAGCCACTTTTCTTATGAATTGCTCCTCTAAATCCATTCCAGTGAGTCTGTGTTAATTTCTGTTCTTTAGGTAACGATCAGAACGAGCACAAGTCTCACCTGGAGCTGATGGCTGAGATGAGGGACTACAAGAGACGGCGGCAGTCTTACAGAGCCAAGAGCGTCCATAACACCAAGAAGTCCTACACTGAGGTGTGTGGGGGTGTGACTGTTTCAATAGAATGTTAATGGATGTACTTGACTTTGATGTGTGTGTGTGTGTGTGTGTGTGTGTTATATCTGGATATGTTTTTCATCAATCCTGCAGGTGATTCGGGATGTGATTAATGTCCACTCTGTTGAACTGTCCAGTCAGTGAGGAGAGGAAGGAAGAGGTTAGAGAGTCCAAACACGGCCCTCACAGGTAATCCAACCAATGTCTTCGTACCTACATGATGGCTCATACAAAATCCAGTTAGTACTGTAATACTTATTTAAGGAGCATGTAAAAAATAAAAACAGACTCCCCTGAACCGTTTGTTTCTCAGGAGAAGTTCTGAGGACAGGCGGTCTGCCTCCATAGAGTCCCGCCAATCTCACGCCAGCTCCAGGGATGGACACGTCTCCCACCACAAACGCCACCGCAGTGAAGAGCGCAGAAAAGACCCCAGCCCAGAGCAGGGCCAGGGGCGCAGCCGAGAGAAGGAGCGCAAGAAGAAGAGAAAGAGGTGAGTCAGAGAGTAGTGGATTGACTGAATATCAATTGTCTCATACATTCAAATCTGACAGTGTTTAATTGTATGAAGTCCCCATCAAGGCTGGTTGTAGACATTTAGTGGTTGATGAATGCTTTGGCTGTAAACATGTTTGATCAATTGAATGTGTGGACATTCACAGGGATTCCTGCTCGCCGGATGAGAGACCTCATGATCGAAAGAAGAAAAATAAGAAGAAAAAGGAAGAGAAGTGATTTTCAAGTTTAGTACTTTGGCTTGGAAAACCAGAGATTAGGTCAAGGAGCCAACCAAAGCTACGATCCAATGTTCATAATAGCGTACCACTTAGAATGTACGCCTTCATACTAAGTGCCCAATTCATGGCTTCATACTAAGTGGTATGCGTGTGTAGAAATTGTAGTTTGACTCACAGACAAATCTTTCTTTGATGTAATCTAATGATGATATTTTAAAGCAACAGTGCAGCTTTAAACAACTGTCTTCAACTAGAGAGGTTATTAAATGCCTGTTGTATTAGATTACAGAATGTAAATAAACTGTTAGAACACGATTCTCAGAATTCTGTTGTACATTCATAATTACCCCTGTATTTGACTCACTTAAACTTGATGTTTAAAGTTAAAACAGCATTGTGTTTGAACTTTGAATAGAAGCTTCATATGTGTACTTTAATGATCATGGTCATAATCTGTGTAAAAGCTTTTGTGTGATGGCCCTTATTTAGAAGTATTCAGAGAAAAGTCTTACTTCAGTAAGGTTACCTTTCATTCTCACAAAAATGACTTCTGTTGTAAAGCCACAATTACTTTAGAATTCATGGATTACTTCCTTTTTTAACAAGAACTCTGCATAAACAATTGTCAGTGTCTTTCCATGTTGCGACTAGAAAGGGTCAGAAATATCTACACATTTCTATCAGATATGTATATTAATGTAATAATTTAGGTGTAAATGGCCCCTCCCAGGCCAACCCTATTGGTTGAGACCCCTCAGGGCAGTTTGTGCCTTTCTCAGTGTGTACTGTATTGAATGTTGGACAGGAGTGTCCGTAGTTGGCACACTTTTGCCAGCAGGTCAAAAGGACATAAAAGGTCAGGCCTGGGGTCAATGTGCATCTGCAGTGTTTTAATGATGGGATAAAAATACTTATCAACATCTGTCACAACACTATTCAATTGGTACTGAGGTTGATCACCTGTTAAACCGTTAATTTAAATGGGTATTCAATTCATAATCAGAATGTCAATAGATTATTTTTGACTGAATGACTATAGAATTGACCTTAACCTTAACTGTACTACTTGAACAGCTCTAAATGTCAACTTTTGAATGTTTTTAGTTATTGGGGTATTCACCACCTGCACAACTGTGTCAGTATACTGAAATGGTCACAACAAAATGGACCCTGCACTAGTCTCATCTGTTTTAAACCCTCCCTCTTTAATTCTGTATTTATCATTTTCTCCTTACTCTCTCATCCCTCTCTTCTGTCTGGGTCTCTGCCCCTGTTTGTATTTGGGGTTAGGGTTAGACCCCGGTATTTCTCACCCTGTCGAGGAGAAGAGAGAGTCGAGCCCGTGGCTGCCTGAGAACCTTATGGATCCCTGAGAGAGGGAGAGCAAGGGAGAGAGAGAGAGGAAGGGGACCAGTGCTGTGAGTGGGGAGCGAGAATGCTGTAAGGAGTACAGTTCAGGGAGGAAATAAACTGGACTTTTCTGTCTTTATTTAAAAAAAACCTGTGGACTATCTGATACGTTGAGTGAGGGTCTCAGTGGATTATACAGAACCAGACAGAACCAGCACCATGGGAGCCCCCAGGGTAAAGGTAAGCAAGCAGAGCAGGCATGGTCTAACAAGGTTTCTGAGATGTTGCTACGCCAGATTCTGGATGTGAATGCTGTATTTGGTCCAATAGTGTGGTTCTTGGGACTAGGTTCTCTGGTCCGCAGGTGGTGTACTCAGTGATGCTGGATTGAGGAACCTAATCTAACTAGTGGTTGTGTAATGATGCGGTAATGAGGGTTTATTTTTGGTACTGTGTGAGAGTGTATTTGACATGGACTGATTTAGCTGGTGGGTTGTGAGCATAAAGAAACCTAAATATACATTGGCGTTTAAATACTATGTGACCTATTTTCAGGATAATTAGCCTAGTGGTTCACATGCAGCCCATAACAGTGTTTGAGTTCCCTCTGAATTAAGGGTAATTACTTTAGTCTGTACGTTTCTCAGGAATGTGCCGATTTGACTTTATCTTACAGAGCACTCCACTACACACAACAGCAAGTCAACCAACAAGGCTTGAAACATTGCACTTTACAACTTTGAGAGGTGATTTTGTTGTTTGAAAATTTGGGTAAATGTATGTTTTTTCTTTGTTAACGGTAGCTAAATATAAATTAACAATATCACATTTGCATCAATCAAGAAGTCCAGGATCTCATTTTACACTCTGGGTACAGATGGAAGCAGTTACATTTCTTATTTCTTTGCAGCAATTATTTGTGGATAGTGTATTCAATGAATAGCTTTTTCATGACTACTAACTGTTCAAATGGAAGGATTAGGGTTAGTGGAGGTGAGCAGTCTATATCCCACACTGCACCTCAGTGTCCCAGGGGGCCTGGAGGTCGGTGGTGATCGCCGATTTACACCACCAGGCAGACGTATGGCGTCAACTCTACATTCTGGGTACTTGCCCAGGTAATGTATGGAGTACTCCAAATCAATTGGTTTATTTCAACAGATATACTCAATTATCTGCGTCATCATTGAGCACCATTTGTCATGTATGCTCTTATTCATCGCCTTTTAATAATTGATTTAAGTCCATTATAGACTACTGCACATGTGTTTTATTGATGTCCTCTGGAGTTTTGAATAACAAGCTGGAAATGGCATGGATGAAAAGTGGTTGACTCATGGTAGACAGACAGCTGCTTGACATCACAGCAAACAGAGAAAAGGCCTTTTACCTTCTCAGAGGAGTGGGATGAAGAGAGCCTTTAGAGTACAGAGAAAGTGCCCTGGAATGTGAGAAGGGCCTGAGAACTGCTGTGGCTCACCTTGTGGTTTTACCTTAACAAAGAGCGTTTTGAGCCTGTATTTCTCATCTCTATCTTGTTCAAGGCGCAGATGAGCTCTTGCCTAAATCTACAGAGCATAATACAACCCTATCACCTGGATGGCTGATACCTGCATAATTTCCTCCCACATGTCTCATGTCATGTGACATCCAATAGGCTGCTGTTAATCCAAGGAAGTGACTTCAGTTAATTGGCCCATTTTCTTTCTGGAAAATAAGAAGAAGCGACTCTATTTTTGGACATGATTTAGCCATATGCCTCAATACCAGAAATGATTGCTTCGTGACATGTCCAGCGTGTCTTTTAACAAATATTTACCAAATATTCCGGCAAACTACCCAACCACAGACCATCTTTGGTCATCTTCCCTAATAACATATAGCCTTTTCTAGTGATGGTCTAATATGCCACCTTGCAGCCCAATTTTTATTTCAACAACCCCAAGCAACAACTCCACAAATTGTTGCTTTTTGTGAATTCATTTTGAAGTAGGATATACACTCTTTCTGCTTGTCATACAATATATACAGTTTTATGAAAATAAAGTTAGCATTTTTCTTATTTAGCAGATTAATCATAGGCCTTATTGGCAGGCCTAAATGTAGTCATTTAGCCTACTCCAACTGTAGCCTAGGCTTACTGCAGGCCTATATTATATATAACTACAGACCTATAATCTTGCAGATGTCATATTATGATTGATATGAAATCTGATGTTTGTCAAGGAATTAGTCAAATATAGACCATATAAATGTTGAATATTATTCATAGCCTACAAGTGTTACATAGCCTACAAGTGGGCAATTAATACATGTCTGGAATGCCAAGACAAGAAAACAGGCTTGCGTTTAATGAGTTGTTATAATGTGCGTAACCACCACCAGAGGGAGATATATCTGACATTTTAAAAGGGCCATGATTATTGGGTATAAAATGTTCTTAGTGATCCATTAGCCTTCATTAGCCTAGACGTCTAAGGTCACCTAATTGTTCGTCCTCAAAACGGTTATTAATTTAAGAAGGAGTTAAAAGTGTAACGAAATAAGAGCGCCTGTAGGCTATTCATTTTGAGCTGAGAGGTCTTCCATCTTCCAACAAAGGTAGGTCTTCCAACCTTTACCTTCTGTTATCGTTATAGCGGCGAAGAAATAGGCTACAGCCTAAATGGTCGTTTTAACCTCGCTTTGTTTTCCCGCCTTTTCGACAGGTTTTGGTTATCTCTCCGCTGCTCGTGTTCCTATTGTGCATCCTCCCCTCCCACGCCCAGGACGAGTACTCTGGTTACCACTCAGGTGAGCTGCCTGACGTGCACTGTTAGCGCCATTAGCCTTGCACCAATAGCTACTGTTTGATGTTAGCTAATTATCCACATTTCTAGAGGTAAGCTAAAACAGTAGGCTATATCTTGATTTTATTTCAGTTGACCTAGATTGCAGTTAAAATGTATAGACCTATATTCTCATGTCACCACAATGAAACATTTTTGATATTTGCTTACAAACATTACATTGGTTTATCTATCTAATAACAGGCTATTTTGTTTTGTAAACAGACTATCATTTTACTGGGAAGGTTTCAGGCTTGTTCAATTATTGTTTTGTGTCATATTAGGTGATGAACACACCTATGAGGGCTCCTTGGTCGACAACTATGAGCGTTCAGGATACCCACAACCAGGTAATAACTACAACATAGCAAAGTCTCTCCTTCTAGTCAAAAGCCAGAATGCAAACGTTTCCCTCACTTAAACCCCTCCACCGCTCCCCATTCCTCGCTGGCAGAGGAATACCCACCGGAGCCCACTCACAGCTATGAGGAGCAGCAACCCTCATCTGGATATGACCCCTATGCACCAGCCCCCACCAGTGTGAGCATGATCACAGAGGACTCCTACCCCTACACCACCACCACACAGGTGAGGGGAAGTCAAGGGGGAAAGTATGTTATGTGTGATGTTTAGTAATGTCATGTCATGTAACATTGTGTTCTGTCATGTAAGATGATATCATGTTATAACTGCAGGTACCATACGAGCAGGAGCCCTACGAAGAGTCGCTCCAGGCCCCTGGTGGTGGGGAGGCTTCTCTGGGGGAGGAGGGGCCAACAGACTGTAACTGTGAGCCTGGAGAGCCAGGGTTCGCTGGGTTTGCAGGGCCCAAGGTAGGACAAAGGTGCAAATGTAATTTAGAACCTTATAAACAGCAAACATCCATTTACTTTGCTGATTAATACTTATTAAATGGCATTTATATAGCATTCACTGGGTCCTTAAGTGATTTGCGTTGTATGGGGGTAACTCACCCCATCTACCACCATCCTGTGGTATCATTTTGTTTTCTGGACTAAACAAAATATCTGTCTGTCTATCTGTCTGTCCACCTAGGGAGCCAGAGGACTGCAAGGTAAAGATGGCTTCCCTGGGGTTCAGGGACGGGAGGTGAGTGTTAATCACTGTATAGTCACTAAATCAAATTCATAGTGCTCATATCCTTATTAGAGTAATGCTGTTGATATTGTTCCTGTGTGTTGTGTTCAGGGGTACAAAGGATTCAAAGGAGTTCTAGGAAGAGGAGGAGACACAGGGCCTGAGGTGAGGAAGTGAAAAAAGTAAAATAAAAGACCTCACCCAAATCAGCCTTAGACACTATCCATCTCCCTAAGCGAGGCTTGAACCCAGGTTGCCCAACCCCACTGCAAACAGGCTTGCCACAACCTCAAAAGAGAAACAGTATCTCCCTGGGAAGAATGTTTGTAACTTAAAAAGTATGGCATCAACATTACCCTTGAACTTGACTCTACAGGGTGACTCCGGGCCTGATGGGGAGGGCGGTGCCTCTGGTTTCTCTGGAGCCCAGGTAATAATCGGCGTCCAAAGGATATCACAGATGTAATGTATCTCTCTTTCATTGTTTTGCTCTGGTCTAAATTCTGCGACATGGCACAAGCAATGTAACGTTTTTCTATATTGATTATGGCCAGTAGACGGCGATCTCTTTATTATTCAGAACTGGAGAGTGGCTATGTTGTGTCGTTGAGGTGAAAGGCTGAGCTTCAACAACTAGGATAGCTCTTTCTCATTCTCTCTCTTGGTCTATATTTTATTCCATTCTTTTGCACCTTGTCTCTTATTCTTTCTCTCTCCTACAGGGCTTGCCTGGTCTTCCTGGAGATCCAGGTGAGACAGGGGTGCTAGGACTGAAGGTAAAGACCCTTCCTCTAAACCAGTCTGGCATCCTACAAAATATGTATCACATCAAACAAAATCACTCTTTATTTAAAAAGCCATTATAACCCCATATCAAAAACAGTGTGACCCGTTACAAAATCTTATTTGAATGTTCACTAATAACAGCCCAAGCCACCATAATGTTCGTCTAAAGTTTAAACCTACAAGAAACAGCATGACATCACATAAAACCCCTGCTGTACCACTGAGAACCAATATGACATCACATAGGACCAGTATGACATCACAGGGAACCAGTGTGACATTACAGAAAACCCGTATTGCCACGGTCAAGACAACTCGGAACTCAGAAACTCTTAAAAAGGTATTGTAGAAAGATGGGGCCCGAGTTTTCCACTTGGAAAATATCAGAATTGACCAGCAGGAAGATCTACGTAAAAAACGTAGGTACATTTTAACTCAGAGGTTCTGAGTTTCCGAGTTGTACTGAAAGACACCACAGATATGGTCAATGGAACGGTCTGCGTTTCATTGACTCCTTTACCGCATCTATAAAGGTAGACCCCAAAACCAGCAAAAAGGTATGACATTATCAATCCCCACTATTCCACAGAGACATCACAGAGTATCAGCATGGCATCATAGAATACCATTATGCCATCACAAGTATTTGATAATTACACCAAAAAAATCTTCATTGACAATTTGAAGCTGTCTATGCCTGAGTGTGTTCCTTATCCTCAACAGGGTGACATCGGTATGGAGGGGCCACGCGGAGGAGTGGGGGTAACGGGTGAAACTGTGAGTATTGACACAATGTAGCTGTTATGTTTTGTAGGTAACCATATTTGGTTTGATAGCAGGGATTTTATTTCAATTAATCTCACAGAAACAAAGAAACAATCCATAGGTTATTATCGTGTAATTACCAATTACTGTTGGATTTTCTAAGGAAATCCACTACCTGGTCATTTCTGTAGCATAAAATAAAGTTATTCCTCAAATGAGTGTAAATGTGATGCTAAATCCCCAGCATGTTTCAGTCTGGCCCTACTCATGTGTTTAGTTCTTTGTCTTTTTCTAGGGTCGAATTGGTGAGGCAGGGCCTGGTGGGCCTGATGGAACTGGAGGTATCAAGGTAAATATGGTGGCTCCCACAACTCAGCACCGTCCACTCACAACAGTTGCCACCGCTCAGTGTTGCTACCACAACTCAGCACATTCTCAACATGCTCAAATCAATTCTTCACTCAGCTCCTTACACAGCTCTCACTAGAAGCAATACTAAGACTTTGTGACGTGAAAGCCTCAAACAGGCTATGTGATGTGATCATTTCCATTTAACATATGAACAACATACAAATTATTGTAATTTGTTCTGGCCATGTTGAGACATATTTTTTTCCGACCTTCTCAGGGATCAACTGGAGCAGAAGGGAAACAGGGTCCTGAGGGAACAGAAGGGGAAAAGGTAACGCCTTTCAACCTTGCTTTGTGACTATGGTTAATTAAACTGGGGTTTAAAATGTCTTCCATCTCATCCGTTCTCTTCCACAGGGTCAGATTGGAGCACCTGGATTCTCAGGAGACCATGGGGAGATGGGCTATAATGTAAGATGGATGTCTGTCTATCCGTCACACCATTCATCTCTCCATTTGGATCTCTTGTTTCTCCTTATCTACTAAGACTATGCTATTCCCTACATGGAGAGAGACCAATCCTAACTTGCTTTTTCTTTCTGTGTTTTATAGGGGTATCCTGGAGAGCCGGGAGGCAGAGGAGAGACCGGTCACAAGGTATGTTTAGGGGGACAGGAGTTATATTGTTTTCACAGAAAGTACTCTAGTTGCTCTCAAAAGTCATTGTCCCTTACTCTTCACAGAAACTACTCTGGTTCCCCCAAGATGTATGTATGTTCATGGGTGTTTTCCCTAAACTGCATACTGTTATTTTCACTGAAGGTTTTGCTATTGTTGATTTTGTGAGTCATGTGGCTGTTCAACACTTTTGGCCATAACGATAGCACCTTCTCCACGTGGGAGATTAGATTGATACTGTAGTATGTCTCCCTTGCTCTCTTCTCTTCTACTTTCTGTTTTCTCTGTATCTCTCTCTTTCCTCTCTCTCAGGGTGACCAAGGCCCAGGGGGCATGCCAGGCAGTGATGGGGAGCCTGGAGAGGATGTGAGTACCAGTATGATAACCACTAAATTAGTAATAAATAGATAAGGAATCTGTTGATGGGATTTCTCCTAACAAACTACATTTACTGTTTATTTTCCAGGGTCCTCTTGGAGTTCCTGGGGTGATCGGCTTTCCTGGAGAGTTTGGACAAAAGGTAAAGTGAAGGAGAATTGCATGCTGGGTATCAGGATGACATTATCACAATGGCCGTGAAATGCTTACTTACAAGCACTTAACGAACAATGCGGTTTTAAGAAAATATTTACTAAATAAACTAAAAGTGGACATGAACTTTTAATACTTAAATGAATACTTTGTGAATAATGGCCAGTCTTCCCTCCTAGGGCACAAGCGGGGATCGTGGTGTGAGGGGACCTCCTGGGAGAGTAGGAGCTGGGGTAAGACAGGCTTTATAACCACTCAATCACATGTGCACAGTAGACTACAGATCACAATACAGACACTGTCACTTCCACATTCCTCAGTAAAGTCCCCTCAGTGTTGTGTATCAGATGTAAATGCCATGTTGCTTAAAGGTTTCCTGTGGGTGGACAGACACCCACGTGATATTGTTGACAGTCCAAACAAGGAAGGTAACAGATATGTTAGTAAAGTCCCTGAAAACATCAGATCTGTTGGTAAAGTCCCTGAAAAGGTTTCAGTGCCAGTTAAAAACACAGATGGTTTTAGTTAAAAAAAACACTGTCAGAGATGTTGTGGCAAGAGTACCCTGTCTCTTGCTATAAGTTGAGACAATTAAAAATGATCTGTCATTGGAATTGAACTAAATTCCTATTTTTGAACAAGGGTTCTCATTCAATTTACCTATGTGTGTCTTTCATATTACAGGGGCCTCAAGGAGCGAGAGGAGATGCAGGAATTCCAGGGAAACCAGGACCTAAAGGCCTGCAGGCCCAGCCTGTGTGTATATGTCATTACTCCAACATTGTCATTACCACTACAATTATCATCATTGACTTTTGTGATTATACAATTGTTGATTTAATACGTTGTTTCTAGGGAGCCAAAGGGGAGACAGGACCTGATGGTGAGAAGGTAACCTTTTATTTACATTCCCCATCACACTGCTAAATTACCAGTCAATTTCTCACAGTTAATCAAGCACACACACACACACACACACACACACACACACACACACACACACACACCAGTAAGTGAAAGTGGATGTGTATTGGTCATCTACTGTTTATGTTTGGGTCTTTCCTTTGTGACTGAGCTGTAATAAGCAGTCCTATCATTGCCATGGCATCTTACTGACTTATCTAATGTGCTGATTGTTCCTTCCTCAGGGTGGGGTTGGAAGAACTGGTGTGAAGGGAGAAAAAGAGGACAAGGTAAATCATATGACAAGGCCGAGGCGACGTCACTCTCTCATCTATCTACTTCCTGTTTCCATTGATGTAGTGGGTCTGTTTTTCTTCTTACCAAAAATGTTTCTGTTCCTCTTTCCAAACAGGGAAGTTTTGGAGCACGTGGTGACAAAGGACAGGTTTGTATACTCCATTCTGTGAAAGTATGTGGGTTTTTTCACCCTAACCCATTCTATGTCACATTAAAACCATAGGTTGTTCCTAGATGACAGCAGACACAACAGCACATACTGTAGAGAGTTGAGTTCCTGTTATGTCATAAAATCCTAAAGGAACTGTTTTAATTAGGTAAAATTATTGAGAATTAAATGATTTGATTAGGGAGAAGTATTGAGATTGAGTTTAAATCGTGACCTTTTGTGTTCAGTGACTGAACAGTGTCCCCCCTCTGTCTGTCTCTCTCCTTCCTTCCCCTCATCTCTGAATGGCAGCAAGGGGAGAGAGGTACCATCGGCCCTGATGGCATTGTTGGACGAAATGGCCCCCCCGGCATCCCAGGCTCCAGAGGAGAGCCAGGTCCAGGTGGTGACCTGGGCGTCAAAGGTGGCTCTGGACCTAAAGGAGTGCCAGGTGCCCCTGTGCGTATCAGGAGCCAACTCCAGTCTGCCTGGAGGAAGGGTCTCCCCCTTATTTTACATTGACACATATCTAGCAAGAACGTTTGCTGACTGATTGATTGATCAATTATTTATTTGCTTGGTTGATTGATTGATTGATTTACAGCTTTTTGACCTCAGGGCCCTGGGCTGACAGATGAGCAGGTATTGCAGCTGTGTAAAGGAGTGGTGACAGCCCAGATCTCCCAGTATGCAGCTTCCATCCGGGTCAAGTGTTCCCAGGGCTGCCCCATCAACAACCGCACACTTATTGGGCCGCCCGGAACCAGGGGACCAACTGGAGAATCAGGCAAACCCGTGAGTCACACAGCCCCCAAACCAACCCCTATCTACTAAGGAAAGCCTTTATTCCAAACGATGATAAGTTCTGTTGACCTCTCTCTCTCTCAGGGTAAAGCGGGCAAAGCTGGAGTGAAAGGAGGCAGGGGCATCCAAGGGGACACAGGAGTGGATGGTCAGAAGGGGACAGTGGGTGAAAGAGGTATGTAATCCAAATGTCTTAGTTCAACCAAACTTGATTACAGGTAAACTAAACCCTAAACCCAGTAAGGTTCATTTCAAGTGAAAATTAGTGGAGCTCCTTTGTAGTGGCATAGCTTCAGAGTGCACCCCTAAGCTCACTGTTCTACTCCACAGGAACAAAAGGCCCGAAAGGAAAGGGCGGTGAGCCTGGTAAAGGTCTGCCAGGACACGATGGGCATCAAGGCCTCAGAGGTAGGACACTGTTTCCACTGGTGTGAAACTCTCAGGTCTACCTCAAAATTGCTTGTCTTAGAATTGTTGGAAAGTATCTGTAACTCACATCCAGATTCACTGGAATAGGCATTGTGTGGTTTTATTCAACATTGATGTTAGCAGGAAGTCTTTTCAAGTGAACTTTTAAGACGCCACCTCCAATTGTTAAAAACATTTCCCCACAGGGCTGCCAGGCCACCCAGCAGAGCCAAAGAATGGTATGGCAGGTCACAGAGGGCCCCGTGGTTTCACAGGCGCTTTGGGCCAGCCTGGCATGGCAGGCAACGCAGGAGTGCCCGGCTTCTGTGAGGCACGGGACTGCAGCATTCACGCGCCTGTGATGCGCAAGGAGCAGGGCCTAGTGAAGGGACCCCGCGATCTAAGCCCCAAGATTTAACCCCAACAAGGAGCTTCAGGAATAGGTGAAGGTCCACGACGAGGGGTCACTCTGGACGGTCGCTCCATGACAACATTGAAGTTAATTCAATTCACATCTCAGCCAAACCAGGAATTGACATTGAGTTTTGAACTGGGAAATTACCAATGTGTACAGCATTGATCTTTTTGAATTTCATGCCTAATTCAATTCCTGTATTGACTGGTATTGAAATGTAATTAATCCGAGCACTGTTCAATGGGGCTCACCAGTGATGGAAGGGTTTGGTGGGACACGCTGGACTCTGCACAGAGATGAAACCAGCCTTGACGCATTTCATCTGAGCCAAGCAAGGCTCCAAATGAACTCTGTTTAGGCATAATTGATAACTTTTTTGTTAGGCCAAAATAGATTTTTTTATGCAGAAACAAAAAATGAAATTGTCTTCCTCCAAGCAAACCATAAGTAAAGGGGCTTGAGAAACTGGCTAAAAGAAATTGGCAGAAAATGAAACTTCCAGGAGTCTCTGGCTACCAGTCAGGTTTTGTTTTTGATATGATCAACAATGATGGGTATACATTGAAAATAAAAAGTGATGTAAATAATTTTGTAAAGTATCGCAAGTACATGTACTGTGTGTTCTGAAATATCACTGTTTTAGATAAATTCTGTCTTACTTTTTCTTAAGATGAGTCCTCACTTTTTTAGTCGCCACAGTTTGAGCGTGTTTCTGAGAATGTGTGGTCTCTTTCAGTCATCTCATATTTGGGTTAATCTAAATAATTTATCCCTCCCCCCCAATTAACAGATGTTCACAGTCAAGATAACATTGATCAATATAAAATAAAAAATAACATACTATTTGATATTATTTCATATTAAAAATAATACATTGAAATGTGTTATACAGTATATTGTATTTGGAATTTCTATAGTTAAATAATCTGACAATGATTTGTAGGACAGCACAAAATGTCTGTCGATTAAATACATTTACTATATTCATTGGATGGCGATTTTGATTTTTAAATAGATTTTCATGTACATTATTTATTTTGCATAAATAACTTTCACGTGAACAGGATGTTAAACTCTTATCACCTCTTAATTGATATTTTTGTCATTGTCAATCTTCATTGAGAATCATTCCAACACATTACAAGGCAGAAACATAGCCCTGTAAACTCAAGTATATCACACACGTGTTCTTAACATTTGTACTTTTGTGTACATGTTGGCAATCAGAACCCTGATACAAAAGAGTCACAATGTTTGGAGACAATTCAGATTAGAAAATGAGCAGAGCATGAAAATGGGTGATTATCTCTCATCAAAAGCATGCTAAACATTATGGTATACAACTATGCTATGAAAGTACACATGAATAAACACAAGAAAATAAACCTTATTAAAATGTTTAACGCTGCTCATGTTCAAAAGGGCTCCTCTTAGTGTGTGTAAAATGATGGTTGTCAGTTCATATAAAAGTGTTTGGTTTTATGGACTGTCCACATTTACTAAAAAAAGCATAATTTACCATAATGAGCAATTTGAGCGTTTGCGGTGGCAGCGATAGCGTTTGTCTCTAAGTAGCAAAAAGAGTGATATGAGCAATGATGACAACAATGCTTTATATTTATATCAATGGTAGATATGTTGTGTAATACACCAATAACTTCAGGGGAAACCATACCTAAGAAGTGGATCCTGGTCTCTTTATGTAACCCATCCTGTTTCTAAAAAATGAAGGGGTGAATAAAAAGAAAGGTTTGTACTATGTTGGTACTTTGCAGACACTAACAGAGGAAAGGAAAGTGAATTGTATTCAGAAAGTTGACCTACCTTGGTGCATCCAATAGTTAATTGGCACATTTACTAAGGATGACTTTTCCAAAGAACACATCCTTGCATGGAGGAATGTATTCCTTTGTCCTTACGTTACCCCTGTCGTTTTTATAAATGGCAATGGGCTGCAGAAAGAAAAATATTTTATCACATGTCATGTCTCAATTGAAATGGCCCCTGCCCCTCTGCATACTGTTGATGATACTATCAATGGTGAGATGTGAAAAAATTATAATGCTAATAGAAAATGCCTGACTTCACATTGTATCTACTTGTCATAAGCATATATGCAATAGTTTACCTCTTTGCCAATGGTCCAGCTCTCCTCACATTGGGCATCCAATTCTTTAAAACGGTGCTTCTAGTGTGACATTACCCTCCTGACATATGTAGGCAATTTGATTATCCTCTACAGGGGCTGCGGACACTGAAACTGAAAAGTGAACAAAGAAAAGGATGAGTGGGATTGGGAATCCACTTAACATCAAGAAAGGATGATTTCAACCTAAATCCACTGTATTATGCAGCATACTAAACTGACTAGTGTCAGTTTAATGGATGTGGTCACAATAGTGCGATGACCTTTCCGGAGACCTAAAAACTTGCGTTAGATCCCCAAAGCTAAGCTTTAAAATCCCTTTTCCAGAATGGCTTAAATTATAAAAACAATGGTTTTGAAATTAGCTCTCACGAGCGAAAATAAGTTCCTGAAAAATGTGCACAACTTTAAAAGGTATTACTCACATCGGCTACGGAGAGCGTGATCACAGTCGTCCGGAACAGCTGATGATCTCATGCATGTTTCAGTGTTACTTGCCTCGAAGCGAGCATCGAAGTTATCAAGCTTGACTGGTAAGCTCGGGTCACTGAGCAGCTCGCGGCTGTGCTTCCCTTTGTAGTCTAATAGATTTGCAAGCCCTGCCACATCTGACCAGCGTCGGAGCCAGTGTAGTACAATTCGATCTTAGTCCGGTATTGACACTTTCCCTGTTTGACAGTTTGTCGGAGGGCATAGCGGGATTTCTTATAAGCTTCTGGGTTAGTCTTGCTCCTTGAAAGCAGTAGCTATACCCTTTAGCTCAGTGTGGATGTTTCCTGTAATCCATGGCTTCTAGTTGAGGTATGCCATCGGAGGAATCCCAGAACATATTCCAGTCTGTGCTAGCATAACAGTCCTGTAGCTTAGCATCTGCTTCATTTGACCACTCATTTATTGACCGATTCACTGGTGCTTTCCGCTTTAGTTTTAGCTTGTAAGCAGGAATCAGGAGGATAGAATTATGGTCAGATTTGACAAATGGAGGGCTAGGGAGAGTTTTGTATGCATCTCTGTGTGAGAAGGAAAGGTGGTCAAGAGTTTTTTTCTCTCTGGTTGCACATTTAACATGCTGGTAGAAATGAGCTAAAACGGATTTAAGTTTCCCTGCATTAAAGTCCCCGGCCAATAGGAGCACCGCCTTTGGATGAGCAATTTCCTATACGGCTTATGGCCATATACAGCTCATTGAGTGCTGTCTTAGTGCCAGCATCGGTTTGTGGTGGTAAATAGACAGCTACGAAGAATATAGATGAAAACTCTCTTGGTAAATAGTGTGGTCTACAGCATATCATGAGATACTCTCAGGCGAGCGAAACCTTGAGACTTCCTTAGATATCGTGCACTAGCAGTTGTTTACAAAAATACATAGACCGCCACCCCTTGTCTTACCAGAGGTTACTGTTCTATCCTGCCGATACAGTGTTTAACCCGCCAGCTGTATGTTATTCATGTCGTCGTTCAGCCACGACTCGGTGAAACTTAAGATATTACAGTTTCTAATGTCCTATTGGTAGGATATACGTGCTTGTCTATTTTATTATCCAATGATTACCATCGGTCCTATTAGCCGACGTACAAAGGCAAATTACCCACTCACCACCGGATCCTTACAAGGCTTCCCGATCTTCATTCTCAATATCTCTGTCTCCTGCAAATGACGGGGATGAGGGCCTTGTCGGGTGTCTGGAGTAAATCCCTCTCGTCCGACTCGTTAAAGAAAAAAGTCAGTTTGTCAAATTTCTGCCCTGCTAGAGCTGCCACGTTCAACTGTAAGTCCTAGAAACGTCTAGGAGCAACAATGGCTCAGCCGCAAAGTGGTAGGCCACAAAACCTCACAGAATGGGACAGCCAAGTGCTGAAGCAGTAGTGCATAAAAATCGTCTGTCCTCGGTTGCAACACTCACTACCGAGTTCAAACTGCCTTTGGAAGCAAAGTCAGCACAATAACTTTTCATCAGGTGCTTCATGAAATGGGTATCAATGGCAGAGCAGCCACACACAAGCCTAAGATCGCAATGCTAAGTGTCGGCTGCAGTGGTGTAAAGCTCGCCGCCATTGGACTCTGAAACAGTGGAAACATGTTCTCGTGAGGGATGAATCACACTTCACCATCTGGCAGTCTGACAGAAGAATCTGGGTTTGGCCAAAAGAATGCTACCTTCCCCAATGCATAGTGCCAACTGTAAAGTTTGGTGGAGGAGGAATAATGGTCTGGGGCTGTTTTTCATGGTTCGGGCTTGGCTCCTTAGTTCCAGTGAAGGGAAATCTTACCGCTACACAATACAATATCATTCTAGACAATTCTGGGCTTCCAAATTTGTGGCAACAGTTTGGGGAAGGCTCTTTCCTGTTTCAGCATGACAAGGCCCCTGTGCACAAAGCGAGGGCCATAAATAAATGGTTTGTTGAGATCGTTGTGGAAGAATTTAGCTGGCCTGCACAGAGCAGCTCAACCCCACCTAACACCTTAGGGATGAATTGGAACGCAGACTCCTAATCCCCAACATCAGTGCCTGACCTCACTAATGCTCTTGTGACTGAATGTAAGCATGTCCCCTCAGCAATGTTCCAACATCTTATGGAAAGCCTTCCCAGAAGAGCGGAGGCTGTTATAGCAGAAACAGGGGGACCTACTCCATATTAATGGCCATGATTTTGAAATGAGGTGTTCGATGAGCAGGTGCCCACATACTTGTCAATGAAGTGTGTATTTCCATGATTGTCTTTTAACTGAAATACCTAATACACTATAAGAGACGTTATTTAATCTGACACAGACAGCTATAATTACTTCAACGACCCACTCAACACGTTTCGAGTAAACCAAATCTAATTGAGGAAGTCTGATCGCGGAATTCATTGGGAATTCCCCCACCCCCAATTCACTTTCAGGTAGCAAAAACCAGTCCAAAGGTTAATATAGTGTAGACCTATCTTAATATTTTGCCTATATTGTAATGTTGTATTTCTATCTATTTTAACACCTTCTTCAACAGAAAGAAAATCATAGGCACGACACCAAAGTTACCGCCATACATTACAAGCACGTGCGTAAAATTGCCTTCTACAAATTAGGATATGATGCAATGATACAGGCTACAACTAACAAACTGCGAAATAAAGTATTGAGTTAAGGTTCTGAAATAACGACACCCAGTAACTAAAATTCCGGTTTCTCTTAAATTTAACTCCAGATTCATTGAAAATAAACATAACCAAACACATCTGGAGAATGAACCAACGCATCGCCATCATATCTCCACTGACTCATGATGACAGAACCCGCGCGCTCGTACATCCATGTGCGCATGTTAATTTTGTCCATCCACACCAGACTTGATCAGGACACGCACGTGGAAATATCAAAACGAACTCTGAACCAACTATATTAATTTGGAGACAGGTCAAAACGCCTGAAACATTCATGCCAATTTAGCTACCTAATTTGCCCTGGGATATAAACATTGGGTTGTTAATACATCTGAAATGCACACGATCCTCTACTCTGACAATTAATCTACAGATGAAAGGGTAAACCTAGTACATTTCTAAGAATCTCTTATTTTTGGACGTTATATGGCGGTTGGCAACCACCTTTAAGGTGCATTACCACCACCACCTGGCGGTGTGGACCTCAATTCATCTATCAATCACCCATGTGGGTATATTGTGTGTACATTTATTTTGCAAAGAGCGGTGGTGAGCATGTCTCATGTCTGCAGATTCGCAATCGGTCATGTGGGTGGAGGGAGTGCACGCGCACTTCAGAATGTGACGCAGTCGGGGAAATCCCAGTTTAACTTCTCTTTCTGAAGTATATAAACTGCTACCCTCCTGTTCTAAATCGTCATCTTCGTTGCTGTGTACTACAATTATGCTTTTTCAACTCGTCTGCATATTAGGTATGTTGTCATTTATTTTTAACAATGAATTTGATATTCCAATGAGGCAGGCTCACCTGAAATAATGATTTACCTTGTGTTTGTCTAAAGCTGCCTCTGTGCAAGGTGGCCTCACACAGGATAGGCCTACACAAGAGGTGAAGTCAGTTTGTGGAGAGGACTCCATTCTGAAATGTAAAGCAATATGTAAGCCTGGGGTCCAATACCGGGCGGTGAGGTGGTACAAGGTAAGCTTTCAATTATTGTGATAGCACAAACTGTGTTATGAACCATCTGACCAAATTCTGTACAAGTGCAATATATGCCAAAAACATACAGCACTGGTCCCAGACCAGCTGTTATGGGCATATAGTAACCTCAAACCCTCTTCTCTCAGCTGGGTGAGGAGCCCTCTAATAAGGAGTCTGGCCTATTGATGAAGAGGCTATCATCACCTAATAGCACCACCCAATGGTACGCCGGACTGGAGCGTGAAGTGGAACTTTTGGCTGATGACTCTTTCGATATCTTCCTGCCCAATGTAACGGCTGTTGATAGCGGGAGGTACAAGTGTCTCCTGGCAGCACCTGTAGGAGAGCAGAACCAGGAGGGGCAGGTTCACCTCAGAGTGACAGGTGAGTGTGTTCTATTTTCATTATGTGCTTGTTTTGGTATGTAGACCTACTGTATAATGTATGTGAGTGTTTTAAATTGGACAGAGAGAGACTTCATCTATGCTGCTAAATATAAAAAAATGTTTCCAGTGACGCTCAAAGACTTGTGGATCATTTTTTTGTAGATTGCCTTGAGTCCACAGACCAATCAGAAGAAAGGGATACCATTCTAGTTCTTTCCATTGTGGGGATTGTGGCGGCATTGCTGATATTCACCATCAGCTATGTGAGTTACAACACGGCCAGTTGTTCCTCTGACTTATTTGTTTTTTAAACAGATGAAAGAAACTAACATTTTATGGTGATGGTTTCCATGTATTTCATTTTCCTTATTTACTTAATAATCCTCATCTTTACCATAGGTCATCCTAAGGAATATGTTATTGCAAAGGAGTAAGAAGTATCCACAAGAACCACTTCTAGATGCACCCCTTGAGAAGAAAGATTTAATGTTGATTTACACTCTGGGGCCAAACTGGTCGAGACAGGGTTCCATAAAACATGTCTGTGTGTGAGAGCCTGTTCTGCTAGTTTGGGCTCATTGTATACTTGAATGTAAAGAGGAAATGCATAGAAATACTAGGGCACATTTGAAGCAGAGCAACGAGTCTATCATGCTGACCACACCGCTTGTGTTATGTGCGTGAGCGTGGCAAAATAAATGTACACATACCTGTTATTTAGCAATACCATCCAAACTGCTCGCGCGCATCAACGAGCGCCTGCGTAGCCAGGCGCTAAAATAGACGCTTTATGCGCTGCAAGTCCGGCTTCTCCCATCTCCTCATTGGTTTTTCAGAGCATATACCCACATGGGTGATTGAAAGATGCGATCCACACTCCAGCCCAGTTGGTGGTGGTAATGCACCTTAAAGTTGGTTGTCAAACGCCATATAAAGTCAGAAGAAGACTGATGGAGGAGAGATTACTAGAAACAAACTAAGTTTACCCTTTTATCTCTGGATTAATTGTCAGAGTAGAGGACCTTGTGCATTTCAGGTAAACTAACAACCCAATACTTATACCTTCCAGGAGAAGAGTTCACCTCTAGAGCAGATGGAGGCAGACAACCCTCTGGCCGGGACTATAGAACCAATATGTGTAGGCTTTTCAAAGAAATTAAACTGTAGCCTATACCCTTTCACTCAGGCAGCCAAACAGCAGTACAAAGTCAGGCTAGAACAGCAGTTCTCCAGCAATGATTGCTCGTCTGCAGCATCCACTCGCCTGTGATGCGCAAGCAGCAGGGCCTGCTGAAGGGACCCACGATCTAAGCCCCAAGATCTAACCTCAATAAGGAGCTTCAGGAAGGGGTGCGGGAATGGTCGACGATGAGGGGTCATTCTGGAGGGTTGCTCCATGGCAACGTGGGGGTTAATCCCATTTACATTTGAGTCAACCCAGGAATTGAGGTCGACATTGACTTTGAACTGGGAAATGACCAATGTGTACA
The DNA here is from genome assembly GCF_013265735.2 of Oncorhynchus mykiss. Classification (NCBI taxonomy): domain Eukaryota; kingdom Metazoa; phylum Chordata; class Actinopteri; order Salmoniformes; family Salmonidae; genus Oncorhynchus; species Oncorhynchus mykiss. The sequence continues at coordinate 31,173,261 of NC_048566.1, read as the reverse complement.
GCATTGATCTTTTAGAATTGCACGCCTAATTCAATTCCTGTACTGACTGGTATTGAAATAAAATTGATTAATGTTCCTCTAAGCAAAATGAAAGTGGGCTTTGGTGAAAAGTAACTTGTATTGTTTTTTTAAATATGATCAGCAATTCTGTGGATACATTGAAAATAAAGCCTTGTAAATAATTTTGTAACTAACTGTATCTGATGTATGCTGTCTGAGGTGCTAAATGGCTTTTAACAAATCTCTACCTATTTCACAAGACAAATACATAAATACATAAATACCTCTTTGCTAATAATCTTTTGAGTGACAAACAATTGTGTGAAGTCTCTGTCATTGTCAAACACATTACAAAGTAACATCACACAGCATAAAATGGAAGCCAGGTTAAGCCATATGATCTAAACAACATTGAACACGTGAATCCTTTACAAACATGAAATTCCATGTAGCTAAAAAACATTTAATACTATAGAATAACTAAAAAATGTATTGTGTCACCATATCACAGGACAGATTTGACATGAGGAGTGCATGGATATGGGTCATATACAATAACAGTGACCTTTTTCATGACAATTGTCTGATCATAGCACTCAATACATTATTGCACAATAATAATAATAATAATATTAAGCTTGATATCAATATATTCATGTAATCACTTGTCTCTAAGCTTATTGTCTGATCTAGGGGTAAGTGTAGATTGTAACTTCAACAAGAAATGTATTTCTGTACCAATAACAAATTACAGAGTAGATAGTGGACACTATAAAAATGTGTTTAATTTTTTTTTGCCTTGTTCATTTTGACACTGGTCCCACAGGTTAAGTGAATACCTTCCTCATGGGCACAATATCATTAGGGTTTCAGACCAGTAATTCTCCAATTGCCAGTTCATTTCATAAATTCCAAGCCCAAGATGAACTGATGAACCTTGAGCGCTTTCTGTTAACCCAGACCCTTTTCTTTTGTGAAACAAGCTGTCGTATCTGTTCCGCCCGCTAGGGACGTTTTCCTTTATGATGTAATTTGTAATCAAGTTATGATTTAATTATGTGTAATTCTGTGTGATTAGTTAGGTATTTAGTAATTAAATCCAATTTTGTATTGCTGATTCAACTTGTTAGCCAGGGTTCGTGCAAATAACTAAGAATTTACCACTTTCAGATGAGACTGAATTAAGATGACGATTAATATTGACTGCTATTGATATAAAATATTACTGGGTTTTTAAAAGTTTATTCGGAAGATAACAGCTCTATAAATATTATTTTGTGGTGCCCGACTATCTAGTTAATTACATTTACATGATTAGCTCAATCAGGTAATATTAATGACAGAGAAATTATTTTATAGAATAGCATGTCATATCTCTTAATCCGGCATAGCCAAAGACACGACAACAGTGTAACAATTACTAAACTGAAATGTTGGAAAAAATACCTAAAAATACCGTACCTTTCTCATTTTACACTTATACATACAGTGCCTTGCGAAAGTATTCGGCCCCCTTGAACTTTGCGACCTTTTGCCACATTTCAGGCTTCAAACATAAAGATATAAAACTGTATTTTTTTGTGAAGAATCAACAACAAGTGGGACACAATCATGAAGTGGAACGACATTTATTGGATATTTCAAACTTTTTTAACAAATCAAAAACTGAAAAATTGGGCGTGCAAAATTATTCAGCCCCCTTAAGTTAATACTTTGTAGCGCCACCTTTTGCTGCGATTACAGCTGTAAGTCGCTTGGGGTATGTCTCTATCAGTTTTGCACATCGAGAGACTGAAATTGTTTCCCATTCCTCCTTGCAAAACAGCTCGAGCTCAGTGAGATTGGATGGAGAGCATTTGTGAACAGCAGTTTTCAGTTCTTTCCACAGATTCTCGATTGGATTCAGGTCTGGACTTTGACTTGGCCATTCTAACACCTGGATATGTTTATTATTGAACCATTCCATTGTAGATTTTGCTTTATGTTTTGGATCATTGTCTTGTTGGAAGACAAATCTCCGTCCCAGTCTCAGGTCTTTTGCAGACTCCATCAGGTTTTTTTCCAGAATGGTCCTGTATTTGGCGCCATCCATCTTCCCATCAATTTTAACCATCTTCCCTGTCCCTGCTGAAGAAAAGCAGGCCCAAACCATGATGCTGCCACCACCATGTTTGACAGTGGGGATGGTGTGTTCAGCTGTGTTGCTTTTACGCCAAACATAACATTTTGCATTGTTGCCAAAAGTTCAATTTTGGTTTCATCTGACCAGAGCACCTTCTTCCACTTGTTTGGTGTGTCTCCCAGGTGGCTTGTGGCAAACTTTAAACAACACTTTTTATGGATATCTTTAAGAAATGGCTTTCTTCTTGCCACTCTTCCATAAAGGCCAGATTTGTGCAATATACGACTGTGCAATATACGACTTGGGATGTTTAAAGCTTGGGAAATCTTTTTGTATCCAAATCCGGCTTTAAACTTCTTCACAACAGTATCTCGGACCTGCCTGGTGGGTTCCTTGTTCTTCATGATGCTCTCTGCGCTTTTAACGGACCTCTGAGACTATCACAGTGCAAGCCTACTTTGCAGTTAAAATGTGATTGAGAATGTTTTGGGGAAAGTATTTCTGTATCACATCCTCTGGCTACACACAGTGTGATAGACAAACTCTCGCATCACATAGACAGGGGCTAAATTGCTGGAAGAAAATAGGCAGATATTGTATTAGGTTAAGTGGTGATTTTAGCATGTACAGTTGAAGTCGGAAGTTTACATACACCTTAGCCAAATACATTTAAACTCCGTATTTTTTTCTCACAATTCCTGACATTTACTTATAGTAAAAAGTCCCTGTTTTAGGTCAGTTAGGATCACCACTTTATTTTGAGAGTGTGAAATGTCAGAATAATAGTAGGGAGAATGATTTATTTCAGCTTTTATTTCTTTCATCACATTCCCACTGAATCAGAAGTTTACATAAACTCAATTAGTATTTGGTAGCATTGCCTTTAAATTGTTTAACTTGGGTCAAATGTTTTGGGTAGCCTTCCAAAAGCTTCCCACAATACGTTGGGTGAATTTTGGCCCATTCCTCCTGACAGAGCTGGTGTAACTGAGTCAGGTTTGTTGGCCTCCTTGCTCGCACACGGTTTTTCAGTTCTGCCAACAAATTTTCTATGGGATTGAGGTCAGGACGTTGTGATGGCCACTCCAATACCTTTACATTGTTGTCCTTTTAAGCCATTTTGCCTCAACTTTGGAAGTATGCTTGAGGTCATTGTCCATTTGGAAGACCCATTTGCGACCAAGCTTTAACTTCCTGACTGATGTCTTGAGATGTTGCTTCAATATATCCACATAATTTTCCTACTTCATGATGCCATCTATTTTGTGAAGTGCACCAGTCCCTCCTGCAGCAAAACACCCCCACAACATGATGCTGCCACCCCCGTGCTTCACGGTTGGGATGGTGTTCTTTGGCTCTTTGGTGTTCTTTAGTCTCCCCATTTTCCCTCCAAATAATGATGGTCATTATGTCCACAGTTATATTTTTGTTTCTTCAGACCAGAGGACATTTCTCCAAAAAGTTGGATCTGTCCCCATGTGCAGTTGCAAACCGTAGTCTTACTTTATGGTGGTTTTGGAGCAGTGGCTTCTTCCTTGCTGAGCGACCTTTCAGGTTATGTCGATATAGGACTCGTTTTACTGTGGATATAGATACTTTTGTACCTGTTTCCGCCAGCATCTTCACAAGGGCCTTTGCTGTTGTTCTGGAATTGATTTGCACTTTTCGCACCAAAGTATATTAATCTCTAGGAGACAGAACGCATCTCCTTCCTGAGTGGTATGATGGCTGCGTGGTCCCATGGTGTTTATACATGCGTACTATTGTTTGTACAGATGAACGTGGTACCTTCAGGCATTTGGAAATTGCTCCCAAGGACGAACCAGACTTTTTCCCCCATGATGTCAAGCAATGTGGCACTGAGTTTGAAGGTAGGCCTTGAAATACATCCACAGGTACACCTCCAATTGACTCAAATGATGTCAATTAGCCTATTAGAAGCTTCTAAAGCTTTTTAAAGGCACAGTCAACTTAGTGTATGCAAACTTCTGACCCACTGGAATTGTGATACAGTAAATTTTAAGTGAAATAATCTGTCGGTAAACAATTGTTGGACAAATTACTTATCTACTTTGTCATGCAAAAAGTAGATGTCCTAACCGACTTGACAAAACTATAGTTTGTTAACAAGAAATTTGTGGAGTGGTTGAAAAACGAGTTTTAATGACTCCAACCTAAACTAACCTTACTTCAACTGTAAATTAGTACTTTGTAAATAATGGCCAGTCTTCTGTCCTAGGGCGCGAGAGGGAATCGTGGTGTGGGAGAGTAGGAGCTTGTCACGTTGTACAATGATAGGAGACAAGCGAAGGAATATGAAATTGTTTTTTAAAATTTCACTACCCAAAATAGAGTACGTCATGAACATTACGGAGACAAAGCTCAAAACAAACACGTATTATATAACACAGGGCTGTAACCCAAACCAAAGAACGAAATGTAAACCTCTAATAAATACACAGGATGAGATCCGTAATAACAAGTGCACACTCACACGTAAGCCGAGACAACAGAGCACAGATCCTCACAAGACCAACGGACATGGAACAATAATCAACAAGGACAATGGGGAACGGAGGGCACATATATACACTTACTAATCAGGGGGAATGGTAATGGTAATGTTGCTTGAGCGTTTCGTGTGGGTGGACAGACACCCATGTGACATTGTTGACATTTAAACAAGGAAGGTAACAGATATGTTAGTAAAGTCCCCAAAAAGGTTTCAGTGTCATGTAAAACCACAGATGGTCATGCTGGTTTTAGTATTCTTTTTTTTAAAGAGAAAAACTGTCAGAGATGTTATGGCATTCATTGAAATTTAACTAAATTACTCTTTTTGAACAAAGATTCTCATTATAAAGTGTGTGTGTGTGTATTTGCAGCAGTTTACCTATGTGTGTGTTTCTTATTACAGGGGCCTCAAGGAGCGAGAGGAGATGCAGGAGTTCCAGGGAAACCAGGACCTAAAGGCCTGCAGGCCCAACCTGTGTGTATATGTCATTACTCCAACATTGTCATTACCACTACAATTATCATCATTGACTTTTGTGATTATACAATTGCTGATTTAATGCGTTGTTTCTAGGGAGCCAAAGGGGAGACGGGACCTGATGGTGAGAAGGTAACCTTGTATTTACATTCCCCATCACACTGCTAAATTACCAGTCAATTTCTCACAGTTAATCAAGCACACACACACACACACACACACACACACACACACACACACACACACACACACACACACACACACACACACACACACATACACACACACACACACACACACACACACACACACACACACACACACACCAGTAAGTGAAAGTGGATGTGTATTGGTCATCTACTGTTTATGTTTGGGTCTTTCCTTTGTGACTGATAAGCTGTAAAAAGCAGTCCTATCATTGCCATGGCATCTTACTGACTTATCTAATGTGCTGATTGTTCCTTCCTCAGGGTGGGGTTGGAAGAACTGGTGTGAAGGGAGAGAAAGGAGACACGGTAATCATTTGACAATGCCGAGGCTACGTCACTCTCACATCTACTTCCTGTTTCCATTGATGTAGTGGGACTGTTTTTCTTCTTACCAAAAATGTTTCTGTTCCTCTTTCCAAACAGGGAAGTTTTGGAGCACGTGGTAACAAAGGACAGGTTTCTACAATCCATTTTGTAAAAGTATGAGTTTTTTCACCCCAACTAATTTTATGTCATGTAAAAACCACAATACTGACACTTTATGCTGTTCCTAGATGACAGCAGATACAACAGCACATACTGTAGTGTCGAGTTCCTGTTATATCATAATATCCTAAGAGAACTGTTTTAATCAAGTAGAAGTATTGATAATTCAATTATTTAATTAGGTAGAAGTATTGAGAATTAAATTATTTGATTAGGGAGAAGTATTGAGATTGAGTTTAAATCGTGACTTTTTGTGTTTAGTGACTGAACAATGTCCCCCCTTTGTCTGTCTCTCTCCTTCCCCTCATCTCTGAATGGCAGCAAGGGGAGAGAGGTACCATCGGCCCTGATGGCATTGTTGGACTAAATGGACCCCCTGGCATCCCAGGCTCCAGAGGAGAGCCAGGTCCAGGCGTTGACCTGGGCTTCAAAGGTGACTCTGGACCTAAAGGAGTGCCAGGTGCCCCTGTGCGTATCAGGAGCATTATTTTACATTGACACATATCTAGCAAGAACATTTACTGAATGATTGATCGATTGATTACTTGCTTGGTTGATTGATTGCCAGCTTTTTGACCTCAGGGCCCTGGGCTGACAGATGAGCAGGTATTGCAGCAGTGTAAAGGAGTGGTGACAGCCCAGATCTCCCAGTATGCAGCTTCCATCCGGGTCAAGTGTTCCCAGGGCTGCCCCATCAACAACCGCACACTTATTGGGCCGCCCGGAACCAGGGGATCAACTGGAGAATCAGGCAAACCCGTGAGTCACACAGCCCCCAAATTATTCCAAACGATGATAAGTTCTGTTGACCTCTCTCTCTCTCTCAGGGTAAAGCGGGCAAAGCTGGAGTCAAAGGAGGCAGGGGCATCCAAGGGGACACAGGAGTGGATGGTCAGAAGGGGACAGTGGGTGAAAGAGGTATGTAAAGCCAACCAATAGACATAGTTCTTCCAAACTTGATTCCAGGTAAACTAACCCTGATCACGAAGGCTAATTCAAGTGAAAATGAGTGGAGCACCTTTTTAGTGGCATAGCTTCAGAGTTGAATTAGGCATGATCTCTGTTCTACTCCACAGGAATAAAAGGTCCAAAGCAAAAGGAGGTGAGCCTGGTAAAAGACTGCCAGGACACGATGGGCATCAAGGCCTCAGAGGTAGGACACTGTTTCCACTGGTGTGAAACTCTCAGGTCTAACCACAAAATTGCTTGTCTTAAAATTGTTGGAAAGTATCTGTAACTCACTTCCAGATTCGCTTGACATTGCTCCATTCCCAGACCAAACCTCAATGTGTACAGCATTGATCTTTTTGAATTTCATTCCTAATTCAATTGCTGTATCGACTAGTATTGAAATGGAATTGATCCGAGCACTGTTCCATGGCGTTTTGGTGAAACATGCTGGACTCTGCACAGAGAGATGAAACCAACCTTGACTGCATTCCATCTGAGCAAGGCTCTCAATGAACTCTGTTTAGGCATGATTTATAACTTTTTTTTTGCTAGGCAAAAATACATTATGATTTTTTTATGCAGAAACAAGAAAGTAAATAAGTCTTCCTCCAAGCAAAACTATAAGGGGCTTGAGAAACTGGCAGGAGTCTCTGGCTACAACTCAGGTTTTGTTTTTGATATGATCAACAATGCTGAGTATACATTGAAAATAAAGTGAAGTAAATCATTTTGTAAAGTAAAAGTATCCCGGTTTTAGATCAAATGTTCACAGACAACATTGATCAATATAAAAGTTTTTTTTTTTTTTTACGTTTTCATATTCAAAATAACACATTGAAATCCAAATACTGTATAATAAATAATCTGGCAATGATTTGTAGGACAGCACAAAATGTCTGTCGATTAAATGAATGAACTACATTCATAAATAACTCACATGAACAGGACGTTCAACTCTTATCACCTCTTAATTGATATTTTTGTCATTGTCAATCTTCAGTGAGAATCATTCCAACACATTACAAGGCGGAAACATAGCCCTGTAAACTCAAGTATATCACACACGTGTTCTTAACATTTGTACTTTTGTGTACATGTTGGCAATCAGATCCCTGATACAAAAGAGTCACAATGTTTGGAGACAATTCTTTTTAATGCATCACCACCACATCACAGGACAGATTAGAAAATGAGCAGAGCATGAAAATGGGTGATTATCTCTCATCAAAAGCATGCTAAACATTATGGTATACAACTATGCTACGAAAGTACACATGAATAAACACAAGAAAATAAACCTTATTAAAATGTTTAACGCTGCTCATGTTCAAAAGGGCTCCTCTTAGTGTGTGTAAAATGATGGTTGTCAGTTCATATAAAAGTGTTTGGTTTTATGGACTGGAAGGAGGTAAGAAGAATTATTACCAAGTCTTAAACACTATTGTACAGTACATCTCTATGGTGAAATCAATCAAGTCACTTGTCTCTAAGCTTATTCTCTGATCTAGGGGTGAGTAGGTGTAGCTATATTTGTACCAATACAAAATGGTCCAAGGCAAAGTATTATTATTTTTTAAAAAGGACACTACTTTAAAATATATATTCTTAAAATCTTGCAAAATATATTCCTTCATTTGATGGGACATAAAAACACATACAATGTGACATTGGTCCCAAGGCATTGTGAAGTACTGCCATTTTGTGACAACAAATGGGCCATGGGAGAGATGATTGGCTTGTAACGGACAAGTTCACAGCTTGTTTTTCTAGCTAATTGTACATTCATACTTCGTCATTTGTGCTTTTTAGAATGAATAGGTAATAAATAGCTTAATAAATATATTTCATAAACAACACTGTCTACATGGCACAGCATGATGAGGCAGTGCAGATTATACTGTAGGTGGTCAGCAGCAACAAACATTTTCTGTTGAACTTTGTGTTCTGTCAACAAAAAAAAACTATGGCTTTCTTTCTTCCTCTCTTAGGTGAAACTACGTCACCCATCCTACAGGTACACTTGGTTTAGTTAGCAGAGTACTGAGACAAAAAGGTAGAAAAGTGCGTAGAAGGTAGCAATGAGACTAAAACATGCAATTAGAGTCTGGACATGGCGGAAGAAGTCATATTCTTCCTTTAAAAAGCAAGGTCCTGAGTAGATAGATGTCTATAATACTATTTGCTTAACTTTGACGGTAGATGGTGTAGTGTGTGTCCCACCAACTACAAATGCCCAACTGTTCTTCATTGGCAGGATAAAGGATGTCATCTGGGTTCTTTGTTGGTGCTAGATTGTTGGTCCCCAATGTGAGAGCCCCCTCAGACCACATCTACAGTACAAATTGTATGATCATAGGAACCCCAAGGATCAGGAATGTCCAAAGTCCTAAAATATAAACAGAAGACGGTTAAGTAATAAGTTATTTTGTTTATTTAAAAATCTCTCATTGTAGTTAGAACATCAGGCATTTTCCTGTAACAGCAAAAATGGTTTTTGATAGTAATAGAGCTCTGATCTATATTATAATAAGTTAATGATTCTAAGCTTCAAAAGAGGTACATCGTCCTCCCACATGATATTGTCCACTTTATATTCCGCTGTGTTTTGTATTGTTGTTAAGTAGTTCCAAACAGAATCTGGTCTCGAGACCACATACAGATGTAGGATCTTAATTTGAGCCAGTTTGCAACAGCAGTAAAATAATCCTGCAACAACAGGAAATGTGAATTATTATGTGGATTATAATTAATGGATCTTTTTTGTAAGGGTTGATAAATTCTTCATTAGGGCAAATCAAATCTGGAAATAACTAACTTTAGAATACTTTTTAAACCTTGAATCACAAGTTTGCATGTCCTGCTGTGCAGGTACATTCTCAGCAACAAAGGAGTGATCAAATTAAGATCCTACATCTGTATTGAGAGTCTTGGTCTTGTCTCTGTGTCACATACATTTTTACTTCGTCTTGATTCTGTCTCGGACAGTGAGGACTCGCTGGACTTGCTGAGACCAACCGAGACAGCAGAGTGAAAAATTATTGATAAATAATTATCAGCTCCCATTCGCCAGGCCAAATAACCACACTCCTTTCATGACACAATATCTTATTGCCTATTGAAACCTGGGCTTTCTACTTTACTCATAACACTAATGTCCTTTACATTCATAGAAATGTATCCTCAAATATTGTCGCGCTTGTCAGAAATTATTCGCTGGTAGGGAAGAGTATGGGACATTGTTTGAAAGTTGCATGCTCACTATTAGTAAGGGGAAACTGAGGGAAGTTGTAACATATTTTGTCTTTTCATCTATTATAGACCTGTTTGGTTTGTGATCATTTGTAAAGTGGCTCTATTTGCCGTCAGCCCACATTTTTTCACCATTCTGAATGCCTAAAGAATACATATCAACACAGAAATACTGGACATTGAGCTTTTATTATGGTGGAGATTTGACACAATTAATGGTGTTGAATTGGACTCGCATTTTTCTGGTCTTGGTATCAGACCCCTAACCCCCCTCCTGGTCTCGGTCTTGACTTAGTCTCACCTCACCTCTGGTCTTGACTCAGATTCGATTTGTCTTGGTTTTGAATTGGTCTCACTTTAGGTGGAATCAAACACAACACTGGTTTGGAATGGCACAGTTACTATTGCATCGTGTCCACTTGGCCGTGCTGCTGCTCCAGTTTCAACTGTTCTGCCTGCGGCTATGGAATCCTGACCTGTTCACCGGACGTGTTACCTGTCCCAGACCTGCTGTTTTCAACTCTCTAGAGACAGCAGGAGTGGTAGAGATACTCTTAATGATCGGCTATGAAAAGCCAACTGACATTTACTCCCGAGGTGCTGACTTGCTGCACCCTCGACAACTACTGTGATTATTATTATTTGACCATGCTGGTCATTTCTGAACGTTTGAACATCTTGGCCATGTTCTTTTATAATCTCCACACAGCACACCTGGCCACCCCTCATAGCCTGGCTCCTCTAGATTTCTTCCTAGGTTTTGGCCTTTCTAGAGAGTTTTTCCTAGCCACCGTGCTTCTACACCTGCATTGCTTGCTGTTTGGGGTTTTAGGCTGGGTTTCTGTACAGCACTTTGAGATATCAGCTGATGTACGAAGTGCTATATAAATAAATTTGATTTGTCAATGCAATTATGACATCATTTCACTTCCAAGGCAAAGCCTAGGCCTATAAAAGTGCAGGTCCAGCCACTCAGTGGGTATAACAATAAGAGGCCACTAAAGGGGCGCCCAAGAGAAGATGACAGTGATGAGGTGGTAAGTCGTAAGGTGCGTACTGCGCGCCAGGCTGCCACCACGGCCGTGTCCAAACAGAGTCTCACGCCTACGGACTGGACATTCCAAATTACCATGGCAATTATGCATCATAATACTAGTATTAATGCAACCAGCAATCTGCGGTATCCAAGGTACAGTATCCTATCAACTGCGCCGGAGCACTTATAGTCTATGGAAGGCCTGTGTGGAAAATCTTCAACAGCATATCTCATGACCCGTAGTCCTGTTTTTCCCAACTCTTAAACTAAGGCTCAAATCCTTTGAAATAATGGAGATCAAATAAAGCAAGGTACATCATTACGCATCACAAAATTAATTGTCTATTGTAGGCTAAACAGATATGGATAACATGGTTTAAGCCTGACGAAACATGTGCCAGGGAATATCGCACATCTCACTGACTTCTGTAACGGTCCAGAAAGCAAGTGCCTACAAAAACAGTAGCCTCCAACAAGTTGCTTCAGAGTTGAGAAGGTTGATAGGCTATTTGTTTTGCAGGAGGGGGGAATTGCATTAAATCAATATACTAATTTGCAATGATTTACCGCCCTTAAGGGCAGGGTGCCGCTAGTATTGTATTTTTTATTTGTGCACTTATTTGTGCAATCAAAATGTAATCCATTATATAAAAATGAAAAAACATACTTTACCATAATGTGCGATATGATTGTTTGCAGTGTTAGTGGTTGTCATAGAGACTGCTGGTCTGCTTATCACTGATGGAGCAAAGAGTGACATGAGCAATATGATGACAACAACGCTTTATATGAACATCAATGGTATGTTGTGTTATACACCAATAACATCAGGAGCAACCATACCTGAGAAGTGCAGCCTGGTCTCTTCATATACCCCATCCTGTGAAAGAGAAAGGTATAAATATTTAGAAATGTTTACTAGGTTGGCATTTGGTAGGCAGTAACAGAGAAGAGGAAGGTGAATTGTATGAGTTGACCTACCTTGGTGGTGCAACCAGTAGTTAATATGACATCGGCACAGTCACTGAGGAGGACTTTGCCAGAGAACACGTCCTTACATGGAAAACTGCATTCACCTTTGCCATTTTTGTAGTAGGCAATGGGCTGTAGCAAAGAAAAAAAATATTTCACGTCATGTCTCAATTGAAATGGCCCCTGCCCTTCTGCATACTGTTGATGATACTATCAATGGTGATATGTAAAAAATTAAATAAAAATAGTGCTAATAAAAATGTCTGACTTCACATTGTATCTACTTGTCATAACCACATTTACAGTACAAGTCAAAAGTTTGGACACACCTACTCATTCAAGGGTTTTTATTTCTACTATTTTCTACGTTGTAGAATAATAGTGAAGACATTAAAACTATGAAATAACACATATGGAACCATGTAGTAACCCAAAAAAAAAAGTGTTAAACACTTTATATTTGAGATTCTTCAAAGTGCCACCCTTTGCCTCGACAGCTTTACACAGTCGTGGCACTCTCAACAAGCTTCACGAGGTAGTCACCTGGAATGCATTTCAATTACCAGGTGTGGCTGGTTAAAAGTTCATTTGTGGAATTTCTTTCCTTCTTAATGCATTTAAGCCAATCAGCTGTGTTGTGACAAGGTAGGGGTGGTATACAGAAGATCGCCCTATTTGGTAAAATACCAAGTCCATATTATGGCAATAACAGCTTAAATAAGCAAAGAGAAAAAACAGTTCATCATTACTTTAAGACATGCTGGTCAGTCAATACGGAAAATTTCAAGTTTCTTCAAGTGTAGTCGCAAAAACCATGACTTATTTATCAAATAACTAATTAACTAGGAAGTCGGGGAATCTCTCTCTCATATATATATCAAAAGACTTGTTCTTATTCTGTCGGTATTGATAGTCTTAAGAGTTTAACCATGTGGGATGATTAAAAGATACAGCAGTCTGGTCTGCAACCTTTGTCCTCTTGTAATTGAGAGAAACATGGTCTGTTGAGAAATTCTCAAGGTGGGGGTTTTATTCAGAAGAGCATATAAAGGCTGTCTCATGACACCAGGTCCTAATTGTGTTCATGGGGGCATGCCAGTGACTTAAGTGAAACTTTACACAGAAATACAATTCTCTCACATTACATCATTACATAGCATCCCATTATTTCACACATAGTTAAATATTTCCTGATTCATCCAGTACAACAATTAGATGTAAGCCTCATAGCTGAGGCTATTGTATAGACAGCGTTATGGTAATGTGGCCGTATTGTCTCCCATGAGTTTCACAAAATTGTACCAAACAGACCAGTTCGTAGCTGGATTCTTCACTGATCTTTTATACCTTCTCCAGAACATAAATGTTGTTCGGACCTCAAGTTCTGTGAGGTGGAAGAAATTCCTTTGTTTCCTCTCTATGAAACTTTACTCTCTATATATACTGTGGCCATGAGGAGATCATCTCCTCCAGGATTTTACGACCTCTCTGACCACAGCAGCCTGGGTGTAGGAGACATAGGGGGATGGTGGATAGACAAGGGCTGGTGCAGAGGGGGGGGGGGGGGGGGGGGGGGGGTAAGTGCTCGCTGTACCCAAAGAGGGCAGCGTGAAACTGGCTCTCATGAGGACTGCCACAGGAAAGGAAGACCCAGAGTTACCTCTGCTGCAGAGGATAAGTTCATTAGAGTTAACTGCACCTCAGATTGCAGCCCAAATAAATGCTTCAGAGTTCAAGTCACAGACATCTCAACATCAACTATTCAGAGACCGTATGAATCAGGCCTTCATGGTTGAATTGCTGCAAAGAAACCACTACTAAAGGACACCAATAAGAAGAAGAGACTTGCTTGAGCCAAGAAACACAAGCAATGGACATTAGACCGGTGGAAACTTGTCCTTTGGTCTGAGGAGATTTTTTTATTTTTGGTTCCAACCGCCGTGTCCTTGTGAGATGCAGAGTAGGTGAACGGATTATCTCTGCAGGTGTGGTTCCCACAGTGAAGCATGGGGGAGGTGGTGTGATGGTGCTTTGCTGGTGACAGTGATTTATTTAGAATTCATGGCACACTTAACCAGCATGGCTACCACAGCATCCTGCAGTGATACACCATCACATCTGGTTTGCACTTAGTGGGACTATCATTTGTTTTTCAACAGGACAATGACCCAACACACCTTCAGGCTGTGTAAGGGTTATTTGACCAAGGAGGAGAGTGGTGGAGAGCTGCATCAGATGATCTGGCCTCCACGATCACCTGACCTCAACCTAATTGAGAATGCTTTGAATGAGTTGGACCCCAGAGTGAAGGAAAACAGCCAACAAGTGCTCAGCATATGTGGGAAGTCCTTCAATACTGTTGGAAAAGCATTACAGGTGAAGCTGGTTGAGAGAATGCCAAGAGTGTGCAAAGCTGTCAAGGAAAAGGGTGGCTAATTGAATAATCTAAAATATATTTTGATTTGTTTAACACTTTTTTTACTACATGATTGCATTTGTGTTATTTCATAGTTTTGATGTCTTTACTATTATTCGACAATGTAGAAAATAGTAAAAATAAAACCTTTGTGAGTAGGTGTCCAAACTTTTGACTGGTGCTGTATAATAGATTACCTTTTTGACAATGGTCCAGCTCTGATCACATTGGGGATCCACTGCTCCAAATGGTGCTTCAAGTGTGTTTGTACCCTCTTGACATGTGTAGGCAATTTTCTTCTCCACTACAGGGGCTGTGAACACGGTGACTGAAAAGTGAATAAATAAAGACATGAGTGAGATTGGGAATCCACTTTACGCCAAGAAAGGATGTCAACCTAGAGCCACTGTATTATGCAGCATACTAGGCAAAGTTTAAGTTTAAATGGTCCAGTGCAGTGAAAAACATGATTCACCTGTGTTTTATATGCATTTCCATACTATGAGGTTGGAATAATACTGTGAAATTGTGAAAATTATGATAATGCCCTTTTAATGTTTGAAAATACGGACTGAAATTGGTGGGATGGCGTTCTGGCCTGGCTGGTGACATCTAGGCAGTAAATTAATGACTAGACCATTAAGAAAGAGAGTTCCAAACCTCTTTGCCAGTAACAGCTAGTTTTCCACTCCCCACTCAGACCACTCCCAGAAATTGCTCTTTGCTAAGAAGCTATTTTTGTTTATTTTTGGCCCTTTTAAATGGAAAATAAATCACAGTACCCAGATATGTTACCTAGAAATGATTTGATATTGAGTTAAAAACAGCTGTATTGGACATTCAGAGATGGTCACTATAGTGGGATGACCTTTCCTGAGACTTTAAAACATGTGTTTTAATGTGAAAACAACAACCTAGGCTCAAATACCAGTTGCATATCAGCACACGGGTACACACGGCAAAGTGACGTTTTTCCAATGAAATTCACGCAAGTGGGGAAAAGTGGGGTATGGAAGCAATCTTTCCCCATTTAAAGCTGCCATGCCTGATTTCAAGCAATATAACTGGATTATAGCTCCCATCCAAATGTCGTGTATTATACATACTCCTTGGCCAGTTAATTAGGTACACCACCCGGTTCACTTCTACAGACAGTGTGTCACGTGGCCGTGGCTTGCTGTATAAAGCAGGCAGACAGGCATTCAGTTACTGTTTGATTGAATGTTAAAATGGGCAAAACAATTGACCTAAGCGCTGAGGAGTTAAAAAATAAAATGCATAATTGTTTCGTTTTTGCTCAATCTGATTGGGTGGGCCTGGCAGGGCCTGGCTCCTCAGTGGGTGGGCCTGTGTTCACCCAGGCCCACCCACACCTGTACTGGTGTGGGGAATGATTTCCTGGCACACATTAGGTTCCTTGATACCAATTGAGAAACAACTGAACACCATGCCCTGAATAATTCAGGCTGTTCTGGAGGCAAAGAGGGGTCTGACCCGGTTCTAGATGGGTGTACTAATAAGCTGGTCACTGAGTGTACACAGTATTCATGTCATTGTCATCAGTCAACTCTACTACATTCAAATGTTACTTCCACCATTGAATTCTAGCAAATGGCTAACTATCCTACCAGTCGGTCTTAAAGGTCAACTGCCCCTTAAAACCAACTTCTCTGGTTTTAAACAGCCTATGTTGCATTGATAGGACTCAGAAACATTCATTCGTGTCAAAGTTGAAAGTTGACAGATAATGTGTCATTTAGTCTCGTCCAACAAAAGTTTTGTAAGTGAGTTTGTCACCACTTACTCAAGGGTTGGGTTTAGATTATGGTCATGCCCACTTGCCCAGTGCACACGAGAGAAGCAGCTGTACTGATTGCACTCCATTAGCTGTGCACACTATCCAATCATAGCAGCCAGAACCTCCAGACAGTGAGGCAGACCTGCCCATTACACAGCACCTCAGACTTGTTTACATAAGACAACACATGGCCAATGTTATGCTGAAATAACTCTTGGCCCTAAGCTCTTTATGGAGTGGCGCTTGCTGATGTGTTTGATAGTATCAATCACTTGAGTCTGCCACTTTATTGGGCAAAATTGGAATTGACACTTTCAGAGCGCACTTGTATCCCAAGTGCAACTTGACAATATTCCAAAACCTATTTGCGAGCATCTTGTGTCCCCCCCGAGACCTGTTTTGTAACATGGTTCCCTATGAAACACTGCCAGACAGACTTACACTCTGGTAATAGTGAGAAATGTGTCAATAAAACTGCACCGAAGCACACACACACACACACACACACACACACACACACGTCACCACTAGCCAGTGACTTGATAAGCTTACTGTGTGCCTGCTAGCTACTACTTGCTAGCTTAATTGACAAACACAGAGTTGTAACTTAGCTAGCTAGCAAGTGATTTTGGGCACTGATAAACAGTGTGTAGCTTGTGCTTTATTGATGATAGTTTGACAGTTTGCGGATTATGAAATTGTATACATTTTATTGTTCTCAAAATCAGTCCTGAGCATCAGTCCTGCATGCAGCCAGACTTTCCCTACCCAATAGACTGTATGCACAGACTAGTTTTTCATGCAACATTCTTTACTTGAAAAATACTGCACCAAACAGCTTAGCTAGATTCAAAATTGTGTGACTAAGACCTCTGCAAAAGCATCTAAATTAATTACAGATTTCTTGATTTAGCTTAGATTAATTCTGACCGTTTTAAGGAAGTGACTATTTTGAGGAAGTCACTGTGTTGATGCTACGGTGCCTTAGGAAGGACAAACAGTATCTACCAGGGTATGATATGCAAACATAACACACCCACATCAAACCACACCTCAAAGACAACTCTTGTATGGCTTTAGTCATGGCAGCTAGCATTTCATAATGAGCCATCTTCAAAACGAGGCCAATTCAGGTAGTACAGTCGCCATTTAATGAGTCTTGGAATGCTAATTGCATACCCTGCACATGAACATTTTAGTTTTTTTAAGGGTTATGCAGTTGGTTGATAACGATATCACCAAAATATGTTGTATTGGACATTTCAAACAACATTCACAGTTAATGAGAAAACAGTCATGGTGTTTAATTTAAAGATGCAATATGCAGAAATCGCTCCACCATTTCCTGGTTGCTAAAATTCTAATAGTTCACCTAATTTTTGTTAATGTGACAAAACAAGCAGCCATTGTGTAGAAAATATTTTTAACATCTAAACCGCTGCGAAATATCAAATCACGTTTTATTTGTCACATCTGCTGAATACAACAAGGTAGACCTTACAGTGAAATGCTTACAAGCCCTTAAGCAACAATGCAGAGTAAAAAATAAAGAAAGAACATTTTCTAAATCAAATAAAGGAAAACTAGTCTGTACCCCAGTAGGGGCATGGCCACTGTGAAATGCCATTCCGTTAGGAACCATAGGCCTAGTTATTGAAATTAGGAGTATCTCCATTTAACGTTGCCATTGTAGTCCTTGCAATTTAAAAAAAAAACGCATCACACGGAGAGGAAGTGGTTAATATCTGATAATCCTATGTGATGTTTTTGCTTAAATTTGTATCAGTGAATATCTCTAAATGTAACCAAACATATCCAAAATGACATCCACTTTGCACTGCTTGACAAGACACATACCAACCATGTCTGTTGACATCTTGTAATTAAACAAATTTGAAATAAGATTTTTTTTTGTACTTCCAAAAAACGTCTAAATAAAAAGTTCGATGCAACCGAAAAAAAATGCCTCTTCGGCACCTCATGTATTTTTCGGATGCTTATACCTTGTTATGGAGGTGCCGAATGGGCATTTTTTTCTGTTGCTTGTGTTTTTGGATGTTCACATACCGGCCGTGTCTGCAGCCTTCTGTAGGCCTAAATGACAATAGTTGCTAATCGAAACTCCACATTTCGTGAGTAACGATTGTATTTTTACATTATTAAACTTGAAAGGCTGGTGAATGCCAAGTTGAATGGCTGCTTCCTGTGTATAAAGGAGATTTGCCATATAAACAATGTAATTCTGGTTCAGGGGATTCCTGGCTCTGGCTTGGGGATTCCCTATAATATTTTATGATGCTCAATCAGCCAGGGGAGTTTAGGGGATTTTCAGGCAATGGCCAACCGTGAATTTATCTTTCAGTTTGCAAAAACAAGTTATATCTTTATATGTAGGCTTTGTGTATTGTTTCTAATCAAATTTTAACGCCTTCTCTTCTACACTACAGATAAACCCGCTTAACGCCAGAAGGCAGACACATAGCGTTACACAGGGAAGCTGGCCCATGCTGACTCTAATGCTTCCCACAGTCGCCAAATTGGCTGGATGTCCTTTGGGTGGTCGACCATTCTTCAAACACATGGGAAATTGTTGAGCGTGAAAAACTCAGCAGCGTTGCCATTCTTGACAAATACCGGTGCACCTAGCACCTACTACCATTCGCCGTTCAGAGGCACTTAGTCTTGACCATTAACCCTCTAAAAAGGCACACATACACAATTCAAGCCTCAATTGTCACAAGGCTTAAAAAACGTATTTGACCAGTCACCTCCCCTTCATCTACACTGATTGAAAAGGATTTAACAAGTGGAATCATAGCTTTCACCTGGTCTGTCTGTCATGGAAAGAGCAGGTGTTCATAATGTTTGTTACACTCGGTGTACATTTAACGTTTGCTTAAGTTGAACAATGTATGAGAATCATAGCCTACCCAAACACATCAGGAGAGTGCCGCGACGTATCATGATGGTCAATATAACCAATTGCAGTCGAGCCTGTGAAGAGAGTACACGCGCAACTGAGAGGCTCGCCGCTTATTCCAAATGATATACACACACGTACTGTGTGACCTAGCACCTTTGAGTACGAAAGAACTGCATGATTATGGTGAACCAGAGGGAGATTGTATGGTGCTACGAGTTTTGCGACTTCAAATGGTCACATCCAGGCCACACCCACTAAACGAACGGAACTCAAAGGCGGCACTCGCCATGGGAAATCCCCAGCCTTATAGTTTCACTTTCACTTGGCCTTATATAAACTGCCACTCTTCTGTTCTCGATCATCATCTTCATTGCTGTAGTTCTACAAATATGTTTTTTCAACTCGTCTGGATTCTAGGTATGTTGTCTTTTTTTTTTTAAACGAGTTTGATATTAGTCCAGCTGGGCAGGCTCACTTTAAATTATTATTTATTTTGTGTTTTTCTATAGCTGCCTCCGTGCAATGTGGGCTCACACAGGATAGGCCTACCCATGAAGTGAAGTCAGTTTGTGGAGAGGATTCAATTCTGAAATGTAAAGCATTATGTAAGCCTGGGGTCCAATACCGGGCGGTGAGGTGGTACAAGGTAAGCTTTCAATTATTGTGATAGCACAAACTGTGTTATGAACCATCTGACCAAATTCTGTACAAGTGCAATATATGCCAAAAACATACAGCACTGGTCCCAGACCAGCTGTTAAGGGCATATAGTAACCTCAAACCCTCTTCTCTCAGCTGGGTGAGGAGCCCTCTAATAAGGAGTCTGGTCTATTGATGAAGAGGCTATCATCACCTAATAGCACCACCCAATGGTACGCCGGTCTGGAGCGTGAAGTGGAACTTTTGGCTGATGATTCTTTCGATATCTTCCTGCCCAATGTAACGGCTGTTGATAGCGGAAGGTACAAGTGTCTCCTGGCAGCACCTGTAGGAGAGCAGAACCAGGAGGGGCAGGTTCACCTCAGAGTGACAGGTGAGTGTGTTTTACTCTCATTGTGTGCTTGTTTTGGTATGTAGACCTACTGTATAATGTATGTGAGTGTTTTAAATTGGACAGAGAGAGAGTTAATCTTTTAAAACATTTCCAGTGATGCTCAAGGATTTGTGGATACTTGTTTTGCAGGTTGCCTTAAGTCCACAGACAAATCAGAAGAAAGGGATACCATTCTAGTTCTTTCCATTGTGGGGATTGTGGTGGCATTGCTGATATTCACCATCAGCTATGTGAGTTACAACACGGCCAGTTGTTCCTCTGACATATTTGTTTTTTAAACAGATGAAAGAAACTAACATTTTATGGTGATGGTTTCCATGTATTTCATTTTCCTTATTTACTTAATAATCCTCATCTTTACCATAGGTCATCCTAAGGAATATGTTATTGCAAAGGAGTAAGAAGTATCCACAAGAACCACTTCTAGATGCACCCCTTGAGAAGAAAGATTTAATGTTGATTTACACTCTGGGGCCAAACTGGTCGAGACAGGGTTCCATAAAACATGTCTGTGTGTGAGAGCCTGTTCTGCTAGTTTGGGTTCATTGTATACTTGAACATAAAGAGGAAATGCAGAGAAAGACTAGGGCACGTTTGAAGCTGTGCAAGGAGCCTAAGAGTTATGTCTACTTTCCAGGAGAAGAATTCATCTTTAGAGCATATGGAGGCAGACAACCCTCTGGCCGGTCCCGTAGAACTAAGATGTTTAGGCTTTTCAAAGAAATGAAGCAGAAACAGCAACCTACACACTTTCACTCAGGCAGCCAAACAGCAGTAAAGCCAGGCTAGAGCAGCAGTTCTCCAGCAACGAGTGCCTGTCTGCAGCATTCATGTGCCTGTGATGCGTAAGGAGCAGAGCCTTGTGAGGGGACCCCATGATCTAAGTCCCAAGATCTAACCCCAACAAGGAACTTCAGGAAAGGGAGAAGGAATAATTCATGATAAGGGGTCATTCTGCAGGGTCGCTCCATGGCAATGTTGGGGTTAATTCCATTTGCATTTCAGTCAATTGAAGTTGACACTGATGTTGAACTGGAAAATTGCCAATGTGTACTACATGGCATTTCATGCCTAATTAAATTCCTGTATTGACTGGTAATGAAATGGAATTGATCTGAGCACTGTTTTATGGGGCTCCCGTGTTGGAAGAATTTGGTGGGACACGCTGGACTCTGCACAGAGAGATGAAACCAACCAATACGGCATTCCATATGAGCCAAGCAAATCTCTCAATGAACTCTAATGTTCAGGCATTATTGACAAGTTTTTGTTATTTTGTGAGGCCAAAACAATATTTTATTAATCTTGTATGCAGAACCCAAAAATATTATTCCTCCTAGCATTACGAAAGTGGGCTTTGGTGAATATTTGTTTTTTGAACATGATCAGCAATTGTGTGTATACATTGAAAATAATGAAGTCGTAAATGATTTTGTAACGTACTGTTTCTGATGTACATGTGCTATGGTTCTTAGATAAATGTTCTTGAACTTTTTCTTAAGACGAGTCCTCACTTTTTTAGTCACCATAGTAGTGATGTTTCTCTTAGATAAGTTGATTGTTACTCAGAATAGTTCATGTTATTAAGATAAATGATTTACCCTACCATTTTACAGAGGCTTACAAACTAGATACATAACTATTTTTCTGCATAGTATACTGTTTGAGGTGCTAAATGTCTGGCAAAAAAAATCTCTACCTATTTCACACAACACATAATATTTTATACTCGTTTTTTATTTATTTTATTTCACCTTTATTTAACCAGGTAGGCTAGTTGAGAACAAGTTCTCGTTTGCAACTGCGACCTGGCCAAGATAAAGCAAAGCAGTTCGACACAACAACACAGAGTTACACATGGTACATATACTGTACCTTGATATTAGTCATTTCCATCACCTGTCAATGTTCTAATGTGCACATTTTAAAAGGGATGATAACAATTATCCTCAAGGGTTAACACAAAGTGTTTTTTTTGGATAGCTGTTATTGTTAAATACATACACATCACTAATCTTTTGAGTGACAACAATTCTGTGAAGTCTCTGTCATTGTGATCGACAATCACATTACCCCAAACACGTTACAAAGTAATAACATTATACAGCATCAAATGGAAGCCAGGTTACATTCGATCTAAACCAGTGGTGGAAAAAGTACCCAATTGTCATACTTGAGTAAAAGTATAGATACCATAATAGAAAATTATAAAATAATGTATATGTTGAAAGATATTGATAAAATAATTCCACTCTGAAACCGTCTGACTGTATGAAATTGATTAGAATCATAAAATTCTAATCTGATGATGTGTGTAGTTTTAGTCAGAATTAGGTTAAACAATGTATCTGTATAGTGGAAAAGCACAGGCTGTCTGAGCAAGGCGTAGTTTAGGGTTTGAACTTGTATGTGTGTGCCGAAGGGAAAAAAAATGAGAACAGTTAAACTGTGTTTGGACCGACCTGGCACCTATGATAGCGTAGAGAGTACTTCTCAAGGTTTCCCTAATCTCAGGGGGAATGGCATTGTTGGTAGGGCAGTGATACACAGTGGTGAGAACTATAGAGAAGGATAAAACTCACCTACTGTTTGTGTGGAAGTATGTGCGTAGGATACCTACTGTTTGTGTGGAAGTATGTGCGCAGCTATAAAATGGATGTCTTTGTATAATGGACTTCAGAACGTTCTCTGAATAAACTGTACTATCTTTTTGCCTAAACTGAGTCTTTGACTAATGATTATTAAACCCATGGTTTTACAGATCTCGGGGATTGGCCAGAGCTATTGATTGTCAGTTATTATCATTTGGATTGAAAATTCTCGTGACAGAATATTACTCAAGTAAAAGTGAAAGTCACCCAGTAAAATACTACTTTAGAAAAATTCTAAAAGTATTTGGTTTTAAATATACTTAAGTATCAAAAGTAAATGTAATTGCTACAATATACTTATGTATCAAAAGTAGAAGTATAAATCATTTCAAATTCCTTATATTGAGCAAAGCAGACGGTACCATTTTCTTGTTTTTAAAATTCACGGATAGCCAGAGGCACACTCCAACACTCAGACATTATTTACAAAAGATACATTTGTGTTTAGTGAGTTTGCCAGACCATAGGTACTAGGGATGAACACGTGTTCTCTTGATAAGTGCGTGAATTTCATAATGTTCCTGTCCTGCTAAGCATTCAAAATGTAACGAGTACTTTGAGTTGTCAGGGAAAATGTATGGAGTAAAAAGCACAATACTTTCTTTAAAGTATTTTTACTCAAGGCCGACAACACAGGAAAAAAATGTGATTTTGCTTTCATCTGTAAATTTTCAGATTTTGGGATATTTTGCAACTGTAACTTCCATACTTTCACAACATGTACAAATAAATAGGCAATAATGTATATACATACTTTATTTGTATAATTTTATCCCAACTCCGTCAACTACACCTACCATAAATGTCGTTCTTGATAGCATGTTTCATGAAGAACTTCAACCGCTATTTTTAAAACTCTCCATGTTGAATCATACATCGTTCAAAAGCTTATCGTTAGCTAGTCCATACATGGTTATATCATTTGTAGACGTAATGCTTCGTGCTGAAAGATGAGTAATTTCCGGACATTCGATTGGTTACCGGCATTTAAAGGCCCTTTTCGGCAACCTGATTGGTTAAAACGTGCTTCACAGCACTTCCTTGTTTGAAAAAAATCTCCCGCGAAGAATCCACGTAAATAGTGACAAAATGAGAAAATCTCGAAGAATATACCTACAGTATGTGAATACAAATAGGCGATATCAGTTAGCCAATGCGAGAAAAGTAGTGAATGAAAGAAAAAAATAGCCTGATCCGCCGATCGAGGTAGTGGCGGTACAGGAAAAGGAGGTAACAGGTGCGCCGAAAAACTCCCCCCTGCCAGAATCCCCCCTTCGCGTGAACGCGCTCGCACTCAATTTTTCATTGCTGCGACTTGCTTGCTAGTTGAGATTTCTGATCACGTTAGGCTGCGTTTCATTTGATTTTTTATGTCGGTTTGATCGTGGGGGAGGCACTAGTAATGTCTGCAGTTTTCCGTTTGGCTATTTGTTTTAAGTGTATTAGTCAATAAATAAATCTCTCAAAATTCGTCATCTCTCCCATGTCTTATTCGACTAGTAGTGGCTTTTATTTTTATGTCACAAATAAACTAACTTGCACATTATTTAATTTGCGCTAAGTGTCTAAACACTGGACTGAAAATCACCATAGACCCCACCAACCAGTGATTCTGTAATTATGTCATGATATAATGTGCATACTGTGAAGTTGATTGTGATGCATTTAGGAGTGTTTACACTTCCTCCAGGCTACAGGAGTGCTCCAGGGTAGAGGGGCATTTGATATGAGGATGCTTCTTCTAGCCCATGAACTTGGACTTGGTTATGCAGCTCTAAAGAAAATAAGCGTTCAGCTCATATCAGAGACATGACAGAATGACAGGTAAATAAAAAGGGAGAGTTGCCCAATATTGTCAGGTGACTTGCTGTGTATAAATAATATGTATTTCCTTGCTCCAGCAAATGTATTCAAAGTTAATAAAACAGAGTGATAGGATAACTATATAATATAACTATATATAATATAAATATAATGCGACTGTAATATAGGCCTACAGTGTCATGGGGCTGTAGCCTGATGTGATTAGTAAGAAATTAGCTTTACATAAAGTAAATACATGCTGATACCAAATATTTACATAGGATAACATGCTGTAATTTACATAGGATAACATGCTGTAATTTACATAGGATAACATGCTGATATTTACATAGGATAACATGCTGATATTTACATAGGATAACATGCTGTAATTTACATAGGATAACATGCTGATATTTACATAGGATAACATGCTGATATTTACATAGGATAACATGCTGATATTTACATAGGATAACATGCTGATATTTACATAGGATAACATGCTGATATTTACATAGGATAACATGCTGATATTTAGTCATGCAGTTATGACTGTAATGTCGACAGACATAATAAGTAATTTCCCCCCCACTTTAGTTTCAGAAATTCAGAGGGCTACAGTCAATGGAGAGCGCTGCAAAGATAATTATAAGAGCATACGCAGATATAGACCCAGACATAGCAGAGTTGCAGAAGGAGGATGAGGATGCCATCATAGACATTCATGTATCCTTCGATGGCACTTGGCACAAGAGAGGATTCACTTCCAACCAAAGGGATTGGTGTGTGCATTGGTGCTGGTACCAGCACAGAGCCATATAAAATGGAGAAGATCCACCCCGTCACAAAAACCTTGGAGGCCATACATTTTTTAATAGAGGCTGCACATAAAATGGTACCTGTATATCATAGGATGTCAAATGATAACATCCTCAAAAGAATGTAGCATGGAGGAACCCAGAATTCAAATGAATGTCTGAACTCTGTAATATGGTCGCGATGCCCCAAAATTGTCTTTGTGGGCAAAAGTCACATTGACGGAGCAGCCAGTATTGCAGTAGCCACGTTCAATGAGGGAGCCACTGCTATATCAAATGTGATGAACAAATTGTGGCTTGACAGCACTTTGGTGACACTGGAAGCAATCAGCAAGGAGTTGTGAGAGCGGATGCTGCTTCAATGGGAGTGGGCCAAGCGTAGGCACAGGTCACATGAGAGGGCCTTAGATATGGGGCAGGCATAGCTGACAAATGTTCTGCACATTTCAACAGCCCTACAAAAGCCTTGTATGTGAGAAACTGAGCAAAGTGATATGAGAATTTGCCCAAAACTGCATATTTGCCCAACAGACCAGTATTCAAAGGATATGCTCTATTGCTTGAAACATAAAAGGTATATTTTGTTTATTTTTAATTAATGTGACATAAATGATTATATTTATGGAAAGTACATTTTAATTCCATTAGCCTATCTGTATCGGCCATTTTCTCAAAATGACATGTTCCCGGTGCGCCAATTCATTTTTCTCAGTCTTCAAAGGACGTACATTCACATTATTCCACACACAGGTTCTTAGGTCTTATAGTCAGACTTTGAGGTTTTTTCAAATATCTTGTGTCGTTTTAATCTTGTGTCATTTTATGTTTAAATATATGCAAAATATTCACCCGTCATACATGCAAAGTGTTTAAAGAATTCCATGAAATGACAATATTTTGATGAACTGATCCATAATAGTCTGACCATTGAATGTATTATCACAATAATAAAAAAACACATTCTACCTTGAAGCAATGTGTTAAAAAAACGGTTTCTCGTAATATGCAAATTAGTGCAGGACGGTTTGCCTCATTTGCATATTTTTATTTAAAAATAATTAGAACTTGTAATACAATAATATCTTGGATTTATGTATACTTTCATCTGGTAAAGTTTCAGTCTGATGAGACTAAAGACTTTAAAAAAATGCCTATTCACCTGTGGTGCCTGGCCTAAAGTACTTTACACCACTGATCTAAACATTGAAAATGAAAATCCTTTACAAAATTCCATGTAGCTTAAAAAAATGTAATACTATAGAACTAAATATGAGTTTTTTTTATTGCATCACCATATCACAGGACAGGTTTGACATGAGGAGTGCATGGATATGGGTCATACAGTGACATTTTTTCATGACACCCGTGTGATCATAGCACACAACACATTATTGCATAATAATAATAATAATAATAATAATCTTAACAGAATTAAATCATATCAAATGTTATTGGTCACATACACATGGTTAGCAGTTGTTAATACAAATGCATACAAATGCAAAGCAACAGACCTAAAAAAGAAATGGAGCTTATTTGCAGCTCATGTAATAATACTAGTGTGTATCAAATTCAGTTTGTCAGTTAATATAAGAAGAATTAGAATAACAGATGTTTGGTAAGTCTCCATGAAATGTGATATCAACCAATAATAAAATGCTTTTAACATTTTTATCCTTGCTAATTTTGACACTGGTCCCACAGCACCTTTCTCATGCCACAACAGCATTAGGATTTCAGACCAGTAACTCTCCAATTGCCAGCTCATTTCATCACTTCCAAGCCCAAGATGAACGATTAACCTTGAGCACTTTCTGTTACTGCATCTCTAAAATCGATAGTGCCTAAAGTATTCATACCTGTCGACTTATTCCACATTTTGTTGTGACAGCCTGATTTTTTCTCTCACCCATCTACACACAATACCCCACAGTGACAAATTTAAAACCTGTTTTTAGAATAAATAAATGAAATACAGATATATCTAATTTACATAAGTATATGTTAGCTTCACCTCTGGCAGCGATTTCAGGGTAAGTCTCTTAAGAGCTTTGCACACCTGGATTGTACAATATTTGCACATTATTCTTTTTAAAATTCTTCAAGCTCTGTCAAGTTGGTTGTTGATCATGGCTAGACGGCCATTTTCAAGTCTTGCCATAGACACTGGTCCCACAGGTTGAGTACCTTACTCAATAGCATTAGGATTTCAGAAGAGTAAGTCGCCAATTGCTGGTTCATTTCATCACTTCCAAGGCCAAGGTGAACTGATGAACATTGAGTGCTTTCTGTTACTGCTTGGCATCGCTACCATCTACTGTAGCTAACTGTCATATTAACAGTTTTCACAAATATGTAAGAGAGAAATGGCAATGTACAGTGTAACAATTACTGTACTGTTGGTTAAAATACCTAGAAATACCATACCTTCCTCATTTTACACTTATACATCTGTCAGCAATAAATAGATTGGAAATACTTGTTACTACATTAATACTACAACACTAGCTATGTCCCAGCATTGTGATGCAGAGCAGTTTCAAATGTTAGCAGCAAGAACACATTTTCACCAAAAAAGATCTATGGCTTTTTTCCTTCCTGTCTTAGGTGAAAAGACTGCCAACGTC
The DNA here is from genome assembly GCF_013265735.2 of Oncorhynchus mykiss. Lineage (NCBI taxonomy): Eukaryota > Metazoa > Chordata > Actinopteri > Salmoniformes > Salmonidae > Oncorhynchus > Oncorhynchus mykiss. The sequence goes on along the minus strand of NC_048566.1, from coordinate 31,145,151 downwards.
TCCTGCATCACTGGTAAACAAGTTTAGGGGGTTATTCGAGTATTGGAATTAAAAGAGAATGCAGGAAAGTGCACAACATTGAGTGCTTCACAGAACTACATCATTTTAATTTGTCTGCAATGAAACTAAAAACCTACATGGTCTAAAAGCTCATTTTCTTTCCCTTTTGAGAGGTAGAGCAGCAGTCCCGAAAGGATTACCTGTCAATAATCCTACTGGCTAAATTTTAAGATAATGCCTGATTCAGTATTCTTCATTGGCAGGATATATGTCATCTAGGTCCTTTGGGGGGATTACAACACCATGGATGAAGCCTCCTCACCTTCATTTGGACGAGATCTGCAGTAACGGCTGATGATCACGCTGATCACAATAACCAGAGGTGACAGGACCGAGAATATAATTAATCCTGAAATATAAACAGAGCATAACATGTGTCAATAAATGAATGGGAAATGGAACTGGAGATGCTTCAAGAGAGGAAGTTCACCCGCAAATAAGGTAACATTGCGATTTGAGCATAGTGTATGAAAAGCACTTAAGTTATTATTATTATGACAGTACAACGTTTTTCCAAAAAGGCTTCTTGTATGGTATTTAAAAACATCTAATTTTAATATATCCATGTGAAGAACATCAAGAATTTATGAGATATTGGAGTGGAGCTGATTCATGATACACAATACAGTAGATGGTTGTAAAATTGATAGTCACATTGTTGCATTCCACTTATATTTATGTAACAGTTACACATGTTTGTGCTATCAATCTATCCCCAAATTTAAAAAGCATGGGTCTCCAAACTTTATGGAAAATAAAACATGTCATGAGCTTCTCATTTTTTCTAGCTTTCAAAAATAGGCACATTCTTTTCCTCTACCCTGCAACTCTTCCCCAGGTCCTTAGTGTACAAGAGAAAGTAGTGCACTGTTTTTCTGTCAATATACATGGTAAAATAATGGTTAATAAACAACTCTAAGGGGGGCCCTACAAAATGTGTGATTTCTTCACCCCACCCCCTCCTGGTTTTAGATTTGTTTTGCTTTTTCACTCACAAAATTACAATTAATCATAGAGAAACAATACAATTGGATGTTCTGATTCCAGGTCAATGATTACCTTACATCAGAAGATCATGATTTTTAAAGTCGGGTAGAAGACAAACTTTTTGTTGTTGAGTGTAATTCCCCATTTTATTGCACATCTGGCTCTTTAATTGTGCATCTAGCAAGTGGGGGATGTGCCATCTAATGTGCTGGTCAATCAATAGTTCAGTACTGCTGCTGCTCATTTAATGGTAAAGTTGGCAAATAACACAATAGATACAAATGATATACAGTGCATTCACAAGGTATTCAGACCCCTTTAGTTTTCCCACATTTGGTTACAGCCTTATTCTAAAATTGATTTCATATTTTTTTCCCTCATCAATCTACACACAATACCCCATACTGACAAAGCAAAAACAGGTTTTTAGAAATGTTAACAAATGCATTAAAAATAAAAAACGGAAATATCACATTTACATGAGTATTCAGACCCTTTGCTCAGTCATTTGTTGAAGTACCTTTGGCAGCGATTACAGCATCAAGTCTTCTTGGGTATGACACTTCAAGCTTGGCACGTCTTTATTTGGGGAGTTTCTCCCATTCTTCTCTGCAGATTCTCTCGAGCTCTGTCAGGTTGGATGGGGTACGACGCTATTTTCAGGTCTCGCAAGAGATGTTCAAATCGGGACATTCAGAGACTTGTCTCGAAGTCACTCTTGCGTTGTCTTGGCTGTGTGCTTAGGGTTGTTGTCTTGTTGGAAGGTGAACCTTTGCCCCAGTCTGAGGTCCTGAGCTCTCTGGAGCAGGTTTTCATCAAGGATCTCTCTGTACTTTGCTCCGTTCATCTCTCCCTCGATCCTGACTAGTCTCCCAGTCCTTGCTGCTGATGATGCAATCACCATGCTTCACCGTAGGGATGGTGCCAGGTTTCCTCCAGACGTGACGGTTGGCATTCAGGCCAAAGAGTTACATCTTGGTTTCATCAGACCAGAGAATCTTGATTCTCATGGTCTGAGAATCTTTAGGTGTCTTTTGGCAAACTCCAAGGGGGCAGTCATATGCCTTCTACTGAGGAGTGGCTTCCGTCTAGCCACTTTACCATCAAAGGCGTGGTTGGTAGAGTGCTGCAGAGATGGTTGTCCTTCTGGAAGGCTCTCCAAACTTCTTCCATTTAAGAATGATGAAGGCCACTGTGTTCTTGTGGACCTTCAATGCTGCTGACATTTTTATCCGTTTGTTTAATTTTTTATAAATTAGCAAACATTTCCAAAAACCTGTTTTCGCTTTGTCGTTATGAGGTATTGTATGTAGATTGATGAGGGGAAAATAATATTTAATACATTTTAGAATAAAAAATAAATAATACTTTACAGCCTTAAAAGTCAAGGTATCTGAATACTTTCCGAATGCACTGTACTTACTCATGGTATAGACTAGTCTGCCAGGTAAGCCTACTTTGCAGTTAAAATTTAATTGAGAAGGTTTTGGGGAAAGTATTTCTGTATCACATCCACTGACTACACACGATAGACAAACTCGAGCACCAAATAGACAGACTGGGGCTAAGGTAATAGGTATATATTGTGTTAGGTTTGGCTTTTAAGACAATAGTGGATAACCAGGTGTTGGATAATGTCAATGTTGCATTTGTTAGATAGTAAGTAGCTGGGAGTTTGCAGTGTCTGATACTTGTGAGATTTGTTTATGACAGTTTGCCGTGGAACACGTGAAAATTGCATGTACAGTGCCATGCGAAAGTATTCGGCCCCCTTGAACTTTGCGACCTTTTGTCACATTTCAGGCTTCAAACATAAAGATATAAAACTGTATTTTTTTGTGAAGAATCAGCAACAAGTGGGACACAATCATGAAGTGGAACAACATTTATTGGATATTTCAAACTTTTTTAACAAATCAAAAACTGAAAAATTGGGCGTGCAAAATTATTCAGCCCCTTTACTTTCAGTGCAGCAAACTCTCTCCAGAAGTTCAGTGAGGATCTCTGAATGATCCAATGTTGACCTAAATGACTAATGATGATAAATACAATCCACCTGTGTGTAATCAAGTCTCCGTATAAATGCACCTGCACTGTGATAGTCTCAGAGGTCCGTTAAAAGCGCAGAGAGCATCATGAAGAACAAGGAACACACCAGGCAGGTCCGAGATACTGTTGTGAAGAAGTTTAAAGCCGGATTTGGATACAAAAAGATTTCCCAAGCTTTAAACATCCCAAGGAGCACTGTGCAAGCGATAATATTGAAATGGAAGGAGTATCAGACCACTGCAAATCTACCAAGACCTGGCCGTCCCTCTAAACTTTCAGCTCATACAAGGAGAAGACTGATCAGAGATGCAGCCAAGAGGCCCATGATCACTCTGGATGAACTGCAGAGATCTACAGCTGAGGTGGGAGACTCTGTCCATAGGACAACAATCAGTCGTATATTGCACAAATCTGGCCTTTATGGAAGAGTGGCAAGAAGAAAGCAATTTCTTAAAGATATCCATAAAAAGTGTTGTTTAAAGTTTGCCACAAGCCACCTGGGAGACACACCAAACATGTGGAAGAAGGTGCTCTGGTCAGATGAAACCAAAATTGAACTTTTTGGCAACAATGCAAAATGTTATGTTTGGCGTAAAAGCAACACAGCTCATCACACCATCCCCACTGTCAAACATGGTGGTGGCAGCATCATGGTTTGGGCCTGCTTTTCTTCAGCAGGGACAGGGAAGATGGTTAAAATTGATGGGAAGATGGATGGAGCCAAATACAGGACCATTCTGGAAGAAAACCTGATGGAGTCTGCAAAAGACCTGAGACTGGGACGGAGATTTGTCTTCCAACAAGACAATGATCCAAAACATAAAGCAAAATCTACAATGGAATGGTTCAAAAATAAACATATCCAGGTGTTAGAATGGCCAAGTCAAAGTCCAGACCTGAATCCAATCGAGAATCTGTGGAAAGAACTGAAAACTGCTGTTCACAAATGCTCTCCATCCAACCTCACTGAGCTCGAGCTGTTTTGCAAGGAGGAATGGGAAAAAATGTCAGTCTCTCGATGTGCAAAACTGATAGACATACCCCAAGCGACTTACAGCTGTAATCGCAGCAAAAGGTGGCGCTACAAAGTATTAACTTAAGGGGGCTGAATAATTTTGCACGCCCAATTTTTCAGTTTTTGATTTGTTGAAAAAGTTTGAAATATCCAATAAATGTCGTTCCACTTCATGATTGTGTCCCACTTGTTGTTGATTCTTCACAAAAAAATACAGTTTTATATCTTTATGTTTGAAGCCTGAAATGTGGCAAAAGGTCGCAAAGTTCAAGGGGGCCGAATACTTTCGCAAGGCACTGTACTTTAAGAATTGTTTGGCGAGCTACTCATAGGTGGGCTGCGAGCTACTGGTAGCTCGCGATCGACCTGTTGGGAGACCACTGGTGTAACGAATAAAATAAAACTCTATACTTAACCATAATGAGCATGTTGAACGTTTGTAGAGGCAGTGCTGGCAGTTTTCGGAGGCAAAGCTTGGTTGCTGACACTTATCCCTATAAAAGGAGAAAATAAATAATATGAGCAATATGATAAAATAATGGCTAATGGTATAGGCACTGAAATCGAAGGAAACCTTACCAGAGAAGTGGAGACAACTTTCTTGCCCTAGACAACCCTCAGGCATTATTGCTTAAATATGCTAATGATTCTGAACTGTGGGAGGGTCTCCTCCTACAATTTGTCTTCATTTTAAACTCAAAAGAAGTGTGTCGTTCCCCCACCTGGTATTGTCCACTTCATATCCCACTGTGTTTTGTATATTCGGTTTTTGTGTTTGGAACAGAACTTGAGTCTGGTCTGGACCTTAGGATCTTAAATTTGAGCCAGTTTGCTACAGCAGAAAAATAATCCTGAATTAAGAGGAAATTTGAACTATGTGGATTATAACTGTGGATTATAATTAAATTGACATTTTCTGTAGGGGTTTATACATGTTTTGTTAGGGAAAATGAAGTTGACATTTTAAAAGTGGGAATTACAAGCTGTACATGCAAATCCTCTGCAAAGAAGAAAGTGATACAATTAAGATCCTACATCTGTATTGATTGTCTCGGATACATTTTTACTCAGTCTTGATTCTGTCTTGGACAATGAGGACGGCTAATCTGCCAAACTCAAATATCAGCTCCCATTCAGTCAGCCCATAAAACCGCTTCGCCAGGCCAAATATCTACACTCCTTACATGACACAATATATTTTTGCCTATTGCAACCTGGGCTTCCTACTTTACTCGTAAAGTAGCTGTATTTTATTTTTATCGAAAAATATCCTACTTTTATCGTGCTCATCAGAATTTAGATGATTCGGTGTTGGGAAGAGTAGGGGATATTGTTTGAAAGTTGTACGCTCACTATTAATAAGGGGAGACCGTGGGAAGTTGTAACACATTTAGTCTTTTAATCTATTATAGACCTGTTTGGGTTTGTGATCATTTGTAGAGTGACTCGTGAGAACGAAATTACAAGATTGTTATAAAACTGTTATTGCATCAAATGGTTGTTTTATGCAACAGAATAGGGGTCTCTTAGAACTGTATTGCGTCTTGTTTTGGGGGCCAGACCCTGGTTTCTACACAATGAGAACAGTCTTTACAGCAGATACTAATAATTTACACGAATCCTAACCTTGTGACCCATTCCACACATCTGTTGTTTGTCATGTAGACTACTAAGGGGGTGTATCTTTGCAATTAAAAGTGTTTGTATTCTTTGTCTCATGGCTCTCAACGAATCATCCAAGTGTGGTTCTTCGACCAGCCATCGTTATTGTAGAGCACTCACATAATTCACTTGTGTCTGTGGTGTGACATGCTCTCCTTATTTTTAATGTATTTTTTTCTCCCCAATTTTGTGGTATCCAATTGGTAGTAGTTCAAGTCTTGTCTCATCGCTACAACTCCCGTACGGACTCGGGAGAGGCGAAGGTCAAGAGCCATGTGTCCTCCGAAACACAACCCAACGTAGCCACACTGCTTCTTGACACAATGCAGATCCAACCCGGAAGCCAGCCGCACCAAAGTGTTGGAGGAAACATCGTACACCTGGCGACCTGGTCAGCGTGCACTGCGCCCGGCCCACCACAGGAGACGCTAGTGCGCGATGAGACAAGGATATCCCTGCTGGCCAAACCCTCCCTAACCCGGACGACGCTGGGCCAATTGTGCATTGCCCCATGGGCCTCCCGGTCGCGGCCGAATGTGACAGAACCTGGGCTCGAACCCAGAATACCACATAATTCATTATCTTAAAAAATATATATACTTTACCATAATGTGCGATATGATTGTTTGCAGTGTTAGTGGTTGTCATAGAGACAGCTGGTCTGCTTATCGCTGATGGAGCAAAAAGAGTGACATGAGCAATATGATGACAACAACGCTTTATATGAACATCAATGGTATGTTGTGTTATACACCAATAACATCAGGAGCAACCACACCTGAGAAGCGCAACCTGGTCTCTTCATATACCCCATCCTGTGAAAGAGAAAGGTATAAATATTTAGAAATGTTTACTAGGTTGGCATTTGGTAGGCAGTAACAGAGAAGAGGAAGGTGAATTGTATGAGTTGACCTACCTTGGTGGTGCAACCAATAGTTAATGTGACATTGGGACATTCACGGAGGAGGACTCTGCCAGAGATCACTTCTTCGCATGAAAAACTGCATTCACCTTTGCCATTTTCATAGTAGGCAATGGACTGTAGTGAATAAATAATCTTTCACATGTCATGTCTCAATTGACATGGCCCCTGCCATAACATGCGTCATTTAGCAGACGCTGTTATCCAGAGTGAATTACAGTAGTGAGTGCAGCAATTTTCGTACTGTCAATGGTGATATGTAAAAATAAAAATGGCTCTAATAAAGATAACTTTATCACATTGTATCTACTTGTCATGACCACATACTGTAGAAAATAGATTACCTTGTTGCCAGTGGTCCAGCTCTGATCACATTGGGGATCCACTGCTCCAAATGGTGCTTCAAGTGTGTTTGTACCCTCTTGACATGTGTAGGAAACCAGCTTCTCCCCTACTGAGGCTGCGCACACTGAGACTGAGAATACGGAGACTGAAAAGTGAATAAAGAAAAAGGAGGAGGGATGGGAATCCACCTCACCCCAAGAAAGGATCAAGTCGACCTAAAGCCACTGTATTATGCAGCATACTAGGCAATGTCAGCTTAACGTAGGTGGTCACTATAGTCTATTTGTATTTATTCTGGATCCACATTAGCGGCTGCCAAGGCAGTCCGTACGGGAGTTGCAGCGATGAGACAAGACCAATTAGATACCACGAAATTGGGAAGAAAATAAATAAATAAAATATGGCCGGTGAAGGTGTCTTGTGACAGATGTAACCGATGTGAAACGGCTAGCTTAGTCAGAGGTGCGCGCTAAATAGCGTTTCAATCGGTGACGTCACTTGCTCTGAGACCTTGAAGTAGTGGTTCCCCTTGCTCTGCAAGGGCCGCGGCTTTTGTGGAGTGATGGGTAACGAGGCTTCGTGGGTAACTGTTGTTGATGTGTGCAGTACCCTGGTTCACGCCCGGGTATGGGCGAGGGGACGGTCTAAAGTTATACTGTTACATTGATGCTGTTGACCCGGATCACTAGTTGCTGCGGAAAAAGGAGGAGGTCAAAAGGGGGGTGAGTATAACGGATGTGAAACGGCAGGTGACTGTTGTTGATGTGTGCAGAGGGTCCCTGGTTCGTGAGGGGACGGTCTAAAGTTATACTGTTACACAGACACCTTGCATCAAATGAGAACTGTGTTCAGTTCAGTTCTCAAACCACTCCTCAGGATCCCTCAGCTGTTCCAGAGTTTGCACACCTGATTTAAATCAATTAACACAACAGAATTTATGGAAATGTAACAATATAATGGCTAACCAGAAAAAAAACTGTTTTGTTCGTCAAAAGGTTATTTCTACATTGAGAAAGTATCTATAAAAAAGGTCCATTGACAAGTAAAGTAAATCATAATTTTAGGTGAGCCTGCACAGTTTGATATCAGTCTCATTGTTTAAAATAAGTGACAACATACCTAGAATGCAGACGAGTTGAAAAAACATATTTGTAGAACTACAGCAATGAAGACGATCCAGAACAGAAGTCAAATCAGTTTATACACCCATAATAGAACCCTCGACCTTCTAGCACGAGGTTCGGCGCGCTATCGACTGTTCCGCAAAAGCATGCTCAAGCGGAAGAGTCGATATCTGCCTTTATAAACCCAGGGTCGTTACAATAGGCTAAAATGGAAGTGACACTATGGGGATTCCCGTAGAGTGACGAAAGCAAAGGACTAAAATCATGCTTGTGCTTCGTCACAGTGGGCGTGGACGGTCATTTCGGCTTCAGTAAGAAATTATGACGGGACAGCCAAGGTCAATGTGATCCCATATAATTTACATTATCTGGTGTGATCGTCTCAGGTGTGTGTGTGCAGGGTGCAATTCTATCTACACCCACTGTGACGAAGCACATGCCTTGTTTTTAGTCATTTGCAGACGTGCAGAGTGCACGCGCACCTGGGACGATCACACCCAGAATGTCTGTTTGCGCTGTTCTGTGAAGGGAGTAGTGCATAGTATTGAACGAGATCCTCCGTTTCTTGGAAATTTCTTGCATGGAATAGTCTTCATTTCTCACAACAAGAATAGACTGACTTGTTTCAGAAGAAAGTTCTTTGTTTATGGCCATTTTGAGCCTATAATCAAACCCACAAATGCTAATGCTCCAAATACTCAACTAGTCTAAAGAAGGCCAGTTTTATTGCTTCTTTAATCAGGACAACAGTTTTCAGCTGTGCTAACATAATTGCAAAATAGTTTTCTAATGATCAATTAGCCTTTTAAAATGATAAGCTTAGATTAGCTAACACAACGTGCCATTGGAACACAGGAGTGATGGTTGCTGATAATGGGCCTCTGTATGCCTATGTAGATATTCATTTTATTTTTAATCGGCTGTTTACAGTTACAATAGTCATTTACAACATTAACAATGTATACACTGTATTTCTGATCAATTTTATGTTATTTTAATGGACAAAATGTTTTGCTTTTCTTTCAAAAACAAGGACATTTCTAAGTGACCCCAAACTTTTGAACTGTAGTGTATATAATTATTAATATACGCCTACTGTATTATAGCTAGCATATTAATTAGCTAACTAACGTTAGCCTGCCTAGCTACAGTTGAAGTCAGAAGTTTACATACACCTTAACCAAATACCTTTAAACTTAGTTTTTCTCAATTCTGACATTTAATCCTTGTAAAAATTCCCAGTTATAGGCCAGTTAGGTCAGTTAGGTCAGAGTTCGGTGTGTTAAATCGGAGGGCCTGTTGTCCGGGCCTCTGGCAGTCTCTATGGGGGTGCCACAGGGTTAAATTCTTGGACCGACTCTCTTCTCTGTATGCATCAATGATGTCGCTCTTGCTGCTGGTGAGTCTCTGATCCACCTCTACGCAGACGATACCATTCGGGATACTTCTGGCCCTTCTTTGTACACTGTATTAACAACCCTCCAGACGGGCTTCAATGCCATTCAACTCTCCTTCTGTGGCCTCCAATTGCTCTTAAATACAAGTAAAACTAAATGCATGCTCTTCAACCGATCGCTACCTGCCCGCCCGTCCAACATCACTATTCGGTTCTGACTTAGAATATGTGGACAACTACAAATACCTAGGTGTCTGGTTAGACTGTAAACTCTCCTTCCAGACTCACATCAAACATCTCCAATCCAAAGTTAAATCTAGAATTGGCTTCCTATTTCGCAACAAAGCATCCTTCACTCATGCTGCCAAACATACCCTTGTAAAACTTACCATCCTCCCGATCCTCGACTTCGCCGATGTAATTTACAAAATAGCCTCCAATACCCAACTCAACAAATTGGATGCAGTCTATCAGAGTGCCATCCGTTTTGTCACCAAAGCCCCATATACTACCCAACACTGCGACCTGTACGCTCTCGTTGGCTGGCCCTCGCTTCATACTCGTCGCCAAACCCACTGGCTCCAGGTCATCTACAAGACCCTGCTAGGTAAAGTCCCCCCTTATCTCAGCTCGCTGGTCACCATAGCAGCACCCACCTGTAGCACGCGCTCCAGCAGGTATATCTCTCTGGTCACCCCCAAAACCAAGTCTTCCTTTGGCCGCCTCTCCTTCCAGTTCTCTGCTGCCAATGACTGGAACAAACTACAAAAATCTCTGAAACTTGAAACACTTATCTCCCTCACTAGCTTTAAGCACCAGCTGTCAGAGCAGCTCCCAGATTACTGCACCTGTACATAGCCCATCTATTATTTAGCCCAAACAACTTCCTCTCCCCCTACTGTATTTATTTATTTTGCTCCTTTGCACCCCATTATTTCTATCTCTACTTTGCACATTCTTCCACTGCAAATCTACCATTCCAGTGTTTTACTTGCTATATTGTATTTACTTCGCCACCATGGCCATTTTTTTGCCTTTACCTCCCTTATCTCACCTCAATTGCTCACATTGTATATAGACTTGTTTTTCTACTGTATTATTGACTGTATGTTTGTTTTACTCCGCATGTAATTCTGTGTTGTTATATGTGTCGAACTGCTTTGCTTTTATCTTGGCCAGGTCGCAATTGTAAATGAGAACTTGTTCTCAACTTGCCTACCTGGTTAAATAAAGGTGAAATAAAAAAATACAAAATATCTGTCTTTCCCTCAACACCTCATGGAATTGTATGTTTTTTTTTTATCTCACTGTATACAGATCTAAACTTTGTTAGCTAATCACAGACTGTGTTGTTACCAGTTCCCAACCAATAAGAGTTGTGTCCACAGCTTTCAGAGGAGTTCATAGTTGCTATTTGGTATCCTTGGGATGTCCCTTCAGTCGAATAGAGCAGTTCATAGACTTTCCCAGAGGGTCCGTGCTATTCGGGATCCTTGGGATGTTCCTACCTCAATTTTTTTTTTTACATTTAACTAGGCAAGTCAGTTAAGAACAAATTCTTCTTAACAATGACGGCCTAGGGACAGTGGGTTAACTGCCTTGTTCAGGTTGCAGAACGACAGATTTGTTTTTAACCTTGTCAGCTCAGGGATTCAATCTAGCAACCTTTTGGTTACTGGCACAATGCTCTAACCACTAGGCTACGAGGCAAGAATAAATGTAAAATGGTTAAGTTTCATGTTAGTTTATGGTTTATGGTAAGGACGTCCCAGGGAATCCAGATAGAGTGAGAGACGGGCACGGTATTTGAGAGCACAGCAGCGGCACAGACATTAATTTATTTTCGAGTTTTCGAGTGTCTGCCCAAGATAGTTTTTTTTAGAGATGATGAAAAGAATTACCAAGATGTCCTTGGTCCAATTGAGGAGTAAGTAGGCTATATTTAAGTTGTGATATCGTTAGGAAATATTTAGGCCTACTGTGTTTATAAGTCCAAGTACTTTTTTGTTGATAACGAGTTGATAACGCATTGTCGAAAGCACGTAGGCAATATTATTTACGGTGTCGATAGTGGAGTAGGCTAGTGTACATTTGACTTGTAAAAGACACAAACACATAATCTAATCAAAGTAATCAAACTAACTTATTGCACCTATTGAAATGTAATGTGTTTTTAGTGTGTATTCTGTTGCATTAAACATGTCACTGTTACCTATTAGATCAAATTCAGTGTGCGCACGTCTGATTTGACTTGATCCATGTTCAGATGAGGCCATTTCATGTCTTTATTGCTTTGTATGAGAAGGCAGTTTAGTAGAAGAAGGTGGACAGTTTGAGGATGCTACAGTCACTACAGGAGGAGGTTCTTGGGACACTGCTATTTAAGTCTGAGCAGAGGTTGACGAAAACGTTTAAAGGTGGTGGTGTTTATGCCGTTTTATTTTGAATACCAGGCAGATGTTGGAGTAGAAATTAAATGGTGTAAACTGAACAGGTTGAACTTGTTGAGTACACTCGTTGAAAAAGCGGTTCCAAAGGGTTATACGGCAGTTCCCATAGGAGCACCCTTTAAATAACCCTTTTTGGTTCGAGTAACAACCCTTTTGGGTTCCATGCAGAACCATCTGTAGAATGGAACACAACATGGTTCTACCTAGGCACCAAAGGGGTTCTACCTGGAAACAAAAAGGGTTCTCCTATGGGGACAGCGGAATAATCATTTAAGGATCTAGATAGCACCTTTATTGCCGTGGTTTTCTGTACAAATAAATGCAACAGGCCCTGTGCATCTCTGGAGGATCTAGCAAGATAGTGAATCATTGTATCACTGACTCAGTATGACTATAATGAACATTTCTAACTTACACCGCTATGCAATTATTAAGAGACTTGATACAAATAACTAATCCTGGAAACCAATGTTCTAGCATTAATTAATTGAGGCAAGCAGATCAGAGATGTCAAGGTGGTACCCAAGAGTATGCTACGGTATGTGTAAATAACAACTACCAATAGACCTTCTAAATTATAAGCATTTGGTCAATCAAATAATTACTCTGTAAAACGAGGAATGCAGTTACTCTATTTAACTAATAGGATGAAATAATTGACACTCAGACAATTACAGTGTACATGAAATACATTATACATTATAGAATTACACAGAGTATATGACTATCACCAATAGACTAAAACAACGTGGTAACACGTCTTCAGTTCAGAATAGTCTCTAAGAGAAAACACAATGTTTTTTTCTGATACACACGAGCTTGGTAGCAAGTTCTCAAAGTATGAACAAATTCACTGTCCTTTTAACCAAATTCAAGCAGAAACTCACGCACAACCCGAATGAACATTTCTTTGCACTATGCTAGTTTTAACGAAAGACAGGAAATCACAGCCAGATTCGAATCTAATAAACTCAATGTAAATGATAGGAGCGCATTGTGTCGCTCCCTCGTTGAACTATCGGCTGCCCGACGAACAAAATAACACTCCGTGTAGCAATAAATCCATGGCACTTACAGTACAATAAAATATATATCGTGACTCTTTGTGAACTCTTGAGAAATTCAAACATGACAATTTAATTTACACAGTAACATTAATTTCGTTGATCTGTCTTCACACCTCCCCAGGCGTCCAGTGACCCAAGGACTTCCATGAGAACGCCTCTTAGAGATCGCCACAGATAAGGTATGTTTGAAACTTGTGATAGCCCACAGGTGGTCTGCCATCCAGACAATGTAATTAAATCGTGATTGAGTCATCATGCTGGGCTTTGCACGCCAGCCAGTCACCAGTCGCGAGTATATCATCTTCTCTCAATCTTCCACTATACAGTCATCATTCATGGAAAACAAATGAAAAATTAAAGGGCCTATGCGGAGCATCGAAACGTTTTTGTTGTTGTTTTTACCGATGCCTGTTTATTCATAAAACAGCAGAAGATAGTAAATATAATTCATCACAATGATTAACAAGATTCTAATCTAATCATCTATATTTAAATGATAGGAGCGCACCCTTGTGTCGCTCACTATGAACAGTGCAATAAAATATATCAACATTCATAGCACTTTACGAACTCTTTAACAATCCAAACATGACAATATAATTCACACAGTAACATTAATTTAGTTGATTCACATTTTCATCTGTCGTCAGTGACCCCAGGACTTCCATGGGAACGCCAGCCAGTATCGCCCTTCTCATCCTTCCACTACAGTCGTCATTTATGGAAAACAAATGAAAAATCAAAGAGCCTGTCATGCCAAATAGTGTCTCCCTGCAAAAAAAAAGGTTATTAGGTTTACAGGACTGCCGAAACATTATGAAGAATACTGTTTGAAGATGCTTTTCTTTCTCATGCCCCAGAGCTTGTGAGATGAGCATTGGCAGTTGAATCTGAATAAAGGAATATGTTGGGTTTTGTTTTTGTTTATTTGTATTTTGTTAATTATTTGGGCTGATATACAAGCAGGGCAGTGGGTGGCGGCATGCACTTGTGACATTTGTTTGCAGACTGCGATAGTATCAAAGAAGACCCGTATGTAGTCTAGCAAATGTTAGAAGAAGAAGAGTGTTTATTTTTTCTTTACCATATATGTCTTTATATAACAAAGTATTGTGAAATAGGAATAAATCATTTAAACTGTTTTTTTTTTACATTGCTAGTGAGAGTGAAAGAGGTGGGAAGAGAGTGAAAGACAGAGAGAGATGGGGGGAGAGAGAGGCAGCAGAGAAAGTAAGTTGTGCGTGCAAAATTACATAGACTTTTGTATTTCAACAACTTTTGTCTTCGAACTTGTTAGGCAATCACATGTACCTACGGGGGAAGGATGGCCAGCCACACAGGAGGGTACTTTTCACTGAGGAGACGGAGACCATGCTGACCGAGATGCATGTTGGCCATTTCGGAGTCAAGCCATGATTGCCAAAATCAACAGACACAACTTTTGGCATGGGATTGTCAAGGAAGTGGACAGCTGGGCAAGTGAAACAACAGTTTGTTTATCGATCACATTCTATTATGTCTGAAATTATTTCGATTTCAATGAATGTCATATCAGAGAGAACATAATGTTTAAATGTGTCACCTTGTGCTTAAAGAAAGTACCTGTCTAGCCTGATGGCGACCGATTATTTTACCAATTGGGTGGAGGCAATACCCATTAAGCTCTGCAAATGAAGAGAACGTGCTTAACTCTAAATTCCCTTCTGTAATTCTTGGAACCAAAAATGTATTTTCTTTTGTATGATACCAGACTGGCGAGGCCACCTCCAAGGCGATGATGGACATCATCAAACACCCATGGTTCTCCTGAGGTCACCTTGAGTGACCGAGGTCGTAAACTCTGGAACAAGGTAGAGTTATTATAGGTTATATTGTGTCACCAATGGTTTGTGTTAGTTTATTTTTTTACAATTAGTTTTTGTTTTTCCATGGTACATAATCAGACATTTCAATATCTTCCATTGTTAATAGATATCCCTTTCCTAGCCCCTCATCCAGGTTTGGATGAACAGACAAACCACACCCTCAAGACTGCCATGGGCAAGTCCCTTGACTGGCTCCAAGAATAGTTGGAGGACAACCTGAAGGTAATTATCTTTGCACACAACAGCATCTTCCAGGCCTCCAGAGTACTCACCCTATCGCCTACTGTAAGGATGGGAGTTGCAGCTGTTTACTGAGGTATACAATGCAATTGTATATAAAATGATTGCCTATACTGTAGTCTAAAAAATGTGTGATTGACTTTGTGTTTTTCTATTGCTATTTTTGTACAACGTACTTTGAGGTCACTAATAGATGTGGTGGAAGTTGAACACCTTCAAGGACCACCTTCAGGCACGGACTGAGAAGGATGTGTTTTTTTTTACCAGGTCAACATTATTGTCCGCTGTTAATTTATTTTCAGGTCTTCCAAGAGATACATAAGAGATGCATTTGTAATAATATGATACATATAATATGCATTTATTTAAATTATCAATCAAGGTGAGACTGAACATGGACAAGGCGCAGGAGAAACAGAAGGAGGGCCACCGGAGGAGAATCAAGGGGACCAAGTGCTTTGACATCTGGGTGAATGACTTGGGTTGGAAGAAGGACGAAAGGAAGGCGAGACCTGGGAAAGCTTGGTGCTTTTTCACTCCTAGCTGGGGTCAACATCCGTTAAGGTGAATATAAAAATCTGAGATGATAACTATTTGCATTTGCTGCCTTGTGGTGGGCGGCATCGCCATGCTGTCAGCAGTACCAACACTGGCCCAGTGGTTTCTCCAAATAGTCAATCTCAAGGTTAACCACTGGGTCACGTTAAGTAACCGCCACTTCCAGGTAGGTACTGTTAAGGTGTATGACTCCAGTGGTCATGACACCACGCTGGAGTTTCTCTCACAACTCATCTCTCTATCTTTTCCAGGGACCATCCCTTATAACCCCACTGACATCAAATATTAGACAGGTATCCTTTCTTTTCTGTCTGCCATTAACATTATTGCATGTTTCATCAAACATTTAAATTAAATCATTCAATAACTGTATTTTTACATACCTGACATTCATTTAACCTGTGGGTTTGCTTGTGTACCCTGTTCCATTTACTCTGCTCCTGTTCTCCAGGACCTAGGGGGTTCTGCCTAACACTCAGACATGGATCCACCTGATGTTCTCCATTACCAACCACCCTCCAACTTTTCATTACATCATCTACAGCTACTGTTATTGTCATGTTGTCATTATCTGCTAAGAAAGAGCAAGAACACTATCATACTGGGCACATAATGTGAGATACACAGATTTGCTAAAAACACTAGCACTGCAAACACTCAGTGCCTGGAATTTGCAGTTTCCCTATTCAAGTCCACCTTCTAAAACTGACTACCTGTTGAAAAACAAGTGACAGGCAGAACCTCCCATCCACACAATATCCACCTCCTCTCTATTCCACACACCAGAATTCTGTATTTCAGTCTGATTGCCATGTGAGTGTACAACAAATCTGAAAGTAAATTGACACATATGTAGCAAAAAAATATAAATGGTTATGTATTTAAATCTAAAATATTGCTAGATTGGTTTTCACAGCTGTTTCATAAGGTGTTCTTTATTGTAAATTGTAATGTATCCCTTGATGGTATTTCTTAGTTCAACATTATTAATTGTATCGTACATATATATAATATATATTATATATATATATATACACACATATAATATAATATATATAATATATATATTCAACCACAAGGGTGTACTAAAGAGCCATGATTTAAAAAAAATCATAATTGAGGACTAAAATGATTTGAGTGTAGATAAGGGAATGCCTGTTTAAAATTAAAACATGCCAGCCAGACAAGCCAGTGTATGAATCAAATGTATATGAATGTAGTGGAAATTAGCTCACTTTGTGATCTGTAAGGTAAGTAACATTAATGTGTCCTAGTCAGGCTCTTGTTTGTCAATTCCAGATGAAATATAGGTCTTCATGTGTATCAAATCTGTAGGCAATTGTGGGCTAAATCATTGACAAACAGCATAAATGTTAAGGTTTCAACATGAACTGTGATCAAAACAGGCTGTGGTGTTTTCAGTTCCGTTTAGTCTAAGGATATGCGTAAGAACGCAACTGCACTGAAATGAATAGCATGATTCAATGGGATTCTCCTGAATAATACATGTTTTTATCTTTTAAACTGTTTGGCCAATGCATAGACCCATACCGATTCTAACTTTTAATCAGCTTTTAATCATAAAACATCTCCACAGAAATGTATAAACGAACGATTGCATGTTGACAGTGATTATGTCTGTTAATCTGTTAAAGTGTGTGTGTGTGTGTGTGTGTGTGGGGGGGGGGGCGAGGTCAAATCATGACATCAGTGATTTTCAGGTCAGAGAAAGATGCCAGAGATTCCGAGTTGGATGACTGTTCAAAACAAAACAAAAATCCCAGTCTGAGTTCCCAGTTGTCTTGAACGCACTGAAGTCGGAAGTCAGAGATTGCCGACTTCCGAGTTGTTTTGAATGCGCCACTAGAGACCTAGGCTACCTCCAACAAAGAAAAGGGGGATACCTAGTCAGTTGTACAACTGAATGCATTCAATTGAAATGTGTCTTTCGCATTTAACCCAACCCCTCTGAATCAGACAGGTGTGGGGGGCTGCCTTAATCGAAATCCACGCATTTGTCACCCTGGGAACAGTGGGTTAACTGCCTTGTTTGGGAAAAACGACAAAAAAAGTTTATCTTGTCAGCTTTGGGATTTGATATAGTTACCTTTCAGTTACTGGCCTAACGCTCTAACCACTAGGCTACCAAAAAGCCTGTGTATTTGTATTGATGCGAGAAATAGGCATATCTATACAGTAATGGTGGCTTCGATATCAACTAGCCTAATCATTTTTGTATTGAGGTGATAAGCCTATTTTAGCTAAATCAACAAGTGAAATTGATGAACTAAACAGATACTTAATTAAACTAACACGAAACGTGTACCACATGTAGACGTTTTTAAGGCGTTCATGGGAAGATCATTCATAATAAACTTACACGCAAACTGACACGCGACATGAACACCATGTGAACACACATGATGTGAAGTGGTGCCAAGATGGCGGCTTGAACATACGCTGTTTACCGAGCCCCGTACCAAACATCAGAAAGATTGTGAAAACAAGTTTACAGTCATTACTATTACTGTTTTTATTTGTTCAAGATATAAGACCTTTCCTGTGACTGGAATAATAATTTGATAATTTATATCGGCATGTCCATGCAAAGTCGTGATAAAAAAAGAAAGGAAGAAGTTATCTGTTCTATTGCTAATCAAAGAGAGAGAAACATGCTTATAGGCAACTGCCATAACTACGCTTGGCCTATGGATAATATCATGCTTTCGAATGCTGTTGAAGATGACGAGTTCCCCTCTTTACCGGTTACTCCGTGCAAACCTCCACCCTCCCAAAAAAAACAACATGAACTCTGACATCGTGGCTACCCTCTCCTTACTCATCAACTCCATGTCTGACGCCATTGAGAAAATGGTATCGAAGGCTTGAAAAAGACTGGAGTTTGCATGTGGTGAAATCAAGGGTGTGAAAACGAGAGTGGCAAAAGTGGAAAAGAAAAACAATGTCTAGACATCTCACTAATCTGGAACAATACCCAAGAAGATGGAACCTGACACTCGACGGCTTGCCAGAGGGAGAGAATGAAGAGGTGTGAGGAGAGGCTATCCTAAGGTGACCAGATTTCTGAAATGAAAATCGGGGACATTTCCAGTTCGGTGGTCAATATATAATTAAAATATCCAATGTTATTATCTATAAAATAAAAATGGGGGACAATTCCGGTTTCATGTATTTAGTCTAACAGGCCCACTGTGATAGAGAAAACAACTATATTACAGAAACACTACAGACGAGACAGAACTGTCTGATCTGAACAGCCATTCAGTGTTCCTGCTAGAATAAGAGCAGAAGAGAACATGAGCAAAATTGAAAAAAACTGACAATAGTATACGTGAAATACTTAACATAATAAATAAATAAGATGCTGATGAGATTGGTAACTACATAACATATTTATACCAACCTAATCTGTATATTTCTCAGAATAATGTATTTTCTTCAGGATTGCTCTGTCTTTGGCCAGCTTCTCCATGAACTCCTGGCAAGGGAGGTTGAAGTTTGTCTTCACAATAAGCACAGCTTTGATGGTAGGATCAGTGAACCTATTTCTTGCTGTTGTCCATAGATCATTCATTTGGGAGAACACTCTCTCGACTGGTGCATTACCTCCAGGTAAGCACATGACAACAGACGCTAATCTAGCCAGGTTAGTGTGTGGGATGTCATTCTCTTT
Source organism: Oncorhynchus mykiss (assembly GCF_013265735.2). Lineage (NCBI taxonomy): Eukaryota > Metazoa > Chordata > Actinopteri > Salmoniformes > Salmonidae > Oncorhynchus > Oncorhynchus mykiss. The sequence continues at coordinate 31,125,717 of NC_048566.1, read as the reverse complement.
GAAGTGGGTAACCACCGTGCTCCATCTCTGACTAAGCTGTGTCTCAGATGTTTTCCATTCTTCAAGCGATCCCCCCTTTAGGAACTCTTGCAGGCCAGTAACCTCGTCACACAATGCATCCTCATTGATGGTCACATTGGGGCATTTTTCCTGCAGTGTGACGCAGAAGAGATCCAGGGTTGCCTTTTTAAAAGGAGACCATGTAAATATTTTAGATTATCTGGGTGCTTTCCCCATGCTTGCAAGTAGTTCACAGCCATAGTGAAGAATGATTGGGATGTTTTGAGAACGCTCTCTTTAGACATGGCTCCAGCTCTCTCAGAAGTCCTCTGACCAAAACTGGAATGAAGTTGTCATCACGTCTTGCAGTCAATTTTGCCTCAACGTTTCTCAGAATTGCAGCGGACACGATCAAGGATCGAGTCACTGAATACGGTCAAGTTTCCATGGACAAAGGCCTGCCAAAGTTCAGTCAGTGGATCTTCGAACATTGTTCACAGGACAACAGGGCATTTGTCTTCAGAAATAAAAAAGGATTTCAATGGCACATACATTTTCAGCACTCTTTCTAGAGCAGGGAGCATGGACATCCAGTGAACATTGCTGTGTCCTAAAATGTTATTGTACTCCTGGCCAACAACTCACAAAAGCCCTTCAGTCTTTCTACTCTGACGGTGAAAATATGAACATATCCAAATATCTTTGTGAGCAGGTACTCAACATCATATCCAAAGCTGTTCTGGCCGTGTTATGAATGACGTGGGCAGGACAACCTAAGCCAATCACCTCCCGCTGCAGAGCATTTTTTACTTTGGTATGGACATTGACCCTCCCCAGCCTGTTCAGTCCTCCAAAGTTGGTATTTGTTGTCAGCAGAGAATGTTTTCCAGGTTACATTTTTGGATGACCACCAGGACCTCAGCTGCAATTTCCTCTGCTGTTTTCCATTCAATTCAACAAAATCAAGCAGTTTTGTTTCCACAGATGTGTTGCCACCATAAATCTTACAATATCTGACTACTATTGACAGCAACTTTACATATCCATGATTGAACGCATCAATGGACAGGGACACAAATTCAACCTCGTCTAGGTCCTGTGTTACCAAAGTAGTTGCTGACATGTTACTCACTATGGCGTCACATTTTGTCCTAGCACATGTAAACTTTGTCTCATAAAGCTTCCGTGTCAGTTGTGCTGTGCAGTCCATAGATCTGTAACTAGGATTGTGTCGCATAGTGTGTGGTATGCAAAGACACCCTCCTGCACAGCTAAACCATATTCTTCTTGGGAAGGCTCTACCTTCTTGCAGAATGTGGTGACAGAGGGCATACCAACACGGACAATCAGAGAGGCTTTGTGCTTTTTCGTCTGTTGATGTTCTACCACTGCCGTTCTTCTCCGGCTGCCAATTGAAAGAGAGGAATTACAAAGGGTGCAGTGAACCATTCTATCGTCTTGACCTGAGCATATAAATGGAAATTCTCTCATCATGTTTTTCATAAAAAGTGCATTTACGTTTCTTGGAAAGAGTCATTGTATCTCCTCTGTCTGTTCTTCACTCTCCTTGTGTCACTCTTCTTACTCTCTTAACTTTTTCTTCTCCTCCTCTTTTCTTCACTCGTCTTCCTTTCCTTCTCTTCACCTTTCCACCTCACTATTCTACACTCTCCTTGCTTCACTCTTTTTACTCCCTTTATTTTTCATTCTCCTTCCTCTCCAATCTGTATTTATAAATATCATTATTAGATTAAATACTTTGGTTAACAGATTCCCATTGCTTGCCTCATTTCTGTATTTTATCTCAAAAACATTGTTTGGAATAATAAATTGGCAGGCTCTGTAACCATATCTTTACTTTTCCTCCACTGTCTCCTTCACTCTTCTTCCTATCCAGTCTTCCTCCTCATCTTTCTCTCCACTGATAATGTTATCCATGAACATTTCTAAATATATTTTCACACTACTTATAATGCCAAACCATTAAAATTGTAATCTACAAAAATATTCTCAGAATTAATTGTGCATTCATTTAATATAATCATATTTTCAAAATAGCCAGTCCACTGCATGTTTACATGTGAATGTTTTTTAACCTAGCTACCATAACAGTAGCTAGCTAACTTAACTTAGCTAGCTAACGTAGTCTACATAGCTAGTGTTCGCTAGCATAACCTATTTAAAAACTTATAGAGCAGACCATCTATCTATATAATACATTTTGACATTATAACAGCACTAGCTAGTATTTCAAACGATTGTAACTTACCTGACTTGAAAAGACGTTTGAGGTGATGTTGTGGATTCACTTGTGTTGTAATAACATATTAAAACATGTAATGACGCATTCACTGACTGTTGTCTGCCTGGGCTTAACCATACAATTTTGGCTTGTACTCTGTGTTATACCCTCTCTCTCTCTCTGTTTCTCAATATACTAACTGCACGGGAAACCCCCACCAGGGTGGCGGAATAAGATAAAACACACTGACAACCCATAAATAAACACTGCTCAAAACCCTTTGGGATGGGCTCCAAAGACAAAGAACTCTGTCGAGAACCAATGGGATACTGACGCCAGGCTGGAGAGGACTGTCTATCACCTACAAACAACCAACCAGGAGCCAGGACTACTAGAATCTACCTACGTCATTTCAATGTATAATTCTACTGCCCAAATATGTCGTACCTCCTCTTTTTCCGAAAGCTCCCTAAGGGTTGGACGAATAGGAGCCGTGCTGCACGTTTGCCAGATATTATTATGCTTGATTAAAGGCCTCTAATATACCGTATCCGCCTTGTCCAGAGTCTCATCTTGGTCTTGTTTCTCCAATAACTAATCATTTACAAATTGGTAGCTAGAGGATGGTAGAAATCCATGAATTCGGTCCATAGATTTGATGAGAGAAAAGACAAGTTGACGACAGATTCTAGAAGGACGGGCGACCTGTCTACAGGAGCCATCGGGGATTCAACTCGCCTCAGGAAACTGACCAAAGAGCTCGACACTATAAAGGTAAGCAGAACCTGTTTAATCGAAATCTGCATATTATAGTATAATCAGTATCCAAATTATGGTCAGAAGTACTGAGTGCGTGAGTATGAATTGCCGTTAAATTTATGAAAAATGTTCCGATAACCAAAGGCATTTGCATAATGATATCTGTGTAAATATATTGTTCAAATCTGATTCAAATAGTCCAGCAACAGTAATATGTAAATTTGCTGGGTGTCATGGTGAGGAATTATTGTTTAAAATCTAATCCATATAGGCTGGCAATAGTTGATATGTAAATCGACTAGGTGTTACGGTGAAGGATTTGATAACAGAATTTGATGGAATGTGATGCACTGTTTTAATCGGGTCCAAATAGTCTGCCAATTTTCGATGTGGCAATCGTTTAGGTGTTACGGTGAGGGATTCGATATCTCAGTGAAATGAAATATGAATGAGATGATGAAATGTTTTGTTAATTGATCGAGACGTATATTTAAGACTGTAACTAGTGGAGTAGCATCCCACTAGGAGCATCAGTTAATAAGCTAAATAATTGGACTAGGAGTGAAGGAATTAAACCTGATCTCTCCAGATTAATGTCACTGATTCACCGTTCCATGAGACCGAGGGATACTGACCACCGGCTCTAAATTTGACCGCCGAGTCAAAAGTTTGGGCGGGGTTGTGCGGCCGCCGTGCCGTGTAACGAATTGATTTCTGTTCTCTTTGTGCTGTTGGGGTTGCCTAGAATTAATTTGACAAATATTATAGAAGGCATCTGAATGCATTGACATTGACCCAAAAGTAGGCGTTTGGGACACTAACATTTCGCCAGGCAGTAGAAATGTGTGAACCTGTAAAATTACTCCAGTAAAATACCCTAGACGCATAATTATCTCGCGAATATCCCTTTGCGATATTATAGTACAGTAATTCTACAAAACTCTGTGTGCACGAGGGTGAGACACGAGAGATAAGTCTGTGTGGGCACCAGGGATACATCGCTGGTTTCGACCAAGTGACGGGCTAAGTGCACATAGTTGCGGAGGGCCATAGTGCAATGTCTTGTTAGCACATTTAGTTGTTTTTTAATTGTTTTACATAATTTTTTATCGGACCCAGACATAGTGAATCGTCAATATGGCCTCAATTACCGTTCCCAAACTCAAATTCAATGAATATTTAGATCAGAGAATACAGGAAAGGACAGGAGGAAAACAGGAATATAAATCAATAAAGAAGATATGGGGGGAAATTAGGCTAAGATGGACCCAGGCAGGTTACATTAGTGGAGTTGCCCCATCAAGGGAACAACTCAGCACTATGGAAAGAGAGTGAGGCAGAAAAGAATAGCAGCCATTTTTTCAAGAAGAAAGGAACGAAGGAGAGAGAGAGAGCGGAGGCGGAGCTGAGAATAGGGACATGGGCAATAGAGGAGACAAAAAGGACACGCCCACAAAAGAAACCTGATATGATGGGGGTGCTTGCTGGGGCCTCAGATGACGTCAGAGAAGGCACAATCAACAACCACAACACACCACCGCCCACCGTGACCACCCCATCGGCCCCGCTCTCTCTATACCCGCCACTGCCACAGGAAGAGAAGACTGAAGTGCCACCTCCCTATTCACAAAATCCATTCGCATACTCCCACACAACCCATTTAAAACCCACACCACACCAGCAGCCATACAGGCCCCGGTCTTCATGATGCAGGGAGGGCAGCTAAAAGGGAACATGACTGTGGGGATTCAAGAAGGCCACCTCGTCTGTGAAGAAAGGCCCGATTGCTCAAGCCCCACAGCACTACAAGGCCCAGGTGGGTCCCTGCTGAACTACCCACAAGGAAGGGAAGGTGAATCACAAACGGGCCTCCTAAAGAGAGAAGGCCACGATCTTATTCAGTTCTCCTCTACTCCAAACACAGACAATTAGCTGAAATCATAGGCTTGACACAAGCACTGAAAGGAGCAGGAAGGGGCCTACCAACTTCCCCTACGCCCAGCAGTTGATCCACGCTTCGTTGAGTACCAGCCTTGGAAGACCGCTTTGATGGGACAGATGCCCAGCCTACATGGAGGAGCCTCTACATGGCTACACCAACTGCAATGAAAACACTACTACCCAAAGCCACGAACACAGGATGAGGAGGAGGAGGAAGAGGACCCCCTCCTCTACAATACAACCACCCAGGGCCCAGCCACATGCAGCAGCAACAGCAAGATTACAACCAACCACAGTTTCAAGGTATGGCAGGGAACACCATGCCCTGGCCATAAAAGATGCCCACACTGTCTGAAACCCCAGAAGTGTACTGGCTAAAATGCCTACCCACAGAGCCTGCCACCCCTCACATCCAGTTTAAGTTCAACCAACGGAAAGCTCAAATCTACACTGCACCCATATAAGACTCCCCAAGCTGAGATCCATTGCACACTCAATGCAACAGAAACCAATGACTGCCTCTACACTGCAGACTGGGACGAAGACAGGATGCACCTGACCCCTCCTATCAGGTGTTGTACCATTGTGTGTGGCCCAGAGGGGGTGGCAGCACCGGTCATCCTACGATCAAGGAACCTCCATGCACCCCTGGCCTGGACGGCTGAAGCATCAACAGCCATAGCACTCCTGAAAACAGATCTATCAGCGGCAGCAGCTCTGACTGCACCTGACTACAACAACAAGTTCCATTTGGATGTTTCTGAAAGGGAGGGATTTACCTCATCCGTCCTATTCCAGAAACAAGAGGGGGAGAGAAGGGTCTTGATGTACTACTCTTCCAAACTTGACCACATTGAGGTAGAACAGACAACATGCTCCAGATACGTTGCTGCAGTAGCAAAAGCTATTGAAAAAAAAACAGCTCACCTCGTGATGTCACCCTTCAATCAGCCATCATCCCTCAACCAGCATCGGCCCAATTAGCTGAAATCATCGGATTGACGCAGGCCCTCATCAGAGGAAAAGGAAAGACTGTGAATATCTATAGAGACTCAGCCCATGCCCATGAAGCAGTCCACACTGATGGACCCAGAACTTTTATGAGAAGCACATGGCCCCACACACACGAAGGCAAACTAAAGACCCTCCAAAAGGCCCTCACATAAAAAATATGACTGACTTATTTATTTTATGATTTATTTTGTGACGAATGCAATGTTTGTGACAGACACAACCCAAAGAAACCATATCGAACACCAATGGGATCATAACCATTACCTAATGCATGATTTCAGGATATTAGAATAGATTACACTGACATGGGGACGAATAAGGTGGTTAATGGGAAACAATACCTATTAGTGATGGTGGATAGGTTTTCCAAATGGGTAGAGGCAATTCCAATGGCGGGGGAGGATGCGAAGTCAGTTATAGGCCACAATCCCAAGGTCTCATGGAACGCGCAAGTCAAACGTTTGTGCCGGGTCGAAGTTGAAATGGGTCGAAGCCCTGCCCCTGGCGTTGATGGCCATGAGAGCCTCACCAGGATCAGGCACCCATCTCTCTCCTCATGAGATAATGACTGGTAGAGTCATGCCTGGCCCACCAAGGGAGGGAGGTCATATGCCCGCCCTTGATGTGCAATAAATTGTAATGTCTAATTATGTGAAAAAACTGACGGTTCTCTCTGCAGCACTCTCTACCCAGGTTCACAAGGTCCAGGAGGGGGAGCTGCCGGGGGACACGCCACCACTGAAGGTAAAACTTGGAGACTGTGTAAGGGTAAAGGTCCACAAGAGAAAGTGGCTGGAACCCAGGTGGACTGGTCCGTACAAAGTGAAGGAGGTTACTTCACACTCAGTCCAGGTCAAAGGTAAATTGGGCGCACCTTGGCACCACCTCACACATTGTACACCAGCTCCAACCCCTTCCCGCACACTGACGGAAGTCAGAACCGACCTAAGTGGTCTACATTCGGCCCCAAATCTTGCACCTCCTTAGTCAGGGAAAATGGGAGGTTCAGCCCCATATTCACTGACTAAGTCACACCGTACTCCTTGGGAACGGTTGGGGATCTCCGGACCCCTGTTTGTTATTTTTCTTCTCATGGGAGGAGTCACTGTATGTACACTCACATGGCTTATAAACCAACAGATGCACCCACTACAGACTCACACACTGAATTCTACTCTGCCAGGTTAAACTAACTCTCTCTCTTTTCCCTCTTATCTACCACAAGACCATACCGTTTCTAGGCGTGAGGTGGGGGTCACTAAGTGCACCCCCCAGGAGTTGAAGAGCACCACCTTGTGTTTGCCTTTCAATGCCACCACCACCGTTAACCTGCCTTGGGGCCTTTTGGGTCATGCGCAAAATAGTTTGGGGCTACCTGCCTGGACCTATTCCAGTTTTAACTGGTATATAACCAAAGGGGGATATGGTGAGTGGTCTTGGAAAAACCTGGTGGCGGAAACAGGGCATGACTGGTCCAGCTATTCCAAGGGACGGGTTGTTCTTGCCTGGCGCAAACGGCTTACATTTTCACGCACTGGTTTTCAACTAAAGCTGATTGTACGACCTGGGACCACTATGGGTTGTCAGGTTTTTACGTTGGCCCCATATGTAGATACCGACAGGGCTGAAGTCCATTTCACACTATATATCTGTGTTACGCCACAACCACAGCCTACTTCTGTGACGGTGCGTGATGATATGGCAAAGCCACATACCCTACCCCAGCACAGGGATGGGTGGGGTTCTGCTGTTTTAGTGGTCACCACCCCTACCCCGGATGAGAACATTCGGGTTGCTTCAGGTATCTCAGGTTTGTCTAACAATTAGTTATTATTGACCGAACAAGCAGCCAATACAACCCCCACTAGTTGTGTAGTTTGCATGGGTGCCCGACCATTGCTCCGCATTGTCCCGGCTACTGTCGAGATCGGATGTTTAATGCCCCTTATGGACAAAGACAATCCAACTGGTAATTGTTTCTTGTGGGATGCAGTTTACCCTGTTGTCTCCGCTACGGACAGGGCACCAGTATTTTCCTCTGATGTTGCCAGGGCCGAATTCTCCTGTATTAACATGACAGGGGGTATACTACAGTTAGGTTTGCTCCCTGTTGGTTGGTGTACAAATACTATCGTAGTAGTTGGTGGTTTTAAGCCAGTGATCAGGGCTGACATCTGGTGGTGGTGTGGGGGACCTCGGCTTTTTGACAGACCTCCCAATAAGGCTACGGGTACTTGTGCGCTTGTAACACTTCTACTGCCTATCTCTGTTTACCCTATAGGTGTGGGTGATTTGGTGACCCGGATACAGGCTGTGGACCCACAGTTTCTGCCTACCAGAACCAAGCGGGAAGCCCTGACTGTTGGGGATCCCACGTATATTGATGCTATAGGTGTTCCTAGGGGGGTCCCTGATGAGTACAAGCTGGTGGACCAGGTCGCTGCAGGTTTTGAATCATCTCTCTGCTGGTGGTGCACTGTGAATAAAAATGTTGACCGCATTAACTATATACATTTCAATGTCCAAAAATTAGGAAACTGGACTCAACAAGGTTTTGAGGCCGTACATGGTCAACTGGCGGCTACCTCCCTTATGGCTTTTCAAAATCGCATTGCCGTTGACATGTTGCTGGCTGAGAAGGGTGGGATATGTTTTATGTTTGGGGAGCAATGTTGCACATTTATCCCCAATAACACAGCCTCTGATGGCAGTCTCACTGTTGCGTTAGAAGGACTACGTACCCTGAATGGTAAAATGAAATCCCACTCTGGGGTTGATACCAGCACGTGGGATTCCTGGATGGATGCATTTGGTAAATATAAGGTCCTGGTCTCTTCTATTCTGGTCTCTATCTCTGTGTTTGTTGCAATATTAACCCTCTGTGGCTGTTGTTGCATCCCATGTGCCCGCTCCCTGCTTTCTCGAGTTATTACTTCTGCTATTGCACCAAATAATGACCCTGCACTGATGTTCCCCCTCCTACAACAGGAGGATCCTCTGGTGGAGTTTGAAACATGCACATATGAGTAATTTTCACGTCTCTTTGAAGACGTGAAGAGGGGGACTACAAATTTCCTAAAATTGACTATTCTATTTTTCTTACTTTTAGTTTTTGTCACGTCTAGTAGACGTGAAGAGGGGGTGTTGTAATAACATATTAAAACATGTAATGACGCATTCACTGACTGTTGTCTGCCTGGGCTTAACCATACAATTTTGGCTTGTACTCTGTGTTATACCCTCTCTCTCTCTCTGTTTCTCAATATACTAACTGCACGGGAAACCCCCACCAGGGTGGCGGAATAAGATAAAACACACTGACAACCCATAAATAAACACTGCTCAAAACCCTTTGGGATGGGCTCCAAAGACAAAGAACTCTGTCGAGAACCAATGGGATACTGACGCCAGGCTGGAGAGGACTGTCTATCACCTACGAACAACCAACCAGGAGCCAGGACTACTAGAATCTACCTACGTCATTTCAATGTATAAATGTACTGCCCAAATATGTCGTACCTCCTCTTTTTCCGAAAGCTCCCTAAGGGTTGGACGAATAGGAGCCGTGCTGCACGTTTGCCAGATATTATTATGCTTGATTAAAGGCCTCTAATATACCGTATCCGCCTTGTCCAGAGTCTCATCTTGGTCTTGTTTCTCCAATAACTAATCATTTACACTTGATACTCGCTAGCTTCTTGCCGAGTTTCCCACTGCAGTTCTCTTAAGAACTATCGCGAGCAAGTAGTTAGTAGAAGTAGAGTGAATGAAGCCGCACAGTTAAAAACGGGGACATTTCCGGGGACAGGTCACCAAAAACGGGGACTGTCCCCGGAAAAACGGGGACGTCTGGTCACCCTAGGCTATCCGCATCTGCCAAGAAGTTATGCCTGCAGAGAAGAACAAAGTTGGTGATACCATCGACGTTGTGCATCGCCTCGGCAAGAAGCAACAGCAAAACGATTCAAGACCAATATTATCATCCTCTTCACTGCCAGATTCTACAGGGATGCTGTCTGGAAAGCTGCTGGGAAGAATGCCTTCCTTCAGAGCCATGGTATGCGTTTCGCTGAGCATCTCAGCCCGGAGGACATAGCAAGAAGGAACAAGTTGTGGCCAACGATCAAGATAGCACGAAATGAGGGAAAAGCTGCTTACTTCGTCGGAGGACGAGGCTTCATCAATGGTTCAGAAATCAATATTCCTCCCTAAAATCTCACCAGAAGGAACAGATTGATGGTTTCAGCCATGATATTCGCATTTTCCTTATATTGTTAACCTAACAAGCATCAGGTGACTATTTTTCGGAAATACTCAGGTACTTACATTTATTAGTTTGTTCTAGAGGTTGACCGATTAATTGAAATGGCCAATTAATCAGGGCCGATTTCAAGTTTTCATAACAATCGGAAATCTGTATTTTTGGGCGCTGATTTGCCGATTTAATTTTTTACATTTTTTTTATACCTTTTATTTAACTAGGCAAGTCAGTTAAGAACACATTCTTATTTTCAATGACGACCTAGGAATGGTGGGTTAACTGCCTCGTTCAGGGGCAGAACGACAGATTTTCACCTTGTCAGCTCGGGGGATCCAATCTTGCAACGTTACAGTTAACTAGTCCAACGCAATAACGACCTGCCTCTCTCTCGTTGCACTCCACAAGGAGACTGCCTGTTATGCGAATGCAGTAAGCCGAAGTAAGTTGCTAGCTAGCATTAAACTTATCTTATAAACACAATCAATCATAATCACTACACATGGTTGATGATATTACTAGAGATTATCTAGCGTGTCCTGCGTTGCATATAATCTGACTGAGCATACAAGCATACAATTATCTAAGTATCTGACGGAGCGGCGGTAGGCAGTAGCAGGCTCGTAAACATTCATTCAAACAGCACTTTCTTTGCGTTTTGCCAGCAGCTCTTCGTTGTGCGTCAAGCATTGCGCTGTTTATGACTTCAAGCCTATCAACTCCTGAGATGAGGCTGGTGTAACCGAAGTGAAAGCGTGCGCTAATAGCGTTTCAAACGTCACTCGCTCTGAGCCTTCTAGTAGTTGTTCCCCTTGCTCTGCATGGGTAACGCTGCTTTGATGGTGGCTGTTGTCATTGTGTTGCTGGTTCGAGCCCAGGGAGGAGCAAGGAGAGGGATGGAAGCCATACTGTTACACTGGCAATACTAAAGTGCCTATAAGAACATCCAATAGTCAAAGGTTAATGAAATACAAATGGTATAGAGGGAAATAGTCCTATAATTCCTATAATAACTACAACCTAAAACTTCTTACCTGGGAATATTGAAGACTCATGTTAAAAGGAACCACCAGCTTTCATATGTTCTCATGTTCTGAGCAAGGAACTGAAACGTTAGCTTTCTTACATAGCACATATTGCACTTTTACTTTCTTCTCCAACACTTTGTTTTTGCATTATTTAAACCAAATTGAACATGTTTCATTATTTACTTGATTTAATTTATGTATTATATTAAGTTAAAATAAGTGTTCATTCAGTATTGTTGTAATTGTCATTGTTACAAATAATAAAATTAAAAAATCTTCCGATTATTCGGTATCTGCTTTTTTGGTCCTCCAATAATCGGTATCGGCGTTGAAAAATCATAATCGGTCGACCTCTAGTTTGTTCTTGTATGACCAGAATAACTATTTTGTTTACAAACTTACAAAGAAGACTGAAAAGCAGTATTTATTTTTTATGTATACAGTAACTAAGATACTGTTTTAAAGGGCATACAGGTCTGCTCTGACTTTACACGGGTATTGTTCTATTTTGTTATTAATACTTATTTCCAAGTGAAAAAGGTCTTAGGAACATGTTTAAACCAGTTTTTTATTCAACTTTTTTATGATCAGTTTTCATATGCACTTAAAATAGTAGGTACCCTTTTATTTAAATTATTATTTTGTATTTTATTTCTCAGAATAGTTCCTGATTACATTAAAGAGGGTTTTTAGTCTCTCTTACTACAAGAACCCTTGGTTTGGTCTTGAACATCATTTTCAGTTGAGTTGGATTTTAAAGCCAGAAAACGTCTAGCTCAAAGGTTATGGAATAAGTTATTTTCACTTTAAATTGACTTAAATGGTGCAGATCTCGGTTCCTTATCGTTTACGTTCACTGCTCCTACGTCTTTGACTCATCATACTACAGTTTATACTTTTATATAATCATTGTTTTGTCTATAGTTTCTCTTAATGCTAGGGGGTTACGAAACAATGTGAAGCGCAAGGCCTTATTTATATTTGCTAAACAATTTCGAACAGATGTTTTCTTTTTTCAAGTCACTCAATTTCGGCTGATGCCAACTTCCTATTTCTTTAGCCTTGAGAAATTTCACTCTAAAAATAACACTATCCATTAGTTAAATACTACGTACTGTCAGGAATCCACAGATATGTTTTTTTTACTCACTGAATAATGAGTTAATCAGAGATATAGAATCTAAACAGTTGAAGAGATTATAGTCTATCAAGCATCTAAAGAACAATAAATCACCAGGTGTTGATGGAATTACATCAGAATTTTACTAATTATTTTCTAAGCAAGTGGTTAGAGCGTTAGACTAGTAACCGAAAGGTTGCAACTTCAAATCCTCAAGCTGACAAGGTACGAATCTGTTGTTCTGCCCCTGAACAGGCAATTAACCCAAAGTTTCTAGGCCTTCGTTGAAAATAAGAACTTGTTCTTAACTGACTACTTAAATAAAGGTAAAATAATAATTGTAGGAGGGAGAACATTGTTTTTAATACTCTCTATAAAGACTTCAAATAGGAATTATTTTAGAGAGTATTAAAAAAAAAATCTCCCTCCTACAATTATTATTTCAATTTCACCTTTATTTAAGTAGTCAGTTAAGAACAAGTTCTCGAAGGCCTAGAAATTTTGGGCTAATTGCCTGGATTTGAACTTGCAACCTTCCGGTTACTAGTCTAACGCTCTAACCACTAGGCTACCCTGCCACCCCAAATGGTGAGTCAGGGGTTAATGAGTCAGGGATTAATAACACTAAGCCTAAAAAAGAAGTGCTGCTCATCGATAACTGCCGCCAATTTGTCTTCTTAATAATGACTATAAGATATTAGCCTTACTACTTGCAAAAATAATTAAAGAAGTCCTAGATGCAATCATTGAGGAAACACAGTCTGGCTTCATGAGGAACAGACATATTTCTAACAATGTCAGACTAGTATTAGCTTCATATTATTTTTTTGATTTTTATAAAGCATTTGACACAGTAGAGCATCAGTTCCTTTTCCACTCCCTTGAGAGACTTGGCTTTGTGGATGTTTTCTGAAAGGCTATTAAGACTCTCTATGCAAATGGTAACAGCTCTATCAAATTGAAATATGGCACCTCACCTAGATTTGAGTTAAAGAGAGGAATTAGGCAAGGTTGTCCTATCTCTCCGTATCTGTTTTTATTAATCACCCAACTTCTTGCAAATTCTTTAAATAATAATCCTGTATAAGGTATTTCCATAGCTGGTAAAGAAATTATTATAAGCCAGCTGGCTGACGATACTACACTTTTTCTGAAAGACACTAACCAAATTCCCATATCGATCAATGTGATACAATCCTTTTCCAAAGCATCTGGTCTATATCTTAACATGAATAAATATGAACTCATGGCTGTCAAAGATTGTGTGACACCTTCATATTATGGTATTCCAGTAAAAGAAGAACTTACAGTGGGGCAAAAAAGTATTTAGTCAGTCACTAATTGTGCAAGTTCTCCCACATAAAAAGATGAGACATTTTCATCATAGGTACACTTCAACTAGGACAGAAAAATTGAGAAAAGAAATCCAGAAAATCACATTGTAGGATTTTTTATGAATTTATTTGCAAATTATGCTGGAAAATAAGTATTTGGTCAATAACAAAAGTTTATCTCAATACTTTGTTATATACCCTTTCTTTGTTGGCAATGACAGAGGTCAAACGTTTTCTGTAAGTCTTCACAAGGTTTTCACACACTGTTGCTGGTATTTTGGCCCATTCCTCCATGCAGATCTCCTCTAGAGCAGTGATGTTTTGAGGCTGTTGCTGGGCAACACAGACTTTCAACTCCCTCCAAAGATTTTCTATGGGGTTGAGATCTGGAGACTGGCTAGGCCACTCCAGGACCTTGAAATGCTTCTTACGAAGCCACTCCTTTGTTGCCCGGGCGGTGTGTTTGGGATCATTGTCATGCTGAAAGACCCAGCCACGTTTCATCTTCAATGCCCTTGCTGATGGAAGGATTTTATTCCTCATGTTTTCTTTACTTTTGGTGGCCTTAACTTCATGTTGTTTTGCAATTATAATATTGACAAAGTTCCAGTGAAACTTTCTATTTTCATCGACAGGTTTTCTTGTCATGGTCCTTAATGTATAAACACACATTTTCTGTACACAGATATTATATATGGAACAATCGGGATATATTGTATAAAAATACCTCTTTGTTTTTAGAATATTGGTTCCAAAATAATATGCTATTGGTGAGCCAACTGGTAAATGCAGAGGGTCTTTTACTCAGTTATAAGGCATTTTTTTTTATCACTTTACAAGGTCCCTGTAACACCAAAATATTTTGCAATTGTTTTAGATAACATTCCCTCAGGTGTTGCTCTGTTATTCAGGAACGTGTCAAAACCTGACACTCAGAGCCTACCTTCTATTAACCCTGTTGACTCATCAGTAGGAAAGATTTGTTTCTCTTTTGGTCTTTTCAACAACAGAGCGATATGAACCTTGTTTCAGCAGGAAACAAGTAGGTATGTGTGTGGCAACATCCAAACTTTTTTCCAACAGATATTATCAATAAGGCAATGACATAAGGTATACAAGATACCTTATGTCATGCCTTATTGGAATGGATTTATTGATAATATCTGTTGGAAAAAAAGTTTGGATGTTGCCACACACACTTGTTAACAAAATTAAGGAAGTTTCCTTTAAAATTGTTCATAAATATTATCCTGCCAACCATTATATGAAGAAGTTTAAGGAAAATATTAACTCAAATTGTACCTTTTTTTAATGACCACCAAGAAACAGTGTTGCATCTTTTTTGACATTGTATTCATGTAAGAAAACTGGCAAGACATCAGTAGATTTATAATTGAACACATTTATGAAGATTTTACACTATTGTGGAGAGATGTACTGCTTGGATTGGAAGGACTAAAAACATGGCATGTGCTTCATCACAGTGGGTGTAGACGGGCACTTCCACTTCATTAAGATGTAAATGTGATCACATAGAATTGCACACACACCTGAGACGATCACACCAAAATATGTAATTCTATGGGATCACATTGACCCTGGCTGTCTTAATTTCTTACCTGTCTACACCCACTATGTCGAAGCACAAGCATGTTTTTAGTCCTTTGCAGACGGACTGCACTCTACGGGAATCCCCATAGTTTCACTTCCATTTTAGCCTATTATATAAACTGATTCACTCCTGTTCTCGATCATCATCTTCATTGCTGTAGTTCTACAAATATGTTTTTTCAACTCGTCTGCATTCTAGGTATGTTGTCATTTATTTTAAACAATGACTTTGATATCAGTCTAACTGCAGACTCATCTGAAATGATGATTTACCTTGTGTTTGTCTATATCTGCCTCTTTGCAAGGTGGGCTCATACAGGATAGGTCTACAGAAGAGGTGAAGTCAGTTTGTGGAGAGGACTCAATTCTGAAATGTAAAGCAATATGTAAGCCTGGGGTCCAATACCGGGCGGTGAGGTGGTACAAGGTAAGCTTTCTATTATTGTGATAGCACAAACTGTGTGTTTTGAACCATTATTTATATGCAAAAAATATACAGCACTGGTCCTAGACCAGCAACTTGTCTCAGAGCATTTTGTATTATTCTGTACGTAAATCCGAGACACTCCATTTATTGTGATATGTTACGTTTGGTATGGTTACATTAGACAGATGGTTACTTAAAAACTTCTTAGGGCTGCAATCCCGTTAACAGGATTGATATGACAGCCAGTAAAAGTGCAGAGCGCCAAATTCAAACAACAGAAATCTCATAATTAAAATTCCTCAAACATACATGTATCTTATACCATTTTAAAGGTAATCTTGTTGTTAATCCCACCAAAGTGTCCGCTTTCAAATAGGCTTTACAGTGAAAGCACCACAAATGATTATGTCACCGCCAAGTCACAGAAATATTCAGCCATTTTCCAGACAAAGAGAGGAGTCACAAAAAGCACAAATAGAGATAAAATGAATCACTAACCTTTGATGATCTTCATCGGATGACACTCATAGGACTTCATGTTAGACAATACATATGTTTTGTTCGATAAAGTGCTTATTTATATAAAAAAAATCTCAGTATACATTGGCACGTCATGTTCACTAGTTCCAAAAACATCCGGTGATATTGCAGAGAGCCACATCATTTTACAGAAATACTCATTATAAATGTTGATGAAAATACAATTGTTAGACATGGAAATATAGATACACTTCTCCTTAATGCAACCGCTGTGTCAGATTGAAAAAAACTTTACGGAAAAAACAAACCATGCAATAATCTAAGTACAGATTTCAGACAACAAAGCAACCAAAAAGATATCCGCCATATTAGGTAGTCAACAGAAGTCAGAAATAGCATTAGAAATATTCACTTACCTTTGATGATCTTCATCAGAATGCACTCCCAGGAATCCCAGTTCCACATTAAATGTTTGATTTAGTTCGATAATGTCCATCATTTATGTCCAAAGAGCTACTTTTGTTAAACAAATCCAAAGTCCTGAAGCGCGTCCCTAGTTGCAGACGAAATGTCAAAAAGTTCCGTTACTGTCCGTAGAAACATGTCAAACGATGTATGGAATCTATCTTTAGGCTGTTTTTAACATAAAACGTCAATAATGTTAACCGGAGAATTCCTATGTCTGTAGAAAAGCAATGGAATGAGAGCTAACTCTCTCGTGACCGCGCCTCAGAGCCTGTGGCACTCTGCCAGAAACCTGGCTCAAACAGCCCTTATGAGCCCCCACTTCACAGCAGAATCCTCAAACAAGTTTCTAAAGACGGTTGACATCTAGTGGAAGCCTTAGGAACTGCAACATAACCAATATCCCACTGTGTATTCAATAGGGGCTGGGTTGAAAATCGACCAACCTCAGATTTACAACTTCTTGTTTGGATTTCTTCTCAGGTTTTTGCCTGCCATATGAGTTCTGTTATACACACATACATCATTCAAACAGTTTTTAGAAACTTCAGAGTGTTTTTTATCCAATGCTAATAATAATATGCATATATTAGCAACTGGGACTGAGGAGCAGGCCATTTACTCTACGCACCTCTTGGCACCTTTCATCCAAGCTACTCAATACTGCCCCTGCAGCCATAAGAAATTAAGGCAAAAACTAAAGGAGGTTGATTGGTCGGGTTGAATAGGTGGTAGTATAACACAAATATTTAGCAAACCAAAGGTTAAGAGTTTGAATCTCACCATCGCCAATTTTAGCTCATTAGCAACTTTTTAACTACTTAGCATGTTAGCTAACCCTAACCCTAATAATCCTTTTAGCTAACTCCTAAACTTAACCCTAACCCCTAGCCTAGATAACATTAGCTAAAATAGCCAGAATTCATAACATATCATACATACGTTTTGCAAATTTGTAACATATAATAAGAATGGTAATTTATCATACAAAATGGGTGACAGACATCCACAAATTAATATATACCATTCTTATATAATATATATAACATTATACTTAATGTGGGGCGGCAGGTAGCCTAGTGCTGAGAGCGTTGGATTTGTAACCGAAAGGTTGCAAGATCAAATCCCTGAGCTGACAAGGTAAAAATATGTCGTTCTGCCCCTGAACAAGGCAGTTAACCCACTGTTCCCAGGCCATCATTGAAAATAAGAATTTGTTCTTAACTGACTTGCCTAGTTACATAAAGGTAAGATTTTAAAAAAATGTAGTGTCTTGGATTTATGTACAAAATTAAATGCTTTAAGACCAGCTGTTAGAGGCATAGAGTAACCTCACACCCTTTTCTCCCAGCTCAATGAGGAGCCCTCTAATAAGGTGTCTGGTCTATTGATGAAGAGGCTATCACCTAACAGCACCACCCAATGGTACGCAGGTCTGGAGTGTAAAGTGGAACTTTTGGCTGATGATTCTTTCGATATCTTCCTGCCCAATGTAACGGCTGTTGATAGCGGGAGGTACAAGTGTCTCCTGGCAGCACCTGTAGGAGAGCAGAACCAGGAGGGGCAGGTTCACCTCAGCGTGACAGGTGAGTGTGTTCTATTCTCATTGTGTGCTTGTTTTGATATGTAGACCTACTGAATACTCTGTGAGTGTTTTAAATTGGACCCAGAGAGAGATTTCATCTATGCTGTTAAATTCTTTAAAAATGTTTCCAGTGATGCTCAAAGATTTGTGGATACTTGTTTTGTAGATTGCCTTGAGTCCACAGACCAATCAGAAGAAAGGGATACCATTCTAGTTCTTTCCATTGTGGGGATTGTGGCGGCATTGCTGATATTCACCATCAGCTATGTGAGTTACAACACGGCCAGTTGTTCCTCTGACTTATTTGTTTTTTAAACAGATGAAAGAAACTAACATTTTATGGTGATGGTTTCCATGTATTTCATTTTCCTTATTTACTTAATAATCCTCATCTTTACCATAGGTCATCCTAAGGAATATGTTATTGCAAAGGAGTAAGAAGTATCCACAAGAACCACTTCTAGATGCACCCCTTGAGAAGAAAGATTTAATGTTGATTTACACTCTGGGGCCAAACTGGTCGAGACAGGGTTCCATAAAACATGTCTGTGTGTGAGAGCCTGTTCTGCTAGTTTGGGCTCATTGTATACTTGAACGTAGAGAGGAAATGCAGAGAAAGACTAGGGCACATTTGAAGCTGTGCAAGGAGCTTAAGAGTTATGTCTACTTTCCAGGAGAATAATTCATCTTTAGAGCAGATGGAGGCAGACAACCCTCTGGCCGGTCCTGTAGAACTAAGATGTTTAGGCTTTTCAAAGAAATGAAACAAAAACAGTAACCTACACCCTTTCACTCAGGCAGCAAAACAACAGCAGTACAGCAAGGCTAGGGCAGCAGTTCTCCAGCAACGAGTGCCTGTCTGCAGCATCCACGTGTCTGTGATGCACAAGGAGCAGGGCCTTGTGAAGGGACCCCACGATCTAAGCCCCAGCAAGGTGCTTCAGGAAAGGGAGAAGGAATAATTCATGATAAGGGGTCATTTTGCAGGGTCGCTCCATGGCAATGTTGGGGTTAATTCCATTTACATTTCAGTCAATTGAAGTTTCAGTAATTTAAGTTGACATTGATTTTGAACTGGAAAACGATCAATGTGTACTGCATTTAATTTCATGCCTAATTAAATTCTTGTATTGACTGGTATTAAAATGGAATTGATCTGAGCACTGTTTCATGCGGCTCCCGTGTTGGAAGGATTTGGTGGGACACGCTGGACTCTGCACAGAGAGATGAAACCAAACAAGACTGCATTCCATCTGAGCCAAGCAAATCTCTCAATTAACTCTAATGTTCAGGCATTACCGATAACTTTAAGTTATTTTGTGAGGCCAAAACAGTATATAATTTTTTTTAATGCAGAACCAAAAAATAGAATTTTCATCCAAGCAATACAAAAGTGGGCTTTTGTGAATATTGACAAAAAGTAATTGACAGAAAATAAATCTTTGTATAAAACTTTATCCAGTTTTTGAATATGATCAGCAATTCTGTGTATACGTTGAAAATAAAGATGACATAATTAATTTGTAATGTACTGTATCTGACGTACATGTGTTATGTGTTCTTAGATAAATGTTTCTTAACTTTTTCTTAAGACGAGTCCTCACTTTTTTAGTCACCACAGTAGTGATGTTTCTCTTAGATAAGTTGATTGTTACTCAGAATATTTCATGTTATTAAGATAAATGATTTACCCTGCCATTTTACAGAGGCTTACAAACTAGATACATAACTATTTTTCTGCATAGTATACTGTTTGAGGTGCTAAATGGCTGGCAAAAATGTCTACCTTGTCACGTTCTGACCATAGTTATTTTGTGTTTTCTTTGTTTTAGTGTTGGTCAGGACGTGAGCTGGGTGGGCATTCTATGTTGTGTGTCTAGTTTTCCCGTTTCTATGTTTGGCCTGATATGGTTCTCAATCAGAGGCAGGTGTTAGTCAATGTCTCTGATTGGGAACCATATTTAGGTAGCCTGTTTTGTGTTGGGTTTTGTGGGTGGTTGTCTTCGTGTGTCTGCACCAAACAGAACTGTTTTGGTTTTTCCACAGTTGTTATTTTGTAGTGTTCAAGTGTATCATCTTTATTAAACATGATGAACACTAACCACGCTGTGTTTTGGTCCTCTCCTTCGTCCACAGAAGAAAGCCGTTACATACCTATTTCACACAACTCATTCTGTTAGATTTTATACTTAACCTTGTCATTAGTCATTTCCATCACCTGTCAATGTTGTAATGTGCACATTCTCAAAGGGGATGATCACAATTATCCTCAAGGGCTAACACAAAAGTGTTAGCTGAAATATATTTTTCGATAGCTATTTTAATTGTTAAATACATAAATACCTCTTCACTAATCTTTTGAGTGACAACAATTCTGTGAAGTCTCTGTCATTCACCGACAATCACATTACCCCAAACACATTACAAGGTAACATCACACAGCATAACATGTAAGCCAGGTTACATGTGGTCTAAACCACATTAAACATTAAATTCCATGTCGCTTAAAAAAATGTAATACTATAAAATGACTAAATATTTGTTTTTTTATTGCGTCACCATATCACAGGACAGATTTGACATGAGGAGTGCATGGATATGGGTCATATACAATAACAGTGACATTTTTTTTCATGACACCTGTGTGATCATAGCACACAACACATTATTGCACAATAATAATAAACTTAACAGAGTTAAAGAGTGCAAATGCAAAGCAACAGACCTAAAAAAAAAACATGTGCTTATTCGCTGCTCATGTAATACTAGTGTGTATCAAATGACGTCTGTCAGTTAATATAAATAAGAGGAATTAGAAAAACTGATATTTGGTAAGTCTCTTTGAAATGTACAAGGTGATATCAACCTATTCAGTTAGTCACTTGTCTCTAAGCTAATTGTCTGAAAGGGATAAGTGTAGCTTGGAACTTCAACAACAAATGTATTTCCATACCAATAATAAATTGCAGATTATATAGTGGACAGTATAAAAGTATGTGATTAAAAAAAAAAATCCTTGCTAATTTTGACACAGGTTAAGTGAGTATCTTCCTTATACCACAACAGCATTAGGATTTCAGACCAGTAACTCCCCAATTGCCAATTATTTTCATCACTTCGAAGTCCAAGATGAACCGATTTACCTTGAGAGCTTTCTGTTACTGCTTTGCATCTCTAACATCTATAGTGCCTTCTGAAAGTATTCATACCCCTTGACTTATTCCACATTTTGTTGTGTTACAGCCTGAATTCAGAATGGATTAAATACATTTTTCTCTCTCACCCATTTACACACAATACCCCATAATGACAAAGTGAAAACATTTCTTTAGAATAAATAAATAATAATAATACAGAAATATCTAATTTACATAAGTATTCACACCCCTGAGTCAATCAATACATGTTAGAATCACCTTTTGCAACAGTGAGTCTTTCTGGGTAAGTCTCTAAAGAGCTTTACACACCTGGATTGTACAATATTTGCACATCATTATTTTTTGAATTCTTCAAGCTCTGTCAAATTGGTTGTTGATCATTGCTAGACAGCCATTTTCAGGTCTTGCCATAGATTTTCAAGTCGATTTAAGTCATAACTGTAACTAGGCCACTCACAAACATTCAATGTCGTCTTGGTAAGCAACTCCAGTGTATATTTGGCCTTGTGTTTTTAGGCTGTTGTTCTGCTGAAAGGTGAATTTGTCTTCCAGTGTCTGTTGGAAAGCAGACTGGGCCAGGTTTTCCTCTAGGATATTGCCTGTGCTTACCTCTATTCCGTTTCTTTGTATCCTAAAAAACTCCCTAGTCCCTGCCAATGACAAGCATACCCAAAACATGATGCAGCCATTACCATGCTTGAAAATATGAAGAGTGGTAATCAGTGATGTGTTGTGTTGGATTTGCAGCAAACATAATGCTTTGTATTCAGGACATCTACTACTTTCACATTAGACCATCTGACATTAGACCTATTATGGAATATTGTTGTAGACTTCAGACTACTGTCACAGAGCCACATTTAGCCAGCAGCATACCACCCTGCATCCCACTGCTGGCTTGCATCTGAAGCTAAGGTCTCTGGATGATTCTGAACAGGTTTCGGAGGACCAATGCCCCAGGGCAGTGATTGGGGACATTGCCCTGTGTAGGGTGCATGCTTTGCGATTGTTAAACAGGTGTCCCGACTCTCTGTGGTCACTAAAGAGTCCATGGCACTTATCGTGTCCTGGCTAAATTCCCAAACTGGCCCTCATACCATCATGGTCACCTAATCATCCTCAGCTTCCAATTGGCTCATTTAACACCCCCCCCCCAGTCAATTTACCTTGTAAAAAAAAGTGATAAGTGGTTCTCAACCAAGGGACGTAGGACCCCAGGGGAGAGGGACCCAAAGCTTTTAGGAGCCCTTGAAAAAGTAGGGCGAAAACTAAGAAATAGAAAAAAACTGGAGCACAAACTAGAGTTTCACACGCATTAAAATATAAAAAACAATGTTCAATTTTATATACTGAGTGTCAACAATGAATATCAAGCCGTTTACTCTTAAAAATTGCATCTATAATGTTGGAGGACCCCAGATTTTCTTTAACTGTTTTAAGGGGCCTCGGAAAAGAAAATATTGAGATGCCCTGGCCCTCAGGGAAAAGATCAGCCAATGATTTGACTTTTTATTCAAATACCTGTGCTGTGAGGGAAAACTGACTATACTGAGATTAGATGTAAATTAACATTTTGGTGGACCTTTAAAAGAATACCAGTGACTCAACTCCTGCCAGGGGAAGTCCCTGCTAGGGGAACACTAGAGCGTGGAGAGCACTGTCGACCCTGGTTCAGAGCAAGGGGAATTCCTCACCTGGAAAATTCCACCAAAACAGCAGAAAAAGGCCTCGGCTAACGCCTTTTAAATATGGTTAAAATGTAAATTATTAAATTTTCTTCGAAACACAGACCTATATGCGGTCACACACAGGCAGCCAACCCTCGTCGCCATTGCGCACAGGGCAATAAGAGGAGTTACTGTCTGGTGCATGAGACTACAGCAGCCTAGTGGTCTCGATACATTTTTCTCATCAAAATTAGGTTCATGTTACAGTTACAGTCTGAAATATATTACATAGAGGAAATAACTATGTTTCCTGTCAATTGCGTTTTACGTTTCCTTTCCTACTTACCAAAAAAAGTTCAATCAAAGACAAGAGCTCCATGTTTGATGCTTGATGTGCCATCTGTGAAGTGCACGAGTTAATCAATAAATTCTCGGCGAGGAAATAAGATCGTCAACAGATTTACTGTAGTCAAAGATTGTGGATATACTGACAAGATACATGTCTCTCTGCCCTAACAATGGGAGTCGGCTCCCGCTTCTTCTTTCTTTGGATTGGTGGACACATCTCATTATTGTAACAATATTTTTTAAATATTCAATGAGGGTTGGTGACGTCACGGCCCGTATTCAATGGAGAGAGACGCTACACTACTAGCCTCAATGCATGAATACGCATAGCCATCTTGAGACTCTGATGTAAAGTATTTTTTCTCAAAGTTGCCGGGATGTCACGTATCCTACTTATATTAGTACACTCGTATCAACTTCATCATTATGAAATTATTTATATTCGATCAAATAAACCTTTCGTAGCAAACTAATAAGCCATGCGGGCTCTCCTTCACTGCAGCTAACGTGAGTAAAACATTTAAACGTGTTAACCCTCGCAAGGCTGCCGGCCCAGACGGCATCCCCAGCCGCGTCCTCAGAGCATGCGCAGACCAGCTGGCTGGTGTGTTTACGGACATATTCAATCAATCCTTATCCCAGTCTGCTGTCCCCACTGTTCCTGTTTCCAAGAAAGCGAAGGTAACTGAGCTAAATGACTATCGCCCCGTAGCACTCAATTCCGTCATCACAAAGTGCTTTGAGAGACTAGTCAAGGACCATATCACCTCCACCCAACCTGACACCCTAGACCCACTCCAATGTGCTTACTGCCCCAATAGGTCCACAGACGACGCAATCACACTGCACACTGCCCTAACCCATCTGGACAAGAGGAATACCTATGTAAGAATGCTATTCATTGACTACAGCTCAGCATTTAACACCATAGTACCCTCCAAGCTCGTCATTAAGCTCAAGACCCTGGGTCTCAACGCCACCCTGTGCAACTGGGTCCTGGACTTCCTGACGGGCCGCCCCCGCTGATCCTCAACACTGGGGCCCCACAAGGGTGCGTTCTCAGCCCTCTCCTGTACTCCCTGTTCACCCATGACTGCGTGGCCATGCACGCCTCCAACTCAATCATCAAGTTTGCAGACGACACTACAGTGGTAGGCTTGATTACCAACAGCGACGAGACGGCCTACAGGGAGGAGGTGAGGGCCCTCGGAGTGTGGTGTCAGGAAAATAACCTCACACTCAATGTCAACAAAACAAAGGAGATGATCGTGGACTTCAGCAAACAGCAGAGGGAGAAGCCCCCTATCCATATCGACGGGACAGTAGTGGAGAAGGTGGAAAGTTCCTCGGCGTACACATCACGGACAAACTGAAATGGTCCACCCACACAGACACACAGCGTGGTGAAGAAGGCGCAGCAGCGCCTTTTCAACCTCAGGAGGCTGAAGAAATTTGGCTTGTCACCAAAAACACTCACAAACTTTTACAACTGCACAATCGAGAGCATCCTGTCGGATAGTACAGATAATTCTGTACTAACAGTTTTCACCAATGTTCTCTTTATAATACTATGATAATGTTATATCAGTGGAGGCTGCTGAGGGGAGGACGGCTCATAATAATGTCTGGAATGGAGCAAATGGAATCAAACTATGTGTTTGATGCATTTGATACCATTCCACTGATTCCGCTTCCAGCCATTACCACGAGCTCCTCCTCCCAAATGTATTTTACCTTTATTTAACTACGCAAGTCAGTTAAGAACAAATTCTTATTTTCAGTGACGGCCTAGGAACAGTGGGTTAACTGTCAGTTCAGGGGCAGAACGACAGATTTGTACCTTGTCAGCTCGGGGATTTGAACTTGCAACCTTCCGGTTACTAGTCCAACACTTTAACCACTAGGAGGTGCCACCAATCTCCTGTGTTTTCTGTTTGAACAATAAGTAAGGCTTGAGCCTTGGGGTACTCCCTTGGTGACAGGCAGTGGCTGAGACAAAAAAAAACAGATTGCATACCAGAGAGAATACTATAGACATCAAGAAAGCCAGTCAATTGATTATTGACAAGTTTTCCAACACTTTTGATAAACGGGGAAAAATAGAAATAGGCCTATAACAGTTAGGATCAGCTTGATCTCCCCCTTTGGCGATATACCACAATCCCCCGAGGTGCCTTATTGCTATTTTTATTTATTTATTATTTAACTAGGCAAATCAGTTAAGAACAAATTCGTATTTTCAATGAAGGCCTACACCTGCCAAACACGGATGACGCAGGGCCAATTGTGCGCTGCCCTCTGGGCCTATCAATCACTGACGGTTGTGATGATACAGCCTGGAAAAAATGGTTACCAACGTAATTTGAGTTTTGCTAAAACATAATATCAGTCAGTGTCTGATATATTTGTAATTTTATGTTGGCTATTACCGGTTTCTGTCTTCAATAGCATCAGCAGTTGTCGTGGCCGAGTGGTTAAGGCGATGGACTAGAAATCCATTGGGATCTTCCCGCGCAGGTTCGAATCCTGCCGACAACGTGATATTTTTCTCCTGTGATTGGTAATGCCCAGGCGTTTACATTGTATCAGCCTTCCTAAAATGCATTGTTATTTCATCAAGCATGTTAGCTAAATCACGTAGTTAGCTATGTAACGTTAGCTTGCTAAAACTGTTCGACGCTTCACACCGTCAGCACCACTGACGATACACCCAGAAAAACGGACAGCGAAGATATAGATGCCCTTCTTGAGGACATACTTGACGATGGTTTCGATTCCCTTGCGCTAAACGTGAGTAAATAACCTTAGCTACATCGCCTTGCAATGTTGAATGCAGTTTTTTGTTGTTGTTGCTAACAGCATCTACTGTCCAGTAGTAGTAGCTAGCTAAAGTTAGCTGTTTGGATATCACACGGATGTATTAGCTAGCTATAATGAGATAAATATGAGGCTATGTTTGATTGTTTTTAGCCTGTTTCCAATGGAAAGGTTGCTTTCATTTTTGTCCTTCTGACTACAATGCATTAGCTAACGTTACATTGCAAAAGGGCCGGCCCGTAGGTGGTGAATGTAGGAAACAACATCTCCACCCCGCTGATCCTCAACACTGGGGCCCCACAAGGGTGCGTTCTCAGCCCTCTCCTGTACTCCCTGTTCACCCATGACTGCGTGGCCATGCACGCCTCCAACTCAATCATCAAGTTTGCAGACGACACTACAGTGGTAGGCTTGATTACCAACAGCGACGAGACGGCCTACAGGGAGGAGGTGAGGGCCCTCGGAGTGTGGTGTCAGGAAAATCGGATAGTACAGATATTTCTGTACTAACAGTTTTCACCAATGTTTTCTTTATAATACTATGATAATGTTATATCAGTGGAGGCTGCTGAGGGGAGGACGGCTCATAATAATGTCTGGAATGGAATCAAACTATGTGTTTGATGCATTTGATACCATTCCACTGATTCTGCTTCCAGCCATTACCACGAGCTCCCAAATGTATTTTACCTTTAAATCAAATCAAATTTTATTTGTCACATACACATGGTTAGCAGATGTTAATGCGAGTGTAGCGAAATGCTTGTGCTTCTAGTTCCGACAATGCAGTAATAACAAGTAATCTAACTAACAATTCCAAAACTACTGTCTTGTACACAGTGTAAGGGGATAAAGAATATGTACATAAGGATATATGAATGAGTGATGGTACAGAGCAGCATAGGCAAGATACAGTAGATGGTATCGGGTACAGTATGTACAAATGAGATGAGTATGTAAACAAAGTGGCATAGTATAGTATAAAGTGGCTAGTGATACATGTATTACATAAGGATACCGTCGATGATATAGAGTACAGTATATACGTATGCATATGAGATGAATAATGTAGGGTAAGTAACATTTATATAAGGTAGCATTGTTTAAAGTGGCTAGTGATATATTTACATCATTTCCCATCAATTCCCATTATTAAAGTGGCTGGAGTTGAGTCAGTGTCAGTGTGTTGGCAGCAGCCACTCAGTGTTAGTGGTGGCTGTTTAACAGTCTGATGGCCTTGAGATAGAAGCTGTTTTTCAGTCTCTCGGTCCCAGCTTTGATGCACCTGTACTGACCTCGCCTTCTGGATGATAGCGGGGTGAACAGGCAGTGGCTCGGGTGGTTGACGTCCTTGATGATCTTTATGGCCTTCCTGTGACATCGGGTGGTGTAGGTGTCCTGGAGGGCAGGTAGTTTGCCCCCGGTGATGCGTTGTGCAGACCTCACTACCCTCTGGAGAGCCTTACGGTTGAGGGCGGTGCAGATGCAATACCAGGCGGTGATACAGCCCGCCAGGATGCTCTCGATTGTGCATCTGTAGAAGTTTGTGAGTGCTTTTGGTGACAAGCCGAATTTCTTCAGCCTCCTGAGGTTGAAGAGGCGCTGCTGCGCCTTCTTCACGATGCTGTCTGTGTGAGTGGACCAATTCAGTTTGTCTGTGATGTGTATGCCGAGGAACTTAAAACTTGCTACCCTCTCCACTACTGTTCCATCGATGTGGATAGGGGGGTGTTCCCTCTGCTGTTTCCTGAAGTCCACAATCATCTCCTTAGTTTTGTTGACGTTGAGTGTGAGGTTGTTATTTAACTACGCAAGTCAGTTAAGAACAAATTCTTATTTTCAGTGACGGCCTAGGAACAGTGGGTTAACTGTCAGTTCAGGGGCAGAACGACAGATTTGTACCTTGTCAGCTCGGGGATTTGAACTTGCAACCTTCCGGTTACTAGTCCAACACTTTAACCACTAGGAGGTGCCACCAATCTCCTGTGTTTTCTGTTTAAACAATAAGTAAGGATTGAGCCTTGGGGTACTCCCTTGGTGACAGGCAGTGGCTGAGACAAAAAAAAACAGATTGCATACCAGAGAGAATACTATAGACATCAAGAAAGCCAGTCAATTGATTATTGACAAGTTTTCCAACACTTTTGATAAACGGGGAAAAATAGAAATAGGCCTATAACAGTTAGGATCAGCTTGATCTCCCCCTTTGGCGATATACCACAATCCCCCGAGGTGCCTTATTGCTATTTTTATTTATTTATTTTTATTTATTTATTATTTAACTAGGCAAATCAGTTAAGAACAAATTCGTATTTTCAATGAAGGCCTACACCTGCCAAACACGGATGACGCAGGGCCAATTGTGCGCTGCCCTCTGGGCCTATCAATCACTGCCGGTTGTGATGATACAGCCTGGAAAAAATGGTTACCAACGTAATTTGAGTTTTGCTAAAACATAATATCAGTCAGTGTCTGATATATTTGTAATTTTATGTTGGCTATTACCGGTTTCTGTCTTCAATAGCATCAGCAGTTGTCGTGGCCGAGTGGTTAAGGCGATGGACTAGAAATCCATTGGGATCTTCCCGCGCAGGTTCGAATCCTGCCGACAACGTGATATTTTTCTCCTGTGATTGGTAATGCCCAGGCGTTTACATTGTATCAGCCTTCCTAAAATGCATTGTTATTTCATCAAGCATGTTAGCTAAATCACGTAGTTAGCTATGTAACGTTAGCTTGCTAAAACTGTTCCTCGCTTCACACCGTCAGCACCACTGACGATACACCCAGAAAAACGGACAGCGAAGATATAGATGCTCTTCTTGAGGACATACTTGACGATGATTTCGATTCCCTTGCGCTAAACGTGAGTAAATAACCTTAGCTACATCGCCTTGCAATGTTGAATGCAGTTTTTTGTTGTTGTTGCTAACAGCATCTACTGTCCAGTAGTAGTAGCTAGCTAAAGTTAGCTGTTTGGATATCACACGGATGTATTAGCTAGCTATAATGAGATAAATATGAGGCTATGTTTGATTGTTTTTAGCCTGTTTCCAATGGAAAGGTTGCTTTCATTTTTGTCCTTCTGACTCCAATGCATTAGCTAACGTTACATTGCAAAAGGGCCGGCCCGTAGGTGGTGAATGTAGGACCACCCCGCTGATCCTCAACACTGGGGCCCCACAAGGGTGCGTTCTCAGCCCTCTCCTGTACTCCCTGTTCACCCATGACTGCGTGGCCATGCACGCCTCCAACTCAATCATCAAGTTTGCAGACGACACTACAGTGGTAGGCTTGATTACCAACAGCGACGAGACGGCCTACAGGGAGGAGGTGAGGGCCCTCGGAGTGTGGTGTCAGGAAAATCGGATAGTACAGATATTTCTGTACTAACAGTTTTCACCAATGTTTTCTTTATAATACTATGATAATGTTATATCAGTGGAGGCTGCTGAGGGGAGGACGGCTCATAATAATGTCTGGAATGGAATCAAACTATGTGTTTGATGCATTTGATACCATTCCACTGATTCTGCTTCCAGCCATTACCACGAGCTCCCAAATGTATTTTACCTTTAAATCAAATCAAATTTTATTTGTCACATACACATGGTTAGCAGATGTTAATGCGAGTGTAGCGAAATGCTTGTGCTTCTAGTTCCGACAATGCAGTAATAACAAGTAATCTAACTAACAATTCCAAAACTACTGTCTTGTACACAGTGTAAGGGGATAAAGAATATGTACATAAGGATATATGAATGAGTGATGGTACAGAGCAGCATAGGCAAGATACAGTAGATGGTATCGGGTACAGTATGTACAAATGAGATGAGTATGTAAACAAAGTGGCATAGTATAGTATAAAGTGGCTAGTGATACATGTATTACATAAGGATACCGTCGATGATATAGAGTACAGTATATACGTATGCATATGAGATGAATAATGTAGGGTAAGTAACATTTATATAAGGTAGCATTGTTTAAAGTGGCTAGTGATATATTTACATCATTTCCCATCAATTCCCATTATTAAAGTGGCTGGAGTTGAGTCAGTGTCAGTGTGTTGGCAGCAGCCACTCAGTGTTAGTGGTGGCTGTTTAACAGTCTGATGGCCTTGAGATAGAAGCTGTTTTTCAGTCTCTCGGTCCCAGCTTTGATGCACCTGTACTGACCTCGCCTTCTGGATGATAGCGGGGTGAACAGGCAGTGGCTCGGGTGGTTGACGTCCTTGATGATCTTTATGGCCTTCCTGTGACATCGGGTGGTGTAGGTGTCCTGGAGGGCAGGTAGTTTGCCCCCGGTGATGCGTTGTGCAGACCTCACTACCCTCTGGAGAGCCTTACGGTTGAGGGCGGTGCAGTTGCCATACCAGGCGGTGATACAGCCCGCCAGGATGCTCTCGATTGTGCATCTGTAGAAGTTTGTGAGTGCTTTTGGTGACAAGCCGAATTTCTTCAGCCTCCTGAGGTTGAAGAGGCGCTGCTGCGCCTTCTTCACGATGCTGTCTGTGTGAGTGGACCAATTCAGTTTGTCTGTGATGTGTATGCCGAGGAACTTAAAACTTGCTACCCTCTCCACTACTGTTCCATCGATGTGGATAGGGGGGTGTTCCCTCTGCTGTTTCCTGAAGTCCACAATCATCTCCTTAGTTTTGTTGACGTTGAGTGTGAGGTTGTTATTTAACTACGCAAGTCAGTTAAGAACAAATTCTTATTTTCAGTGACGGCCTAGGAACAGTGGGTTAACTGTCAGTTCAGGGGCAGAACGACAGATTTGTACCTTGTCAGCTCGGGGATTTGAACTTGCAACCTTCCGGTTACTAGTCCAACACTTTAACCACTAGGAGGTGCCACCAATCTCCTGTGTTTTCTGTTTAAACAATAAGTAAGGATTGAGCCTTGGGGTACTCCCTTGGTGACAGGCAGTGGCTGAGACAAAAAAAAACAGATTGCATACCAGAGAGAATACTATAGACATCAAGAAAGCCAGTCAATTGATTATTGACAAGTTTTCCAACACTTTTGATAAACGGGGAAAAATAGAAATAGGCCTATAACAGTTAGGATCAGCTTGATCTCCCCCTTTGGCGATATACCACAATCCCCCGAGGTGCCTTATTGCTATTTTTATTTATTTATTATTTAACTAGGCAAATCAGTTAAGAACAAATTCGTATTTTCAATGAAGGCCTACACCTGCCAAACACGGATGACGCAGGGCCAATTGTGCGCTGCCCTCTGGGCCTATCAATCACTGCCGGTTGTGATGATACAGCCTGGAAAAAATGGTTACCAACGTAATTTGAGTTTTGCTAAAACATAATATCAGTCAGTGTCTGATATATTTGTAATTTTATGTTGGCTATTACCGGTTTCTGTCTTCAATAGCATCAGCAGTTGTCGTGGCCGAGTGGTTAAGGCGATGGACTAGAAATCCATTGGGATCTTCCCGCGCAGGTTCGAATCCTGCCGACAACGTGATATTTTTCTCCTGTGATTGGTAATGCCCAGGCGTTTACATTGTATCAGCCTTCCTAAAATGCATTGTTATTTCATCAAGCATGTTAGCTAAATCACGTAGTTAGCTATGTAACGTTAGCTTGCTAAAACTGTTCCTCGCTTCACACCGTCAGCACCACTGACGATACACCCAGAAAAACGGACAGCGAAGATATAGATGCTCTTCTTGAGGACATACTTGACGATGATTTCGATTCCCTTGCGCTAAACGTGAGTAAATAACCTTAGCTACATCGCCTTGCAATGTTGAATGCAGTTTTTTGTTGTTGTTGCTAACAGCATCTACTGTCCAGTAGTAGTAGCTAGCTAAAGTTAGCTGTTTGGATATCACACGGATGTATTAGCTAGCTATAATGAGATAAATATGAGGCTATGTTTGATTGTTTTTAGCCTGTTTCCAATGGAAAGGTTGCTTTCATTTTTGTCCTTCTGACTCCAATGCATTAGCTAACGTTACATTGCAAAAGGGCCGGCCCGTAGGTGGTGAATGTAGGACCACCCCGCTGATCCTCAACACTGGGGCCCCACAAGGGTGCGTTCTCAGCCCTCTCCTGTACTCCCTGTTCACCCATGACTGCGTGGCCATGCACGCCTCCAACTCAATCATCAAGTTTGCAGACGACACTACAGTGGTAGGCTTGATTACCAACAGCGACGAGACGGCCTACAGGGAGGAGGTGAGGGCCCTCGGAGTGTGGTGTCAGGAAAATCGGATAGTACAGATATTTCTGTACTAACAGTTTTCACCAATGTTTTCTTTATAATACTATGATAATGTTATATCAGTGGAGGCTGCTGAGGGGAGGACGGCTCATAATAATGTCTGGAATGGAATCAAACTATGTGTTTGATGCATTTGATACCATTCCACTGATTCTGCTTCCAGCCATTACCACGAGCTCCCAAATGTATTTTACCTTTAAATCAAATCAAATTTTATTTGTCACATACACATGGTTAGCAGATGTTAATGCGAGTGTAGCGAAATGCTTGTGCTTCTAGTTCCGACAATGCAGTAATAACAAGTAATCTAACTAACAATTCCAAAACTACTGTCTTGTACACAGTGTAAGGGGATAAAGAATATGTACATAAGGATATATGAATGAGTGATGGTACAGAGCAGCATAGGCAAGATACAGTAGATGGTATCGGGTACAGTATGTACAAATGAGATGAGTATGTAAACAAAGTGGCATAGTATAGTATAAAGTGGCTAGTGATACATGTATTACATAAGGATACCGTCGATGATATAGAGTACAGTATATACGTATGCATATGAGATGAATAATGTAGGGTAAGTAACATTTATATAAGGTAGCATTGTTTAAAGTGGCTAGTGATATATTTACATCATTTCCCATCAATTCCCATTATTAAAGTGGCTGGAGTTGTGTCAGTGTCAGTGTGTTGGCAGCAGCCACTCAGTGTTAGCGGTGGCTGTTTAACAGTCTGATGGCCTTGAGATAGAAGCTGTTTTTCAGTCTCTCGGTCCCAGCTTTGATGCACCTGTACTGACCTCGCCTTCTGGATGATAGCGGGGTGAACAGGCAGTGGCTCGGGTGGTTGACGTCCTTGATGATCTTTATGGCCTTCCTGTGACATCGGGTGGTGTAGGTGTCCTGGAGGGCAGGTAGTTTGCCCCCGGTGATGCGTTGTGCAGACCTCACTACCCTCTGGAGAGCCTTACGGTTGAGGGCGGTGCAGTTGCCATACCAGGCGGTGATACAGCCCGCCAGGATGCTCTCGATTGTGCATCTGTAGAAGTTTGTGAGTGCTTTTGGTGACAAGCCGAATTTCTTCAGCCTCCTGAGGTTGAAGAGGCGCTGCTGCGCCTTCTTCACGATGCTGTCTGTGTGAGTGGACCAATTCAGTTTGTCTGTGATGTGTATGCCGAGGAACTTAAAACTTGCTACCCTCTCCACTACTGTTCCATCGATGTGGATAGGGGGGTGTTCCCTCTGCTGTTTCCTGAAGTCCACAATCATCTCCTTAGTTTTGTTGACATTGAGTGTGAGGTTGTTATTTAACTACGCAAGTCAGTTAAGAACAAATTCTTATTTTCAGTGACGGCCTAGGAACAGTGGGTTAACTGTCAGTTCAGGGGCAGAACGACAGATTTGTACCTTGTCAGCTCGGGGATTTGAACTTGCAACCTTCCGGTTACTAGTCCAACACTTTAACCATTAGGAGGTGCCACCAATCTCCTGTGTTTTCTGTTTAAACAATAAGTAAGGATTGAGCCTTGGGGTACTCCCTTGGTGACAGGCAGTGGCTGAGACAAAAAAAAACAGATTGCATACCAGAGAGAATACTATAGACATCAAGAAAGCCAGTCAATTGATTATTGACAAGTTTTCCAACACTTTTGATAAACGGGGAAAAATAGAAATAGGCCTATAACAGTTAGGATCAGCTTGATCTCCCCCTTTGGCGATATACCACAATCCCCCGAGGTGCCTTATTGCTATTTTTATTTATTTATTATTTAACTAGGCAAATCAGTTAAGAACAAATTCGTATTTTCAATGAAGGCCTACACCTGCCAAACACGGATGACGCAGGGCCAATTGTGCGCTGCCCTCTGGGCCTATCAATCACTGCCGGTTGTGATGATACAGCCTGGAAAAAATGGTTACCAACGTAATTTGAGTTTTGCTAAAACATAATATCAGTCAGTGTCTGATATATTTGTAATTTTATGTTGGCTATTACCGGTTTCTGTCTTCAATAGCATCAGCACTTGTCGTGGCCGAGTGGTTAAGGCGATGGACTAGAAATCCATTGGGATCTTCCCGCGCAGGTTCGAATCCTGCCGACAACGTGATATTTTTCTCCTGTGATTGGTAATGCCCAGGCGTTTACATTGTATCAGCCTTCCTAAAATGCATTGTTATTTCATCAAGCATGCTAGCTAAATCACGTAGTTAGCTATGTAACGTTAGCTTGCTAAAACTGTTCCTCGCTTCACACCGTCAGCACCACTGACGATACACCCAGAAAAACGGACAGCGAAGATATAGATGCTCTTCTTGAGGACATACTTGACGATGATTTCGATTCCCTTGCGCTAAACGTGAGTAAATAACCTTAGCTACATCGCCTTGCAATGTTGAATGCAGTTTTTTGTTGTTGTTGCTAACAGCATCTACTGTCCAGTAGTAGTAGCTAGCTAAAGTTAGCTGTTTGGATATCACACGGATGTATTAGCTAGCTATAATGAGATAAATATGAGGCTATGTTTGATTGTTTTTAGCCTGTTTCCAATGGAAAGGTTGCTTTCATTTTTGTCCTTCTGACTCCAATGCATTAGCTAACGTTACATTGCAAAAGGGCCGGCCCGTAGGTGGTGAATGTAGGACCACCCCGCTGATCCTCAACACTGGGGCCCCACAAGGGTGCGTTCTCAGCCCTCTCCTGTACTCCCTGTTCACCCATGACTGCGTGGCCATGCACGCCTCCAACTCAATCATCAAGTTTGCAGACGACACTACAGTGGTAGGCTTGATTACCAACAGCGACGAGACGGCCTACAGGGAGGAGGTGAGGGCCCTCGGAGTGTGGTGTCAGGAAAATCGGATAGTACAGATATTTCTGTACTAACAGTTTTCACCAATGTTTTCTTTATAATACTATGATAATGTTATATCAGTGGAGGCTGCTGAGGGGAGGACGGCTCATAATAATGTCTGGAATGGAATCAAACTATGTGTTTGATGCATTTGATACCATTCCACTGATTCTGCTTCCAGCCATTACCACGAGCTCCCAAATGTATTTTACCTTTAAATCAAATCAAATTTTATTTGTCACATACACATGGTTAGCAGATGTTAATGCGAGTGTAGCGAAATGCTTGTGCTTCTAGTTCCGACAATGCAGTAATAACAAGTAATCTAACTAACAATTCCAAAACTACTGTCTTGTACACAGTGTAAGGGGATAAAGAATATGTACATAAGGATATATGAATGAGTGATGGTACAGAGCAGCATAGGCAAGATACAGTAGATGGTATCGGGTACAGTATGTACAAATGAGATGAGTATGTAAACAAAGTGGCATAGTATAGTATAAAGTGGCTAGTGATACATGTATTACATAAGGATACCGTCGATGATATAGAGTACAGTATATACGTATGCATATGAGATGAATAATGTAGGGTAAGTAACATTTATATAAGGTAGCATTGTTTAAAGTGGCTAGTGATATATTTACATCATTTCCCATCAATTCCCATTATTAAAGTGGCTGGAGTTGTGTCAGTGTCAGTGTGTTGGCAGCAGCCACTCAGTGTTAGCGGTGGCTGTTTAACAGTCTGATGGCCTTGAGATAGAAGCTGTTTTTCAGTCTCTCGGTCCCAGCTTTGATGCACCTGTACTGACCTCGCCTTCTGGATGATAGCGGGGTGAACAGGCAGTGGCTCGGGTGGTTGACGTCCTTGATGATCTTTATGGCCTTCCTGTGACATCGGGTGGTGTAGGTGTCCTGGAGGGCAGGTAGTTTGCCCCCGGTGATGCGTTGTGCAGACCTCACTACCCTCTGGAGAGCCTTACGGTTGAGGGCGGTGCAGTTGCCATACCAGGCGGTGATACAGCCCGCCAGGATGCTCTCGATTGTGCATCTGTAGAAGTTTGTGAGTGCTTTTGGTGACAAGCCGAATTTCTTCAGCCTCCTGAGGTTGAAGAGGCGCTGCTGCGCCTTCTTCACGATGCTGTCTGTGTGAGTGGACCAATTCAGTTTGTCTGTGATGTGTATGCCGAGGAACTTAAAACTTGCTACCCTCTCCACTACTGTTCCATCGATGTGGATAGGGGGGTGTTCCCTCTGCTGTTTCCTGAAGTCCACAATCATCTCCTTAGTTTTGTTGACATTGAGTGTGAGGTTGTTATTTAACTACGCAAGTCAGTTAAGAACAAATTCTTATTTTCAGTGACGGCCTAGGAACAGTGGGTTAACTGTCAGTTCAGGGGCAGAACGACAGATTTGTACCTTGTCAGCTCGGGGATTTGAACTTGCAACCTTCCGGTTACTAGTCCAACACTTTAACCATTAGGAGGTGCCACCAATCTCCTGTGTTTTCTGTTTAAACAATAAGTAAGGATTGAGCCTTGGGGTACTCCCTTGGTGACAGGCAGTGGCTGAGACAAAAAAAAACAGATTGCATACCAGAGAGAATACTATAGACATCAAGAAAGCCAGTCAATTGATTATTGACAAGTTTTCCAACACTTTTGATAAACGGGGAAAAATAGAAATAGGCCTATAACAGTTAGGATCAGCTTGATCTCCCCCTTTGGCGATATACCACAATCCCCCGAGGTGCCTTATTGCTATTTTTATTTATTTATTATTTAACTAGGCAAATCAGTTAAGAACAAATTCGTATTTTCAATGAAGGCCTACACCTGCCAAACACGGATGACGCAGGGCCAATTGTGCGCTGCCCTCTGGGCCTATCAATCACTGCCGGTTGTGATGATACAGCCTGGAAAAAATGGTTACCAACGTAATTTGAGTTTTGCTAAAACATAATATCAGTCAGTGTCTGATATATTTGTAATTTTATGTTGGCTATTACCGGTTTCTGTCTTCAATAGCATCAGCACTTGTCGTGGCCGAGTGGTTAAGGCGATGGACTAGAAATCCATTGGGATCTTCCCGCGCAGGTTCGAATCCTGCCGACAACGTGATCTTTTTCTCCTGTGATTGGTAATGCCCAGGCGTTTACATTGTATCAGCCTTCCTAAAATGCATTGTTATTTCATCAAGCATGCTAGCTAAATCACGTAGTTAGCTATGTAACGTTAGCTTGCTAAAACTGTTCCTCGCTTCACACCGTCAGCACCACTGACGATACACCCAGAAAAACGGACAGCGAAGATATAGATGCTCTTCTTGAGGACATACTTGACGATGATTTCGATTCCCTTGCGCTAAACGTGAGTAAATAACCTTAGCTACATCGCCTTGCAATGTTGAATGCAGTTTTTTGTTGTTGTTGCTAACAGCATCTACTGTCCAGTAGTAGTAGCTAGCTAAAGTTAGCTGTTTGGATATCACACGGATGTATTAGCTAGCTATAATGAGATAAATATGAGGCTATGTTTGATTGTTTTTAGCCTGTTTCCAATGGAAAGGTTGCTTTCATTTTTGTCCTTCTGACTCCAATGCATTAGCTAACGTTACATTGCAAAAGGGCCGGCCCGTAGGTGGTGAATGTAGGACCACCCCGCTGATCCTCAACACTGGGGCCCCACAAGGGTGCGTTCTCAGCCCTCTCCTGTACTCCCTGTTCACCCATGACTGCGTGGCCATGCACGCCTCCAACTCAATCATCAAGTTTGCAGACGACACTACAGTGGTAGGCTTGATTACCAACAGCGACGAGACGGCCTACAGGGAGGAGGTGAGGGCCCTCGGAGTGTGGTGTCAGGAAAATCGGATAGTACAGATATTTCTGTACTAACAGTTTTCACCAATGTTTTCTTTATAATACTATGATAATGTTATATCAGTGGAGGCTGCTGAGGGGAGGACGGCTCATAATAATGTCTGGAATGGAATCAAACTATGTGTTTGATGCATTTGATACCATTCCACTGATTCTGCTTCCAGCCATTACCACGAGCTCCCAAATGTATTTTACCT
Source organism: Oncorhynchus mykiss (assembly GCF_013265735.2). Taxonomy (NCBI): domain Eukaryota; kingdom Metazoa; phylum Chordata; class Actinopteri; order Salmoniformes; family Salmonidae; genus Oncorhynchus; species Oncorhynchus mykiss. Next base: position 31,087,281 of record NC_048566.1, on the reverse strand, counting down.
TTAAATCAAATCAAATTTTATTTGTCACATACACATGGTTAGCAGATGTTAATGCGAGTGTAGCGAAATGCTTGTGCTTCTAGTTCCGACAATGCAGTAATAACAAGTAATCTAACTAACAATTCCAAAACTACTGTCTTGTACACAGTGTAAGGGGATAAAGAATATGTACATAAGGATATATGAATGAGTGATGGTACAGAGCAGCATAGGCAAGATACAGTAGATGGTATCGGGTACAGTATGTACAAATGAGATGAGTATGTAAACAAAGTGGCATAGTATAGTATAAAGTGGCTAGTGATACATGTATTACATAAGGATACCGTCGATGATATAGAGTACAGTATATACGTATGCATATGAGATGAATAATGTAGGGTAAGTAACATTTATATAAGGTAGCATTGTTTAAAGTGGCTAGTGATATATTTACATCATTTCCCATCAATTCCCATTATTAAAGTGGCTGGAGTTGTGTCAGTGTCAGTGTGTTGGCAGCAGCCACTCAGTGTTAGCGGTGGCTGTTTAACAGTCTGATGGCCTTGAGATAGAAGCTGTTTTTCAGTCTCTCGGTCCCAGCTTTGATGCACCTGTACTGACCTCGCCTTCTGGATGATAGCGGGGTGAACAGGCAGTGGCTCGGGTGGTTGACGTCCTTGATGATCTTTATGGCCTTCCTGTGACATCGGGTGGTGTAGGTGTCCTGGAGGGCAGGTAGTTTGCCCCCGGTGATGCGTTGTGCAGACCTCACTACCCTCTGGAGAGCCTTACGGTTGAGGGCGGTGCAGTTGCCATACCAGGCGGTGATACAGCCCGCCAGGATGCTCTCGATTGTGCATCTGTAGAAGTTTGTGAGTGCTTTTGGTGACAAGCCGAATTTCTTCAGCCTCCTGAGGTTGAAGAGGCGCTGCTGCGCCTTCTTCACGATGCTGTCTGTGTGAGTGGACCAATTCAGTTTGTCTGTGATGTGTATGCCGAGGAACTTAAAACTTGCTACCCTCTCCACTACTGTTCCATCGATGTGGATAGGGGGGTGTTCCCTCTGCTGTTTCCTGAAGTCCACAATCATCTCCTTAGTTTTGTTGACATTGAGTGTGAGGTTGTTATTTAACTACGCAAGTCAGTTAAGAACAAATTCTTATTTTCAGTGACGGCCTAGGAACAGTGGGTTAACTGTCAGTTCAGGGGCAGAACGACAGATTTGTACCTTGTCAGCTCGGGGATTTGAACTTGCAACCTTCCGGTTACTAGTCCAACACTTTAACCATTAGGAGGTGCCACCAATCTCCTGTGTTTTCTGTTTAAACAATAAGTAAGGATTGAGCCTTGGGGTACTCCCTTGGTGACAGGCAGTGGCTGAGACAAAAAAAAACAGATTGCATACCAGAGAGAATACTATAGACATCAAGAAAGCCAGTCAATTGATTATTGACAAGTTTTCCAACACTTTTGATAAACGGGGAAAAATAGAAATAGGCCTATAACAGTTAGGATCAGCTTGATCTCCCCCTTTGGCGATATACCACAATCCCCCGAGGTGCCTTATTGCTATTTTTATTTATTTATTATTTAACTAGGCAAATCAGTTAAGAACAAATTCGTATTTTCAATGAAGGCCTACACCTGCCAAACACGGATGACGCAGGGCCAATTGTGCGCTGCCCTCTGGGCCTATCAATCACTGCCGGTTGTGATGATACAGCCTGGAAAAAATGGTTACCAACGTAATTTGAGTTTTGCTAAAACATAATATCAGTCAGTGTCTGATATATTTGTAATTTTATGTTGGCTATTACCGGTTTCTGTCTTCAATAGCATCAGCACTTGTCGTGGCCGAGTGGTTAAGGCGATGGACTAGAAATCCATTGGGATCTTCCCGCGCAGGTTCGAATCCTGCCGACAACGTGATATTTTTCTCCTGTGATTGGTAATGCCCAGGCGTTTACATTGTATCAGCCTTCCTAAAATGCATTGTTATTTCATCAAGCATGCTAGCTAAATCACGTAGTTAGCTATGTAACGTTAGCTTGCTAAAACTGTTCCTCGCTTCACACCGTCAGCACCACTGACGATACACCCAGAAAAACGGACAGCGAAGATATAGATGCTCTTCTTGAGGACATACTTGACGATGATTTCGATTCCCTTGCGCTAAACGTGAGTAAATAACCTTAGCTACATCGCCTTGCAATGTTGAATGCAGTTTTTTGTTGTTGTTGCTAACAGCATCTACTGTCCAGTAGTAGTAGCTAGCTAAAGTTAGCTGTTTGGATATCACACGGATGTATTAGCTAGCTATAATGAGATAAATATGAGGCTATGTTTGATTGTTTTTAGCCTGTTTCCAATGGAAAGGTTGCTTTCATTTTTGTCCTTCTGACTCCAATGCATTAGCTAACGTTACATTGCAAAAGGGCCGGCCCGTAGGTGGTGAATGTAGGACCACCCCGCTGATCCTCAACACTGGGGCCCCACAAGGGTGCGTTCTCAGCCCTCTCCTGTACTCCCTGTTCACCCATGACTGCGTGGCCATGCACGCCTCCAACTCAATCATCAAGTTTGCAGACGACACTACAGTGGTAGGCTTGATTACCAACAGCGACGAGACGGCCTACAGGGAGGAGGTGAGGGCCCTCGGAGTGTGGTGTCAGGAAAATCGGATAGTACAGATATTTCTGTACTAACAGTTTTCACCAATGTTTTCTTTATAATACTATGATAATGTTATATCAGTGGAGGCTGCTGAGGGGAGGACGGCTCATAATAATGTCTGGAATGGAATCAAACTATGTGTTTGATGCATTTGATACCATTCCACTGATTCTGCTTCCAGCCATTACCACGAGCTCCCAAATGTATTTTACCTTTAAATCAAATCAAATTTTATTTGTCACATACACATGGTTAGCAGATGTTAATGCGAGTGTAGCGAAATGCTTGTGCTTCTAGTTCCGACAATGCAGTAATAACAAGTAATCTAACTAACAATTCCAAAACTACTGTCTTGTACACAGTGTAAGGGGATAAAGAATATGTACATAAGGATATATGAATGAGTGATGGTACAGAGCAGCATAGGCAAGATACAGTAGATGGTATCGGGTACAGTATGTACAAATGAGATGAGTATGTAAACAAAGTGGCATAGTATAGTATAAAGTGGCTAGTGATACATGTATTACATAAGGATACCGTCGATGATATAGAGTACAGTATATACGTATGCATATGAGATGAATAATGTAGGGTAAGTAACATTTATATAAGGTAGCATTGTTTAAAGTGGCTAGTGATATATTTACATCATTTCCCATCAATTCCCATTATTAAAGTGGCTGGAGTTGTGTCAGTGTCAGTGTGTTGGCAGCAGCCACTCAGTGTTAGCGGTGGCTGTTTAACAGTCTGATGGCCTTGAGATAGAAGCTGTTTTTCAGTCTCTCGGTCCCAGCTTTGATGCACCTGTACTGACCTCGCCTTCTGGATGATAGCGGGGTGAACAGGCAGTGGCTCGGGTGGTTGACGTCCTTGATGATCTTTATGGCCTTCCTGTGACATCGGGTGGTGTAGGTGTCCTGGAGGGCAGGTAGTTTGCCCCCGGTGATGCGTTGTGCAGACCTCACTACCCTCTGGAGAGCCTTACGGTTGAGGGCGGTGCAGTTGCCATACCAGGCGGTGATACAGCCCGCCAGGATGCTCTCGATTGTGCATCTGTAGAAGTTTGTGAGTGCTTTTGGTGACAAGCCGAATTTCTTCAGCCTCCTGAGGTTGAAGAGGCGCTGCTGCGCCTTCTTCACGATGCTGTCTGTGTGAGTGGACCAATTCAGTTTGTCTGTGATGTGTATGCCGAGGAACTTAAAACTTGCTACCCTCTCCACTACTGTTCCATCGATGTGGATAGGGGGGTGTTCCCTCTGCTGTTTCCTGAAGTCCACAATCATCTCCTTAGTTTTGTTGACATTGAGTGTGAGGTTGTTATTTAACTACGCAAGTCAGTTAAGAACAAATTCTTATTTTCAGTGACGGCCTAGGAACAGTGGGTTAACTGTCAGTTCAGGGGCAGAACGACAGATTTGTACCTTGTCAGCTCGGGGATTTGAACTTGCAACCTTCCGGTTACTAGTCCAACACTTTAACCATTAGGAGGTGCCACCAATCTCCTGTGTTTTCTGTTTAAACAATAAGTAAGGATTGAGCCTTGGGGTACTCCCTTGGTGACAGGCAGTGGCTGAGACAAAAAAAAACAGATTGCATACCAGAGAGAATACTATAGACATCAAGAAAGCCAGTCAATTGATTATTGACAAGTTTTCCAACACTTTTGATAAACGGGGAAAAATAGAAATAGGCCTATAACAGTTAGGATCAGCTTGATCTCCCCCTTTGGCGATATACCACAATCCCCCGAGGTGCCTTATTGCTATTTTTATTTATTTATTATTTAACTAGGCAAATCAGTTAAGAACAAATTCGTATTTTCAATGAAGGCCTACACCTGCCAAACACGGATGACGCAGGGCCAATTGTGCGCTGCCCTCTGGGCCTATCAATCACTGCCGGTTGTGATGATACAGCCTGGAAAAAATGGTTACCAACGTAATTTGAGTTTTGCTAAAACATAATATCAGTCAGTGTCTGATATATTTGTAATTTTATGTTGGCTATTACCGGTTTCTGTCTTCAATAGCATCAGCACTTGTCGTGGCCGAGTGGTTAAGGCGATGGACTAGAAATCCATTGGGATCTTCCCGCGCAGGTTCGAATCCTGCCGACAACGTGATATTTTTCTCCTGTGATTGGTAATGCCCAGGCGTTTACATTGTATCAGCCTTCCTAAAATGCATTGTTATTTCATCAAGCATGCTAGCTAAATCACGTAGTTAGCTATGTAACGTTAGCTTGCTAAAACTGTTCCTCGCTTCACACCGTCAGCACCACTGACGATACACCCAGAAAAACGGACAGCGAAGATATAGATGCTCTTCTTGAGGACATACTTGACGATGATTTCGATTCCCTTGCGCTAAACGTGAGTAAATAACCTTAGCTACATCGCCTTGCAATGTTGAATGCAGTTTTTTGTTGTTGTTGCTAACAGCATCTACTGTCCAGTAGTAGTAGCTAGCTAAAGTTAGCTGTTTGGATATCACACGGATGTATTAGCTAGCTATAATGAGATAAATATGAGGCTATGTTTGATTGTTTTTAGCCTGTTTCCAATGGAAAGGTTGCTTTCATTTTTGTCCTTCTGACTCCAATGCATTAGCTAACGTTACATTGCAAAAGGGCCGGCCCGTAGGTGGTGAATGTAGGACCACCCCGCTGATCCTCAACACTGGGGCCCCACAAGGGTGCGTTCTCAGCCCTCTCCTGTACTCCCTGTTCACCCATGACTGCGTGGCCATGCACGCCTCCAACTCAATCATCAAGTTTGCAGACGACACTACAGTGGTAGGCTTGATTACCAACAGCGACGAGACGGCCTACAGGGAGGAGGTGAGGGCCCTCGGAGTGTGGTGTCAGGAAAATCGGATAGTACAGATATTTCTGTACTAACAGTTTTCACCAATGTTTTCTTTATAATACTATGATAATGTTATATCAGTGGAGGCTGCTGAGGGGAGGACGGCTCATAATAATGTCTGGAATGGAATCAAACTATGTGTTTGATGCATTTGATACCATTCCACTGATTCTGCTTCCAGCCATTACCACGAGCTCCCAAATGTATTTTACCTTTAAATCAAATCAAATTTTATTTGTCACATACACATGGTTAGCAGATGTTAATGCGAGTGTAGCGAAATGCTTGTGCTTCTAGTTCCGACAATGCAGTAATAACAAGTAATCTAACTAACAATTCCAAAACTACTGTCTTGTACACAGTGTAAGGGGATAAAGAATATGTACATAAGGATATATGAATGAGTGATGGTACAGAGCAGCATAGGCAAGATACAGTAGATGGTATCGGGTACAGTATGTACAAATGAGATGAGTATGTAAACAAAGTGGCATAGTATAGTATAAAGTGGCTAGTGATACATGTATTACATAAGGATACCGTCGATGATATAGAGTACAGTATATACGTATGCATATGAGATGAATAATGTAGGGTAAGTAACATTTATATAAGGTAGCATTGTTTAAAGTGGCTAGTGATATATTTACATCATTTCCCATCAATTCCCATTATTAAAGTGGCTGGAGTTGTGTCAGTGTCAGTGTGTTGGCAGCAGCCACTCAGTGTTAGTGGTGGCTGTTTAACAGTCTGATGGCCTTGAGATAGAAGCTGTTTTTCAGTCTCTCGGTCCCAGCTTTGATGCACCTGTACTGACCTCGCCTTCTGGATGATAGCGGGGTGAACAGGCAGTGGCTCGGGTGGTTGACGTCCTTGATGATCTTTATGGCCTTCCTGTGACATCGGGTGGTGTAGGTGTCCTGGAGGGCAGGTAGTTTGCCCCCGGTGATGCGTTGTGCAGACCTCACTACCCTCTGGAGAGCCTTACGGTTGAGGGCGGTGCAGTTGCCATACCAGGCGGTGATACAGCCCGCCAGGATGCTCTCGATTGTGCATCTGTAGAAGTTTGTGAGTGCTTTTGGTGACAAGCCGAATTTCTTCAGCCTCCTGAGGTTGAAGAGGCGCTGCTGCGCCTTCTTCACGATGCTGTCTGTGTGAGTGGACCAATTCAGTTTGTCTGTGATGTGTATGCCGAGGAACTTAAAACTTGCTACCCTCTCCACTACTGTTCCATCGATGTGGATAGGGGGGTGTTCCCTCTGCTGTTTCCTGAAGTCCACAATCATCTCCTTAGTTTTGTTGACGTTGAGTGTGAGGTTGTTATTTAACTACGCAAGTCAGTTAAGAACAAATTCTTATTTTCAGTGACGGCCTAGGAACAGTGGGTTAACTGTCAGTTCAGGGGCAGAACGACAGATTTGTACCTTGTCAGCTCGGGGATTTGAACTTGCAACCTTCCGGTTACTAGTCCAACACTTTAACCACTAGGAGGTGCCACCAATCTCCTGTGTTTTCTGTTTAAACAATAAGTAAGGATTGAGCCTTGGGGTACTCCCTTGGTGACAGGCAGTGGCTGAGACAAAAAAAAACAGATTGCATACCAGAGAGAATACTATAGACATCAAGAAAGCCAGTCAATTGATTATTGACAAGTTTTCCAACACTTTTGATAAACGGGGAAAAATAGAAATAGGCCTATAACAGTTAGGATCAGCTTGATCTCCCCCTTTGGCGATATACCACAATCCCCCGAGGTGCCTTATTGCTATTTTTATTTATTTATTATTTAACTAGGCAAATCAGTTAAGAACAAATTCGTATTTTCAATGAAGGCCTACACCTGCCAAACACGGATGACGCAGGGCCAATTGTGCGCTGCCCTCTGGGCCTATCAATCACTGCCGGTTGTGATGATACAGCCTGGAAAAAATGGTTACCAACGTAATTTGAGTTTTGCTAAAACATAATATCAGTCAGTGTCTGATATATTTGTAATTTTATGTTGGCTATTACCGGTTTCTGTCTTCAATAGCATCAGCAGTTGTCGTGGCCGAGTGGTTAAGGCGATGGACTAGAAATCCATTGGGATCTTCCCGCGCAGGTTCGAATCCTGCCGACAACGTGATATTTTTCTCCTGTGATTGGTAATGCCCAGGCGTTTACATTGTATGAGCCTTCCTAAAATGCATTGTTATTTCATCAAGCATGTTAGCTAAATCACGTAGTTAGCTATGTAACGTTAGCTTGCTAAAACTGTTCCTCGCTTCACACCGTCAGCACCACTGACGATACACCCAGAAAAACGGACAGCGAAGATATAGATGCTCTTCTTGAGGACATACTTGACGATGATTTCGATTCCCTTGCGCTAAACGTGAGTAAATAACCTTAGCTACATCGCCTTGCAATGTTGAATGCAGTTTTTTGTTGTTGTTGCTAACAGCATCTACTGTCCAGTAGTAGTAGCTAGCTAAAGTTAGCTGTTTGGATATCACACGGATGTATTAGCTAGCTATAATGAGATAAATATGAGGCTATGTTTGATTGTTTTTAGCCTGTTTCCAATGGAAAGGTTGCTTTCATTTTTGTCCTTCTGACTCCAATGCATTAGCTAACGTTACATTGCAAAAGGGCCGGCCCGTAGGTGGTGAATGTAGGACCACCCCGCTGATCCTCAACACTGGGGCCCCACAAGGGTGCGTTCCCAGCCCTCTCCTGTACTCCCTGTTCACCCATGACTGCGTGGCCATGCACGCCTCCAACTCAATCATCAAGTTTGCAGACGACACTATAGTGGTAGGCTTGATTACCAACAGCGACGAGACGGCCTACAGGGAGGAGGTGAGGGCCCTCGGAGTGTGGTGTCAGGAAAATCGGATAGTACAGATATTTCTGTACTAACAGTTTTCACCAATGTTTTCTTTATAATACTATGATAATGTTATATCAGTGGAGGCTGCTGAGGGGAGGACGGCTCATAATAATGTCTGGAATGGAATCAAACTATGTGTTTGATGCATTTGATACCATTCCACTGATTCTGCTTCCAGCCATTACCACGAGCTCCCAAATGTATTTTACCTTTAAATCAAATCAAATTTTATTTGTCACATACACATGGTTAGCAGATGTTAATGCGAGTGTAGCGAAATGCTTGTGCTTCTAGTTCCGACAATGCAGTAATAACAAGTAATCTAACTAACAATTCCAAAACTACTGTCTTGTACACAGTGTAAGGGGATAAAGAATATGTACATAAGGATATATGAATGAGTGATGGTACAGAGCAGCATAGGCAAGATACAGTAGATGGTATCGGGTACAGTATGTACAAATGAGATGAGTATGTAAACAAAGTGGCATAGTATAGTATAAAGTGGCTAGTGATACATGTATTACATAAGGATACCGTCGATGATATAGAGTACAGTATATACGTATGCATATGAGATGAATAATGTAGGGTAAGTAACATTTATATAAGGTAGCATTGTTTAAAGTGGCTAGTGATATATTTACATAATTTCCCATCAATTCCCATTATTAAAGTGGCTGGAGTTGTGTCAGTGTCAGTGTGTTGGCAGCAGCCACTCAGTGTTAGTGGTGGCTGTTTAACAGTCTGATGGCCTTGAGATAGAAGCTGTTTTTCAGTCTCTCGGTCCCAGCTTTGATGCACCTGTACTGACCTCGCCTTCTGGATGATAGCGGGGTGAACAGGCAGTGGCTCGGGTGGTTGACGTCCTTGATGATCTTTATGGCCTTCCTGTGACATCGGGTGGTGTAGGTGTCCTGGAGGGCAGGTAGTTTGCCCCCGGTGATGCGTTGTGCAGACCTCACTACCCTCTGGAGAGCCTTACGGTTGAGGGCGGTGCAGTTGCCATACCAGGCGGTGATACAGCCCGCCAGGATGCTCTCGATTGTGCATCTGTAGAAGTTTGTGAGTGCTTTTGGTGACAAGCCGAATTTCTTCAGCCTCCTGAGGTTGAAGAGGCGCTGCTGCGCCTTCTTCACGATGCTGTCTGTGTGAGTGGACCAATTCAGTTTGTCTGTGATGTGTATGCCGAGGAACTTAAAACTTGCTACCCTCTCCACTACTGTTCCATCGATGTGGATAGGGGGGTGTTCCCTCTGCTGTTTCCTGAAGTCCACAATCATCTCCTTAGTTTTGTTGACGTTGAGTGTGAGGTTGTTATTTAACTACGCAAGTCAGTTAAGAACAAATTCTTATTTTCAGTGACGGCCTAGGAACAGTGGGTTAACTGTCAGTTCAGGGGCAGAACGACAGATTTGTACCTTGTCAGCTCGGGGATTTGAACTTGCAACCTTCCGGTTACTAGTCCAACACTTTAACCACTAGGAGGTGCCACCAATCTCCTGTGTTTTCTGTTTAAACAATAAGTATGGATTGAGCCTTGGGGTACTCCCTTGGTGACAGGCAGTGGCTGAGACAAAAAAAAACAGATTGCATACCAGAGAGAATACTATAGACATCAAGAAAGCCAGTCAATTGATTATTGACAAGTTTTCCAACACTTTTGATAAACGGGGAAAAATAGAAATAGGCCTATAACAGTTAGGATCAGCTTGATCTCCCCCTTTGGCGATATACCACAATCCCCCGAGGTGCCTTATTGCTATTTTTATTTATTTATTATTTAACTAGGCAAATCAGTTAAGAACAAATTCGTATTTTCAATGAAGGCCTACACCTGCCAAACACGGATGACGCAGGGCCAATTGTGCGCTGCCCTCTGGGCCTATCAATCACTGCCGGTTGTGATGATACAGCCTGGAAAAAATGGTTACCAACGTAATTTGAGTTTTGCTAAAACATAATATCAGTCAGTGTCTGATATATTTGTAATTTTATGTTGGCTATTACCGGTTTCTGTCTTCAATAGCATCAGCAGTTGTCGTGGCCGAGTGGTTAAGGCGATGGACTAGAAATCCATTGGGATCTTCCCGCGCAGGTTCGAATCCTGCCGACAACGTGATATTTTTCTCCTGTGATTGGTAATGCCCAGGCGTTTACATTGTATGAGCCTTCCTAAAATGCATTGTTATTTCATCAAGCATGTTAGCTAAATCACGTAGTTAGCTATGTAACGTTAGCTTGCTAAAACTGTTCCTCGCTTCACACCGTCAGCACCACTGACGATACACCCAGAAAAACGGACAGCGAAGATATAGATGCTCTTCTTGAGGACATACTTGACGATGATTTCGATTCCCTTGCGCTAAACGTGAGTAAATAACCTTAGCTACATCGCCTTGCAATGTTGAATGCAGTTTTTTGTTGTTGTTGCTAACAGCATCTACTGTCCAGTAGTAGTAGCTAGCTAAAGTTAGCTGTTTGGATATCACACGGATGTATTAGCTAGCTATAATGAGATAAATATGAGGCTATGTTTGATTGTTTTTAGCCTGTTTCCAATGGAAAGGTTGCTTTCATTTTTGTCCTTCTGACTCCAATGCATTAGCTAACGTTACATTGCAAAAGGGCCGGCCCGTAGGTGGTGAATGTAGGACCACCCCGCTGATCCTCAACACTGGGGCCCCACAAGGGTGCGTTCTCAGCCCTCTCCTGTACTCCCTGTTCACCCATGACTGCGTGGCCATGCACGCCTCCAACTCAATCATCAAGTTTGCAGACGACACTATAGTGGTAGGCTTGATTACCAACAGCTACGAGACGGCCTACAGGGAGGAGGTGAGGGCCCTCGGAGTGTGGTGTCAGGAAAATCGGATAGTACAGATATTTCTGTACTAACAGTTTTCACCAATGTTTTCTTTATAATACTATGATAATGTTATATCAGTGGAGGCTGCTGAGGGGAGGACGGCTCATAATAATGTCTGGAATGGAATCAAACTATGTGTTTGATGCATTTGATACCATTCCACTGATTCTGCTTCCAGCCATTACCACGAGCTCCCAAATGTATTTTACCTTTATTTAACTACGCAAGTCAGTTAAGAACAAATTCTTATTTTCAGTGACGGCCTAGGAACAGTGGGTTAACTGTCAGTTCAGGGGCAGAACGACAGATTTGTACCTTGTCAGCTCGGGGATTTGAACTTGCAACCTTCCGGTTACTAGTCCAACACTTTAACCACTAGGAGGTGCCACCAATCTCCTGTGTTTTCTGTTTAAACAATAAGTAAGGATTGAGCCTTGGGGTACTCCCTTGGTGACAGGCAGTGGCTGAGACAAAAAAAAAGCAGATTGCATACCAGAGAGAATACTATAGACATCAAGAAAGCCAGTCAATTGATTATTGACAAGTTTTCCAACACTTTTGATAAACGGGGAAAAATAGAAATAGGCCTATAACAGTTAGGATCAGCTTGATCTCCCCCTTTGGCGATATACCACAATCCCCCGAGGTGCCTTATTGCTATTTTTATTTATTTATTATTTAACTAGGCAAATCAGTTAAGAACAAATTCGTATTTTCAATGAAGGCCTACACCTGCCAAACACGGATGACGCAGGGCCAATTGTGCGCTGCCCTCTGGGCCTATCAATCACTGCCGGTTGTGATGATACAGCCTGGAAAAAATGGTTACCAACGTAATTCGAGTTTTGCTAAAACATAATATCAGTCAGTGTCTGATATATTTGTAATTTTATGTTGGCTATTACCGGTTTCTGTCTTCAATAGCATCAGCAGTTGTCGTGGCCGAGTGGTTAAGGCGATGGACTAGAAATCCATTGGGATCTTCCCGCGCAGGTTCGAATCCTGCCGACAACGTGATATTTTTCTCCTGTGATTGGTAATGCCCAGGCGTTTACATTGTGTCAGCCTTCCTAAAATGCATTGTTATTTCATCAAGCATGTTAGCTAACTCACGTAGTTAGCTATGTAACGTTAGCTTGCTAAAACTGTTCCTCGCTTCACACCGTCAGCACCACTGACGATACACCCAGAAAAACGGACAGCGAAGATATAGATGCCCTTCTTGAGGACATACTTGACGATGATTTCGATTCCCTTGCGCTAAACGTGAGTAAATAACCTTAGCTACATCGCCTTGCAATGTTGAATGCAGTTTTTTGTTGTTGTTGCTAACAGCATCTACTGTCCAGTAGTAGTAGCTAGCTAAAGTTAGCTGTTTGGATATCACACGGATGTATTAGCTAGCTATAATGAGATAAATATGAGGCTATGTTTGATTGTTTTTAGCCTGTTTCCAATGGAAAGGTTGCTTTCATTTTTGTCCTTCTGACTCCAATGCATTAGCTAACGTTACATTGCAAAAGGGCCGGCCCGTAGGTGGTGAATGTAGGAAACAACATCTCCACCCCGCTGATCACTGGGGCCCCACAAGGGTGCGTTCTCAGCCCTCTCCTGTACTCCCTGTTCACCCATGACTGCGTGGCCATGCACGCCTCCAACTCAATCATCAAGTTTGCAGACGACACTACAGTGGTAGGCTTGATTACCAACAGCGACGAGACGGCCTACAGGGAGGAGGTGAGGGCCCTCGGAGTGTGGTGTCAGGAAAATAACCTCACACTCAATGTCAACAAAACAAAGGAGATGATCGTGGACTTCAGGAAACAGCAGAGGGAGAAGCCCCCTATCCATATCGACGGGACAGTAGTGGAGAAGGTGGAAAGTTCCTCGGCGTACACATCACGGACAAACTGAAATGGTCCACCCACACAGACACACAGCGTGGTGAAGAAGGCGCAGCAGCGCCTTTTCAACCTCAGGAGGCTGAAGAAATTTGGCTTGTCACCAAAAACACTCACAAACTTTTACAACTGCACAATCGAGAGCATCCTGTCGGATAGTACAGATATTTCTGTACTAACAGTTTTCACCAATGTTCTCTTTATAATACTATGATAATTTTATATCAGTGGAGGCTGCTGAGGGGAGGACGGCTCATAATAATGTCTGGAATGGAATCAAACTATGTGTTTGATGCATTTGATACCATTCCACTGATTCTGCTTCCAGCCATTACCACGAGCTCCCAAATCTATTTTACCTTTATTTAACTACGCAAGTCAGTTAAGAACAAATTCTTATTTTCAGTGACGGCCTAGGAACAGTGGGTTAACTGTCAGTTCAGGGGCAGAACGACAGATTTGTACCTTGTCAGCTCGGGGATTTGAACTTGCAACCTTCCGGTTACTAGTCCAACACTTTAACCACTAGGAGGTGCCACCAATCTCCTGTGTTTTCTGTTTAAACAATAAGTAAGGATTGAGCCTTGGGGTACTCCCTTGGTGACAGGCAGTGGCTGAGACAAAAAAAAAACAGATTGCATACCAGAGAGAATACTATAGACATCAAGAAAGCCAGTCAATTGATTATTGACAAGTTTTCCAACACTTTTGATAAACGGGGAAAAATAGAAATAGGCCTATAACAGTTAGGATCAGCTTGATCTCCCCCTTTGGCGATATACCACAATCCCCCGAGGTGCCTTATTGCTATTTTTATTTATTTATTATTTAACTAGGCAAATCAGTTAAGAACAAATTCGTATTTTCAATGAAGGCCTACACCTGCCAAACACGGATGACGCAGGGCCAATTGTGCGCTGCCCTCTGGGCCTATCAATCACTGCCGGTTGTGATGATACAGCCTGGAAAAAATGGTTACCAACGTAATTTGAGTTTTGCTAAAACATAATATCAGTCAGTGTCTGATATATTTGTAATTTTATGTTGGCTATTACCGGTTTCTGTCTTCAATAGCATCAGCAGTTGTCGTGGCCGAGTGGTTAAGGCGATGGACTAGAAATCCATTGGGATCTTCCCGCGCAGGTTCGAATCCTGCCGACAACGTGATATTTTTCTCCTGTGATTGGTAATGCCCAGGCGTTTACATTGTGTCAGCCTTCCTAAAATGCATTGTTATTTCATCAAGCATGTTAGCTAACTCACGTAGTTAGCTATGTAACGTTAGCTTGCTAAAACTGTTCCTCGCTTCACACCGTCAGCACCACTGACGATACACCCAGAAAAACGGACAGCGAAGATATAGATGCCCTTCTTGAGGACATACTTGACGATGATTTCGATTCCCTTGCGCTAAACGTGAGTAAATAACCTTAGCTACATCGCCTTGCAATGTTGAATGCAGTTTTTTGTTGTTGTTGCTAACAGCATCTACTGTCCAGTAGTAGTAGCTAGCTAAAGTTAGCTGTTTGGATATCACACGGATGTATTAGCTAGCTATAATGAGATAAATATGAGGCTATGTTTGATTGTTTTTAGCCTGTTTCCAATGGAAAGGTTGCTTTCATTTTTGTCCTTCTGACTCCAATGCATTAGCTAACGTTACATTGCAAAAGGGCCGGCCCGTAGGTGGTGAATGTAGGAAACAACATCTCCACCCCGCTGATCACTGGGGCCCCACAAGGGTGCGTTCTCAGCCCTCTCCTGTACTCCCTGTTCACCCATGACTGCGTGGCCATGCACGCCTCCAACTCAATCATCAAGTTTGCAGACGACACTACAGTGGTAGGCTTGATTACCAACAGCGACGAGACGGCCTACAGGGAGGAGGTGAGGGCCCTCGGAGTGTGGTGTCAGGAAAATAACCTCACACTCAATGTCAACAAAACAAAGGAGATGATCGTGGACTTCAGGAAACAGCAGAGGGAGAAGCCCCCTATCCATATCGACGGGACAGTAGTGGAGAAGGTGGAAAGTTCCTCGGCGTACACATCACGGACAAACTGAAATGGTCCACCCACACAGACACACAGCGTGGTGAAGAAGGCGCAGCAGCGCCTTTTCAACCTCAGGAGGCTGAAGAAATTTGGCTTGTCACCAAAAACACTCACAAACTTTTACAACTGCACAATCGAGAGCATCCTGTCGGATAGTACAGATATTTCTGTACTAACAGTTTTCACCAATGTTCTCTTTATAATACTATGATAATTTTATATCAGTGGAGGCTGCTGAGGGGAGGACGGCTCATAATAATGTCTGGAATGGAATCAAACTATGTGTTTGATGCATTTGATACCATTCCACTGATTCTGCTTCCAGCCATTACCACGAGCTCCCAAATCTATTTTACCTTTATTTAACTACGCAAGTCAGTTAAGAACAAATTCTTATTTTCAGTGACGGCCTAGGAACAGTGGGTTAACTGTCAGTTCAGGGGCAGAACGACAGATTTGTACCTTGTCAGCTCGGGGATTTGAACTTGCAACCTTCCGGTTACTAGTCCAACACTTTAACCACTAGGAGGTGCCACCAATCTCCTGTGTTTTCTGTTTAAACAATAAGTAAGGATTGAGCCTTGGGGTACTCCCTTGGTGACAGGCAGTGGCTGAGACAAAAAAAAAACAGATTGCATACCAGAGAGAATACTATAGACATCAAGAAAGCCAGTCAATTGATTATTGACAAGTTTTCCAACACTTTTGATAAACGGGGAAAAATAGAAATAGGCCTATAACAGTTAGGATCAGCTTGATCTCCCCCTTTGGCGATATACCACAATCCCCCGAGGTGCCTTATTGCTATTTTTATTTATTTATTATTTAACTAGGCAAATCAGTTAAGAACAAATTCGTATTTTCAATGAAGGCCTACACCTGCCAAACACGGATGACGCAGGGCCAATTGTGCGCTGCCCTCTGGGCCTATCAATCACTGCCGGTTGTGATGATACAGCCTGGAAAAAATGGTTACGAACGTAATTTGAGTTTTGCTAAAACATAATATCAGTCAGTGTCTGATATATTTGTAATTTTATGTTGGCTATTACCGGTTTCTGTCTTCAATAGCATCAGCAGTTGTCGTGGCCGAGTGGTTAAGGCGATGGACTAGAAATCCATTGGGATCTTCCCGCGCAGGTTCGAATCCTGCCGACAACGTGATATTTTTCTCCTGTGATTGGTAATGCCCAGGCGTTTACATTGTGTCAGCCTTCCTAAAATGCATTGTTATTTCATCAAGCATGTTAGCTAACTCACGTAGTTAGCTATGTAACGTTAGCTTGCTAAAACTGTTCCTCGCTTCACACCGTCAGCACCACTGACGATACACCCAGAAAAACGGACAGCGAAGATATAGATGCCCTTCTTGAGGACATACTTGACGATGATTTCGATTCCCTTGCGCTAAACGTGAGTAAATAACCTTAGCTACATCGCCTTGCAATGTTGAATGCAGTTTTTTGTTGTTGTTGCTAACAGCATCTACTGTCCAGTAGTAGTAGCTAGCTAAAGTTAGCTGTTTGGATATCACACGGATGTATTAGCTAGCTATAATGAGATAAATATGAGGCTATGTTTGATTGTTTTTAGCCTGTTTCCAATGGAAAGGTTGCTTTCATTTTTGTCCTTCTGACTCCAATGCATTAGCTAACGTTACATTGCAAAAGGGCCGGCCCGTAGGTGGTGAATGTAGGAAACAACATCTCCACCCCGCTGATCACTGGGGCCCCACAAGGGTGCGTTCTCAGCCCTCTCCTGTACTCCCTGTTCACCCATGACTGCGTGGCCATGCACGCCTCCAACTCAATCATCAAGTTTGCAGACGACACTACAGTGGTAGGCTTGATTACCAACAGCGACGAGACGGCCTACAGGGAGGAGGTGAGGGCCCTCGGAGTGTGGTGTCAGGAAAATAACCTCACACTCAATGTCAACAAAACAAAGGAGATGATCGTGGACTTCAGGAAACAGCAGAGGGAGAAGCCCCCTATCCATATCGACGGGACAGTAGTGGAGAAGGTGGAAAGTTCCTCGGCGTACACATCACGGACAAACTGAAATGGTCCACCCACACAGACACACAGCGTGGTGAAGAAGGCGCAGCAGCGCCTTTTCAACCTCAGGAGGCTGAAGAAATTTGGCTTGTCACCAAAAACACTCACAAACTTTTACAACTGCACAATCGAGAGCATCCTGTCGGATAGTACAGATATTTCTGTACTAACAGTTTTCACCAATGTTCTCTTTATAATACTATGATAATTTTATATCAGTGGAGGCTGCTGAGGGGAGGACGGCTCATAATAATGTCTGGAATGGAATCAAACTATGTGTTTGATGCATTTGATACCATTCCACTGATTCTGCTTCCAGCCATTACCACGAGCTCCCAAATCTATTTTACCTTTATTTAACTACGCAAGTCAGTTAAGAACAAATTCTTATTTTCAGTGACGGCCTAGGAACAGTGGGTTAACTGTCAGTTCAGGGGCAGAACGACAGATTTGTACCTTGTCAGCTCGGGGATTTGAACTTGCAACCTTCCGGTTACTAGTCCAACACTTTAACCACTAGGAGGTGCCACCAATCTCCTGTGTTTTCTGTTTAAACAATAAGTAAGGATTGAGCCTTGGGGTACTCCCTTGGTGACAGGCAGTGGCTGAGACAAAAAAAAAACAGATTGCATACCAGAGAGAATACTATAGACATCAAGAAAGCCAGTCAATTGATTATTGACAAGTTTTCCAACACTTTTGATAAACGGGGAAAAATAGAAATAGGCCTATAACAGTTAGGATCAGCTTGATCTCCCCCTTTGGCGATATACCACAATCCCCCGAGGTGCCTTATTGCTATTTTTATTTATTTATTATTTAACTAGGCAAATCAGTTAAGAACAAATTCGTATTTTCAATGAAGGCCTACACCTGCCAAACACGGATGACGCAGGGCCAATTGTGCGCTGCCCTCTGGGCCTATCAATCACTGCCGGTTGTGATGATACAGCCTGGAAAAAATGGTTACCAACGTAATTTGAGTTTTGCTAAAACATAATATCAGTCAGTGTCTGATATATTTGTAATTTTATGTTGGCTATTACCGGTTTCTGTCTTCAATAGCATCAGCAGTTGTCGTGGCCGAGTGGTTAAGGCGATGGACTAGAAATCCATTGGGATCTTCCCGCGCAGGTTCGAATCCTGCCGACAACGTGATATTTTTCTCCTGTGATTGGTAATGCCCAGGCGTTTACATTGTGTCAGCCTTCCTAAAATGCATTGTTATTTCATCAAGCATGTTAGCTAACTCACGTAGTTAGCTATGTAACGTTAGCTTGCTAAAACTGTTCCTCGCTTCACACCGTCAGCACCACTGACGATACACCCAGAAAAACGGACAGCGAAGATATAGATGCCCTTCTTGAGGACATACTTGACGATGATTTCGATTCCCTTGCGCTAAACGTGAGTAAATAACCTTAGCTACATCGCCTTGCAATGTTGAATGCAGTTTTTTGTTGTTGTTGCTAACAGCATCTACTGTCCAGTAGTAGTAGCTAGCTAAAGTTAGCTGTTTGGATATCACACGGATGTATTAGCTAGCTATAATGAGATAAATATGAGGCTATGTTTGATTGTTTTTAGCCTGTTTCCAATGGAAAGGTTGCTTTCATTTTTGTCCTTCTGACTCCAATGCATTAGCTAACGTTACATTGCAAAAGGGCCGGCCCGTAGGTGGTGAATGTAGGAAACAACATCTCCACCCCGCTGATCACTGGGGCCCCACAAGGGTGCGTTCTCAGCCCTCTCCTGTACTCCCTGTTCACCCATGACTGCGTGGCCATGCACGCCTCCAACTCAATCATCAAGTTTGCAGACGACACTACAGTGGTAGGCTTGATTACCAACAGCGACGAGACGGCCTACAGGGAGGAGGTGAGGGCCCTCGGAGTGTGGTGTCAGGAAAATAACCTCACACTCAATGTCAACAAAACAAAGGAGATGATCGTGGACTTCAGGAAACAGCAGAGGGAGAAGCCCCCTATCCATATCGACGGGACAGTAGTGGAGAAGGTGGAAAGTTCCTCGGCGTACACATCACGGACAAACTGAAATGGTCCACCCACACAGACACACAGCGTGGTGAAGAAGGCGCAGCAGCGCCTTTTCAACCTCAGGAGGCTGAAGAAATTTGGCTTGTCACCAAAAACACTCACAAACTTTTACAACTGCACAATCGAGAGCATCCTGTCGGATAGTACAGATATTTCTGTACTAACAGTTTTCACCAATGTTCTCTTTATAATACTATGATAATTTTATATCAGTGGAGGCTGCTGAGGGGAGGACGGCTCATAATAATGTCTGGAATGGAATCAAACTATGTGTTTGATGCATTTGATACCATTCCACTGATTCTGCTTCCAGCCATTACCACGAGCTCCCAAATCTATTTTACCTTTATTTAACTACGCAAGTCAGTTAAGAACAAATTCTTATTTTCAGTGACGGCCTAGGAACAGTGGGTTAACTGTCAGTTCAGGGGCAGAACGACAGATTTGTACCTTGTCAGCTCGGGGATTTGAACTTGCAACCTTCCGGTTACTAGTCCAACACTTTAACCACTAGGAGGTGCCACCAATCTCCTGTGTTTTCTGTTTAAACAATAAGTAAGGATTGAGCCTTGGGGTACTCCCTTGGTGACAGGCAGTGGCTGAGACAAAAAAAAAACAGATTGCATACCAGAGAGAATACTATAGACATCAAGAAAGCCAGTCAATTGATTATTGACAAGTTTTCCAACACTTTTGATAAACGGGGAAAAATAGAAATAGGCCTATAACAGTTAGGATCAGCTTGATCTCCCCCTTTGGCGATATACCACAATCCCCCGAGGTGCCTTATTGCTATTTTTATTTATTTATTATTTAACTAGGCAAATCAGTTAAGAACAAATTCGTATTTTCAATGAAGGCCTACACCTGCCAAACACGGATGACGCAGGGCCAATTGTGCGCTGCCCTCTGGGCCTATCAATCACTGCCGGTTGTGATGATACAGCCTGGAAAAAATGGTTACCAACGTAATTTGAGTTTTGCTAAAACATAATATCAGTCAGTGTCTGATATATTTGTAATTTTATGTTGGCTATTACCGGTTTCTGTCTTCAATAGCATCAGCAGTTGTCGTGGCCGAGTGGTTAAGGCGATGGACTAGAAATCCATTGGGATCTTCCCGCGCAGGTTCGAATCCTGCCGACAACGTGATCTTTTTCTCCTGTGATTGGTAATGCCCAGGCGTTTACATTGTATCAGCCTTCCTAAAATGCATTGTTATTTCATCAAGCATGTTAGCTATGTAACGTTAGCTTGCTAAAACTGTTCCTCGCTTCACACCGTCAGCACCACTGACGATACACCCAGAAAAACGGACAGCGAAGATATAGATGCCCTTCTTGAGGACACACTTGACGATGATTTCGATTCCCTTGCGCTAAACGTGAGTAAATAACCTTAGCTACATCGCCTTGCAATGTTGAATGCAGTTTTTTGTTGTTGTTGCTAACAGCATCTACTGTCCAGTAGTAGTAGCTAGCTAAAGTTAGCTGTTTGGATATCACACGGATGTATTAGCTAGCTATAATGAGATAAATATGAGGCTATGTTTGATTGTTTTTAGCCTGTTTCCAATGGAAAGGTTGCTTTCATTTTTGTCCTTCTGACTCCAATGCATTAGCTAACGTTACATTGCAAAAGGGCCGGCCCGTAGGTGGTGAATGTAGGAAACAACATCTCCACCCCGCTGATCACTGGGGCCCCACAAGGGTGCGTTCTCAGCCCTCTCCTGTACTCCCTGTTCACCCATGACTGCGTGGCCATGCACGCCTCCAACTCAATCATCAAGTTTGCAGACGACACTACAGTGGTAGGCTTGATTACCAACAGCGACGAGACGGCCTACAGGGAGGAGGTGAGGGCCCTCGGAGTGTGGTGTCAGGAAAATAACCTCACACTCAATGTCAACAAAACAAAGGAGATGATCGTGGACTTCAGGAAACAGCAGAGGGAGAAGCCCCCTATCCATATCGACGGGACAGTAGTGGAGAAGGTGGAAAGTTCCTCGGCGTACACATCACGGACAAACTGAAATGGTCCACCCACACAGACACACAGCGTGGTGAAGAAGGCGCAGCAGCGCCTTTTCAACCTCAGGAGGCTGAAGAAATTTGGCTTGTCACCAAAAACACTCACAAACTTTTACAACTGCACAATCGAGAGCATCCTGTCGGATAGTACAGATATTTCTGTACTAACAGTTTTCACCAATGTTCTCTTTATAATACTATGATAATTTTATATCAGTGGAGGCTGCTGAGGGGAGGACGGCTCATAATAATGTCTGGAATGGAATCAAACTATGTGTTTGATGCATTTGATACCATTCCACTGATTCTGCTTCCAGCCATTACCACGAGCTCCCAAATCTATTTTACCTTTATTTAACTACGCAAGTCAGTTAAGAACAAATTCTTATTTTCAGTGACGGCCTAGGAACAGTGGGTTAACTGTCAGTTCAGGGGCAGAACGACAGATTTGTACCTTGTCAGCTCGGGGATTTGAACTTGCAACCTTCCGGTTACTAGTCCAACACTTTAACCACTAGGAGGTGCCACCAATCTCCTGTGTTTTCTGTTTAAACAATAAGTAAGGATTGAGCCTTGGGGTACTCCCTTGGTGACAGGCAGTGGCTGAGACAAAAAAAAAACAGATTGCATACCAGAGAGAATACTATAGACATCAAGAAAGCCAGTCAATTGATTATTGACAAGTTTTCCAACACTTTTGATAAACGGGGAAAAATAGAAATAGGCCTATAACAGTTAGGATCAGCTTGATCTCCCCCTTTGGCGATATACCACAATCCCCCGAGGTGCCTTATTGCTATTTTTATTTATTTATTATTTAACTAGGCAAATCAGTTAAGAACAAATTCGTATTTTCAATGAAGGCCTACACCTGCCAAACACGGATGACGCAGGGCCAATTGTGCGCTGCCCTCTGGGCCTATCAATCACTGACGGTTGTGATGATACAGCCTGGAAAAAATGGTTACCAACGTAATTTGAGTTTTGCTAAAACATAATATCAGTCAGTGTCTGATATATTTGTAATTTTATGTTGGCTATTACCGGTTTCTGTCTTCAATAGCATCAGCAGTTGTCGTGGCCGAGTGGTTAAGGCGATGGACTAGAAATCCATTGGGATCTTCCCGCGCAGGTTCGAATCCTGCCGACAACGTGATATTTTTCTCCTGTGATTGGTAATGCCCAGGCGTTTACATTGTGTCAGCCTTCCTAAAATGCATTGTTATTTCATCAAGCATGTTAGCTAACTCACGTAGTTAGCTATGTAACGTTAGCTTGCTAAAACTGTTCCTCGCT
Source organism: Oncorhynchus mykiss (assembly GCF_013265735.2). Lineage (NCBI taxonomy): Eukaryota > Metazoa > Chordata > Actinopteri > Salmoniformes > Salmonidae > Oncorhynchus > Oncorhynchus mykiss. The sequence continues at coordinate 31,064,621 of NC_048566.1, read as the reverse complement.
TCACACCGTCAGCACCACTGACGATACACCCAGAAAAACGGACAGCGAAGATATAGATGCCCTTCTTGAGGACATACTTGACGATGATTTCGATTCCCTTGCGCTAAACGTGAGTAAATAACCTTAGCTACATCGCCTTGCAATGTTGAATGCAGTTTTTTGTTGTTGTTGCTAACAGCATCTACTGTCCAGTAGTAGTAGCTAGCTAAAGTTAGCTGTTTGGATATCACACGGATGTATTAGCTAGCTATAATGAGATAAATATGAGGCTATGTTTGATTGTTTTTAGCCTGTTTCCAATGGAAAGGTTGCTTTCATTTTTGTCCTTCTGACTCCAATGCATTAGCTAACGTTACATTGCAAAAGGGCCGGCCCGTAGGTGGTGAATGTAGGAAACAACATCTCCACCCCGCTGATCACTGGGGCCCCACAAGGGTGCGTTCTCAGCCCTCTCCTGTACTCCCTGTTCACCCATGACTGCGTGGCCATGCACGCCTCCAACTCAATCATCAAGTTTGCAGACGACACTACAGTGGTAGGCTTGATTACCAACAGCGACGAGACGGCCTACAGGGAGGAGGTGAGGGCCCTCGGAGTGTGGTGTCAGGAAAATAACCTCACACTCAATGTCAACAAAACAAAGGAGATGATCGTGGACTTCAGGAAACAGCAGAGGGAGAAGCCCCCTATCCATATCGACGGGACAGTAGTGGAGAAGGTGGAAAGTTCCTCGGCGTACACATCACGGACAAACTGAAATGGTCCACCCACACAGACACACAGCGTGGTGAAGAAGGCGCAGCAGCGCCTTTTCAACCTCAGGAGGCTGAAGAAATTTGGCTTGTCACCAAAAACACTCACAAACTTTTACAACTGCACAATCGAGAGCATCCTGTCGGATAGTACAGATATTTCTGTACTAACAGTTTTCACCAATGTTCTCTTTATAATACTATGATAATTTTATATCAGTGGAGGCTGCTGAGGGGAGGACGGCTCATAATAATGTCTGGAATGGAATCAAACTATGTGTTTGATGCATTTGATACCATTCCACTAATTCTGCTTCCAGCCATTACCACGAGCTCCCAAATCTATTTTACCTTTATTTAACTACGCAAGTCAGTTAAGAACAAATTCTTATTTTCAGTGACGGCCTAGGAACAGTGGGTTAACTGTCAGTTCAGGGGCAGAACGACAGATTTGTACCTTGTCAGCTCGGGGATTTGAACTTGCAACCTTCCGGTTACTAGTCCAACACTTTAACCACTAGGAGGTGCCACCAATCTCCTGTGTTTTCTGTTTAAACAATAAGTAAGGATTGAGCCTTGGGGTACTCCCTTGGTGACAGGCAGTGGCTGAGACAAAAAAAAAACAGATTGCATACCAGAGAGAATACTATAGACATCAAGAAAGCCAGTCAATTGATTATTGACAAGTTTTCCAACACTTTTGATAAACGGGGAAAAATAGAAATAGGCCTATAACAGTTAGGATCAGCTTGATCTCCCCCTTTGGCGATATACCACAATCCCCCGAGGTGCCTTATTGCTATTTTTATTTATTTATTATTTAACTAGGCAAATCAGTTAAGAACAAATTCGTATTTTCAATGAAGGCCTACACCTGCCAAACACGGATGACGCAGGGCCAATTGTGCGCTGCCCTCTGGGCCTATCAATCACTGCCGGTTGTGATGATACAGCCTGGAAAAAATGGTTACCAACGTAATTTGAGTTTTGCTAAAACATAATATCAGTCAGTGTCTGATATATTTGTAATTTTATGTTGGCTATTACCGGTTTCTGTCTTCAATAGCATCAGCAGTTGTCGTGGCCGAGTGGTTAAGGCGATGGACTAGAAATCCATTGGGATCTTCCCGCGCAGGTTCGAATCCTGCCGACAACGTGATATTTTTCTCCTGTGATTGGTAATGCCCAGGCGTTTACATTGTGTCAGCCTTCCTAAAATGCATTGTTATTTCATCAAGCATGTTAGCTAACTCACGTAGTTAGCTATGTAACGTTAGCTTGCTAAAACTGTTCCTCGCTTCACACCGTCAGCACCACTGACGATACACCCAGAAAAACGGACAGCGAAGATATAGATGCCCTTCTTGAGGACACACTTGACGATGATTTCGATTCCCTTGCGCTAAACGTGAGTAAATAACCTTAGCTACATCGCCTTGCAATGTTGAATGCAGTTTTTTGTTGTTGTTGCTAACAGCATCTACTGTCCAGTAGTAGTAGCTAGCTAAAGTTAGCTGTTTGGATATCACACGGATGTATTAGCTAGCTATAATGATATAAATATGAGGCTATGTTTGATTGTTTTTAGCCTGTTTCCAATGGAAAGGTTGCTTTCATTTTTGTCCTTCTGACTCCAATGCATTAGCTAACGTTACATTGCAAAAGGGCCGGCCCGTAGGTGGTGAATGTAGGAAACAACATCCCGAGTGGTTAAGGCGATGGACTAGAAATCCATTGGGATCTTCCCGCGCAGGTTCGAATCCTGCCGACAACGTGATAATTTTCTCCTGTGATTGGTAATGCCCAGGCGTTTACATTGTATCAGCCTTCCTAAAATGCATTGTTATTTCATCAAGCATGTTAGCTAAATCACGTAGTTAGCTATGTAACGTTAGCTTGCTAAAACTGTTCCTCGCTTCACACCGTCAGCACCACTGACGATACACCCAGAAAAACGGACAGCGAAGATATAGATGCCCTTCTTGAGGACATACTTGACGATGATTTCGATTCCCTTGCGCTAAACGTGAGTAAATAACCTTAGCTACATCGCCTTGCAATGTTGAATGCAGTTTTTTGTTGTTGTTGCTAACAGCATCTACTGTCCAGTAGTAGTAGCTAGCTAAAGTTAGCTGTTTGGATATCACACGGATGTATTAGCTAGTTATAATGAGATAAATATGAGGCTATGTTTGATTGTTTTTAGCCTGTTTCCAATGGAAAGGTTGCTTTCATTTTTGTCCTTCTGACTCCAATGCATTAGCTAACGTTACATTGCAAAAGGGCCGGCCCGTAGGTGGTGAATGTAGGAAACAACATCTCCACCCCGCTGATCACTGGGGCCCCACAAGGGTGCGTTCTCAGCCCTCTCCTGTACTCCCTGTTCACCCATGACTGCGTGGCCATGCACGCCTCCAACTCAATCATCAAGTTTGCAGACGACACTACAGTGGTAGGCTTGATTACCAACAGCGACGAGACGGCCTACAGGGAGGAGGTGAGGGCCCTCGGAGTGTGGTGTCAGGAAAATAACCTCACACTCAATGTCAACAAAACAAAGGAGATGATCGTGGACTTCAGGAAACAGCAGAGGGAGAAGCCCCCTATCCATATCGACGGGACAGTAGTGGAGAAGGTGGAAAGTTCCTCGGCGTACACATCACGGACAAACTGAAATGGTCCACCCACACAGACACACAGCGTGGTGAAGAAGGCGCAGCAGCGCCTTTTCAACCTCAGGAGGCTGAAGAAATTTGGCTTGTCACCAAAAACACTCACAAACTTTTACAACTGCACAATCGAGAGCATCCTGTCGGATAGTACAGATATTTCTGTACTAACAGTTTTCACCAATGTTCTCTTTATAATACTATGATAATTTTATATCAGTGGAGGCTGCTGAGGGGAGGACGGCTCATAATAATGTCTGGAATGGAATCAAACTATGTGTTTGATGCATTTGATACCATTCCACTAATTCTGCTTCCAGCCATTACCACGAGCTCCCAAATCTATTTTACCTTTATTTAACTACGCAAGTCAGTTAAGAACAAATTCTTATTTTCAGTGACGGCCTAGGAACAGTGGGTTAACTGTCAGTTCAGGGGCAGAACGACAGATTTGTACCTTGTCAGCTCGGGGATTTGAACTTGCAACCTTCCGGTTACTAGTCCAACACTTTAACCACTAGGAGGTGCCACCAATCTCCTGTGTTTTCTGTTTAAACAATAAGTAAGGATTGAGCCTTGGGGTACTCCCTTGGTGACAGGCAGTGGCTGAGACAAAAAAAAAACAGATTGCATACCAGAGAGAATACTATAGACATCAAGAAAGCCAGTCAATTGATTATTGACAAGTTTTCCAACACTTTTGATAAACGGGGAAAAATAGAAATAGGCCTATAACAGTTAGGATCAGCTTGATCTCCCCCTTTGGCGATATACCACAATCCCCCGAGGTGCCTTATTGCTATTTTTATTTATTTATTATTTAACTAGGCAAATCAGTTAAGAACAAATTCGTATTTTCAATGAAGGCCTACACCTGCCAAACACGGATGACGCAGGGCCAATTGTGCGCTGCCCTCTGGGCCTATCAATCACTGCCGGTTGTGATGATACAGCCTGGAAAAAATGGTTACCAACGTAATTTGAGTTTTGCTAAAACATAATATCAGTCAGTGTCTGATATATTTGTAATTTTATGTTGGCTATTACCGGTTTCTGTCTTCAATAGCATCAGCAGTTGTCGTGGCCGAGTGGTTAAGGCGATGGACTAGAAATCCATTGGGATCTTCCCGCGCAGGTTCGAATCCTGCCGACAACGTGATATTTTTCTCCTGTGATTGGTAATGCCCAGGCGTTTACATTGTGTCAGCCTTCCTAAAATGCATTGTTATTTCATCAAGCATGTTAGCTAACTCACGTAGTTAGCTATGTAACGTTAGCTTGCTAAAACTGTTCCTCGCTTCACACCGTCAGCACCACTGACGATACACCCAGAAAAACGGACAGCGAAGATATAGATGCCCTTCTTGAGGACACACTTGACGATGATTTCGATTCCCTTGCGCTAAACGTGAGTAAATAACCTTAGCTACATCGCCTTGCAATGTTGAATGCAGTTTTTTGTTGTTGTTGCTAACAGCATCTACTGTCCAGTAGTAGTAGCTAGCTAAAGTTAGCTGTTTGGATATCACACGGATGTATTAGCTAGCTATAATGATATAAATATGAGGCTATGTTTGATTGTTTTTAGCCTGTTTCCAATGGAAAGGTTGCTTTCATTTTTGTCCTTCTGACTCCAATGCATTAGCTAACGTTACATTGCAAAAGGGCCGGCCCGTAGGTGGTGAATGTAGGAAACAACATCCCGAGTGGTTAAGGCGATGGACTAGAAATCCATTGGGATCTTCCCGCGCAGGTTCGAATCCTGCCGACAACGTGATAATTTTCTCCTGTGATTGGTAATGCCCAGGCGTTTACATTGTATCAGCCTTCCTAAAATGCATTGTTATTTCATCAAGCATGTTAGCTAAATCACGTAGTTAGCTATGTAACGTTAGCTTGCTAAAACTGTTCCTCGCTTCACACCGTCAGCACCACTGACGATACACCCAGAAAAACGGACAGCGAAGATATAGATGCCCTTCTTGAGGACATACTTGACGATGATTTCGATTCCCTTGCGCTAAACGTGAGTAAATAACCTTAGCTACATCGCCTTGCAATGTTGAATGCAGTTTTTTGTTGTTGTTGCTAACAGCATCTACTGTCCAGTAGTAGTAGCTAGCTAAAGTTAGCTGTTTGGATATCACACGGATGTATTAGCTAGTTATAATGAGATAAATATGAGGCTATGTTTGATTGTTTTTAGCCTGTTTCCAATGGAAAGGTTGCTTTCATTTTTGTCCTTCTGACTCCAATGCATTAGCTAACGTTACATTGCAAAAGGGCCGGCCCGTAGGTGGTGAATGTAGGACCACCCCGCTGATCCTCAACACTGGGGCCCCACAAGGGTGCGTTCTCAGCCCTCTCCTGTACTCCCTGTTCACCCATGACTGCGTGGCCATGCACGCCTCCAACTCAATCATCAAGTTTGCAGACGACACTACAGTGGTAGGCTTGATTACCAACAGCGACGAGACGGCCTACAGGGAGGAGGTGAGGGCCCTCGGAGTGTGGTGTCAGGAAAATAACCTCACACTCAATGTCAACAAAACAAAGGAGATGATCGTGGACTTCAGGAAACAGCAGAGGGAGAAGCCCCCTATCCATATCGACGGGACAGTAGTGGAGAAGGTGGAAAGTTCCTCGGCGTACACATCACGGACAAACTGAAATGGTCCACCCACACAGACACACAGCGTGGTGAAGAAGGCGCAGCAGCGCCTTTTCAACCTCAGGAGGCTGAAGAAATTTGGCTTGTCACCAAAAACACTCACAAACTTTTACAACTGCACAATCGAGAGCATCCTGTCGGATAGTACAGATATTTCTGTACTAACAGTTTTCACCAATGTTCTCTTTATAATACTATGATAATGTTATATCAGTGGAGGCTGCTGAGGGGAGGACGGCTCATAATAATGTCTGGAATGGAATCAAACTATGTGTTTGATGCATTTGATACCATTCCACTGATTCCGCTTCCAGCCATTACCACGAGCTCCTCCTCCCAAATGTATTTTACCTTTATTTAACTACGCAAGTCAGTTAAGAACAAATTCTTATTTTCAGTGACGGCCTAGGAACAGTGGGTTAACTGTCAGTTCAGGGGCAGAACGAAAGATTTGTACCTTGTCAGTTCGGGGATTTGAACTTGCAACCTTCCGGTTACTAGTCCAACGCTTTAACCACTAGGAGGTGCCACCAATCTCCTGTGTTTTCTGTTTAAACAATAAGTAAGGGTTGAGCCTTGGGGTACTCCCTTGGTGACAGGCAGTGGCTGAGACAAAAAACAAACAGATTGCATACCAGAGAGAATACTATAGACATCAAGAAAGCCAGTCAATTGATTATTGACAAGTTTTCCAACACTTTTGATAAACGGGGAAAAATAGAAATAGGCCTATAACAGTTAGGATCAGCTTGATCTCCCCCTTTGGCGATATACCACAATCCCCCGAGGTGCCTTATTGCTATTTTTATTTATTTATTACTTAACTAGGCAAATCAGTTAAGAACAAATTCGTATTTTCAATGAAGGCCTACACCTGCCAAACACGGATGACGCAGGGCCAATTGTGCGCTGCCCTCTGGGCCTATCAATCACTGCCGGTTGTGATGATACAGCCTGGAAAAAATGGTTACCAACGTAATTTGAGTTTTGCTAAAACATAATATCAGTCAGTGTCTGATATATTTGTAATTTTATGTTGGCTATTACCGGTTTCTGTCTTCAATTGCATCAGCAGTTGTCGTGGCCGAGTGGTTAAGGCGATGGACTAGAAATCCATTGGGATCTTCCCGCGCAGGTTTGACTCCTGCCGACAACGTGATATTTTTCTCCTGTGATTGGTAATGCCCAGGCGTTTACATTGTATCAGCCTTCCTAAAATGCATTGTTATTTCATCAAGCATGTTAGCTAAATCACGTAGTTAGCTATGTAACGTTAGCTTGCTAAAACTGTTCCTCGCTTCACACCGTCAGCACCACTGACGATACACCCAGAAAAACGGACAGCGAAGATATAGATGCCCTTCTTGAGGACATACTTGACGATGATTTCGATTCCCTTGCGCTAAACGTGAGTAAATAACCTTAGCTACATCGCCTTGCAATGTTGAATGCAGTTTTTTGTTGTTGTTGCTAACAGCATCTACTGTCCAGTAGTAGTAGCTAGCTAAAGTTAGCTGTTTGGATATCACACGGATGTATTAGCTAGCTATAATGATATAAATATGAGGCTATGTTTGATTGTTTTTAGCCTGTTTCCAATGGAAAGGTTGCTTTCATTTTTGTCCTTCTGACTCCAATGCATTAGCTAACGTTACATTGCAAAAGGGCCGGCCCGTAGGTGGTGAATGTAGGAAACAACATCTCCACCCCGCTGATCCTCAACACTGGGGCCCCACAAGGGTGCGTTCTCAGCCCTCTCCTGTACTCCCTGTTCACCCATGACTGCGTGGCCATGCACGCCTCCAACTCAATCATCAAGTTTGCAGACGACACTACAGTGGTAGGCTTGATTACCAACAGCGACGAGACGGCCTACAGGGAGGAGGTGAGGGCCCTCGGAGTGTGGTGTCAGGAAAATCGGATAGTACAGATATTTCTGTACTAACGGTTTTCACCAATGTTCTCTTTATAATACTATGATAATGTTATATCAGTGGAGGCTGCTGAGGGGAGGACGGCTCATAATAATGTCTGGAATGGAATCAAACTATGTGTTTGATGCATTTGATACCATTCCACTGATTCTGCTTCCAGCCATTACCACGAGCTCCCAAATGTATTTTACCTTTATTTAACTACGCAAGTCAGTTAAGAACAAATTCTTATTTTCAGTGACGGCCTAGGAACAGTGGGTTAACTGTCAGTTCAGGGGCAGAACGACAGATTTGTACCTTGTCAGCTCGGGGATTTGAACTTGCAACCTTCCGGTTACTAGTCCAACACTTTAACCACTAGGAGGTGCCACCAATCTCCTGTGTTTTCTGTTTAAACAATAAGTAAGGATTGAGCCTTGGGGTACTCCCTCGGTGACAGGCAGTGGATGAGACAAAAAAAAACAGATTGCATACCAGAGAGAATACTATAGACATCAAGAAAGCCAGTCAATTGATTATTGACAAGTTTTCCAACACTTTTGATAAACGGGGAAAAATAGAAATAGGCCTATAACAGTTAGGATCAGCTTGATCTCCCCCTTTGGCGATATACCACAATCCCCCGAGGTGCCTTATTGCTATTTTTATTTATTTATTATTTAACTAGGCAAATCAGTTAAGAACAAATTCGTATTTTCAATGAAGGCCTACACCTGCCAAACACGGATGACGCAGGGCCAATTGTGCGCTGCCCTCTGGGCCTATCAATCACTGCCGGTTGTGATGATACAGCCTGGAAAAAATGGTTACCAACGTAATTTGAGTTTTGCTAAAACATAATATCAGTCAGTGTCTGATATATTTGTAATTTTATGTTGGCTATTACCGGTTTCTGTCTTCAATAGCATCAGCAGTTGTCGTGGCCGAGTGGTTAAGGCGATGGACTAGAAATCCATTGGGATCTTCCCGCGCAGGTTCGAATCCTGCCGACAACGTGATATTTTTCTCCTGTGATTGGTAATGCCCAGGCGTTTACATTGTATCAGCCTTCCTAAAATGCATTGTTATTTCATCAAGCATGTTAGCTAAATCACGTAGTTAGCTATGTAACGTTAGCTTGCTAAAACTGTTCCTCGCTTCACACCGTCAGCACCACTGACGATACACCCAGAAAAACGGACAGCGAAGATATAGATGCCCTTCTTGAGGACATACTTGACGATGATTTCGATTCCCTTGCGCTAAACGTGAGTAAATAACCTTAGCTACATCGCCTTGCAATGTTGAATGCAGTTTTTTGTTGTTGTTGCTAACAGTATCTACTGTCCAGTAGTAGTAGCTAGCTAAAGTTAGCTGTTTGGATATCACACGGATGTATTAGCTAGCTATAATGAGATAAATATGAGGCTATGTTTGATTGTTTTTAGCCTGTTTCCAATGGAAAGGTTGCTTTCATTTTTGTCCTTCTGACTCCAATGCATTAGCTAACGTTACATTGCAAAAGGGCCGGCCCGTAGGTGGTGAATGTAGGACCACCCCGCTGATCCTCAACACTGGGGCCCCACAAGGGTGCGTTCTCAGCCCTCTCCTGTACTCCCTGTTCACCCATGACTGCGTGGCCATGCACGCCTCCAACTCAATCATCAAGTTTGCAGACGACACTACAGCGGTAGGCTTGATTACCAACAGCGACGAGACGGCCTACAGGGAGGAGGTGAGGGCCCTCGGAGTGTGGTGTCAGGAAAATAACCTCACACTCAATGTCAACAAAACAAAGGAGATGATCGTGGACTTCAGGAAACAGCAGAGGGAGAAGCCCCCTATCCATATCGACGGGACAGTAGTGGAGAAGGTGGAAAGTTCCTCGGCGTACACATCACGGACAAACTGAAATGGTCCACCCACACAGACACACAGCGTGGTGAAGAAGGCGCAGCAGCGCCTTTTCAACCTCAGGAGGCTGAAGAAATTTGGCTTGTCACCAAAAACACTCACAAACTTTTACAACTGCACAATCGAGAGCATCCTGTCGGATAGTACAGATATTTCTGTACTAACAGTTTTCACCAATGTTCTCTTTATAATACTATGATAATTTTATATCAGTGGAGGCTGCTGAGGGGAGGACGGCTCATAATAATGTCTGGAATGGAATCAAACTATGTGTTTGATGCATTTGATACCATTCCACTGATTCTGCTTCCAGCCATTACCACAAGCTCCCAAATCTATTTTACCTTTATTTAACTACGCAAGTCAGTTAAGAACAAATTCTTATTTTCAGTGACGGCCTAGGAACAGTGGGTTAACTGTCAGTTCAGGGGCAGAACGACAGATTTGTACCTTGTCAGCTCGGGGATTTGAACTTGCAACCTTCCGGTTACTAGTCCAACACTTTAACCACTAGGAGGTGCCACCAATCTCCTGTGTTTTCTGTTTAAACAATAAGTAAGGATTGAGCCTTGGGGTACTCCCTTGGTGACAGGCAGTGGCTGAGACAAAAAAAAACAGATTGCATACCAGAGAGAATACTATAGACATCAAGAAAGCCAGTCAATTGATTATTGACAAGTTTTCCAACACTTTTGATAAACGGGGAAAAATAGAAATAGGCCTATAACAGTTAGGATCAGCTTGATCTCCCCCTTTGGCGATATACCACAATCCCCCGAGGTGCCTTATTGCTATTTTTATTTATTTATTATTTAACTAGGCAAATCAGTTAAAAACAAATTCGTATTTTCAATGAAGGCCTACACCTGCCAAACACAGATGACGCAGGGCCAATTGTGCGCTGCCCTCTGGGCCTATCAATCACTGCCGGTTGTGATGATACAGCCTGGAAAAAATGGTTACCAACGTAATTTGAGTTTTGCTAAAACATAATATCAGTCAGTGTCTGATATATTTGTAATTTTATGTTGGCTATTACCGGTTTCTGTCTTCAATAGCATCAGCAGTTGTCGTGGCCGAGTGGTTAAGGCGATGGACTAGAAATCCATTGGGATCTTCCCGCGCAGGTTCGAATCCTGCCGACAACGTGATAATTTTCTCCTGTGATTGGTAATGCCCAGGCGTTTACATTGTATCAGCCTTCCTAAAATGCATTGTTATTTCATCAAGCATGTTAGCTAAATCACGTAGTTAGCTATGTAACGTTAGCTTGCTAAAACTGTTCCTCGCTTCACACCGTCAGCACCACTGACGATACACCCAGAAAAACGGACAGCGAAGATATAGATGCCCTTCTTGAGGACATACTTGACGATGATTTCGATTCCCTTGCGCTAAACGTGAGTAAATAACCTTAGCTACATCGCCTTGCAATGTTGAATGCAGTTTTTTGTTGTTGTTGCTAACAGCATCTACTGTCCAGTAGTAGTAGCTAGCTAAAGTTAGCTGTTTGGATATCACACGGATGTATTAGCTAGCTATAATGAGATAAATATGAGGCTATGTTTGATTGTTTTTAGCCTGTTTCCAATGGAAAGGTTGCTTTCATTTTTGTCCTTCTGACTCCAATGCATTAGCTAACGTTACATTGCAAAAGGGCCGGCCCGTAGGTGGTGAATGTAGGAAACAACATCTCCACCCCGCTGATCCTCAACACTGGGGCCCCACAAGGGTGCGTTCTCAGCCCTCTCCTGTACTCCCTGTTCACCCATGACTGCGTGGCCATGCACGCCTCCAACTCAATCATCAAGTTTGCAGACGACACTACAGTGGTAGGCTTGATTACCAACAGCGACGAGACGGCCTACAGGGAGGAGGTGAGGGCCCTCGGAGTGTGGTGTCAGGAAAATAACCTCACACTCAATGTCAACAAAACAAAGGAGATGATCGTGGACTTCAGGAAACAGCAGAGGGAGAAGCCCCCTATCCATATCGACGGGACAGTAGTGGAGAAGGTGGAAAGTTCCTCGGCGTACACATCACGGACAAACTGAAATGGTCCACCCACACAGACACACAGCGTGGTGAAGAAGGCGCAGCAGCGCCTTTTCAACCTCAGGAGGCTGAAGAAATTTGGCTTGTCACCAAAAACACTCACAAACTTTTACAACTGCACAATCGAGAGCATCCTGTCGGATAGTACAGATATTTCTGTACTAACAGTTTTCACCAATGTTCTCTTTATAATACTATGATAATTTTATATCAGTGGAGGCTGCTGAGGGGAGGACGGCTCATAATAATGTCTGGAATGGAATCAAACTATGTGTTTGATGCATTTGATACCATTCCACTGATTCTGCTTCCAGCCATTACCACAAGCTCCCAAATCTATTTTACCTTTATTTAACTACGCAAGTCAGTTAAGAACAAATTCTTATTTTCAGTGACGGCCTAGGAACAGTGGGTTAACTGTCAGTTCAGGGGCAGAACGACAGATTTGTACCTTGTCAGCTCGGGGATTTGAACTTGCAACCTTCCGGTTACTAGTCCAACACTTTAACCACTAGGAGGTGCCACCAATCTCCTGTGTTTTCTGTTTAAACAATAAGTAAGGATTGAGCCTTGGGGTACTCCCTTGGTGACAGGCAGTGGCTGAGACAAAAAAAAACAGATTGCATACCAGAGAGAATACTATAGACATCAAGAAAGCCAGTCAATTGATTATTGACAAGTTTTCCAACACTTTTGATAAACGGGGAAAAATAGAAATAGGCCTATAACAGTTAGGATCAGCTTGATCTCCCCCTTTGGCGATATACCACAATCCCCCGAGGTGCCTTATTGCTATTTTTATTTATTTATTATTTAACTAGGCAAATCAGTTAAAAACAAATTCGTATTTTCAATGAAGGCCTACACCTGCCAAACACAGATGACGCAGGGCCAATTGTGCGCTGCCCTCTGGGCCTATCAATCACTGCCGGTTGTGATGATACAGCCTGGAAAAAATGGTTACCAACGTAATTTGAGTTTTGCTAAAACATAATATCAGTCAGTGTCTGATATATTTGTAATTTTATGTTGGCTCTTACCGGTTTCTGTCTTCAATAGCATCAGCAGTTGTCGTGGCCGAGTGGTTAAGGCGATGGACTAGAAATCCATTGGGATCTTTCCGCGCAGGTTCGACTCCTGCCGACAACGTGATATTTTTCTCCTGTGATTGGTAATGCCCAGGCGTTTACATTGTATCAGCCTTCCTAAAATGCATTGTTATTTCATCAAGCATGTTAGCTAAATCACGTAGTTAGCTATGTAACGTTAGCTTGCTAAAACTGTTCCTCGCTTCACACCGTCAGCACCACTGACGATACACCCAGAAAAACGGACAGCGAAGATATAGATGCCCTTCTTGAGGACATACTTGACGATGATTTCGATTCCCTTGCGCTAAACGTGAGTAAATAACCTTAGCTACATCGCCTTGCAATGTTGAATGCAGTTTTTTGTTGTTGTTGCTAACAGCATCTACTGTCCAGTAGTAGTAGCTAGCTAAAGTTAGCTGTTTGGATATCACACGGATGTATTAGCTAGCTATAATGAGATAAATATGAGGCTATGTTTGATTGTTTTTAGCCTGTTTCCAATGGAAAGGTTGCTTTCATTTTTGTCCTTCTGACTCCAATGCATTAGCTAACGTTACATTGCAAAAGGGCCGGCCCGTAGGTGGTGAATGTAGGAAACAACATCTCCACCCCGCTGATCCTCAACACTGGGGCCCCACAAGGGTGCGTTCTCAGCCCTCTCCTGTACTCCCTGTTCACCCATGACTGCGTGGCCATGCACGCCTCCAACTCAATCATCAAGTTTGCAGACGACACTACAGTGGTAGGCTTGATTACCAACAGCGACGAGACGGCCTACAGGGAGGAGGTGAGGGCCCTCGGAGTGTGGTGTCAGGAAAATAACCTCACACTCAATGTCAACAAAACAAAGGAGATGATCGTGGACTTCAGGAAACAGCAGAGGGAGAAGCCCCCTATCCATATCGACGGGACAGTAGTGGAGAAGGTGGAAAGTTCCTCGGCGTACACATCACGGACAAACTGAAATGGTCCACCCACACAGACACACAGCGTGGTGAAGAAGGCGCAGCAGCGCCTTTTCAACCTCAGGAGGCTGAAGAAATTTGGTTTGTCACCAAAAACACTCACAAACTTTTACAACTGCACAATCGAGAGCATCCTGTCGGATAGTACAGATATTTCTGTACTAACAGTTTTCACCAATGTTCTCTTTATAATACTATGATAATGTTATATCAGTGGAGGCTGCTGAGGGGAGGACGGCTCATAATAATGTCTGGAATGGAATCAAACTATGTGTTTGATGCATTTGATACCATTCCACTGATTCCGCTTCCAGCCATTACCACGAGCTCCTCCTCCCAAATGTATTTTACCTTTATTTAACTACGCAAGTCAGTTAAGAACAAATTCTTATTTTCAGTGACGGCCTAGGAACAGTGGGTTAACTGTCAGTTCAGGGGCAGAACGAAAGATTTGTACCTTGTCAGTTCGGGGATTTGAACTTGCAACCTTCCGGTTACTAGTCCAACGCTTTAACCACTAGGAGGTGCCACCAATCTCCTGTGTTTTCTGTTTAAACAATAAGTAAGGGTTGAGCCTTGGGGTACTCCCTTGGTGACAGGCAGTGGCTGAGACAAAAAACAAACAGATTGCATACCAGAGAGAATACTATAGACATCAAGAAAGCCAGTCAATTGATTATTGACAAGTTTTCCAACACTTTTGATAAACGGGGAAAAATAGAAATAGGCCTATAACAGTTAGGATCAGCTTGATCTCCCCCTTTGGCGATATACCACAATCCCCCGAGGTGCCTTATTGCTATTTTTATTTATTTATTATTTAACTAGGCAAATCAGTTAAGAACAAATTCGTATTTTCAATGAAGGCCTACACCTGCCAAACACGGATGACGCAGGGCCAATTGTGCGCTGCCCTCTGGGCCTATCAATCACTGCCGGTTGTGATGATACAGCCTGGAAAAAATGGTTACCAACGTAATTTGAGTTTTGCTAAAACATAATATCAGTCAGTGTCTGATATATTTGTAATTTTATGTTGGCTATTACCGGTTTCTGTCTTCAATAGCATCAGCAGTTGTCGTGGCCGAGTGGTTAAGGCGATGGACTAGAAATCCATTGGGATCTTTCCGCGCAGGTTCGACTCCTGCCGACAACGTGATATTTTTCTCCTGTGATTGGTAATGCCCAGGCGTTTACATTGTATCAGCCTTCCTAAAATGCATTGTTATTTCATCAAGCATGTCAGCTAAATCACGTAGTTAGCTATGTAACGTTAGCTTGCTAAAACTGTTCCTCGCTTCACACCGTCAGCACCACTGACGATACACCCAGAAAAACGGACAGCGAAGATATAGATGCCCTTCTTGAGGACATACTTGACGATGATTTCGATTCCCTTGCGCTAAACGTGAGTAAATAACCTTAGCTACATCGCCTTGCAATGTTGAATGCAGTTTTTTGTTGTTGTTGCTAACAGCATCTACTGTCCAGTAGTAGTAGCTAGCTAAAGTTAGCTGTTTGGATATCACACGGATGTATTAGCTAGCTATAATGAGATAAATATGAGGCTATGTTTGATTGTTTTTAGCCTGTTTCCAATGGAAAGGTTGCTTTCATTTTTGTCCTTCTGACTCCAATGCATTAGCTAACGTTACATTGCAAAAGGGCCGGCCCGTAGGTGGTGAATGTAGGAAACAACATCTCCACCCCGCTGATCCTCAACACTGGGGCCCCACAAGGGTGCGTTCTCAGCCCTCTCCTGTACTCCCTGTTCACCCATGACTGCGTGGCCATGCACGCCTCCAACTCAATCATCAAGTTTGCAGACGACACTACAGTGGTAGGCTTGATTACCAACAGCGACGAGACGGCCTACAGGGAGGAGGTGAGGGCCCTCGGAGTGTGGTGTCAGGAAAATAACCTCACACTCAATGTCAACAAAACAAAGGAGATGATCGTGGACTTCAGGAAACAGCAGAGGGAGAAGCCCCCTATCCATATCGACGGGACAGTAGTGGAGAAGGTGGAAAGTTCCTCGGCGTACACATCACGGACAAACTGAAATGGTCCACCCACACAGACACACAGCGTGGTGAAGAAGGCGCAGCAGCGCCTTTTCAACCTCAGGAGGCTGAAGAAATTTGGCTTGTCACCAAAAACACTCACAAACTTTTACAACTGCACAATCGAGAGCATCCTGTCGGATAGTACAGATATTTCTGTACTAACAGTTTTCACCAATGTTCTCTTTATAATACTATGATAATGTTATATCAGTGGAGGCTGCTGAGGGGAGGACGGCTCATAATAATGTCTGGAATGGAATCAAACTATGTGTTTGATGCATTTGATACCATTCCACTGATTCCGCTTCCAGCCATTACCACGAGCTCCTCCTCCCAAATGTATTTTACCTTTATTTAACTACGCAAGTCAGTTAAGAACAAATTCTTATTTTCAGTGACGGCCTAGGAACAGTGGGTTAACTGTCAGTTCAGGGGCAGAACGAAAGATTTGTACCTTGTCAGTTCGGGGATTTGAACTTGCAACCTTCCGGTTACTAGTCCAACGCTTTAACCACTAGGAGGTGCCACCAATCTCCTGTGTTTTCTGTTTAAACAATAAGTAAGGGTTGAGCCTTGGGGTACTCCCTTGGTGACAGGCAGTGGCTGAGACAAAAAACAAACAGATTGCATACCAGAGAGAATACTATAGACATCAAGAAAGCCAGTCAATTGATTATTGACAAGTTTTCCAACACTTTTGATAAACGGGGAAAAATAGAAATAGGCCTATAACAGTTAGGATCAGCTTGATCTCCCCCTTTGGCGATATACCACAATCCCCCGAGGTGCCTTATTGCTATTTTTATTTATTTATTATTTAACTAGGCAAATCAGTTAAGAACAAATTCGTATTTTCAATGAAGGCCTACACCTGCCAAACACGGATGACGCAGGGCCAATTGTGCGCTGCCCTCTGGGCCTATCAATCACTGCCGGTTGTGATGATACAGCCTGGAAAAAATGGTTACCAACGTAATTTGAGTTTTGCTAAAACATAATATCAGTCAGTGTCTGATATATTTGTAATTTTATGTTGGCTCTTACCGGTTTCTGTCTTCAATAGCATCAGCAGTTGTCGTGGCCGAGTGGTTAAGGCGATGGACTAGAAATCCATTGGGATCTTTCCGCGCAGGTTCGACTCCTGCCGACAACGTGATATTTTTCTCCTGTGATTGGTAATGCCCAGGCGTTTACATTGTATCAGCCTTCCTAAAATGCATTGTTATTTCATCAAGCATGTTAGCTAAATCACGTAGTTAGCTATGTAACGTTAGCTTGCTAAAACTGTTCCTCGCTTCACACCGTCAGCACCACTGACGATACACCCAGAAAAACGGACAGCGAAGATATAGATGCCCTTCTTGAGGACATACTTGACGATGATTTCGATTCCCTTGCGCTAAACGTGAGTAAATAACCTTAGCTACATCGCCTTGCAATGTTGAATGCAGTTTTTTGTTGTTGTTGCTAACAGCATCTACTGTCCAGTAGTAGTAGCTAGCTAAAGTTAGCTGTTTGGATATCACACGGATGTATTAGCTAGCTATAATGAGATAAATATGAGGCTATGTTTGATTGTTTTTAGCCTGTTTCCAATGGAAAGGTTGCTTTCATTTTTGTCCTTCTGACTCCAATGCATTAGCTAACGTTACATTGCAAAAGGGCCGGCCCGTAGGTGGTGAATGTAGGAAACAACATCTCCACCCCGCTGATCCTCAACACTGGGGCCCCACAAGGGTGCGTTCTCAGCCCTCTCCTGTACTCCCTGTTCACCCATGACTGCGTGGCCATGCACGCCTCCAACTCAATCATCAAGTTTGCAGACGACACTACAGTGGTAGGCTTGATTACCAACAGCGACGAGACGGCCTACAGGGAGGAGGTGAGGGCCCTCGGAGTGTGGTGTCAGGAAAATAACCTCACACTCAATGTCAACAAAACAAAGGAGATGATCGTGGACTTCAGGAAACAGCAGAGGGAGAAGCCCCCTATCCATATCGACGGGACAGTAGTGGAGAAGGTGGAAAGTTCCTCGGCGTACACATCACGGACAAACTGAAATGGTCCACCCACACAGACACACAGCGTGGTGAAGAAGGCGCAGCAGCGCCTTTTCAACCTCAGGAGGCTGAAGAAATTTGGTTTGTCACCAAAAACACTCACAAACTTTTACAACTGCACAATCGAGAGCATCCTGTCGGATAGTACAGATATTTCTGTACTAACAGTTTTCACCAATGTTCTCTTTATAATACTATGATAATGTTATATCAGTGGAGGCTGCTGAGGGGAGGACGGCTCATAATAATGTCTGGAATGGAATCAAACTATGTGTTTGATGCATTTGATACCATTCCACTGATTCCGCTTCCAGCCATTACCACGAGCTCCTCCTCCCAAATGTATTTTACCTTTATTTAACTACGCAAGTCAGTTAAGAACAAATTCTTATTTTCAGTGACGGCCTAGGAACAGTGGGTTAACTGTCAGTTCAGGGGCAGAACGAAAGATTTGTACCTTGTCAGTTCGGGGATTTGAACTTGCAACCTTCCGGTTACTAGTCCAACGCTTTAACCACTAGGAGGTGCCACCAATCTCCTGTGTTTTCTGTTTAAACAATAAGTAAGGGTTGAGCCTTGGGGTACTCCCTTGGTGACAGGCAGTGGCTGAGACAAAAAACAAACAGATTGCATACCAGAGAGAATACTATAGACATCAAGAAAGCCAGTCAATTGATTATTGACAAGTTTTCCAACACTTTTGATAAACGGGGAAAAATAGAAATAGGCCTATAACAGTTAGGATCAGCTTGATCTCCCCCTTTGGCGATATACCACAATCCCCCGAGGTGCCTTATTGCTATTTTTATTTATTTATTATTTAACTAGGCAAATCAGTTAAGAACAAATTCGTATTTTCAATGAAGGCCTACACCTGCCAAACACGGATGACGCAGGGCCAATTGTGCGCTGCCCTCTGGGCCTATCAATCACTGCCGGTTGTGATGATACAGCCTGGAAAAAATGGTTACCAACGTAATTTGAGTTTTGCTAAAACATAATATCAGTCAGTGTCTGATATATTTGTAATTTTATGTTGGCTATTACCGGTTTCTGTCTTCAATAGCATCAGCAGTTGTCGTGGCCGAGTGGTTAAGGCGATGGACTAGAAATCCATTGGGATCTTTCCGCGCAGGTTCGACTCCTGCCGACAACGTGATATTTTTCTCCTGTGATTGGTAATGCCCAGGCGTTTACATTGTATCAGCCTTCCTAAAATGCATTGTTATTTCATCAAGCATGTCAGCTAAATCACGTAGTTAGCTATGTAACGTTAGCTTGCTAAAACTGTTCCTCGCTTCACACCGTCAGCACCACTGACGATACACCCAGAAAAACGGACAGCGAAGATATAGATGCCCTTCTTGAGGACATACTTGACGATGATTTCGATTCCCTTGCGCTAAACGTGAGTAAATAACCTTAGCTACATCGCCTTGCAATGTTGAATGCAGTTTTTTGTTGTTGTTGCTAACAGCATCTACTGTCCAGTAGTAGTAGCTAGCTAAAGTTAGCTGTTTGGATATCACACGGATGTATTAGCTAGCTATAATGAGATAAATATGAGGCTATGTTTGATTGTTTTTAGCCTGTTTCCAATGGAAAGGTTGCTTTCATTTTTGTCCTTCTGACTCCAATGCATTAGCTAACGTTACATTGCAAAAGGGCCGGCCCGTAGGTGGTGAATGTAGGAAACAACATCTCCACCCCGCTGATCCTCAACACTGGGGCCCCACAAGGGTGCGTTCTCAGCCCTCTCCTGTACTCCCTGTTCACCCATGACTGCGTGGCCATGCACGCCTCCAACTCAATCATCAAGTTTGCAGACGACACTACAGTGGTAGGCTTGATTACCAACAGCGACGAGACGGCCTACAGGGAGGAGGTGAGGGCCCTCGGAGTGTGGTGTCAGGAAAATAACCTCACACTCAATGTCAACAAAACAAAGGAGATGATCGTGGACTTCAGGAAACAGCAGAGGGAGAAGCCCCCTATCCATATCGACGGGACAGTAGTGGAGAAGGTGGAAAGTTCCTCGGCGTACACATCACGGACAAACTGAAATGGTCCACCCACACAGACACACAGCGTGGTGAAGAAGGCGCAGCAGCGCCTTTTCAACCTCAGGAGGCTGAAGAAATTTGGCTTGTCACCAAAAACACTCACAAACTTTTACAACTGCACAATCGAGAGCATCCTGTCGGATAGTACAGATATTTCTGTACTAACAGTTTTCACCAATGTTCTCTTTATAATACTATGATAATGTTATATCAGTGGAGGCTGCTGAGGGGAGGACGGCTCATAATAATGTCTGGAATGGAATCAAACTATGTGTTTGATGCATTTGATACCATTCCACTGATTCCGCTTCCAGCCATTACCACGAGCTCCTCCTCCCAAATGTATTTTACCTTTATTTAACTACGCAAGTCAGTTAAGAACAAATTCTTATTTTCAGTGACGGCCTAGGAACAGTGGGTTAACTGTCAGTTCAGGGGCAGAACGAAAGATTTGTACCTTGTCAGTTCGGGGATTTGAACTTGCAACCTTCCGGTTACTAGTCCAACGCTTTAACCACTAGGAGGTGCCACCAATCTCCTGTGTTTTCTGTTTAAACAATAAGTAAGGGTTGAGCCTTGGGGTACTCCCTTGGTGACAGGCAGTGGCTGAGACAAAAAACAAACAGATTGCATACCAGAGAGAATACTATAGACATCAAGAAAGCCAGTCAATTGATTATTGACAAGTTTTCCAACACTTTTGATAAACGGGGAAAAATAGAAATAGGCCTATAACAGTTAGGATCAGCTTGATCTCCCCCTTTGGCGATATACCACAATCCCCCGAGGTGCCTTATTGCTATTTTTATTTATTTATTATTTAACTAGGCAAATCAGTTAAGAACAAATTCGTATTTTCAATGAAGGCCTACACCTGCCAAACACGGATGACGCAGGGCCAATTGTGCGCTGCCCTCTGGGCCTATCAATCACTGCCGGTTGTGATGATACAGCCTGGAAAAAATGGTTACCAACGTAATTTGAGTTTTGCTAAAACATAATATCAGTCAGTGTCTGATATATTTGTAATTTTATGTTGGCTCTTACCGGTTTCTGTCTTCAATAGCATCAGCAGTTGTCGTGGCCGAGTGGTTAAGGCGATGGACTAGAAATCCATTGGGATCTTTCCGCGCAGGTTCGACTCCTGCCGACAACGTGATATTTTTCTCCTGTGATTGGTAATGCCCAGGCGTTTACATTGTATCAGCCTTCCTAAAATGCATTGTTATTTCATCAAGCATGTTAGCTAAATCACGTAGTTAGCTATGTAACGTTAGCTTGCTAAAACTGTTCCTCGCTTCACACCGTCAGCACCACTGACGATACACCCAGAAAAACGGACAGCGAAGATATAGATGCCCTTCTTGAGGACATACTTGACGATGATTTCGATTCCCTTGCGCTAAACGTGAGTAAATAACCTTAGCTACATCGCCTTGCAATGTTGAATGCAGTTTTTTGTTGTTGTTGCTAACAGCATCTACTGTCCAGTAGTAGTAGCTAGCTAAAGTTAGCTGTTTGGATATCACACGGATGTATTAGCTAGCTATAATGAGATAAATATGAGGCTATGTTTGATTGTTTTTAGCCTGTTTCCAATGGAAAGGTTGCTTTCATTTTTGTCCTTCTGACTCCAATGCATTAGCTAACGTTACATTGCAAAAGGGCCGGCCCGTAGGTGGTGAATGTAGGAAACAACATCTCCACCCCGCTGATCCTCAACACTGGGGCCCCACAAGGGTGCGTTCTCAGCCCTCTCCTGTACTCCCTGTTCACCCATGACTGCGTGGCCATGCACGCCTCCAACTCAATCATCAAGTTTGCAGACGACACTACAGTGGTAGGCTTGATTACCAACAGCGACGAGACGGCCTACAGGGAGGAGGTGAGGGCCCTCGGAGTGTGGTGTCAGGAAAATAACCTCACACTCAATGTCAACAAAACAAAGGAGATGATCGTGGACTTCAGGAAACAGCAGAGGGAGAAGCCCCCTATCCATATCGACGGGACAGTAGTGGAGAAGGTGGAAAGTTCCTCGGCGTACACATCACGGACAAACTGAAATGGTCCACCCACACAGACACACAGCGTGGTGAAGAAGGCGCAGCAGCGCCTTTTCAACCTCAGGAGGCTGAAGAAATTTGGTTTGTCACCAAAAACACTCACAAACTTTTACAACTGCACAATCGAGAGCATCCTGTCGGATAGTACAGATATTTCTGTACTAACAGTTTTCACCAATGTTCTCTTTATAATACTATGATAATGTTATATCAGTGGAGGCTGCTGAGGGGAGGACGGCTCATAATAATGTCTGGAATGGAATCAAACTATGTGTTTGATGCATTTGATACCATTCCACTGATTCCGCTTCCAGCCATTACCACGAGCTCCTCCTCCCAAATGTATTTTACCTTTATTTAACTACGCAAGTCAGTTATGAACAAATTCTTATTTTCAGTGACGGCCTAGGAACAGTGGGTTAACTGTCAGTTCAGGGGCAGAACGAAAGATTTGTACCTTGTCAGTTCGGGGATTTGAACTTGCAACCTTCCGGTTACTAGTCCAACGCTTTAACCACTAGGAGGTGCCACCAATCTCCTGTGTTTTCTGTTTAAACAATAAGTAAGGGTTGAGCCTTGGGGTACTCCCTTGGTGACAGGCAGTGGCTGAGACAAAAAACAAACAGATTGCATACCAGAGAGAATACTATAGACATCAAGAAAGCCAGTCAATTGATTATTGACAAGTTTTCCAACACTTTTGATAAACGGGGAAAAATAGAAATAGGCCTATAACAGTTAGGATCAGCTTGATCTCCCCCTTTGGCGATATACCACAATCCCCCGAGGTGCCTTATTGCTATTTTTATTTATTTATTATTTAACTAGGCAAATCAGTTAAGAACAAATTCGTATTTTCAATGAAGGCCTACACCTGCCAAACACGGATGACGCAGGGCCAATTGTGCGCTGCCCTCTGGGCCTATCAATCACTGCCGGTTGTGATGATACAGCCTGGAAAAAATGGTTACCAACGTAATTTGAGTTTTGCTAAAACATAATATCAGTCAGTGTCTGATATATTTGTAATTTTATGTTGGCTATTACCGGTTTCTGTCTTCAATAGCATCAGCAGTTGTCGTGGCCGAGTGGTTAAGGCGATGGACTAGAAATCCATTGGGATCTTTCCGCGCAGGTTCGACTCCTGCCGACAACGTGATATTTTTCTCCTGTGATTGGTAATGCCCAGGCGTTTACATTGTATCAGCCTTCCTAAAATGCATTGTTATTTCATCAAGCATGTCAGCTAAATCACGTAGTTAGCTATGTAACGTTAGCTTGCTAAAACTGTTCCTCGCTTCACACCGTCAGCACCACTGACGATACACCCAGAAAAACGGACAGCGAAGATATAGATGCCCTTCTTGAGGACATACTTGACGATGATTTCGATTCCCTTGCGCTAAACGTGAGTAAATAACCTTAGCTACATCGCCTTGCAATGTTGAATGCAGTTTTTTGTTGTTGTTGCTAACAGCATCTACTGTCCAGTAGTAGTAGCTAGCTAAAGTTAGCTGTTTGGATATCACACGGATGTATTAGCTAGCTATAATGAGATAAATATGAGGCTATGTTTGATTGTTTTTAGCCTGTTTCCAATGGAAAGGTTGCTTTCATTTTTGTCCTTCTGACTCCAATGCATTAGCTAACGTTACATTGCAAAAGGGCCGGCCCGTAGGTGGTGAATGTAGGAAACAACATCTCCACCCCGCTGATCCTCAACACTGGGGCCCCACAAGGGTGCGTTCTCAGCCCTCTCCTGTACTCCCTGTTCACCCATGACTGCGTGGCCATGCACGCCTCCAACTCAATCATCAAGTTTGCAGACGACACTACAGTGGTAGGCTTGATTACCAACAGCGACGAGACAGCCTACAGGGAGGAGGTGAGGGCCCTCGGAGTGTGGTGTCAGGAAAATAACCTCACACTCAATGTCAACAAAACAAAGGAGATGATCGTGGACTTCAGGAAACAGCAGAGGGAGAAGCCCCCTATCCATATCGACGGGACAGTAGTGGAGAAGGTGGAAAGTTCCTCGGCGTACACATCACGGACAAACTGAAATGGTCCACCCACACAGACACACAGCGTGGTGAAGAAGGCGCAGCAGCGCCTTTTCAACCTCAGGAGGCTGAAGAAATTTGGCTTGTCACCAAAAACACTCACAAACTTTTACAACTGCACAATCGAGAGCATCCTGTCGGATAGTACAGATATTTCTGTACTAACAGTTTTCACCAATGTTCTCTTTATAATACTATGATAATGTTATATCAGTGGAGGCTGCTGAGGGGAGGACGGCTCATAATAATGTCTGGAATGGAATCAAACTATGTGTTTGATGCATTTGATACCATTCCACTGATTCCGCTTCCAGCCATTACCACGAGCTCCTCCTCCCAAATGTATTTTACCTTTATTTAACTACGCAAGTCAGTTAAGAACAAATTCTTATTTTCAGTGACGGCCTAGGAACAGTGGGTTAACTGTCAGTTCAGGGGCAGAACGAAAGATTTGTACCTTGTCAGTTCGGGGATTTGAACTTGCAACCTTCCGGTTACTAGTCCAACGCTTTAACCACTAGGAGGTGCCACCAATCTCCTGTGTTTTCTGTTTAAACAATAAGTAAGGGTTGAGCCTTGGGGTACTCCCTTGGTGACAGGCAGTGGCTGAGACAAAAAACAAACAGATTGCATACCAGAGAGAATACTATAGACATCAAGAAAGCCAGTCAATTGATTATTGACAAGTTTTCCAACACTTTTGATAAACGGGGAAAAATAGAAATAGGCCTATAACAGTTAGGATCAGCTTGATCTCCCCCTTTGGCGATATACCACAATCCCCCGAGGTGCCTTATTGCTATTTTTATTTATTTATTATTTAACTAGGCAAATCAGTTAAGAACAAATTCGTATTTTCAATGAAGGCCTACACCTGCCAAACACGGATGACGCAGGGCCAATTGTGCGCTGCCCTCTGGGCCTATCAATCACTGCCGGTTGTGATGATATAGCCTGGAAAAAATGGTTACCAACGTAATTTGAGTTTTGCTAAAACATAATATCAGTCAGTGTCTGATATATTTGTAATTTTATGTTGGCTCTTACCGGTTTCTGTCTTCAATAGCATCAGCAGTTGTCGTGGCCGAGTGGTTAAGGCGATGGACTAGAAATCCATTGGGATCTTTC
Source organism: Oncorhynchus mykiss (assembly GCF_013265735.2). Classification (NCBI taxonomy): domain Eukaryota; kingdom Metazoa; phylum Chordata; class Actinopteri; order Salmoniformes; family Salmonidae; genus Oncorhynchus; species Oncorhynchus mykiss. The sequence goes on along the minus strand of NC_048566.1, from coordinate 31,039,148 downwards.
CGCGCAGGTTCGACTCCTGCCGACAACGTGATATATTTCTCCTGTGATTGGTAATGCCCAGGCGTTTACATTGTATCAGCCTTCCTAAAATGCATTGTTATTTCATCAAGCATGTTAGCTAAATCACGTAGTTAGCTATGTAACGTTAGCTTGCTAAAACTGTTCCTCGCTTCACACCATCAGCACCACTGACGATACACCCAGAAAAACGGACAGCGAAGATATAGATGCCCTTCTTGAGGACATACTTGACGATGATTTCGATTCCCTTGCGCTAAACGTGAGTAAATAACCTTAGCTACATCGCCTTGCAATGTTGAATGCAGTTTTTTGTTGTTGTTGCTAACAGCATCTACTGTCCAGTAGTAGTAGCTAGCTAAAGTTAGCTGTTTGGATATCACACGGATGTATTAGCTAGCTATAATGAGATAAATATGAGGCTATGTTTGATTGTTTTTAGCCTGTTTCCAATGGAAAGGTTGCTTTCATTTTTGTCCTTCTGACTCCAATGCATTAGCTAACGTTACATTGCAAAAGGGCCGGCCCGTAGGTGGTGAATGTAGGAAACAACATCTCCACCCCGCTGATCCTCAACACTGGGGCCCCACAAGGGTGCGTTCTCAGCCCTCTCCTGTACTCCCTGTTCACCCATGACTGCGTGGCCATGCACGCCTCCAACTCAATCATCAAGTTTGCAGACGACACTACAGTGGTAGGCTTGATTACCAACAGCGACGAGACGGCCTACAGGGAGGAGGTGAGGGCCCTCGGAGTGTGGTGTCAGGAAAATAACCTCACACTCAATGTCAACAAAACAAAGGAGATGATCGTGGACTTCAGGAAACAGCAGAGGGAGAAGCCCCCTATCCATATCGACGGGACAGTAGTGGAGAAGGTGGAAAGTTCCTCGGCGTACACATCACGGACAAACTGAAATGGTCCACCCACACAGACACACAGCGTGGTGAAGAAGGCGCAGCAGCGCCTTTTCAACCTCAGGAGGCTGAAGAAATTTGGTTTGTCACCAAAAACACTCACAAACTTTTACAACTGCACAATCGAGAGCATCCTGTCGGATAGTACAGATATTTCTGTACTAACAGTTTTCACCAATGTTCTCTTTATAATACTATGATAATGTTATATCAGTGGAGGCTGCTGAGGGGAGGACGGCTCATAATAATGTCTGGAATGGAATCAAACTATGTGTTTGATGCATTTGATACCATTCCACTGATTCCGCTTCCAGCCATTACCACGAGCTCCTCCTCCCAAATGTATTTTACCTTTATTTAACTACGCAAGTCAGTTAAGAACAAATTCTTATTTTCAGTGACGGCCTAGGAACAGTGGGTTAACTGTCAGTTCAGGGGCAGAACGAAAGATTTGTACCTTGTCAGTTCGGGGATTTGAACTTGCAACCTTCCGGTTACTAGTCCAACGCTTTAACCACTAGGAGGTGCCACCAATCTCCTGTGTTTTCTGTTTAAACAATAAGTAAGGGTTGAGCCTTGGGGTACTCCCTTGGTGACAGGCAGTGGCTGAGACAAAAAACAAACAGATTGCATACCAGAGAGAATACTATAGACATCAAGAAAGCCAGTCAATTGATTATTGACAAGTTTTCCAACACTTTTGATAAACGGGGAAAAATAGAAATAGGCCTATAACAGTTAGGATCAGCTTGATCTCCCCCTTTGGCGATATACCACAATCCCCCGAGGTGCCTTATTGCTATTTTTATTTATTTATTATTTAACTAGGCAAATCAGTTAAGAACAAATTCGTATTTTCAATGAAGGCCTACACCTGCCAAACACGGATGACGCAGGGCCAATTGTGCGCTGCCCTCTGGGCCTATCAATCACTGCCGGTTGTGATGATACAGCCTGGAAAAAATGGTTACCAACGTAATTTGAGTTTTGCTAAAACATAATATCAGTCAGTGTCTGATATATTTGTAATTTTATGTTGGCTATTACCGGTTTCTGTCTTCAATAGCATCAGCAGTTGTCGTGGCCGAGTGGTTAAGGCGATGGACTAGAAATCCATTGGGATCTTTCAGCGCAGGTTCGACTCCTGCCGACAACGTGATATTTTTCTCCTGTGATTGGTAATGCCCAGGCGTTTACATTGTATCAGCCTTCCTAAAATGCATTGTTATTTCATCAAGCATGTCAGCTAAATCACGTAGTTAGCTATGTAACGTTAGCTTGCTAAAACTGTTCCTCGCTTCACACCGTCAGCACCACTGACGATACACCCAGAAAAACGGACAGCGAAGATATAGATGCCCTTCTTGAGGACATACTTGACGATGATTTCGATTCCCTTGCGCTAAACGTGAGTAAATAACCTTAGCTACATCGCCTTGCAATGTTGAATGCAGTTTTTTGTTGTTGTTGCTAACAGCATCTACTGTCCAGTAGTAGTAGCTAGCTAAAGTTAGCTGTTTGGATATCACACGGATGTATTAGCTAGCTATAATGAGATAAATATGAGGCTATGTTTGATTGTTTTTAGCCTGTTTCCAATGGAAAGGTTGCTTTCATTTTTGTCCTTCTGACTCCAATGCATTAGCTAACGTTACATTGCAAAAGGGCCGGCCCGTAGGTGGTGAATGTAGGACCACCCCGCTGATCCTCAACACTGGGGCCCCACAAGGGTGCGTTCTCAGCCCTCTCCTGTACTCCCTGTTCACCCATGACTGCGTGGCCATGCACGCCTCCAACTCAATCATCAAGTTTGCAGACGACACTACAGTGGTAGGCTTGATTACCAACAGCGACGAGACAGCCTACAGGGAGGAGGTGAGGGCCCTCGGAGTGTGGTGTCAGGAAAATAACCTCACACTCAATGTCAACAAAACAAAGGAGATGATCGTGGACTTCAGGAAACAGCAGAGGGAGAAGCCCCCTATCCATATCGACGGGACAGTAGTGGAGAAGGTGGAAAGTTCCTCGGCGTACACATCACGGACAAACTGAAATGGTCCACCCACACAGACACACAGCGTGGTGAAGAAGGCGCAGCAGCGCCTTTTCAACCTCAGGAGGCTGAAGAAATTTGGCTTGTCACCAAAAACACTCACAAACTTTTACAACTGCACAATCGAGAGCATCCTGTCGGATAGTACAGATATTTCTGTACTAACAGTTTTCACCAATGTTCTCTTTATAATACTATGATAATGTTATATCAGTGGAGGCTGCTGAGGGGAGGACGGCTCATAATAATGTCTGGAATGGAATCAAACTATGTGTTTGATGCATTTGATACCATTCCACTGATTCCGCTTCCAGCCATTACCACGAGCTCCTCCTCCCAAATGTATTTTACCTTTATTTAACTACGCAAGTCAGTTAAGAACAAATTCTTATTTTCAGTGACGGCCTAGGAACAGTGTGACAGGCAGGCGTTTACATTGTATCAGCCTTCCTAAAATGCATTGTTATTTCATCAAGCATGTTAGCTAAATCACGTAGTTAGCTATGTAACGTTAGCTTGCTAAAACTGTTCCTCGCTTCACACCGTCAGCACCACTGACGATACACCCAGAAAAACGGACAGCGAAGATATAGATGCCCTTCTTGAGGACATACTTGACGATGATTTCGATTCCCTTGCGCTAAACGTGAGTAAATAACCTTAGCTACATCGCCTTGCAATGTTGAATGCAGTTTTTTGTTGTTGTTGCTAACAGCATCTACTGTCCAGTAGTAGTAGCTAGCTAAAGTTAGCTGTTTGGATATCACACGGATTTATTAGCTAGCTATAATGAGATAAATATGAGGCTATGTTTGATTGTTTTTAGCCTGTTTCCAATGGAAAGGTTGCTTTCATTTTTGTCCTTCTGACTCCAATGCATTAGCTAACGTTACATTGCAAAAGGGCCGGCCCGTAGGTGGTGAATGTAGGAAACAACATCTCCACCCCGCTGATCCTCAACACTGGGGCCCCACAAGGGTGCGTTCTCAGCCCTCTCCTGTACTCCCTGTTCACCCATGACTGCGTGGCCATGCACGCATCCAACTCAATCATCAAGTTTGCAGACGACACTATAGTGGTAGGCTTGATTACCAACAGCGACGAGACGGCCTACAGGGAGGAGGTGAGGGCCCTCGGAGTGTGGTGTCAGGAAAATAACCTCACACTCAATGTCAACAAAACAAAGGAGATGATCGTGGACTTCAGGAAACAGCAGAGGGAGAAGCCCCCTATCCATATCGACGGGACAGTAGTGGAGAAGGTGGAAAGTTCCTCGGCGTACACATCACGGACAAACTGAAAGCAGCGCCTTTTCAACCTCAGGAGGCTGAAGAAATTTGGCTTGTCACCAAAAACACTCACAAACTTTTACAACTGCACAATCGAGAGCATCCTGTCGGATAGTACAGATATTTCTGTACTAACAGTTTTCACCAATGTTCTCTTTATAATACTATGATAATGTTATATCAATGGAGGCTGCTGAGGGGAGGACGGCTCATAATAATGTCTGGAATGGAATCAAACTATGTGTTTGAAACCATTCCACTGATTCCGCTTCCAGCCATTACCACGAGCTCCTCCTCCCAAATGTATTTTACCTTTATTTAACTACGCAAGTCAGTTAAGAACAAATTCTTATTTTCAGTGACGGCCTAGGAACAGTGGGTTAACTGTCAGTTCAGGGGCAGAACGAAAGATTTGTACCTTGTCAGTTCGGGGATTTGAACTTGCAACCTTCCGGTTACTAGTCCAACGCTTTAACCACTAGGAGGTGCCACCAATCTCCTGTGTTTTCTGTTTAAACAATAAGTAAGGGTTGAGCCTTGGGGTACTCCCTTGGTGACAGGCAGTGGCTGAGACAAAAAACAAACAGATTGCATACCAGAGAGAATACTATAGACATCAAGAAAGCCAGTCAATTGATTATTGACAAGTTTTCCAACACTTTTGATAAACGGGGAAAAATAGAAATAGGCCTATAACAGTTAGGATCAGCTTGATCTCCCCCTTTGGCGATATACCACAATCCCCCGAGGTGCCTTATTGCTATTTTTATTTATTTATTATTTAACTAGGCAAATCAGTTAAGAACAAATTCGTATTTTCAATGAAGGCCTACACCTGCCAAACACGGATGACGCAGGGCCAATTGTGCGCTGCCCTCTGGGCCTATCAATCACTGCCGGTTGTGATGATACAGCCTGGAAAAAATGGTTACCAACGTAATTTGAGTTTTGCTAAAACATAATATCAGTCAGTGTCTGATATATTTGTAATTTTATGTTGGCTATTACCGGTTTCTGTCTTCAATAGCATCAGCAGTTGTCGTGGCCGAGTGGTTAAGGCGATGGACTAGAAATCCATTGGGATCTTTCCGCGCAGGTTCGACTCCTGCCGACAACGTGATATTTTTCTCCTGTGATTGGTAATGCCCAGGCGTTTACATTGTATCAGCCTTCCTAAAATGCATTGTTATTTCATCAAGCATGTCAGCTAAATCACGTAGTTAGCTATGTAACGTTAGCTTGCTAAAACTGTTCCTCGCTTCACACCGTCAGCACCACTGACGATACACCCAGAAAAACGGACAGCGAAGATATAGATGCCCTTCTTGAGGACATACTTGACGATGATTTCGATTCCCTTGCGCTAAACGTGAGTAAATAACCTTAGCTACATCGCCTTGCAATGTTGAATGCAGTTTTTTGTTGTTGTTGCTAACAGCATCTACTGTCCAGTAGTAGTAGCTAGCTAAAGTTAGCTGTTTGGATATCACACGGATGTATTAGCTAGCTATAATGAGATAAATATGAGGCTATGTTTGATTGTTTTTAGCCTGTTTCCAATGGAAAGGTTGCTTTCATTTTTGTCCTTCTGACTCCAATGCATTAGCTAACGTTACATTGCAAAAGGGCCGGCCCGTAGGTGGTGAATGTAGGAAACAACATCTCCACCCCGCTGATCCTCAACACTGGGGCCCCACAAGGGTGCGTTCTCAGCCCTCTCCTGTACTCCCTGTTCACCCATGACTGCGTGGCCATGCACGCCTCCAACTCAATCATCAAGTTTGCAGACGACACTACAGTGGTAGGCTTGATTACCAACAGCGACGAGACGGCCTACAGGGAGGAGGTGAGGGCCCTCGGAGTGTGGTGTCAGGAAAATAACCTCACACTCAATGTCAACAAAACAAAGGAGATGATCGTGGACTTCAGGAAACAGCAGAGGGAGAAGCCCCCTATCCATATCGACGGGACAGTAGTGGAGAAGGTGGAAAGTTCCTCGGCGTACACATCACGGACAAACTGAAATGGTCCACCCACACAGACACACAGCGTGGTGAAGAAGGCGCAGCAGCGCCTTTTCAACCTCAGGAGGCTGAAGAAATTTGGCTTGTCACCAAAAACACTCACAAACTTTTACAACTGCACAATCGAGAGCATCCTGTCGGATAGTACAGATATTTCTGTACTAACAGTTTTCACCAATGTTCTCTTTATAATACTATGATAATGTTATATCAGTGGAGGCTGCTGAGGGGAGGACGGCTCATAATAATGTCTGGAATGGAATCAAACTATGTGTTTGATGCATTTGATACCATTCCACTGATTCCGCTTCCAGCCATTACCACGAGCTCCTCCTCCCAAATGTATTTTACCTTTATTTAACTACGCAAGTCAGTTAAGAACAAATTCTTATTTTCAGTGACGGCCTAGGAACAGTGGGTTAACTGTCAGTTCAGGGGCAGAACGAAAGATTTGTACCTTGTCAGTTCGGGGATTTGAACTTGCAACCTTCCGGTTACTAGTCCAACGCTTTAACCACTAGGAGGTGCCACCAATCTCCTGTGTTTTCTGTTTAAACAATAAGTAAGGGTTGAGCCTTGGGGTACTCCCTTGGTGACAGGCAGTGGCTGAGACAAAAAACAAACAGATTGCATACCAGAGAGAATACTATAGACATCAAGAAAGCCAGTCAATTGATTATTGACAAGTTTTCCAACACTTTTGATAAACGGGGAAAAATAGAAATAGGCCTATAACAGTTAGGATCAGCTTGATCTCCCCCTTTGGCGATATACCACAATCCCCCGAGGTGCCTTATTGCTATTTTTATTTATTTATTATTTAACTAGGCAAATCAGTTAAGAACAAATTCGTATTTTCAATGAAGGCCTACACCTGCCAAACACGGATGACGCAGGGCCAATTGTGCGCTGCCCTCTGGGCCTATCAATCACTGCCGGTTGTGATGATACAGCCTGGAAAAAATGGTTACCAACGTAATTTGAGTTTTGCTAAAACATAATATCAGTCAGTGTCTGATATATTTGTAATTTTATGTTGGCTCTTACCGGTTTCTGTCTTCAATAGCATCAGCAGTTGTCGTGGCCGAGTGGTTAAGGCGATGGACTAGAAATCCATTGGGATCTTTCCGCGCAGGTTCGACTCCTGCCGACAACGTGATATTTTTCTCCTGTGATTGGTAATGCCCAGGCGTTTACATTGTATCAGCCTTCCTAAAATGCATTGTTATTTCATCAAGCATGTTAGCTAAATCACGTAGTTAGCTATGTAACGTTAGCTTGCTAAAACTGTTCCTCGCTTCACACCGTCAGCACCACTGACGATACACCCAGAAAAACGGACAGCGAAGATATAGATGCCCTTCTTGAGGACATACTTGACGATGATTTCGATTCCCTTGCGCTAAACGTGAGTAAATAACCTTAGCTACATCGCCTTGCAATGTTGAATGCAGTTTTTTGTTGTTGTTGCTAACAGCATCTACTGTCCAGTAGTAGTAGCTAGCTAAAGTTAGCTGTTTGGATATCACACGGATGTATTAGCTAGCTATAATGAGATAAATATGAGGCTATGTTTGATTGTTTTTAGCCTGTTTCCAATGGAAAGGTTGCTTTCATTTTTGTCCTTCTGACTCCAATGCATTAGCTAACGTTACATTGCAAAAGGGCCGGCCCGTAGGTGGTGAATGTAGGAAACAACATCTCCACCCCGCTGATCCTCAACACTGGGGCCCCACAAGGGTGCGTTCTCAGCCCTCTCCTGTACTCCCTGTTCACCCATGACTGCGTGGCCATGCACGCATCCAACTCAATCATCAAGTTTGCAGACGACACTATAGTGGTAGGCTTGATTACCAACAGCGACGAGACGGCCTACAGGGAGGAGGTGAGGGCCCTCGGAGTGTGGTGTCAGGAAAATAACCTCACACTCAATGTCAACAAAACAAAGGAGATGATCGTGGACTTCAGGAAACAGCAGAGGGAGAAGCCCCCTATCCATATCGACGGGACAGTAGTGGAGAAGGTGGAAAGTTCCTCGGCGTACACATCACGGACAAACTGAAATGGTCCACCCACACAGACACACAGCGTGGTGAAGAAGGCGCAGCAGCGCCTTTTCAACCTCAGGAGGCTGAAGAAATTTGGCTTGTCACCAAAAACACTCACAAACTTTTACAACTGCACAATCGAGAGCATCCTGTCGGATAGTACAGATATTTCTGTACTAACAGTTTTCACCAATGTTCTCTTTATAATACTATGATAATGTTATATCAGTGGAGGCTGCTGAGGGGAGGACGGCTCATAATAATGTCTGGAATGGAATCAAACTATGTGTTTGATGCATTTGATACCATTCCACTGATTCCGCTTCCAGCCATTACCACGAGCTCCTCCTCCCAAATGTATTTTACCTTTATTTAACTACGCAAGTCAGTTAAGAACAAATTCTTATTTTCAGTGACGGCCTAGGAACAGTGGGTTAACTGTCAGTTCAGGGGCAGAACGAAAGATTTGTACCTTGTCAGTTCGGGGATTTGAACTTGCAACCTTCCGGTTACTAGTCCAACGCTTTAACCACTAGGAGGTGCCACCAATCTCCTGTGTTTTCTGTTTAAACAATAAGTAAGGGTTGAGCCTTGGGGTACTCCCTTGGTGACAGGCAGTGGCTGAGACAAAAAACAAACAGATTGCATACCAGAGAGAATACTATAGACATCAAGAAAGCCAGTCAATTGATTATTGACAAGTTTTCCAACACTTTTGATAAACGGGGAAAAATAGAAATAGGCCTATAACAGTTAGGATCAGCTTGATCTCCCCCTTTGGCGATATACCACAATCCCCCGAGGTGCCTTATTGCTATTTTTATTTATTTATTATTTAACTAGGCAAATCAGTTAAGAACAAATTCGTATTTTCAATGAAGGCCTACACCTGCCAAACACGGATGACGCAGGGCCAATTGTGCGCTGCCCTCTGGGCCTATCAATCACTGCCGGTTGTGATGATACAGCCTGGAAAAAATGGTTACCAACGTAATTTGAGTTTTGCTAAAACATAATATCAGTCAGTGTCTGATATATTTGTAATTTTATGTTGGCTCTTACCGGTTTCTGTCTTCAATAGCATCAGCAGTTGTCGTGGCCGAGTGGTTAAGGCGATGGACTAGAAATCCATTGGGATCTTTCCGCGCAGGTTCGACTCCTGCCGACAACGTGATATTTTTCTCCTGTGATTGGTAATGCCCAGGCGTTTACATTGTATCAGCCTTCCTAAAATGCATTGTTATTTCATCAAGCATGTTAGCTAAATCACGTAGTTAGCTATGTAACGTTAGCTTGCTAAAACTGTTCCTCGCTTCACACCGTCAGCACCACTGACGATACACCCAGAAAAACGGACAGCGAAGATATAGATGCCCTTCTTGAGGACATACTTGACGATGATTTCGATTCCCTTGCGCTAAACGTGAGTAAATAACCTTAGCTACATCGCCTTGCAATGTTGAATGCAGTTTTTTGTTGTTGTTGCTAACAGCATCTACTGTCCAGTAGTAGTAGCTAGCTAAAGTTAGCTGTTTGGATATCACACGGATGTATTAGCTAGCTATAATGAGATAAATATGAGGCTATGTTTGATTGTTTTTAGCCTGTTTCCAATGGAAAGGTTGCTTTCATTTTTGTCCTTCTGACTCCAATGCATTAGCTAACGTTACATTGCAAAAGGGCCGGCCCGTAGGTGGTGAATGTAGGAAACAACATCTCCACCCCGCTGATCCTCAACACTGGGGCCCCACAAGGGTGCGTTCTCAGCCCTCTCCTGTACTCCCTGTTCACCCATGACTGCGTGGCCATGCACGCATCCAACTCAATCATCAAGTTTGCAGACGACACTATAGTGGTAGGCTTGATTACCAACAGCGACGAGACGGCCTACAGGGAGGAGGTGAGGGCCCTCGGAGTGTGGTGTCAGGAAAATAACCTCACACTCAATGTCAACAAAACAAAGGAGATGATCGTGGACTTCAGGAAACAGCAGAGGGAGAAGCCCCCTATCCATATCGACGGGACAGTAGTGGAGAAGGTGGAAAGTTCCTCGGCGTACACATCACGGACAAACTGAAAGCAGCGCCTTTTCAACCTCAGGAGGCTGAAGAAATTTGGCTTGTCACCAAAAACACTCACAAACTTTTACAACTGCACAATCGAGAGCATCCTGTCGGATAGTACAGATATTTCTGTACTAACAGTTTTCACCAATGTTCTCTTTATAATACTATGATAATGTTATATCAATGGAGGCTGCTGAGGGGAGGACGGCTCATAATAATGTCTGGAATGGAATCAAACTATGTGTTTGAAACCATTCCACTGATTCCGCTTCCAGCCATTACCACGAGCTCCTCCTCCCAAATGTATTTTACCTTTATTTAACTACGCAAGTCAGTTAAGAACAAATTCTTATTTTCAGTGACGGCCTAGGAACAGTGGGTTAACTGTCAGTTCAGGGGCAGAACGAAAGATTTGTACCTTGTCAGTTCGGGGATTTGAACTTGCAACCTTCCGGTTACTAGTCCAACGCTTTAACCACTAGGAGGTGCCACCAATCTCCTGTGTTTTCTGTTTAAACAATAAGTAAGGGTTGAGCCTTGGGGTACTCCCTTGGTGACAGGCAGTGGCTGAGACAAAAAACAAACAGATTGCATACCAGAGAGAATACTATAGACATCAAGAAAGCCAGTCAATTGATTATTGACAAGTTTTCCAACACTTTTGATAAACGGGGAAAAATAGAAATAGGCCTATAACAGTTAGGATCAGCTTGATCTCCCCCTTTGGCGATATACCACAATCCCCCGAGGTGCCTTATTGCTATTTTTATTTATTTATTATTTAACTAGGCAAATCAGTTAAGAACAAATTCGTATTTTCAATGAAGGCCTACACCTGCCAAACACGGATGACGCAGGGCCAATTGTGCGCTGCCCTCTGGGCCTATCAATCACTGCCGGTTGTGATGATACAGCCTGGAAAAAATGGTTACCAACGTAATTTGAGTTTTGCTAAAACATAATATCAGTCAGTGTCTGATATATTTGTAATTTTATGTTGGCTATTACCGGTTTCTGTCTTCAATAGCATCAGCAGTTGTCGTGGCCGAGTGGTTAAGGCGATGGACTAGAAATCCATTGGGATCTTTCCGCGCAGGTTCGACTCCTGCCGACAACGTGATATTTTTCTCCTGTGATTGGTAATGCCCAGGCGTTTACATTGTATCAGCCTTCCTAAAATGCATTGTTATTTCATCAAGCATGTCAGCTAAATCACGTAGTTAGCTATGTAACGTTAGCTTGCTAAAACTGTTCCTCGCTTCACACCGTCAGCACCACTGACGATACACCCAGAAAAACGGACAGCGAAGATATAGATGCCCTTCTTGAGGACATACTTGACGATGATTTCGATTCCCTTGCGCTAAACGTGAGTAAATAACCTTAGCTACATCGCCTTGCAATGTTGAATGCAGTTTTTTGTTGTTGTTGCTAACAGCATCTACTGTCCAGTAGTAGTAGCTAGCTAAAGTTAGCTGTTTGGATATCACACGGATGTATTAGCTAGCTATAATGAGATAAATATGAGGCTATGTTTGATTGTTTTTAGCCTGTTTCCAATGGAAAGGTTGCTTTCATTTTTGTCCTTCTGACTCCAATGCATTAGCTAACGTTACATTGCAAAAGGGCCGGCCCGTAGGTGGTGAATGTAGGAAACAACATCTCCACCCCGCTGATCCTCAACACTGGGGCCCCACAAGGGTGCGTTCTCAGCCCTCTCCTGTACTCCCTGTTCACCCATGACTGCGTGGCCATGCACGCCTCCAACTCAATCATCAAGTTTGCAGACGACACTACAGTGGTAGGCTTGATTACCAACAGCGACGAGACAGCCTACAGGGAGGAGGTGAGGGCCCTCGGAGTGTGGTGTCAGGAAAATAACCTCACACTCAATGTCAACAAAACAAAGGAGATGATCGTGGACTTCAGGAAACAGCAGAGGGAGAAGCCCCCTATCCATATCGACGGGACAGTAGTGGAGAAGGTGGAAAGTTCCTCGGCGTACACATCACGGACAAACTGAAATGGTCCACCCACACAGACACACAGCGTGGTGAAGAAGGCGCAGCAGCGCCTTTTCAACCTCAGGAGGCTGAAGAAATTTGGCTTGTCACCAAAAACACTCACAAACTTTTACAACTGCACAATCGAGAGCATCCTGTCGGATAGTACAGATATTTCTGTACTAACAGTTTTCACCAATGTTCTCTTTATAATACTATGATAATGTTATATCAGTGGAGGCTGCTGAGGGGAGGACGGCTCATAATAATGTCTGGAATGGAATCAAACTATGTGTTTGATGAATTTGATACCATTCCACTGATTCCGCTTCCAGCCATTACCACGAGCTCCTCCTCCCAAATGTATTTTACCTTTATTTAACTACGCAAGTCAGTTAAGAACAAATTCTTATTTTCAGTGACGGCCTAGGAACAGTGTGACAGGCAGGCGTTTACATTGTATCAGCCTTCCTAAAATGCATTGTTATTTCATCAAGCATGTTAGCTAAATCACGTAGTTAGCTATGTAACGTTAGCTTGCTAAAACTGTTCCTCGCTTCACACCGTCAGCACCACTGACGATACACCCAGAAAAACGGACAGCGAAGATATAGATGCCCTTCTTGAGGACATACTTGACGATGATTTCGATTCCCTTGCGCTAAACGTGAGTAAATAACCTTAGCTACATCGCCTTGCAATGTTGAATGCAGTTTTTTGTTGTTGTTGCTAACAGCATCTACTGTCCAGTAGTAGTAGCTAGCTAAAGTTAGCTGTTTGGATATCACACGGATGTATTAGCTAGCTATAATGAGATAAATATGAGGCTATGTTTGATTGTTTTTAGCCTGTTTCCAATGGAAAGGTTGCTTTCATTTTTGTCCTTCTGACTCCAATGCATTAGCTAACGTTACATTGCAAAAGGGCCGGCCCGTAGGTGGTGAATGTAGGAAACAACATCTCCACCCCGCTGATCCTCAACACTGGGGCCCCACAAGGGTGCGTTCTCAGCCCTCTCCTGTACTCCCTGTTCACCCATGACTGCGTGGCCATGCACGCCTCCAACTCAATCATCAAGTTTGCAGACGACACTACAGTGGTAGGCTTGATTACCAACAGCGACGAGACGGCCTACAGGGAGGAGGTGAGGGCCCTCGGAGTGTGGTGTCAGGAAAATAACCTCACACTCAATGTCAACAAAACAAAGGAGATGATCGTGGACTTCAGGAAACAGCAGAGGGAGAAGCCCCCTATCCATATCGACGGGACAGTAGTGGAGAAGGTGGAAAGTTCCTCGGCGTACACATCACGGACAAACTGAAATGGTCCACCCACACAGACACACAGCGTGGTGAAGAAGGCGCAGCAGCGCCTTTTCAACCTCAGGAGGCTGAAGAAATTTGGCTTGTCACCAAAAACACTCACAAACTTTTACAACTGCACAATCGAGAGCATCCTGTCGGATAGTACAGATATTTCTGTACTAACAGTTTTCACCAATGTTCTCTTTATAATACTATGATAATGTTATATCAGTGGAGGCTGCTGAGGGGAGGACGGCTCATAATAATGTCTGGAATGGAATCAAACTATGTGTTTGAAACCATTCCACTGATTCCGCTTCCAGCCATTACCACGAGCTCCTCCTCCCAAATGTATTTTACCTTTATTTAACTACGCAAGTCAGTTAAGAACAAATTCTTATTTTCAGTGACGGCCTAGGAACAGTGGGTTAACTGTCAGTTCAGGGGCAGAACGAAAGATTTGTACCTTGTCAGTTCGGGGATTTGAACTTGCAACCTTCCGGTTACTAGTCCAACGCTTTAACCACTAGGAGGTGCCACCAATCTCCTGTGTTTTCTGTTTAAACAATAAGTAAGGGTTGAGCCTTGGGGTACTCCCTTGGTGACAGGCAGTGGCTGAGACAAAAAACAAACAGATTGCATACCAGAGAGAATACTATAGACATCAAGAAAGCCAGTCAATTGATTATTGACAAGTTTTCCAACACTTTTGATAAACGGGGAAAAATAGAAATAGGCCTATAACAGTTAGGATCAGCTTGATCTCCCCCTTTGGCGATATACCACAATCCCCCGAGGTGCCTTATTGCTATTTTTATTTATTTATTATTTAACTAGGCAAATCAGTTAAGAACAAATTCGTATTTTCAATGAAGGCCTACACCTGCCAAACACGGATGACGCAGGGCCAATTGTGCGCTGCCCTCTGGGCCTATCAATCACTGCCGGTTGTGATGATACAGCCTGGAAAAAATGGTTACCAACGTAATTTGAGTTTTGCTAAAACATAATATCAGTCAGTGTCTGATATATTTGTAATTTTATGTTGGCTATTACCGGTTTCTGTCTTCAATAGCATCAGCAGTTGTCGTGGCCGAGTGGTTAAGGCGATGGACTAGAAATCCATTGGGATCTTCCCGCGCAGGTTCGACTCCTGCCGACAACGTGATATTTTTCTCCTGTGATTGGTAATGCCCAGGCGTTTACATTGTATCAGCCTTCCTAAAATGCATTGTTATTTCATCAAGCATGTTAGCTAAATCACGTAGTTAGCTATGTAACGTTAGCTTGCTAAAACTGTTCCTCGCTTCACACCGTCAGCACCACTGACGATACACCCAGAAAAACGGACAGCGAAGATATAGATGCCCTTCTTGAGGACATACTTGACGATGATTTCGATTCCCTTGCGCTAAACGTGAGTAAATAACCTTAGCTACATCGCCTTGCAATGTTGAATGCAGTTTTTTGTTGTTGTTGCTAACAGCATCTACTGTCCAGTAGTAGTAGCTAGCTAAAGTTAGCTGTTTGGATATCACACGGATGTATTAGCTAGCTATAATGAGATAAATATGAGGCTATGTTTGATTGTTTTTAGCCTGTTTCCAATGGAAAGGTTGCTTTCATTTTTGTCCTTCTGACTCCAATGCATTAGCTAACGTTACATTGCAAAAGGGCCGGCCCGTAGGTGGTGAATGTAGGAAACAACATCTCCACCCCGCTGATCCTCAACACTGGGGCCCCACAAGGGTGCGTTCTCAGCCCTCTCCTGTACTCCCTGTTCACCCATGACTGCGTGGCCATGCACGCCTCCAACTCAATCATCAAGTTTGCAGACGACACTACAGTGGTAGGCTTGATTACCAACAGCGACGAGACGGCCTACAGGGAGGAGGTGAGGGCCCTCGGAGTGTGGTGTCAGGAAAATAACCTCACACTCAATGTCAACAAAACAAAGGAGATGATCGTGGACTTCAGGAAACAGCAGAGGGAGAAGCCCCCTATCCATATCGACGGGACAGTAGTGGAGAAGGTGGAAAGTTCCTCGGCGTACACATCACGGACAAACTGAAATGGTCCACCCACACAGACACACAGCGTGGTGAAGAAGGCGCAGCAGCGCCTTTTCAACCTCAGGAGGCTGAAGAAATTTGGCTTGTCACCAAAAACACTCACAAAATTTTAAAACTGCACAATCGAGAGCATCCTGTCGGATAGTACAGATATTTCTGTACTAACAGTTATCGCCAATGTTCTCTTTATAATACTATGATAATGTTATATCAGTGGAGGCTGCTGAGGGGAGGACGGCTCATAATAATGTCTGGAATGGAATCAAACTATGTGTTTGATGCATTTGATACCATTCCACTGATTCCGCTTCCAGCCATTACCACGAGCTCCTCCTCCCAAATGTATTTTACCTTTATTTAACTACGCAAGTCAGTTAAGAACAAATTCTTATTTTCAGTGACGGCCTAGGAACAGTGGGTTAACTGTCAGTTCAGGGGCAGAACGAAAGATTTGTACCTTGTCAGTTCGGGGATTTGAACTTGCAACCTTCCGGTTACTAGTCCAACGCTTTAACCACTAGGAGGTGCCACCAATCTCCTGTGTTTTCTGTTTAAACAATAAGTAAGGGTTGAGCCTTGGGGTACTCCCTTGGTGACAGGCAGTGGCTGAGACAAAAAACAAACAGATTGCATACCAGAGAGAATACTATAGACATCAAGAAAGCCAGTCAATTGATTATTGACAAGTTTTCCAACACTTTTGATAAACGGGGAAAAATAGAAATAGGCCTATAACAGTTAGGATCAGCTTGATCTCCCCCTTTGGCGATATACCACAATCCCCCGAGGTGCCTTATTGCTATTTTTATTTATTTATTATTTAACTAGGCAAATCAGTTAAGAACAAATTCGTATTTTCAATGAAGGCCTACACCTGCCAAACACGGATGACGCAGGGCCAATTGTGCGCTGCCCTCTGGGCCTATCAATCACTGCCGGTTGTGATGATACAGCCTGGAAAAAATGGTTACCAACGTAATTTGAGTTTTGCTAAAACATAATATCAGTCAGTGTCTGATATATTTGTAATTTTATGTTGGCTATTACCGGTTTCTGTCTTCAATAGCATCAGCAGTTGTCGTGGCCGAGTGGTTAAGGCGATGGACTAGAAATCCATTGGGATCTTTCCGCGCAGGTTCGACTCCTGCCGACAACGTGATATTTTTCTCCTGTGATTGGTAATGCCCAGGTGTTTACATTGTATCAGCCTTCCTAAAATGCATTGTTATTTCATCAAGCATGTTAGCTAAATCACGTAGTTAGCTATGTAACGTTAGCTTGCTAAAACTGTTCCTCGCTTCACACCGTCAGCACCACTGACGATACACCCAGAAAAACGGACAGCGAAGATATAGATGCCCTTCTTGAGGACATACTTGACGATGATTTTGATTCCCTTGCGCTAAACGTGAGTAAATAACCTTAGCTACATCGCCTTGCAATGTTGAATGCAGTTTTTTGTTGTTGTTGCTAACAGCATCTACTGTCCAGTAGTAGTAGCTAGCTAAAGTTAGCTGTTTGGATATCACACGGATGTATTAGCTAGCTATAATGAGATAAATATGAGGCTATGTTTGATTGTTTTTAGCCTGTTTCCAATGGAAAGGTTGCTTTCATTTTTGTCCTTCTGACTCCAATGCATTAGCTAACGTTACATTGCAAAAGGGCCGGCCCGTAGGTGGTGAATGTAGGAAACAACATCTCCACCCCGCTGATCCTCAACACTGGGGCCCCACAAGGGTGCGTTCTCAGCCCTCTCCTGTACTCCCTGTTCACCCATGACTGCGTGGCCATGCACGCCTCCAACTCAATCATCAAGTTTGCAGACGACACTACAGTGGTAGGCTTGATTACCAACAGCGACGAGACGGCCTACAGGGAGGAGGTGAGGGCCCTCGGAGTGTGGTGTCAGGAAAATAACCTCACACTCAATGTCAACAAAACAAAGGAGATGATCGTGGACTTCAGGAAACAGCAGAGGGAGAAGCCCCCTATCCATATCGACGGGACAGTAGTGGAGAAGGTGGAAAGTTCCTCGGCGTACACATCACGGACAAACTGAAATGGTCCACCCACACAGACACACAGCGTGGTGAAGAAGGCGCAGCAGCGCCTTTTCAACCTCAGGAGGCTGAAGAAATTTGGCTTGTCACCAAAAACACTCACAAAATTTTAAAACTGCACAATCGAGAGCATCCTGTCGGATAGTACAGATATTTCTGTACTAACAGTTATCGCCAATGTTCTCTTTATAATACTATGATAATGTTATATCAGTGGAGGCTGCTGAGGGGAGGACGGCTCATAATAATGTCTGGAATGGAATCAAACTATGTGTTTGATGCATTTGATACCATTCCACTGATTCCGCTTCCAGCCATTACCACGAGCTCCTCCTCCCAAATGTATTTTACCTTTATTTAACTACGCAAGTCAGTTAAGAACAAATTCTTATTTTCAGTGACGGCCTAGGAACAGTGGGTTAACTGTCAGTTCAGGGGCAGAACGAAAGATTTGTACCTTGTCAGTTCGGGGATTTGAACTTGCAACCTTCCGGTTACTAGTCCAACGCTTTAACCACTAGGAGGTGCCACCAATCTCCTGTGTTTTCTGTTTAAACAATAAGTAAGGGTTGAGCCTTGGGGTACTCCCTTGGTGACAGGCAGTGGCTGAGACAAAAAACAAACAGATTGCATACCAGAGAGAATACTATAGACATCAAGAAAGCCAGTCAATTGATTATTGACAAGTTTTCCAACACTTTTGATAAACGGGGAAAAATAGAAATAGGCCTATAACAGTTAGGATCAGCTTGATCTCCCCCTTTGGCGATATACCACAATCCCCCGAGGTGCCTTATTGCTATTTTTATTTATTTATTATTTAACTAGGCAAATCAGTTAAGAACAAATTCGTATTTTCAATGAAGGCCTACACCTGCCAAACACGGATGACGCAGGGCCAATTGTGCGCTGCCCTCTGGGCCTATCAATCACTGCCGGTTGTGATGATACAGCCTGGAAAAAATGGTTACCAACGTAATTTGAGTTTTGCTAAAACATAATATCAGTCAGTGTCTGATATATTTGTAATTTTATGTTGGCTATTACCGGTTTCTGTCTTCAATAGCATCAGCAGTTGTCGTGGCCGAGTGGTTAAGGCGATGGACTAGAAATCCATTGGGATCTTTCCGCGCAGGTTCGACTCCTGCCGACAACGTGATATTTTTCTCCTGTGATTGGTAATGCCCAGGCGTTTACATTGTATCAGCCTTCCTAAAATGCATTGTTATTTCATCAAGCATGTTAGCTAAATCACGTAGTTAGCTATGTAACGTTAGCTTGCTAAAACTGTTCCTCGCTTCACACCGTCAGCACCACTGACGATACACCCAGAAAAACGGACAGCGAAGATATAGATGCCCTTCTTGAGGACATACTTGACGATGATTTCGATTCCCTTGCGCTAAACGTGAGTAAATAACCTTAGCTACATCGCCTTGCAATGTTGAATGCAGTTTTTTGTTGTTGTTGCTAACAGCATCTACTGTCCAGTAGTAGTAGCTAGCTAAAGTTAGCTGTTTGGATATCACACGGATGTATTAGCTAGCTATAATGAGATAAATATGAGGCTATGTTTGATTGTTTTTAGCCTGTTTCCAATGGAAAGGTTGCTTTCATTTTTGTCCTTCTGACTCCAATGCATTAGCTAACGTTACATTGCAAAAGGGCCGGCCCGTAGGTGGTGAATGTAGGAAACAACATCTCCACTCCGCTGATCCTCAACACTGGGGCCCCACAAGGGTGCGTTCTCAGCCCTCTCCTGTACTCCCTGTTCACCCATGACTGCGTGGCCATGCACGCCTCCAACTCAATCATCAAGTTTGCAGACGACACTACAGTGGTAGGCTTGATTACCAACAGCGACGAGACAGCCTACAGGGAGGAGGTGAGGGCCCTCGGAGTGTGGTGTCAGGAAAATAACCTCACACTCAATGTCAACAAAACAAAGGAGATGATCGTGGACTTCAGGAAACAGCAGAGGGAGAAGCCCCCTATCCATATCGACGGGACAGTAGTGGAGAAGGTGGAAAGTTCCTCGGCGTACACATCACGGACAAACTGAAATGGTCCACCCACACAGACACACAGCGTGGTGAAGAAGGCGCAGCAGCGCCTTTTCAACCTCAGGAGGCTGAAGAAATTTGGCTTGTCACCAAAAACACTCACAAACTTTTACAACTGCACAATCGAGAGCATCCTGTCGGATAGTACAGATATTTCTGTACTAACAGTTTTCACCAATGTTCTCTTTATAATACTATGATAATGTTATATCAGTGGAGGCTGCTGAGGGGAGGACGGCTCATAATAATGTCTGGAATGGAATCAAACTATGTGTTTGATGCATTTGATACCATTCCACTGATTCCGCTTCCAGCCATTACCACGAGCTCCTCCTCCCAAATGTATTTTACCTTTATTTAACTACGCAAGTCAGTTAAGAACAAATTCTTATTTTCAGTGACGGCCTAGGAACAGTGTGACAGGCAGGCGTTTACATTGTATCAGCCTTCCTAAAATGCATTGTTATTTCATCAAGCATGTTAGCTAAATCACGTAGTTAGCTATGTAACGTTAGCTTGCTAAAACTGTTCCTCGCTTCACACCGTCAGCACCACTGACGATACACCCAGAAAAACGGACAGCGAAGATATAGATGCCCTTCTTGAGGACATACTTGACGATGATTTCGATTCCCTTGCGCTAAACGTGAGTAAATAACCTTAGCTACATCGCCTTGCAATGTTGAATGCAGTTTTTTGTTGTTGTTGCTAACAGCATCTACTGTCCAGTAGTAGTAGCTAGCTAAAGTTAGCTGTTTGGATATCACACGGATGTATTAGCTAGCTATAATGAGATAAATATGAGGCTATGTTTGATTGTTTTTAGCCTGTTTCCAATGGAAAGGTTGCTTTCATTTTTGTCCTTCTGACTCCAATGCATTAGCTAACGTTACATTGCAAAAGGGCCGGCCCGTAGGTGGTGAATGTAGGAAACAACATCTCCACCCCGCTGATCCTCAACACTGGGGCCCCACAAGGG
Source organism: Oncorhynchus mykiss (assembly GCF_013265735.2). Taxonomy (NCBI): domain Eukaryota; kingdom Metazoa; phylum Chordata; class Actinopteri; order Salmoniformes; family Salmonidae; genus Oncorhynchus; species Oncorhynchus mykiss. The sequence continues at coordinate 31,018,249 of NC_048566.1, read as the reverse complement.
TGCGTTCTCAGCCCTCTCCTGTACTCCCTGTTCACCCATGACTGCGTGGCCATGCACGCCTCCAACTCAATCATCAAGTTTGCAGACGACACTACAGTGGTAGGCTTGATTACCAACAGCGACGAGACGGCCTACAGGGAGGAGGTGAGGGCCCTCGGAGTGTGGTGTCAGGAAAATAACCTCACACTCAATGTCAACAAAACAAAGGAGATGATCGTGGACTTCAGGAAACAGCAGAGGGAGAAGCCCCCTATCCATATCGACGGGACAGTAGTGGAGAAGGTGGAAAGTTCCTCGGCGTACACATCACGGACAAACTGAAATGGTCCACCCACACAGACACACAGCGTGGTGAAGAAGGCGCAGCAGCGCCTTTTCAACCTCAGGAGGCTGAAGAAATTTGGCTTGTCACCAAAAACACTCACAAACTTTTACAACTGCACAATCGAGAGCATCCTGTCGGATAGTACAGATATTTCTGTACTAACAGTTTTCACCAATGTTCTCTTTATAATACTATGATAATGTTATATCAGTGGAGGCTGCTGAGGGGAGGACGGCTCATAATAATGTCTGGAATGGAATCAAACTATGTGTTTGATACCATTCCACTGATTCCGCTTCCAGCCATTACCACGAGCTCCTCCTCCCAAATGTATTTTACCTTTATTTAACTACGCAAGTCAGTTAAGAACAAATTCTTATTTTCAGTGACGGCCTAAGAACAGTGGGTTAACTGTCAGTTCAGGGGCAGAACGAAAGATTTGTACCTTGTCAGTTCGGGGATTTGAACTTGCAACCTTCCGGTTACTAGTCCAACGCTTTAACCACTAGGAGGTGCCACCAATCTCCTGTGTTTTCTGTTTAAACAATAAGTAAGGGTTGAGCCTTGGGGTACTCCCTTGGTGACAGGCAGTGGCTGAGACAAAAAACAAACAGATTGCATACCAGAGAGAATACTATAGACATCAAGAAAGCCAGTCAATTGATTATTGACAAGTTTTCCAACACTTTTGATAAACGGGGAAAAATAGAAATAGGCCTATAACAGTTAGGATCAGCTTGATCTCCCCCTTTGGCGATATACCACAATCCCCCGAGGTGCCTTATTGCTATTTTTATTTATTTATTATTTAACTAGGCAAATCAGTTAAGAACAAATTCGTATTTTCAATGAAGGCCTACACCTGCCAAACACGGATGACGCAGGGCCAATTGTGCGCTGCCCTCTGGGCCTATCAATCACTGCCGGTTGTGATGATACAGCCTGGAAAAAATGGTTACCAACGTAATTTGAGTTTTGCTAAAACATAATATCAGTCAGTGTCTGATATATTTGTAATTTTATGTTGGCTATTACCGGTTTCTGTCTTCAATAGCATCAGCAGTTGTCGTGGCCGAGTGGTTAAGGCGATGGACTAGAAATCCATTGGGATCTTCCCGCGCAGGTTCGACTCCTGCCGACAACGTGATATTTTTCTCCTGTGATTGGTAATGCCCAGGCGTTTACATTGTATCAGCCTTCCTAAAATGCATTGTTATTTCATCAAGCATGTTAGCTAAATCACGTAGTTAGCTATGTAACGTTAGCTTGCTAAAACTGTTCCTCGCTTCACACCGTCAGCACCACTGACGATACACCCAGAAAAACGGACAGCGAAGATATAGATACCCTTCTTGAGGACATACTTGACGATGATTTCGATTCCCTTGCGCTAAACGTGAGTAAATAACCTTAGCTACATCGCCTTGCAATGTTGAATGCAGTTTTTTGTTGTTGTTGCTAACAGCATCTACTGTCCAGTAGTAGTAGCTAGCTAAAGTTAGCTGTTTGGATATCACACGGATGTATTAGCTAGCTATAATGAGATAAATATGAGGCTATGTTTGATTGTTTTTAGCCTGTTTCCAATGGAAAGGTTGCTTTCATTTTTGTCCTTCTGACTCCAATGCATTAGCTAACGTTACATTGCAAAAGGGCCGGCCCGTAGGTGGTGAATGTAGGAAACAACATCTCCACCCCGCTGATCCTCAACACTGGGGCCCCACAAGGGTGCGTTCTCAGCCCTCTCCTGTACTCCCTGTTCACCCATGACTGCGTGGCCATGCACGCCTCCAACTCAATCATCAAGTTTGCAGACGACACTACAGTGGTAGGCTTGATTACCAACAGCGACGAGACGGCCTACAGGGAGGAGGTGAGGGCCCTCGGAGTGTGGTGTCAGGAAAATAACCTCACACTCAATGTCAACAAAACAAAGGAGATGATCGTGGACTTCAGGAAACAGCAGAGGGAGAAGCCCCCTATCCATATCGACGGGACAGTAGTGGAGAAGGTGGAAAGTTCCTCGGCGTACACATCACGGACAAACTGAAATGGTCCACCCACACAGACACACAGCGTGGTGAAGAAGGCGCAGCAGCGCCTTTTCAACCTCAGGAGGCTGAAGAAATTTGGCTTGTCACCAAAAACACTCACAAACTTTTACAACTGCACAATCGAGAGCATCCTGTCGGATAGTACAGATATTTCTGTACTAACAGTTTTCACCAATGTTCTCTTTATAATACTATGATAATGTTATATCAGTGGAGGCTGCTGAGGGGAGGACGGCTCATAATAATGTCTGGAATGGAATCAAACTATGTGTTTGATACCATTCCACTGATTCCGCTTCCAGCCATTAACACGAGCTCCTCCTCCCAAATGTATTTTACCTTTATTTAACTACGCAAGTCAGTTAAGAACAAATTCTTATTTTCAGTGACGGCCTAGGAACAGTGGGTTAACTGTCAGTTCAGGGGCAGAACGAAAGATTTGTACCTTGTCAGTTCGGGGATTTGAACTTGCAACCTTCCGGTTACTAGTCCAACGCTTTAACCACTAGGAGGTGCCACCAATCTCCTGTGTTTTCTGTTTAAACAATAAGTAAGGGTTGAGCCTTGGGGTACTCCCTTGGTGACAGGCAGTGGCTGAGACAAAAAACAAACAGATTGCATACCAGAGAGAATACTATAGACATCAAGAAAGCCAGTCAATTGATTATTGACAAGTTTTCCAACACTTTTGATAAACGGGGAAAAATAGAAATAGGCCTATAACAGTTAGGATCAGCTTGATCTCCCCCTTTGGCGATATACCACAATCCCCCGAGGTGCCTTATTGCTATTTTTATTTATTTATTATTTAACTAGGCAAATCAGTTAAGAACAAATTCGTATTTTCAATGAAGGCCTACACCTGCCAAACACGGATGACGCAGGGCCAATTGTGCGCTGCCCTCTGGGCCTATCAATCACTGCCGGTTGTGATGATACAGCCTGGAAAAAATGGTTACCAACGTAATTTGAGTTTTGCTAAAACATAATATCAGTCAGTGTCTGATATATTTGTAATTTTATGTTGGCTATTACCGGTTTCTGTCTTCAATAGCATCAGCAGTTGTCGTGGCCGAGTGGTTAAGGCGATGGACTAGAAATCCATTGGGATCTTCCCGCGCAGGTTCGAATCCTGCCGACAACGTGATATTTTTCTCCTGTGATTGGTAATGCCCAGGCGTTTACATTGTATCAGCCTTCCTAAAATGCATTGTTATTTCATCAAGCATGTTAGCTAAATCACGTAGTTAGCTATGTAACGTTAGCTTGCTAAAACTGTTCCTCGCTTCACACCGTCAGCACCACTGACGATACACCCAGAAAAACGGACAGCGAAGATATAGATGCCCTTCTTGAGGACATACTTGACGATGATTTCGATTCCCTTGCGCTAAACGTGAGTAAATAACCTTAGCTACATCGCCTTGCAATGTTGAATGCAGTTTTTTGTTGTTGTTGCTAACAGCATCTACTGTCCAGTAGTAGTAGCTAGCTAAAGTTAGCTGTTTGGATATCACACGGATGTATTAGCTAGCTATAATGATATAAATATGAGGCTATGTTTGATTGTTTTTAGCCTGTTTCCAATGGAAAGGTTGCTTTCATTTTTGTCCTTCTGACTCCAATGCATTAGCTAACGTTACATTGCAAAAGGGCCGGCCCGTAGTTGGTGAATGTAGGAAACAACATCTCCACCCCGCTGATCCTCAACACTGGGGCCCCACAAGGGTGCGTTCTCAGCCCTCTCCTGTACTCCCTGTTCACCCATGACTGCGTGGCCATGCACGCCTCCAACTCAATCATCAAGTTTGCAGATGACACTACAGTGGTAGGCTTGATTACCAACAGCGACGAGACGGCCTACAGGGAGGAGGTGAGGGCCCTCGGAGTGTGGTGTCAGGAAAATAACCTCACACTCAATGTCAACAAAACAAAGGAGATGATCGTGGACTTCAGGAAACAGCAGAGGGAGAAGCCCCCTATCCATATCGACGGGACAGTAGTGGAGAAGGTGGAAAGTTCCTCGGCGTACACATCACGGACAAACTGAAATGGTCCACCCACACAGACACACAGCGTGGTGAAGAAGGCGCAGCAGCGCCTTTTCAACCTCAGGAGGCTGAAGAAATTTGGCTTGTCACCAAAAACACTCACAAACTTTTACAACTGCACAATCGAGAGCATCCTGTCGGATAGTACAGATATTTCTGTACTAACAGTTTTCACCAATGTTCTCTTTATAATACTATGATAATTTTATATCAGTGGAGGCTGCTGAGGGGAGGACGGCTCATAATAATGTCTGGAATGGAATCAAACTATGTGTTTGATGCATTTGATACCATTCCACTGATTCTGCTTCCAGCCATTACCACGAGCTCTTTATAATACTATGATAATGTTATATCAGTGGAGGCTGCTGAGGGGAGGACGGCTCATAATAATGTCTGGAATGGAATCAAACTATGTGTTTGATGCATTTGATACCATTCCACTGATTCTGCTTCCAGCCATTACCACGAGCTCCCAAATCTATTTTACCTTTATTTAACTACGCAAGTCAGTTAAGAACAAATTCTTATTTCCAGTGACGGCCTAGGAACAGTGGGTTAACTGTCAGTTCAGGGGCAGAACGAAAGATTTGTACCTTGTCAGTTCGGGGATTTGAACTTGCAACCTTCCGGTTACTAGTCCAACGCTTTAACCACTAGGAGGTGCCACCAATCTCCTGTGTTTTCTGTTTAAACAATAAGTAAGGGTTGAGCCTTGGGGTACTCCCTTGGTGACAGGCAGTGGCTGAGACAAAAAACAAACAGATTGCATACCAGAGAGAATACTATAGACATCAAGAAAGCCAGTCAATTGATTATTGACAAGTTTTCCAACACTTTTGATAAACGGGGAAAAATAGAAATAGGCCTATAACAGTTAGGATCAGCTTGATCTCCCCCTTTGGCGATATACCACAATCCCCCGAGGTGCCTTATTGCTATTTTTATTTATTTATTATTTAACTAGGCAAATCAGTTAAGAACAAATTCGTATTTTCAATGAAGGCCTACACCTGCCAAACACGGATGACGCAGGGCCAATTGTGCGCTGCCCTCTGGGCCTATCAATCACTGCCGGTTGTGATGATACAGCCTGGAAAAAATGGTTACCAACGTAATTTGAGTTTTGCTAAAACATAATATCAGTCAGTGTCTGATATATTTGTAATTTTATGTTGGCTATTACCGGTTTCTGTCTTCAATAGCATCAGCAGTTGTCGTGGCCGAGTGGTTAAGGCGATGGACTAGAAATCCATTGGGATCTTCCCGCGCAGGTTCGACTCCTGCCGACAACGTGATATTTTTCTCCTGTGATTGGTAATGCCCAGGCGTTTACATTGTATCAGCCTTCCTAAAATGCATTGTTATTTCATCAAGCATGTTAGCTAAATCACGTAGTTAGCTATGTAACGTTAGCTTGCTAAAACTGTTCCTCGCTTCACACCGTCAGCACCACTGACGATACACCCAGAAAAACGGACAGCGAAGATATAGATGCCCTTCTTGAGGACATACTTGACGATGATTTCGATTCCCTTGCGCTAAACGTGAGTAAATAACCTTAGCTACATCGCCTTGCAATGTTGAATGCAGTTTTTTGTTGTTGTTGCTAACAGCATCTACTGTCCAGTAGTAGTAGCTAGCTAAAGTTAGCTGTTTGGATATCACACGGATGTATTAGCTAGCTATAATGATATAAATATGAGGCTATGTTTGATTGTTTTTAGCCTGTTTCCAATGGAAAGGTTGCTTTCATTTTTGTCCTTCTGACTCCAATGCATTAGCTAACGTTACATTGCAAAAGGGCCGGCCCGTAGGTGGTGAATGTAGGAAACAACATCTCCACCCCGCTGATCCTCAACACTGGGGCCCCACAAGGGTGCGTTCTCAGCCCTCTCCTGTACTCCCTGTTCACCCATGACTGCGTGGCCATGCACGCCTCCAACTCAATCATCAAGTTTGCAGACGACACTACAGTGGTAGGCTTGATTACCAACAGCGACGAGACGGCCTACAGGGAGGAGGTGAGGGCCCTCGGAGTGTGGTGTCAGGAAAATAACCTCACACTCAATGTCAACAAAACAAAGGAGATGATCGTGGACTTCAGGAAACAGCAGAGGGAGAAGCCCCCTATCCATATCGACGGGACAGTAGTGGAGAAGGTGGAAAGTTCCTCGGCGTACACATCACGGACAAACTGAAATGGTCCACCCACACAGACACACAGCGTGGTGAAGAAGGCGCAGCAGCGCCTTTTCAACCTCAGGAGGCTGAAGAAATTTGGCTTGTCACCAAAAACACTCACAAACTTTTACAACTGCACAATCGAGAGCATCCTGTCGGATAGTACAGATATTTCTGTACTAACAGTTTTCACCAATGTTCTCTTTATAATACTATGATAATGTTATATCAGTGGAGGCTGCTGAGGGGAGGACGGCTCATAATAATGTCTGGAATGGAATCAAACTATGTGTTTGATACCATTCCACTGATTCCGCTTCCAGCCATTACCACGAGCTCCTCCTCCCAAATGTATTTTACCTTTATTTAACTACGCAAGTCAGTTAAGAACAAATTCTTATTTTCAGTGACGGCCTAGGAACAGTGGGTTAACTGTCAGTTCAGGGGCAGAACGAAAGATTTGTACCTTGTCAGTTCAGGGATTTGAACTTGCAACCTTCCGGTTACTAGTCCAACGCTTTAACCACTAGGAGGTGCCACCAATCTCCTGTGTTTTCTGTTTAAACAATAAGTAAGGGTTGAGCCTTGGGGTACTCCCTTGGTGACAGGCAGTGGCTGAGACAAAAAACAAACAGATTGCATACCAGAGAGAATACTATAGACATCAAGAAAGCCAGTCAATTGATTATTGACAAGTTTTCCAACACTTTTGATAAACGGGGAAAAATAGAAATAGGCCTATAACAGTTAGGATCAGCTTGATCTCCCCCTTTGGCGATATACCACAATCCCCCGAGGTGCTTTATTGCTATTTTTATTTATTTATTATTTAACTAGGCAAATCAGTTAAGAACAAATTCGTATTTTCAATGAAGGCCTACACCTGCCAAACACGGATGACGCAGGGCCAATTGTGCGCTGCCCTCTGGGCCTATCAATCACTGCCGGTTGTGATGATACAGCCTGGAAAAAATGGTTACCAACGTAATTTGAGTTTTGCTAAAACATAATATCAGTCAGTGTCTGATATATTTGGAATTTTATGTTGGCTATTACCGGTTTCTGTCATCAATAGCATCAGCAGTTGTCGTGGCCGAGTGGTTAAGGCGATGGACTAGAAATCCATTGGGATCTTCCCGCGCAGGTTCGACTCCTGCCGACAACGTGATATTTTTCTCCTGTGATTGGTAATGCCCAGGCGTTTACATTGTATCAGCCTTCCTAAAATGCATTGTTATTTCATCAAGCATGTTAGCTAAATCACGTAGTTAGCTATGTAACGTTAGCTTGCTAAAACTGTTCCTCGCTTCACACCGTCAGCACCACTGACGATACACCCAGAAAAACGGACAGCGAAGATATAGATGCCCTTCTTGAGGACATACTTGACGATGATTTCGATTCCCTTGCGCTAAACGTGAGTAAATAACCTTAGCTACATCGCCTTGCAATGTTGAATGCAGTTTTTTGTTGTTGTTGCTAACAGCATCTACTGTCCAGTAGTAGTAGCTAGCTAAAGTTAGCTGTTTGGATATCACACGGATGTATTAGCTAGCTATAATGATATAAATATGAGGCTATGTTTGATTGTTTTTAGCCTGTTTCCAATGGAAAGGTTGCTTTCATTTTTGTCCTTCTGACTCCAATGCATTAGCTAACGTTACATTGCAAAAGGGCCGGCCCGTAGGTGGTGAATGTAGGAAACAACATCTCCACCCCGCTGATCCTCAACACTGGGGCCCCACAAGGGTGCGTTCTCAGCCCTCTCCTGTACTCCCTGTTCATCCATGACTGCGTGGCCATGCACGCCTCCAACTCAATCATCAAGTTTGCAGACGACACTACAGTGGTAGGCTTGATTACCAACAGCGACGAGACGGCCTACAGGGAGGAGGTGAGGGCCCTCGGAGTGTGGTGTCAGGAAAATAACCTCACACTCAATGTCAACAAAACAAAGGAGATGATCGTGGACTTCAGGAAACAGCAGAGGGAGAAGCCCCCTATCCATATCGACGGGACAGTAGTGGAGAAGGTGGAAAGTTCCTCGGCGTACACATCACGGACAAACTGAAATGGTCCACCCACACAGACACACAGCGTGGTGAAGAAGGCGCAGCAGCGCCTTTTCAACCTCAGGAGGCTGAAGAAATTTGGCTTGTCACCAAAAACACTCACAAACTTTTACAACTGCACAATCGAGAGCATCCTGTCGGATAGTACAGATATTTCTGTACTAACAGTTTTCACCAATGTTCTCTTTATAATACTATGATAATGTTATATCAGTGGAGGCTGCTGAGGGGAGGACGGCTCATAATAATGTCTGGAATGGAATCAAACTATGTGTTTGATACCATTCCACTGATTCCGCTTCCAGCCATTACCACGAGCTCCTCCTCCCAAATGTATTTTACCTTTATTTAACTACGCAAGTCAGTTAAGAACAAATTCTTATTTTCAGTGACGGCCTAGGAACAGTGGGTTAACTGTCAGTTCAGGGGCAGAACGAAAGATTTGTACCTTGTCAGTTCAGGGATTTGAACTTGCAACCTTCCGGTTACTAGTCCAACGCTTTAACCACTAGGAGGTGCCACCAATCTCCTGTGTTTTCTGTTTAAACAATAAGTAAGGGTTGAGCCTTGGGGTACTCCCTTGGTGACAGGCAGTGGCTGAGACAAAAAACAAACAGATTGCATACCAGAGAGAATACTATAGACATCAAGAAAGCCAGTCAATTGATTATTGACAAGTTTTCCAACACTTTTGATAAACGGGGAAAAATAGAAATAGGCCTATAACAGTTAGGATCAGCTTGATCTCCCCCTTTGGCGATATACCACAATCCCCCGAGGTGCTTTATTGCTATTTTTATTTATTTATTATTTAACTAGGCAAATCAGTTAAGAACAAATTCGTATTTTCAATGAAGGCCTACACCTGCCAAACACGGATGACGCAGGGCCAATTGTGCGCTGCCCTCTGGGCCTATCAATCACTGCCGGTTGTGATGATACAGCCTGGAAAAAATGGTTACCAACGTAATTTGAGTTTTGCTAAAACATAATATCAGTCAGTGTCTGATATATTTGTAATTTTATGTTGGCTATTACCGGTTTCTGTCATCAATAGCATCAGCAGTTGTCGTGGCCGAGTGGTTAAGGCGATGGACTAGAAATCCATTGGGATCTTCCCGCGCAGGTTCGACTCCTGCCGACAACGTGATATTTTTCTCCTGTGATTGGTAATGCCCAGGCGTTTACATTGTATCAGCCTTCCTAAAATGCATTGTTATTTCATCAAGCATGTTAGCTAAATCACGTAGTTAGCTATGTAACGTTAGCTTGCTAAAACTGTTCCTCGCTTCACACCGTCAGCACCACTGACGATACACCCAGAAAAACGGACAGCGAAGATATAGATGCCCTTCTTGAGGACATACTTGACGATGATTTCGATTCCCTTGCGCTAAACGTGAGTAAATAACCTTAGCTACATCGCCTTGCAATGTTGAATGCAGTTTTTTGTTGTTGTTGCTAACAGCATCTACTGTCCAGTAGTAGTAGCTAGCTAAAGTTAGCTGTTTGGATATCACACGGATGTATTAGCTAGCTATAATGATATAAATATGAGGCTATGTTTGATTGTTTTTAGCCTGTTTCCAATGGAAAGGTTGCTTTCATTTTTGTCCTTCTGACTCCAATGCATTAGCTAACGTTACATTGCAAAAGGGCCGGCCCGTAGGTGGTGAATGTAGGAAACAACATCTCCACCCCGCTGATCCTCAACACTGGGGCCCCACAAGGGTGCGTTCTCAGCCCTCTCCTGTACTCCCTGTTCATCCATGACTGCGTGGCCATGCACGCCTCCAACTCAATCATCAAGTTTGCAGACGACACTACAGTGGTAGGCTTGATTACCAACAGCGACGAGACGGCCTACAGGGAGGAGGTGAGGGCCCTCGGAGTGTGGTGTCAGGAAAATAACCTCACACTCAATGTCAACAAAACAAAGGAGATGATCGTGGACTTCAGGAAACAGCAGAGGGAGAAGCCCCCTATCCATATCGACGGGACAGTAGTGGAGAAGGTGGAAAGTTCCTCGGCGTACACATCACGGACAAACTGAAATGGTCCACCCACACAGACACACAGCGTGGTGAAGAAGGCGCAGTAGCGCCTTTTCAACCTCAGGAGGCTGAAGAAATTTGGCTTGTCACCAAAAACACTCACAAACTTTTACAACTGCACAATCGAGAGCATCCTGTTGGATAGTACAGATATTTCTGTACTAACAGTTTTCACCAATGTTCTCTTTATAATACTATGATAATGTTATATCAGTGGAGGCTGCTGAGGGGAGGACGGCTCATAATAATGTCTGGAATGGAATCAAACTATGTGTTTGATACCATTCCACTGATTCCGCTTCCAGCCATTAACACGAGCTCCTCCTCCCAAATGTATTTTACCTTTATTTAACTACGCAAGTCAGTTAAGAACAAATTCTTATTTTCAGTGACGGCCTAGGAACAGTGGGTTAACTGTCAGTTCAGGGGCAGAACAAAAGATTTGTACCTTGTCAGTTCGGGGATTTGAACTTGCAACCTTCCGGTTACTAGTCCAACGCTTTAACCACTAGGAGGTGCCACCAATCTCCTGTGTTTTCTGTTTAAACAATAAGTAAGGGTTGAGCCTTGGGGTACTCCCTTGGTGACAGGCAGTGGCTGAGACAAAAAACAAACAGATTGCATACCAGAGAGAATACTATAGACATCAAGAAAGCCAGTCAATTGATTATTGAAAAGTTTTCCAACACTTTTGATAAACGGGGAAAAATAGAAATAGGCCTATAACAGTTAGGATCAGCTTGATCTCCCCCTTTGGCGATATACCACAATCCCCCGAGGTGCCTTATTGCTATTTTTATTTATTTATTATTTAACTAGGCAAATCAGTTAAGAACAAATTCGTATTTTCAATGAAGGCCTACACCTGCCAAACACGGATGACGCAGGGCCAATTGTGCGCTGCCCTCTGGGCCTATCAATCACTGCCGGTTGTGATGATACAGCCTGGAAAAAATGGTTACCAACGTAATTTGAGTTTTGCTAAAACATAATATCAGTCAGTGTCTGATATATTTGTAATTTTATGTTGGCTATTACCGGTTTCTGTCTTCAATAGCATCAGCAGTTGTCGTGGCCGAGTGGTTAAGGCGATGGACTAGAAATCCATTGGGATCTTCCCGCGCAGGTTCGACTCCTGCCGACAACGTGATATTTTTCTCCTGTGATTGGTAATGCCCAGGCGTTTACATTGTATCAGCCTTCCTAAAATGCATTGTTATTTCATCAAGCATGTTAGCTAAATCACGTAGTTAGCTATGTAACGTTAGCTTGCTAAAACTGTTCCTCGCTTCACACCGTCAGCACCACTGACGATACACCCAGAAAAACGGACAGCGAAGATATAGATGCCCTTCTTGAGGACATACTTGACGATGATTTCGATTCCCTTGCGCTAAACGTGAGTAAATAACCTTAGCTACATCGCCTTGCAATGTTGAATGCAGTTTTTTGTTGTTGTTGCTAACAGCATCTACTGTCCAGTAGTAGTAGCTAGCTAAAGTTAGCTGTTTGGATATCACACGGATGTATTAGCTAGCTATAATGAGATAAATATGAGGCTATGTTTGATTGTTTTTAGCCTGTTTCCAATGGAAAGGTTGCTTTCATTTTTGTCCTTCTGACTCCAATGCATTAGCTAACGTTACATTGCAAAAGGGCCGGCCCGTAGGTGGTGAATGTAGGAAACAACATCTCCACCCCGCTGATCCTCAACACTGGGGCCCCACAAGGGTGCGTTCTCAGCCCTCTCCTGTACTCCCTGTTCACCCATGACTGCGTGGCCATGCACGCCTCCAACTCAATCATCAAGTTTGCAGATGACACTACAGTGGTAGGCTTGATTACCAACAGCGACGAGACGGCCTACAGGGAGGAGGTGAGGGCCCTCGGAGTGTGGTGTCAGGAAAATAACCTCACACTCAATGTCAACAAAACAAAGGAGATGATCGTGGACTTCAGGAAACAGCAGAGGGAGAAGCCCCCTATCCATATCGACGGGACAGTAGTGGAGAATGTGGAAAGTTCCTCGGCGTACACATCACGGACAAACTGAAATGGTCCACCCACACAGACACACAGCGTGGTGAAGAAGGCGCAGCAGCGCCTTTTCAACCTCAGGAGGCTGAAGAAATTTGGCTTGTCACCAAAAACACTCACAAACTTTTACAACTGCACAATCGAGAGCATCCTGTCGGATAGTACAGATATTTATGTACTAACAGTTTTCACCAATGTTCTCTTTATAATACTATGATAATTTTATATCAGTGGAGGCTGCTGAGGGGAGGACGGCTCATAATAATGTCTGGAATGGAATCAAACTATGTGTTTGATGCATTTGATACCATTCCACTGATTCTGCTTCCAGCCATTACCACGAGCTCTTTATAATACTATGATAATGTTATATCAGTGGAGGCTGCTGAGGGGAGGACGGCTCATAATAATGTCTGGAATGGAATCAAACTATGTGTTTGATGCATTTGATACCATTCCACTGATTCTGCTTCCAGCCATTACCACGAGCTCCCAAATCTATTTTACCTTTATTTAACTACGCAAGTCAGTTAAGAACAAATTCTTATTTTCAGTGACGGCCTAGGAACAGTGGGTTAACTGTCAGTTCAGGGGCAGAACGAAAGATTTGTACCTTGTCAGTTCGGGGATTTGAACTTGCAACCTTCCGGTTACTAGTCCAACGCTTTAACCACTAGGAGGTGCCACCAATCTCCTGTGTTTTCTATTTAAACAATAAGTAAGGGTTGAGCCTTGGGGTACTCCCTTGGTGACAGGCAGTGGCTGAGACAAACAAAAAACAGATTGCATACCAGAGAGAATACTATAGACATCAAGAAAGCCAGTCAATTGATTATTGACAAGTTTTCCAACACTTTTGATAAACGGGGAAAAATAGAAATAGGCCTATAACAGTTAGGATCAGCTTGATCTCCCCCTTTGGCGATATACCACAATCCCCCGAGGTGCCTTATTGCTATTTTTATTTATTTATTATTTAACTAGGCAAATCAGTTAAGAACAAATTCGTATTTTCAATGAAGGCCTACACCTGCCAAACACGGATGACGCAGGGCCAATTGTGCGCTGCCCTCTGGGCCTATCAATCACTGCCGGTTGTGATGATACAGCCTGGAAAAAATGGTTACCAACGTAATTTGAGTTTTGCTAAAACATAATATCAGTCAGTGTCTGATATATTTGTAATTTTATGTTGGCTATTACCGGTTTCTGTCATCAATAGCATCAGCAGTTGTCGTGGCCGAGTGGTTAAGGCGATGGACTAGAAATCCATTGGGATCTTCCCGCGCAGGTTCGACTCCTGCCGACAACGTGATATTTTTCTCCTGTGATTGGTAATGCCCAGGCGTTTACATTGTATCAGCCTTCCTAAAATGCATTGTTATTTCATCAAGCATGTTAGCTAAATCACGTAGTTAGCTATGTAACGTTAGCTTGCTAAAACTGTTCCTCGCTTCACACCGTCAGCACCACTGACGATACACCCAGAAAAACGGACAGTGAAGATATAGATGCCCTTCTTGAGGACATACTTGACGATGATTTCGATTCCCTTGCGCTAAACGTGAGTAAATAACCTTAGCTACATCGCCTTGCAATGTTGAATGCAGTTTTTTGTTGTTGTTGCTAACAGCATCTACTGTCCAGTAGTAGTAGCTAGCTAAAGTTAGCTGTTTGGATATCACACGGATGTATTAGCTAGCTATAATGATATAAATATGAGGCTATGTTTGATTGTTTTTAGCCTGTTTCCAATGGAAAGGTTGCTTTCATTTTTGTCCTTCTGACTCCAATGCATTAGCTAACGTTACATTGCAAAAGGGCCGGCCCGTAGGTGGTGAATGTAGGAAACAACATCTCCACCCCGCTGATCCTCAACACTGGGGCCCCACAAGGGTGCGTTCTCAGCCCTCTCCTGTACTCCCTGTTCATCCATGACTGCGTGGCCATGCACGCCTCCAACTCAATCATCAAGTTTGCAGACGACACTACAGTGGTAGGCTTGATTACCAACAGCGACGAGACGGCCTACAGGGAGGAGGTGAGGGCCCTCGGAGTGTGGTGTCAGGAAAATAACCTCACACTCAATGTCAACAAAACAAAGGAGATGATCGTGGACTTCAGGAAACAGCAGAGGGAGAAGCCCCCTATCCATATCGACGGGACAGTAGTGGAGAAGGTGGAAAGTTCCTCGGCGTACACATCACGGACAAACTGAAATGGTCCACCCACACAGACACACAGCGTGGTGAAGAAGGCGCAGCTAGCGCCTTTTCAACCTCAGGAGGCTGAAGAAATTTGGCTTGTCACCAAAAACACTCACAAACTTTTACAACTGCACAATCGAGAGCATCCTGTCGGATAGTACAGATATTTCTGTACTAACAGTTTTCACCAATGTTCTCTTTATAATACTATGATAATGTTATATCAGTGGAGGCTGCTGAGGGGAGGACGGCTCATAATAATGTCTGGAATGGAATCAAACTATGTGTTTGATACCATTCCACTGATTCCGCTTCCAGCCATTAACACGAGCTCCTCCTCCCAAATGTATTTTACCTTTATTTAACTACGCAAGTCAGTTAAGAACAAATTCTTATTTTCAGTGACGGCCTAGGAACAGTGGGTTAACTGTCAGTTCAGGGGCAGAACGAAAGATTTGTACCTTGTCAGTTCGGGGATTTGAACTTGCAACCTTCCGGTTACTAGTCCAACGCTTTAACCACTAGGAGGTGCCACCAATCTCCTGTGTTTTCTATTTAAACAATAAGTAAGGGTTGAGCCTTGGGGTACTCCCTTGGTGACAGGCAGTGGCTGAGACAAACAAAAAACAGATTGCATACCAGAGAGAATACTATAGACATCAAGAAAGCCAGTCAATTGATTATTGACAAGTTTTCCAACACTTTTGATAAACGGGGAAAAATAGAAATAGGCCTATAACAGTTAGGATCAGCTTGATCTCCCCCTTTGGCGATATACCACAATCCCCCGAGGTGCCTTATTGCTATTTTTATTTATTTATTATTTAACTAGGCAAATCAGTTAAGAACAAATTCGTATTTTCAATGAAGGCCTACACCTGCCAAACACGGATGACGCAGGGCCAATTGTGCGCTGCCCTCTGGGCCTATCAATCACTGCCGGTTGTGATGATACAGCCTGGAAAAAATGGTTACCAACGTAATTTGAGTTTTGCTAAAACATAATATCAGTCAGTGTCTGATATATTTGTAATTTTATGTTGGCTATTACCGGTTTCTGTCTTCAATAGCATCAGCAGTTGTCGTGGCCGAGTGGTTAAGGCGATGGACTAGAAATCCATTGGGATCTTCCCGCGCAGGTTCGACTCCTGCCGACAACGTGATATTTTTCTCCTGTGATTGGTAATGCCCAGGCGTTTACATTGTATCAGCCTTCCTAAAATGCATTGTTATTTCATCAAGCATGTTAGCTAAATCACGTAGTTAGCTATGTAACGTTAGCTTGCTAAAACTGTTCCTCGCTTCACACCGTCAGCACCACTGACGATACACCCAGAAAAACGGACAGCGAAGATATAGATGCCCTTCTTGAGGACATACTTGACGATGATTTCGATTCCCTTGCGCTAAACGTGAGTAAATAACCTTAGCTACATCGCCTTGCAATGTTGAATGCAGTTTTTTGTTGTTGTTGCTAACAGCATCTACTGTCCAGTAGTAGTAGCTAGCTAAAGTTAGCTGTTTGGATATCACACGGATGTATTAGCTAGCTATAATGAGATAAATATGAGGCTATGTTTGATTGTTTTTAGCCTGTTTCCAATGGAAAGGTTGCTTTCATTTTTGTCCTTCTGACTCCAATGCATTAGCTAACGTTACATTGCAAAAGGGCCGGCCCGTAGGTGGTGAATGTAGGAAACAACATCTCCACCCCGCTGATCCTCAACACTGGGGCCCCACAAGCGTGCGTTCTCAGCCCTCTCCTGTACTCCCTGTTCACCCATGACTGCGTGGCCATGCACGCCTCCAACTCAATCATCAAGTTTGCAGACTGACACTACAGTGGTAGGCTTGATTACCAACAGCGACGAGACGGCCTACAGGGAGGAGGTGAGGGCCCTCGGAGTGTGGTGTCAGGAAAATAACCTCACACTCAATGTCAACAAAACAAAGGAGATGATCGTGGACTTCAGGAAACAGCAGAGGGAGAAGCCCCCTATCCATATCGACGGGACAGTAGTGGAGAAGGTGGAAAGTTCCTCGGCGTACACATCACGGACAAACTGAAATGGTCCACCCACACAGACACACAGCGTGGTGAAGAAGGCGCAGCAGCGCCTTTTCAACCTCAGGAGGCTGAAGAAATTTGGCTTGTCACCAAAAACACTCACAAACTTTTACAACTGCACAATCGAGAGCATCCTGTCGGATAGTACAGATATTTCTGTACTAACAGTTTTCACCAATGTTCTCTTTATAATACTATGATAATGTTATATCAGTGGAGGCTGCTGAGGGGAGGACGGCTCATAATAATGTCTGGAATGGAATCAAACTATGTGTTTGATACCATTCCACTGATTCCGCTTCCAGCCATTAACACGAGCTCCTCCTCCCAAATGTATTTTACCTTTATTTAACTACGCAAGTCAGTTAAGAACAAATTCTTATTTTCAGTGACGGCCTAGGAACAGTGGGTTAACTGTCAGTTCAGGGGCAAAACGAAAGATTTGTACCTTGTCAGTTCGGGGATTTGAACTTGCAACCTTCCGGTTACTAGTCCAACGCTTTAACCACTAGGAGGTGCCACCAATCTCCTGTGTTTTCTATTTAAACAATAAGTAAGGGTTGAGCCTTGGGGTACTCCCTTGGTGACAGGCAGTGGCTGAGACAAACAAAAAACAGATTGCATACCAGAGAGAATACTATAGACATCAAGAAAGCCAGTCAATTGATTATTGACAAGTTTTCCAACACTTTTGATAAACGGGGAAAAATAGAAATAGGCCTATAACAGTTAGGATCAGCTTGATCTCCCCCTTTGGCGATATACCACAATCCCCCGAGGTGCCTTATTGCTATTTTTATTTATTTATTATTTAACTAGGCAAATCAGTTAAGAACAAATTCGTATTTTCAATGAAGGCCTACACCTGCCAAACACGGATGACGCAGGGCCAATTGTGCGCTGCCCTCTGGGCCTATCAATCACTGCCGGTTGTGATGATACAGCCTGGAAAAAATGGTTACCAACGTAATTTGAGTTTTGCTAAAACATAATATCAGTCAGTGTCTGATATATTTGTAATTTTATGTTGGCTATTACCGGTTTCTGTCTTCAATAGCATCAGCAGTTGTCGTGGCCGAGTGGTTAAGGCGATGGACTAGAAATCCATTGGGATCTTCCCGCGCAGGTTCGAATCCTGCCGACAACGTGATATTTTTCTCCTGTGATTGGTAATGCCCAGGCGTTTACATTGTATCAGCCTTCCTAAAATGCATTGTTATTTCATCAAGCATGTTAGCTAAATCACGTAGTTAGCTATGTAACGTTAGCTTGCTAAAACTGTTCCTCGCTTCACACCGTCAGCACCACTGACGATACACCCAGAAAAACGGACAGCGAAGATATAGATGCCCTTCTTGAGGACATACTTGACGATGATTTCGATTCCCTTGCGCTAAACGTGAGTAAATAACCTTAGCTACATCGCCTTGCAATGTTGAATGCAGTTTTTTGTTGTTGTTGCTAACAGCATCTACTGTCCAGTAGTAGTAGCTAGCTAAAGTTAGCTGTTTGGATATCACACGGATGTATTAGCTAGCTATAATGAGATAAATATGAGGCTATGTTTGATTGTTTTTAGCCTGTTTCCAATGGAAAGGTTGCTTTCATTTTTGTCCTTCTGACTCCAATGCATTAGCTAACGTTACATTGCAAAAGGGCCGGCCCGTAGGTGGTGAATGTAGGAAACAACATCTCCACCCCGCTGATCCTCAACACTGGGGCCCCACAAGCGTGCGTTCTCAGCCCTCTCCTGTACTCCCTGTTCACCCATGACTGCGTGGCCATGCACGCCTCCAACTCAATCATCAAGTTTGCAGACGACACTACAGTGGTAGGCTTGATTACCAACAGCGACGAGACGGCCTACAGGGAGGAGGTGAGGGCCCTCGGAGTGTGGTGTCAGGAAAATAACCTCACACTCAATGTCAACAAAACAAAGGAGATGATCGTGGACTTCAGGAAACAGCAGAGGGAGAAGCCCCCTATCCATATCGACGGGACAGTAGTGGAGAAGGTGGAAAGTTCCTCGGCGTACACATCACGGACAAACTGAAATGGTCCACCCACACAGACACACAGCGTGGTGAAGAAGGCGCAGCAGCGCCTTTTCAACCTCAGGAGGCTGAAGAAATTTGGCTTGTCACCAAAAACACTCACAAACTTTTACAACTGCACAATCGAGAGCATCCTGTCGGATAGTACAGATATTTCTGTACTAACAGTTTTCACCAATGTTCTCTTTATAATACTATGATAATGTTATATCAGTGGAGGCTGCTGAGGGGAGGACGGCTCATAATAATGTCTGGAATGGAATCAAACTATGTGTTTGATACCATTCCACTGATTCCGCTTCCAGCCATTAACACGAGCTCCTCCTCCCAAATGTATTTTACCTTTATTTAACTACGCAAGTCAGTTAAGAACAAATTCTTATTTTCAGTGACGGCCTAGGAACAGTGGGTTAACTGTCAGTTCAGGGGCAAAACGAAAGATTTGTACCTTGTCAGTTCGGGGATTTGAACTTGCAACCTTCCGGTTACTAGTCCAACGCTTTAACCACTAGGAGGTGCCACCAATCTCCTGTGTTTTCTGTTTAAACAATAAGTAAGGGTTGAGCCTTGGGGTACTCCCTTGGTGACAGGCAGTGGCTGAGACAAAAAAAATAATAATTGCATACCAGAGAGAATACTATAGACATCAAGAAAGCCAGTCAATTGATTATTGACAAGTTTTCCAACACTTTTGATAAACGGGGAAAAATAGAAATAGGCCTATAACAGTTAGGATCAGCTTGATCTCCCCCTTTGGCGATATACCACAATCCCCCGAGGTGCCTTATTGCTATTTTTATTTATTTATTATTTAACTAGGCAAATCAGTTAAGAACAAATTCGTATTTTCAATGAAGGCCTACACCTGCCAAACACGGATGACGCAGGGCCAATTGTGCGCTGCCCTCTGGGCCTATCAATCACTGCCGGTTGTGATGATACAGCCTGGAAAAAATGGTTACCAACGTAATTTGAGTTTTGCTAAAACATAATATCAGTCAGTGTCTGATATATTTGTAATTTTATGTTGGCTATTACCGGTTTCTGTCTTCAATAGCATCAGCAGTTGTCGTGGCCGAGTGGTTAAGGCGATGGACTAGAAATCCATTGGGATCTTCCCGCGCAGGTTCGAATCCTGCCGACAACGTGATATTTTTCTCCTGTGATTGGTAATGCCCAGGCGTTTACATTGTATCAGCCTTCCTAAAATGCATTGTTATTTCATCAAGCATGTTAGCTAAATCACGTAGTTAGCTATGTAACGTTAGCTTGCTAAAACTGTTCCTCGCTTCACACCGTCAGCACCACTGACGATACACCCAGAAAAACGGACAGCGAAGATATAGATGCCCTTCTTGAGGACATACTTGACGATGATTTCGATTCCCTTGCGCTAAACGTGAGTAAATAACCTTAGCTACATCGCCTTGCAATGTTGAATGCAGTTTTTTGTTGTTGTTGCTAACAGCATCTACTGTCCAGTAGTAGTAGCTAGCTAAAGTTAGCTGTTTGGATATCACACGGATGTATTAGCTAGCTATAATGAGATAAATATGAGGCTATGTTTGATTGTTTTTAGCCTGTTTCCAATGGAAAGGTTGCTTTCATTTTTGTCCTTCTGACTCCAATGCATTAGCTAATGTTACATTGCAAAAGGGCCGGCCCGTAGGTGGTGAATGTAGGAAACAACATCTCCACCCCGCTGATCCTCAACACTGGGGCCCCACAAGGGTGCGTTCTCAGCCCTCTCCTGTACTCCCTGTTCACCCATGACTGCGTGGCCATGCACGCCTCCAACTCAATCATCAAGTTTGCAGACGACACTACAGTGGTAGGCTTGATTACCAACAGCGACGAGACGGCCTACAGGGAGGAGGTGAGGGCCCTCGGAGTGTGGTGTCAGGAAAATAACCTCACACTCAA
The DNA here is from genome assembly GCF_013265735.2 of Oncorhynchus mykiss. Classification (NCBI taxonomy): domain Eukaryota; kingdom Metazoa; phylum Chordata; class Actinopteri; order Salmoniformes; family Salmonidae; genus Oncorhynchus; species Oncorhynchus mykiss. The sequence continues at coordinate 30,997,220 of NC_048566.1, read as the reverse complement.
TGTCAACAAAACAAAGGAGATGATCGTGGACTTCAGGAAACAGCAGAGGGAGAAGCCCCCTATCCATATCGACGGGACAGTAGTGGAGAAGGTGGAAAGTTCCTCGGCGTACACATCACGGACAAACTGAAATGGTCCACCCACACAGACACACAGCGTGGTGAAGAAGGCGCAGCAGCGCCTTTTCAACCTCAGGAGGCTGAAGAAATTTGGCTTGTCACCAAAAACACTCACAAACTTTTACAACTGCACAATCGAGAGCATCCTGTCGGATAGTACAGATATTTCTGTACTAACAGTTTTCACCAATGTTCTCTTTATAATACTATGATAATGGTATATCAGTGGAGGCTGCTGAGGGGAGGACGGCTCATAATAATGTCTGGAATGGAGCAAATGGAATCAAACTATGTGTTTGATGCATTTGATACCATTCCACTGATTCCGCTTCCAGCCATTACCACGAGCTCCTCCTCCCAAATGTATTTTACCTTTATTTAACTACGCAAGTCAGTTAAGAACAAATTCTTATTTTCAGTGACGGCCTAGGAACAGTGGGTTAACTGTCAGTTCAGGGGCAGAACGACAGATTTGTACCTTGTCAGCTCGGGGATTTCAACTTGCAACCTTCCGGTTACTAGTCCAACGCTTTAACCACTAGGAGGTGCCACCAATCTCCTGTGTTTTCTGTTTAAACAATAAGTAAGGATTGAGCCTTGGGGTACTCCCTTGTTGACAGGCAGTGGCTGAGACAAAAAAAAACAGATTGCATACCAGAGAGAATAATATAGACATCAAGAAAGCCAGTCAATTGATTATTGACAAGTTTTCCAACACTTTTGATAAACGGGGAAAAATAGAAATATGCCTATAACAGTTAGGATCAGCTTGATCTCCCCCTTTGGCGATATACCACAATCCCCCGAGGTGCCTTATTGCTATTTTTATGTATTTATTATTTAACTAGGCAAATCAGTTAAGAACAAATTCGTATTTTCAATGAAGGCCTACACCTGCCAAACACGGATGACGCAGGGCCAATTGTGCGCTGCCCTCTGGGCCTATCAATCACTGCCGGTTGTGATGATACAGCCTGGAAAAAATGGTTACCAACGTAATTTGAGTTTTGCTAAAACATAATATCAGTCAGTGTCTGATATATTTGTAATTTTATGTTGGCTATTACCGGTTTCTGTCTTCAATAGCATCAGCAGTTGTCGTGGCCGAGTGGTTAAGGCGATGGACTAGAAATCCATTGGGATCTTCCCGCGCAGGTTTGAATCCTGCCGACAACGTGATATTTTTCTCCTGTGATTGGTAATGCCCAGGCGTTTACATTGTATCGGCCTTCCTAAAATGCATTGTTATTTCATCAAGCATGTTAGCTAAATCACGTAGTTAGCTATGTAACGTTAGCTTGCTAAAACTGTTCCTCGCTTCACACCGTCAGCACCACTGACGATATACCCAGAAAAACGGACAGCGAAGATATAGATGCCCTTCTTGAGGACATACTTGACGATGATTTCGATTCCCTTGCGCTAAACGTGAGTAAATAACCTTAGCTACATCGCCTTGCAATGTTGAATGCAGTTTTTTGTTGTTGTTGCTAACAGCATCTACTGTCCAGTAGTAGTAGCTAGCTAAAGTTAGCTGTTTGGATATCACACGGATGTATTAGCTAGCTATAATGAGATAAATATGAGGCTATGTTTGATTGTTTTTAGCCTGTTTCCAATGGAAAGGTTGCTTTCATTTTTGTCCTTCTGACTCCAATGCATTAGCTAACGTTACATTGCAAAAGGGCCGGCCCGTAGGTGGTGAATGTAGGAAACAACATCTCCACCCCGCTGATCCTCAACACTGGGGCCCCACAAGGGTGCGTTCTCAGCCCTCTCCTGTACTCCCTGTTCACCCATGACTGCGTGGCCATGCACGCCTCCAACTCAATCATCAAGTTTGCAGACGACACTACAGTGGTAGGCTTGATTACCAACAGCGACGAGACGGCCTACAGGGAGGAGGTGAGGGCCCTCGGAGTGTGGTGTCAGGAAAATAACCTCACACTCAATGTCAACAAAACAAAGGAGATGATCGTGGACTTCAGGAAACAGCAGAGGGAGAAGCCCCCTATCCATATCGACGGGACAGTAGTGGAGAAGGTGGAAAGTTCCTCGGCGTACACATCACGGACAAACTGAAATGGTCCACCCACACAGACACACAGCGTGGTGAAGAAGGCGCAGCAGCGCCTTTTCAACCTCAGGAGGCTGAAGAAATTTGGCTTGTCACCAAAAACACTCACAAACTTTTACAACTGCACAATCGAGAGCATCCTGTCGGATAGTACAGATATTTCTGTACTAACAGTTTTCACCAATGTTCTCTTTATAATACTATGATAATGTTATATCAGTGGAGGCTGCTGAGGGGAGGACGGCTCATAATAATGTCTGGAATGGAATCAAACTATGTGTTTGATGCATTTGATACCATTCCACTGATGCCGCTTACAGCCATTACCACGAGCTCCTCCTCCCAAATGTATTTTACCTTTATTTAACTACACAAGTCAGTTAAGAACAAATTCTTATTTTCAGTGACGGCCTAGGAACAGTGGGTTAACTGTCAGTTCAGGGGCAGAACGAAAGATTTGTACCTTGTCAGTTCGGGGATTTGAACTTGCAACCTTCCGATTACTAGACCAACGCTTTAACCACTAGGAGGTGCCACCAATCTCCTGTGTTTTCTATTTAAACAATAAGTAAGGGTTGAGCCTTGGGGTACTCCCTTGGTGACAGGCAGTGGCTGAGACAAACAAAAAACAGATTGCATACCAGAGAGAATACTATAGACATCAAGAAAGCCAGTCAATTGATTATTGACAAGTTTTCCAACACTTTTGATAAACGGGGAAAAATAGAAATAGGCCTATAACAGTTAGGATCAGCTTGATCTCCCCCTTTGGCGATATACCACAATCCCCCGAGGTGCCTTATTGCTATTTTTATTTATTTATTATTTAACTAGGCAAATCAGTTAAGAACAAATTCGTATTTTCAATGAAGGCCTACACCTGCCAAACACGGATGACGCAGGGCCAATTGTGCGCTGCCCTCTGGGCCTATCAATCACTGCCGGTTGTGATGATACAGCCTGGAAAAAATGGTTACCAACATAATTTGAGTTTTGCTAAAACATAATATCAGTCAGTGTCTGATATATTTGTAATTTTATGTTGGCTATTACCGGTTTCTGTCTTCAATTGCATCAGCAGTTGTCGTGGCCGAGTGGTTAAGGCGATGGACTAGAAATCCATTGGGATCTTCCCGCGCAGGTTCGACTCCTGCCGACAACGTGATATTTTTCTCCTGTGATTGGTAATGCCCAGGCGTTTACATTGTATCAGCCTTCCTAAAATGCATTGTTATTTCATCAAGCATGTTAGCTAAATCACGTAGTTAGCTATGTAACGTTAGCTTGCTAAAACTGTTCCTCGCTTCACACCGTCAGCACCACTGACGATACACCCAGAAAAACGGACAGCGAAGATATAGATGCCCTTCTTGAGGACATACTTGACGATGATTTCGATTCCCTTGCGCTAAACGTGAGTAAATAACCTTAGCTACATCGCCTTGCAATGTTGAATGCAGTTTTTTGTTGTTGTTGCTAACAGCATCTACTGTCCAGTAGTAGTAGCTAGCTAAAGTTAGCTGTTTGGATATCACACGGATGTATTAGCTAGCTATAATGAGATAAATATGAGGCTATGTTTGATTGTTTTTAGCCTGTTTCCAATGGAAAGGTTGCTTTCATTTTTGTCCTTCTGACTCCAATGCATTAGCTAACGTTACATTGCAAATGGGCCGGCCCGTAGGTGGTGAATGTAGGAAACAACATCTCCACCGCGCTGATCCTCAACACTGGGGCCCCACAAGGGTGCGTTCTCAGCCCTCTCCTGTACTCCCTGTTCACCCATGACTGCGTGGCCATGCACGCCTCCAACTCAATCATCAAGTTTGCAGACGACACTACAGTGGTAGGCTTGATTACCAACAGCGACGAGACGGCCTACAGGGAGGAGGTGAGGGCCCTCGGAGTGTGGTGTCAGGAAAATAACCTCACACTCAATGTCAACAAAACAAAGGAGATGATCGTGGACTTCAGGAAACAGCAGAGGGAGAAGCCCCCTATCCATATCGACGGGACAGTAGTGGAGAAGGTGGAAAGTTCCTCGGCGTACACATCACGGACAAACTGAAATGGTCCACCCACACAGACACACAGCGTGGTGAAGAAGGCGCAGCAGCGCCTTTTCAACCTCAGGAGGCTGAAGAAATTTGGCTTGTCACCAAAAACACTCACAAACTTTTACAACTGCACAATCGAGAACATCCTGTCGGATAGTACAGATCATTCTGTACTAAAAGTTTTCACCAATGTTCTCTTTATAATACTATGATAATGTTATATCAGTGGAGGCTGCTGAGGGGAGGACGGCTCATAATAATGTCTGGAATGGAATCAAACTATGTGTTTGATACCATTCCACTGATTCCGCTTCCAGCCATTAACACGAGCTCCTCCTCCCAAATGTATTTTACCTTTATTTAACTACGCAAGTCAGTTAAGAACAAATTCTTATTTTCAGTGACGGCCTAGGAACAGTGGGTTAACTGTCAGTTCAGGGGCAGAACGAAAGATTTGTACCTTGTCAGTTCAGGGATTTGAACTTGCAACCTTCCGGTTACTAGTCCAACGCTTTAACCACTAGGAGGTGCCACCAATCTCCTGTGTTTTCTGTTTAAACAATAAGTAAGGATTGAGCCTTGGGGTACTCCCTTGGTGACAGGCAGTGGCTGAGACAAAAAAAAACAGATTGCATACCAGAGAGAATACTATAGACATCAAGAAAGCCAGTCAATTGATTATTGACAAGTTTTCCAACACTTTTGATAAACGGGGAAAAATAGAAATAGGCCTATAACAGTTAGGATCAGCTTGATCTCCCCCTTTGGCGATATACCACAATCCCCCGAGGTGCCTTATTGCTATTTTTATTTATTTATTATTTAACTAGGCAAATCAGTTAAGAACAAATTCGTATTTTCAATGAAGGCCTACACCTGCCAAACACGGATGACGCAGGGCCAATTGTGCGCTGCCCTCTGGGCCTATCAATCACTGCCGGTTGTGATGATACAGCCTGGAAAAAATGGTTACCAACGTAATTTGAGTTTTGCTAAAACATAATATCAGTCAGTGTCTGATATATTTGTAATTTTATTTTGGCTATTACCGGTTTCTGTCTTCAATAGCATCAGCAGTTGTCGTGGCCGAGTGGTTAAGGCGATGGACTAGAAATCCATTGGGATCTTCCCGCGCAGGTTCGAATCCTGCCGACAACGTGATATTTTTCTCCTGTGATTGGTAATGCCCAGGCGTTTACATTGTATCAGCCTTCCTAAAATGCATTGTTATTTCATCAAGCATGTTAGCTAAATCACGTAGTTAGCTATGTAACGTTAGCTTGCTAAAACTGTTCCTCGCTTCACACCGTCAGCACCACTGACGATACACCCAGAAAAACGGACAGCGAAGATATAGATGCCCTTCTTGAGGACATACTTGACGATGATTTCGATTCCCTTGCGCTAAACGTGAGTAAATAACCTTAGCTACATCGCCTTGCAATGTTGAATGCAGTTTTTTGTTGTTGTTGCTAACAGCATCTACTGTCCAGTAGTAGTAGCTAGCTAAAGTTAGCTGTTTGGATATCACACGGATGTATTAGCTAGCTATAATGAGATAAATATGAGGCTATGTTTGATTGTTTTTAGCCTGTTTCCAATGGAAAGGTTGCTTTCATTTTTGTCCTTCTGACTCCAATGCATTAGCTAACGTTACATTGCAAAAGGGCCGGCCCGTAGGTGGTGAATGTAGGAAACAACATCTCCACCCCGCTGATCCTCAACACTGGGGCCCCACAAGGGTGCGTTCTCAGCCCTCTCCTGTACTCCCTGTTCACCCATGACTGCGTGGCCATGCACGCCTCCAACTCAATCATCAAGTTTGCAGACGACACTACAGTGGTAGGCTTGATTACCAACAGCGACGAGACGGCCTACAGGGAGGAGGTGAGGGCCCTCGGAGTGTGGTGTCAGGAAAATAACCTCACACTCAATGTCAACAAAACAAAGGAGATGATCGTGGACTTCAGGAAACAGCAGAGGGAGAAGCCCCCTATCCATATCGACGGGACAGTAGTGGAGAAGGTGGAAAGTTCCTCGGCGTACACATCACGGACAAACTGAAATGGTCCACCCACACAGACACACAGCGTGGTGAAGAAGGCGCAGCAGCGCCTTTTCAACCTCAGGAGGCTGAAGAAATTTGGCTTGTCACCAAAAACACTCACAAACTTTTACAACTGCACAATCGAGAGCATCCTGTCGGATAGTACAGATATTTCTGTACTAACAGTTTTCACCAATGTTCTCTTTATAATACTATGATAATGTTATATCAGTGGAGGCTGCTGAGGGGAGGACGGCTCATAATAATGTCTGGAATGGAATCAAACTATGTGTTTGATGCATTTGATACCATTCCACTGATGCCGCTTCCAGCCATTACCACGAGCTCCTCCTCCCAAATGTATTTTACCTTTATTTAACTACACAAGTCAGTTAAGAACAAATTCTTATTTTCAGTGACGGCCTAGGAACAGTGGGTTAACTGTCAGTTCAGGGGCAGAACGAAAGATTTGTACCTTGTCAGTTCGGGGATTTGAACTTGCAACCTTCCGATTACTAGACCAACGCTTTAACCACTAGGAGGTGCCACCAATCTCCTGTGTTTTCTATTTAAACAATAAGTAAGGGTTGAGCCTTGGGGTACTCCCTTGGTGACAGGCAGTGGCTGAGACAAACAAAAAACAGATTGCATACCAGAGAGAATACTATAGACATCAAGAAAGCCAGTCAATTGATTATTGACAAGTTTTCCAACACTTTTGATAAACGGGGAAAAATAGAAATAGGCCTATAACAGTTAGGATCAGCTTGATCTCCCCCTTTGGCGATATACCACAATCCCCCGAGGTGCCTTATTGCTATTTTTATTTATTTATTATTTAACTAGGCAAATCAGTTAAGAACAAATTCGTATTTTCAATGAAGGCCTACACCTGCCAAACACGGATGACGCAGGGCCAATTGTGCGCTGCCCTCTGGGCCTATCAATCACTGCCGGTTGTGATGATACAGCCTGGAAAAAATGGTTACCAACATAATTTGAGTTTTGCTAAAACATAATATCAGTCAGTGTCTGATATATTTGTAATTTTATGTTGGCTATTACCGGTTTCTGTCTTCAATTGCATCAGCAGTTGTCGTGGCCGAGTGGTTAAGGCGATGGACTAGAAATCCATTGGGATCTTCCCGCGCAGGTTCGACTCCTGCCGACAACGTGATATTTTTCTCCTGTGATTGGTAATGCCCAGGCGTTTACATTGTATCAGCCTTCCTAAAATGCATTGTTATTTCATCAAGCATGTTAGCTAAATCACGTAGTTAGCTATGTAACGTTAGCTTGCTAAAACTGTTCCTCGCTTCACACCGTCAGCACCACTGACGATACACCCAGAAAAACGGACAGCGAAGATATAGATAGATGCCCTTCTTGAGGACATACTTGACGATGATTTCGATTCCCTTGCGCTAAACGTGAGTAAATAACCTTAGCTACATCGCCTTGCAATGTTGAATGCAGTTTTTTGTTGTTGTTGCTAACAGCATCTACTGTCCAGTAGTAGTAGCTAGCTAAAGTTAGCTGTTTGGATATCACACGGATGTATTAGCTAGCTATAATGAGATAAATATGAGGCTATGTTTGATTGTTTTTAGCCTGTTTCCAATGGAAAGGTTGCTTTCATTTTTGTCCTTCTGACTCCAATGCATTAGCTAACGTTACATTGCAAAAGGGCCGGCCCGTAGGTGGTGAATGTAGGAAACAACATCTCCACCCCGCTGATCCTCAACACTGGGGCCCCACAAGGGTGCGTTCTCAGCCCTCTCCTGTACTCCCTGTTCACCCATGACTGCGTGGCCATGCACGCCTCCAACTCAATCATCAAGTTTGCAGACGACACTACAGTGGTAGGCTTGATTACCAACAGCGACGAGACGGCCTACAGGGAGGAGGTGAGGGCCCTCGGAGTGTGGTGTCAGGAAAATAACCTCACACTCAATGTCAACAAAACAAAGGAGATGATCGTGGACTTCAGGAAACAGCAGAGGGAGAAGCCCCCTATCCATATCGACGGGACAGTAGTGGAGAAGGTGGAAAGTTCCTCGGCGTACACATCACGGACAAACTGAAATGGTCCACCCACACAGACACACAGCGTGGTGAAGAAGGCGCAGCAGCGCCTTTTCAACCTCAGGAGGCTGAAGAAATTTGGCTTGTCACCAAAAACACTCACAAACTTTTACAACTGCACAATCGAGAGCATCCTGTCGGATAGTACAGATATTTCTGTACTAACAGTTTTCACCAATGTTCTCTTTATAATACTATGATAATGTTATATCAGTGGAGGCTGCTGAGGGGAGGACGGCTCATAATAATGTCTGGAATGGAATCAAACTATGTGTTTGATGCATTTGATACCATTCCACTGATGCCGCTTCCAGCCATTACCACGAGCTCCTCCTCCCAAATGTATTTTACCTTTATTTAACTACGCAAGTCAGTTAAGAACAAATTCTTATTTTCAGTGACGGCCTAGGAACAGTGGGTTAACTGTCAGTTCAGGGGCAGAACGAAAGATTTGTACCTTGTCAGTTCGAGGATTTGAACTTGCAACCTTCCGGTTACTAGTCCAACGCTTTAACCACTAGGAGGTGCCACCAATCTCCTGTGTTTTCTATTTAAACAATAAGTAAGGGTTGAGCCTTGGGGTACTCCCTTGGTGACAGGCAGTGGCTGAGACAAACAAAAAACAGATTGCATACCAGAGAGAATACTATAGACATCAAGAAAGCCAGTCAATTGATTATTGACAAGTTTTCCAACACTTTTGATAAACGGGGAAAAATAGAAATAGGCCTATAACAGTTAGGATCAGCTTGATCTCCCCCTTTGGCGATATACCACAATCCCCCGAGGTGCCTTATTGCTATTTTTATTTATTTATTATTTAACTAGGCAAATCAGTTAAGAACAAATTCGTATTTTCAATGAAGGCCTACACCTGCCAAACACGGATGACGCAGGGCCAATTGTGCGCTGCCCTCTGGGCCTATCAATCACTGCCGGTTGTGATGATACAGCCTGGAAAAAATGGTTACCAACGTAATTTGAGTTTTGCTAAAACATAATATCAGTCAGTGTCTGATATATTTGTAATTTTATGTTGGCTATTACCGGTTTCTGTCTTCAATAGCATTAGCAGTTGTCGTGGCTGAGTGGTTAAGGCGATGGACTAGAAATCCATTGGGATCTTCCCGCGCATGTTCGAATCCTGCCGACAACGTGATATTTTTCTCCTGTGATTGGTAATGCCCAGGCGTTTACATTGTATCAGCCTTCCTAAAATGCATTGTTATTTCATCAAGCATGTTATGCATTAGCTAACGTTACATTGCAAAAGGGCCGGCCCGTAGGTGGTGAATGTAGGAAACAACATCTCCACCCCGCTGATCCTCAACACTGGGGCCCCACAAGGGTGCGTTCTCAGCCCTCTCCTGTACTCCCTGTTCACCCATGACTGCGTGGCCATGCACGCCTCCAACTCAATCATCAAGTTTGCAGACGACACTACAGTGGTAGGCTTGATTACCAACAGCGACGAGACGGCCTACAGGGAGGAGGTGAGGGCCCTCGGAGTGTGGTGTCAGGAAAATAACCTCACACTCAATGTCAACAAAACAAAGGAGATGATCGTGGACTTCAGGAAACAGCAGAGGGAGAAGCCCCCTATCCATATCGACGGGACAGTAGTGGAGAAGGTGGAAAGTTCCTCGGCGTACACATCACGGACAAACTGAAATGGTCCACCCACACAGACACACAGCGTGGTGAAGAAGGCGCAGCAGCGCCTTTTCAACCTCAGGAGGCTGAAGAAATTTGGCTTGTCACCAAAAACACTCACAAACTTTTACAACTGCACAATCGAGAACATCCTGTCGGATAGTACAGATCATTCTGTACTAACAGTTTTCACCAATGTTCTCTTTATAATACTATGATAATGTTATATCAGTGGAGGCTGCTGAGGGGAGGACGGCTCATAATAATGTCTGGAATGGAATCAAACTATGTGTTTGATACCATTCCACTGATTCCGCTTCCAGCCATTAACACGAGCTCCTCCTCCCAAATGTATTTTATCTTTATTTAACTACGCAAGTCAGTTAAGAACAAATTCTTATTTTCAGTGACGGCCTAGGAACAGTGGGTTAACTGTCAGTTCAGGGGCAGAACGAAAGATTTGTACCTTGTCAGTTTGGGGATTTGAACTTGCAACCTTCCGGTTACTAGTCCAACGCTTTAACCACTAGGAGGTGCCACCAATCTCCTGTGTTTTCTATTTAAACAATAAGTAAGGGTTGAGCCTTGGGGTACTCCCTTGGTGACAGGCAGTGGCTGAGACAAAAAAAAACAGATTGCATACCAGAGAGAATACTATAGACATCAAGAAAGCCAGTCAATTGATTATTGACAAGTTTTCCAACACTTTTGATAAACGGGGAAAAATAGAAATAGGCCTATAACAGTTAGGATCAGCTTGATCTCCCCCTTTGGCGATATACCACAATCCCCCGAGGTGCCTTATTGCTATTTTTATTTATTTATTATTTAACTAGGCAAATCAGTTAAGAACAAATTCGTATTTTCAATGAAGGCCTACACCTGCCAAACACGGATGACGCAGGGCCAATTGTGCGCTGCCCTCTGGGCCTATCAATCACTGCCGGTTGTGATGATACAGCCTGGAAAAAATGGTTACCAACGTAATTTGAGTTTTGCTAAAACATAATATCAGTCAGTGTCTGATATATTTGTAATTTTATTTTGGCTATTACCGGTTTCTGTCTTCAATAGCATCAGCAGTTGTCGTGGCCGAGTGGTTAAGGCGATGGACTAGAAATCCATTGGGATCTTCCCGCGCAGGTTCGAATCCTGCCGACAACGTGATATTTTTCTCCTGTGATTGGTAATGCCCAGGCGTTTACATTGTATCAGCCTTCCTAAAATGCATTGTTATTTCATCAAGCATGTTAGCTAAATCACGTAGTTAGCTATGTAACGTTAGCTTGCTAAAACTGTTCCTCGCTTCACACCGTCAGCACCACTGACGATACACCCAGAAAAACGGACAGCGAAGATATAGATACCCTTCTTGAGGACATACTTGACGATGATTTCGATTCCCTTGCGCTAAACGTGAGTAAATAACCTTAGCTACATCGCCTTGCAATGTTGAATGCAGTTTTTTGTTGTTGTTGCTAACAGCATCTACTGTCCAGTAGTAGTAGCTAGCTAAAGTTAGCTGTTTGGATATCACACGGATGTATTAGCTAGCTATAATGAGATAAATATGAGGCTATGTTTGATTGTTTTTAGCCTGTTTCCAATGGAAAGGTTGCTTTCATTTTTGTCCTTCTGACTCCAATGCATTAGCTAACGTTACATTGCAAAAGGGCCGGCCCGTAGGTGGTGAATGTAGGAAACAACATCTCCACCCCGCTGATCCTCAACACTGGGGCCCCACAAGGGTGCGTTCTCAGCCCTCTCCTGTACTCCCTGTTCACCCATGACTGCGTGGCCATGCACGCCTCCAACTCAATCATCAAGTTTGCAGACGACACTACAGTGGTAGGCTTGATTACCAACAGCGACGAGACGGCCTACAGGGAGGAGGTGAGGGCCCTCGGAGTGTGGTGTCAGGAAAATAACCTCACACTCAATGTCAACAAAACAAAGGAGATGATCGTGGACTTCAGGAAACAGCAGAGGGAGAAGCCCCCTATCCATATCGACGGGACAGTAGTGGAGAAGGTGGAAAGTTCCTCGGCGTACACATCACGGACAAACTGAAATGGTCCACCCACACAGACACACAGCGTGGTGAAGAAGGCGCAGCAGCGCCTTTTCAACCTCAGGAGGCTGAAGAAATTTGGCTTGTCACCAAAAACACTCACAAACTTTTACAACTGCACAATCGAGAGCATCCTGTCGGATAGTACAGATATTTCTGTACTAACAGTTTTCACCAATGTTCTCTTTATAATACTATGATAATGTTATATCAGTGGAGGCTGCTGAGGGGAGGACGGCTCATAATAATGTCTGGAATGGAATCAAACTATGTGTTTGATACCATACCACTGATTCCGCTTCCAGCCATTAACACGAGATCCTCCTCCCAAATGTATTTTACCTTTATTTAACTACGCAAGTCAGTTAAGAACAAATTCTTATTTTCAGTGACGGCCTAGGAACAGTGGGTTAACTGTCAGTTCAGGGGCAGAACGAAAGATTTGTACCTTGTCAGTTCGGGGATTTGAACTTGCAACCTTCCGGTTACTAGTCCAACGCTTTAACCACTAGGAGGTGCCACCAATCTCCTGTGTTTTCTGTTTAAACAATAAGTAAGGGTTGAGCCTTGGGGTACTCCCTTGGTGACAGGCAGTGGCTGAGACAAAAAAAAACAGATTGCATACCAGAGAGAATACTATAGACATCAAGAAAGCCAGTCAATTGATTATTGACAAGTTTTCCAACACTTTTGATAAACGGGGAAAAATAGAAATATGCCTATAACAGTTAGGATCAGCTTGATCTCCCCCTTTGGCGATATACCACAATCCCCCGAGGTGCCTTATTGCTATTTTTATTTATTTATTATTTAACTAGGCAAATCAGTTAAGAACAAATTCGTATTTTCAATGAAGGCCTACACCTGCCAAACACGGATGACGCAGGGCCAATTGTGCGCTGCCCTCTGGGCCTATCAATCACTGCCGGTTGTGATGATACAGCCTGGAAAAAATGGTTACCAACGTAATTTGAGTTTTGCTAAAACATAATATCAGTCAGTGTCTGATATATTTGTAATTTTATGTTGGCTATTACCGGTTTCTGTCTTCAATAGCATCAGCAGTTGTCGTGGCCGAGTGGTTAAGGCGATGGACTAGAAATCCATTGGGATCTTCCCGCGCAGGTTCGAATCCTGCCGACAACGTGATATTTTTCTCCTGTGATTGGTAATGCCCAGGCGTTTACATTGTATCAGCCTTCCTAAAATGCATTGTTATTTCATCAAGCATGTTAGCTAAATCACGTAGTTAGCTATGTAACGTTAGCTTGCTAAAACTGTTCCTCGCTTCACACCGTCAGCACCACTGACGATACACCCAGAAAAACGGACAGCGAAGATATAGATGCCCTTCTTGAGGACATACTTGACGATGATTTCGATTCCCTTGCGCTAAACGTGAGTAAATAACCTTAGCTACATCGCCTTGCAATGTTGAATGCAGTTTTTTGTTGTTGTTGCTAACAGCATCTACTGTCCAGTAGTAGTAGCTAGCTAAAGTTAGCTGTTTGGATATCACACGGATGTATTAGCTAGCTATAATGAGATAAATATGAGGCTATGTTTGATTGTTTTTAGCCTGTTTCCAATGGAAAGGTTGCTTTCATTTTTGTCCTTCTGACTCCAATGCATTAGCTAACGTTACATTGCAAAAGGGCCGGCCCGTAGGTGGTGAATGTAGGACCACCCCGCTGATCCTCAACACTGGGGCCCCACAAGGGTGCGTTCTCAGCCCTCTCCTGTACTCCCTGTTCACCCATGACTGCGTGGCCATGCACGCCTCCAACTCAATCATCAAGTTTGCAGACGACACTACAGTGGTAGGCTTGATTACCAACAGCGACGAGACGGCCTACAGGGAGGAGGTGAGGGCCCTCGGAGTGTGGTGTCAGGAAAATCGGATAGTACAGATATTTCTGTACTAACAGTTTTCACCAATGTTTTCTTTATAATACTATGATAATGTTATATCAGTGGAGGCTGCTGAGGGGAGGACGGCTCATAATAATGTCTGGAATGGAATCAAACTATGTGTTTGATGCATTTGATACCATTCCACTGATTCTGCTTCCAGCCATTACCACGAGCTCCCAAATGTATTTTACCTTTATTTAACTACGCAAGTCAGTTAAGAACAAATTCTTATTTTCAGTGACGGCCTAGGAACAGTGGGTTAACTGTCAGTTCAGGGGCAGAACGACAGATTTGTACCTTGTCAGCTCGGGGATTTGAACTTGCAACCTTCCGGTTACTAGTCCAACACTTTAACCACTAGGAGGTGCCACCAATCTCCTGTGTTTTCTGTTTAAACAATAAGTAAGGATTGAGCCTTGGGGTACTCCCTTGGTGACAGGCAGTGGCTGAGACAAAAAAAAAACAGATTGCATACCAGAGAGAATACTATAGACATCAAGAAAGCCAGTCAATTGATTATTGACAAGTTTTCCAACACTTTTGATAAACGGGGAAAAATAGAAATAGGCCTATAACAGTTAGGATCAGCTTGATCTCCCCCTTTGGCGATATACCACAATCCCCCGAGGTGCCTTATTGCTATTTTTATTTATTTATTATTTAACTAGGCAAATCAGTTAAGAACAAATTCGTATTTTCAATGAAGGCCTACACCTGCCAAACACGGATGACGCAGGGCCAATTGTGCGCTGCCCTCTGGGCCTATCAATCACTGCCGGTTGTGATGATACAGCCTGGAAAAAATGGTTACCAACGTAATTTGAGTTTTGCTAAAACATAATATCAGTCAGTGTCTGATATATTTGTAATTTTATGTTGGCTATTACCGGTTTCTGTCTTCAATAGCATCAGCAGTTGTCGTGGCCGAGTGGTTAAGGCGATGGACTAGAAATCCATTGGGATGTTCCCGCGCAGGTTTGAATCCTGCCGACAACGTGATATTTTTCTCCTGTGATTGGTAATGCCCAGGCGTTTACATTGTATCAGCCTTCCTAAAATGCATTGTTATTTCATCAAGCATGTTAGCTAAATCACGTAGTTAGCTATGTAACGTTAGCTTGCTAAAACTGTTCCTCGCTTCACACTGTCAGCACCACTGACGATACACCCAGAAAAACGGACAGCGAAGATATAGATGCTCTTCTTGAGGACATACTTGACGATGATTTCGATTCCCTTGCGCTAAACGTGAGTAAATAACCTTAGCTACATCGCCTTGCAATGTTGAATGCAGTTTTTTGTTGTTGTTGCTAACAGCATCTACTGTCCAGTAGTAGTAGCTAGCTAAAGTTAGCTGTTTGGATATCACACGGATGTATTAGCTAGCTATAATGAGATAAATATGAGGCTATGTTTGATTGTTTTTAGCCTGTTTCCAATGGAAAGGTTGCTTTCATTTTTGTCCTTCTGACTCCAATGCATTAGCTAACGTTACATTGCAAAAGGGCCGGCCCGTAGGTGGTGAATGTAGGACCACCCCGCTGATCCTCAACACTGGGGCCCCACAAGGGTGCGTTCTCAGCCCTCTCCTGTACTCCCTGTTCACCCATGACTGCGTGGCCATGCACGCCTCCAACTCAATCATCAAGTTTGCAGACGACACTACAGTGGTAGGCTTGATTACCAAGAGCGACGAGACGGCCTACAGGGAGGAGGTTAGGGCCCTCGGAGTGTGGTGTCAGGAAAATCGGATAGTACAGATATTTCTGTACTAACAGTTTTCACCAATGTTTTCTTTATAATACTATGATAATGTTATATCAGTGGAGGCTGCTGAGGGGAGGACGGCTCATAATAATGTCTGGAATGGAATCAAACTATGTGTTTGATGCATATGATACCATTCCACTGATTCTGCTTCCAGCCATTACCACGAGCTCCCAAATGTATTTTACCTTTAAATCAAATCAAATTTTATTTGTCACATACACATGGTTAGCAGATGTTAATGCGAGTGTAGCGAAATGCTTGTGCTTCTAGTTCCGACAATGCAGTAATAACAAGTAATCTAACTAACAATTCCAAAACTACTGTCTTGTACACAGTGTAAGGGGATAAAGAATATGTACATAAGGATATATGAATGAGTGATGGTACAGAGCAGCATAGGCAAGATACAGTAGATGGTATCGGGTACAGTATGTACAAATGAGATGAGTATGTAAACAAAGTGGCATAGTATAGTATAAAGTGGCTAGTGATACATGTATTACATAAGGATACCGTCGATGATATAGAGTACAGTATATACGTATGCATATGAGATGAATAATGTAGGGTAAGTAACATTTATATAAGGTAGCATTGTTTAAAGTGGCTAGTGATATATTTACATCATTTCCCATCAATTCCCATTATTAAAGTGGCTGGAGTTGAGTCAGTGTCAGTGTGTTGGCAGCAGCCACTCAGTGTTAGTGGTGGCTGTTTAACAGTCTGATGGCCTTGAGATAGAAGCTGTTTTTCAGTCTCTCGGTCCCAGCTTTGATGCACCTGTACTGACCTCGCCTTCTGGAGGATAGCGGGGTGAACAGGCAGTGGCTCGGGTGGTTGACGTCCTTGATGATCTTTATGGCCTTCCTGTGACATCGGGTGGTGTAGGTGTCCTGGAGGGCAGGTAGTTTGCCCCCGGTGATGCGTTGTGCAGACCTCACTACCCTCTGGAGAGCCTTACGGTTGAGGGCGGTGCAGTTGCCATACCAGGCGGTGATACAGCCCGCCAGGATGCTCTCGATTGTGCATCTGTAGAAGTTTGTGAGTGCTTTTGGTGACAAGCCAAATTTCTTCAGCCTCCTGAGGTTGAAGAGGCGCTGCTGCGCCTTCTTCACGATGCTGTCTGTGTGAGTGGACCAATTCAGTTTGTCTGTGATGTGTATGCCGAGGAACTTAAAACTTGCTACCCTCTCCACTACTGTTCCATCGATGTGGATAGGGGGGTGTTCCCTCTGCTGTTTCCTGAAGTCCACAATCATCTCCTTAGTTTTGTTGACGTTGAGTGTGAGGTTGTTATTTAACTACGCAAGTCAGTTAAGAACAAATTCTTATTTTCAGTGACGGCCTAGGAACAGTGGGTTAACTGTCAGTTCAGGGGCAGAACGACAGATTTGTACCTTGTCAGCTCGGGGATTTGAACTTGCAACCTTCCGGTTACTAGTCCAACACTTTAACCACTAGGAGGTGCCACCAATCTCCTGTGTTTTCTGTTTAAACAATAAGTAAGGATTGAGCCTTGGGGTACTCCCTTGGTGACAGGCAGTGGCTGAGACAAAAAAAAACAGATTGCATACCAGAGAGAATACTATAGACATCAAGAAAGCCAGTCAATTGATTATTGACAAGTTTTCCAACACTTTTGATAAACGGGGAAAAATAGAAATAGGCCTATAACAGTTAGGATCAGCTTGATCTCCCCCTTTGGCGATATACCACAATCCCCCGAGGTGCCTTATTGCTATTTTTATTTATTTATTATTTAACTAGGCAAATCAGTTAAGAACAAATTCGTATTTTCAATGAAGGCCTACACCTGCCAAACACGGATGACGCAGGGCCAATTGTGCGCTGCCCTCTGGGCCTATCAATCACTGCCGGTTGTGATGATACAGCCTGGAAAAAATGGTTACCAACGTAATTTGAGTTTTGCTAAAACATAATATCAGTCAGTGTCTGATATATTTGTAATTTTATGTTGGCTATTACCGGTTTCTGTCTTCAAAAGCATCAGCAGTTGTCGTGGCCGAGTGGTTAAGGCGATGGACTAGAAATCCATTGGGATCTTCCCGCGCAGGTTCGAATCCTGCCGACAACGTGATATTTTTCTCCTGTGATTGGTAATGCCCAGGCGTTTACATTGTATCAGCCTTCCTAAAATGCATTGTTATTTCATCAAGCATGTTAGCTAAATCACGTAGTTAGCTATGTAACGTTAGCTTGCTAAAACTGTTCCTCGCTTCACACCGTCAGCACCACTGACGATACACCCAGAAAAACGGACAGCGAAGATATAGATGCTCTTCTTGAGGACATACTTGACGATGATTTCGATTCCCTTGCGCTAAACGTGAGTAAATAACCTTAGCTACATCGCCTTGCAATGTTGAATGCAGTTTTTTGTTGTTGTTGCTAACAGCATCTACTGTCCAGTAGTAGTAGCTAGCTAAAGTTAGCTGTTTGGATATCACACGGATGTATTAGCTAGCTATAATGAGATAAATATGAGGCTATGTTTGATTGTTTTTAGCCTGTTTCCAATGGAAAGGTTGCTTTCATTTTTGTCCTTCTGACTCCAATGCATTAGCTAACGTTACATTGCAAAAGGGCCGGCCCGTAGGTGGTGAATGTAGGACCACCCCGCTGATCCTCAACACTGGGGCCCCACAAGGGTGCGTTCTCAGCCCTCTCCTGTACTCCCTGTTCACCCATGACTGCGTGGCCATGCACGCCTCCAACTCAATCATCAAGTTTGCAGACGACACTACAGTGGTAGGCTTGATTACCAAGAGCGACGAGACGGCCTACAGGGAGGAGGTGAGGGCCCTCGGAGTGTGGTGTCAGGAAAATCGGATAGTACAGATATTTCTGTACTAACAGTTTTCACCAATGTTTTCTTTATAATACTATGATAATGTTATATCAGTGGAGGCTGCTGAGGGGAGGACGGCTCATAATAATGTCTGGAATGGAATCAAACTATGTGTTTGATGCATTTGATACCATTCCACTGATTCTGCTTCCAGCCATTACCACGAGCTCCCAAATGTATTTTACCTTTAAATCAAATCAAATTTTATTTGTCACATACACATGGTTAGCAGATGTTAATGCGAGTGTAGCGAAATGCTTGTGCTTCTAGTTCCGACAATGCAGTAATAACAAGTAATCTAACTAACAATTCCAAAACTACTGTCTTGTACACAGTGTAAGGGGATAAAGAATATGTACATAAGGATATATGAATGAGTGATGGTACAGAGCAGCATAGGCAAGATACAGTAGATGGTATCGGGTACAGTATGTACAAATGAGATGAGTATGTAAACAAAGTGGCATAGTATAGTATAAAGTGGCTAGTGATACATGTATTACATAAGGATACCGTCGATGATATAGAGTACAGTATATACGTATGCATATGAGATGAATAATGTAGGGTAAGTAACATTTATATAAGGTAGCATTGTTTAAAGTGGCTAGTGATATATTTACATCATTTCCCATCAATTCCCATTATTAAAGTGGCTGGAGTTGAGTCAGTGTCAGTGTGTTGGCAGCAGCCACTCAGTGTTAGTGGTGGCTGTTTAACAGTCTGATGGCCTTGAGATAGAAGCTGTTTTTCAGTCTCTCGGTCCCAGCTTTGATGCACCTGTACTGACCTCGCCTTCTGGATGATAGCGGGGTGAACAGGCAGTGGCTCGGGTGGTTGACGTCCTTGATGATCTTTATGGCCTTCCTGTGACATCGGGTGGTGTAGGTGTCCTGGAGGGCAGGTAGTTTGCCCCCGGTGATGCGTTGTGCAGACCTCACTACCCTCTGGAGAGCCTTACGGTTGAGGGCGGTGCAGATGCAATACCAGGCGGTGATACAGCCCGCCAGGATGCTCTCGATTGTGCATCTGTAGAAGTTTGTGAGTGCTTTTGGTGACAAGCCGAATTTCTTCAGCCTCCTGAGGTTGAAGAGGCGCTGCTGCGCCTTCTTCACGATGCTGTCTGTGTGAGTGGACCAATTCAGTTTGTCTGTGATGTGTATGCCGAGGAACTTAAAACTTGCTACCCTCTCCACTACTGTTCCATCGATGTGGATAGGGGGGTGTTCCCTCTGCTGTTTCCTGAAGTCCACAATCATCTCCTTAGTTTTGTTGACGTTGAGTGTGAGGTTGTTATTTAACTACGCAAGTCAGTTAAGAACAAATTCTTATTTTCAGTGACGGCCTAGGAACAGTGGGTTAACTGTCAGTTCAGGGGCAGAACGACAGATTTGTACCTTGTCAGCTCGGGGATTTGAACTTGCAACCTTCCGGTTACTAGTCCAACACTTTAACCACTAGGAGGTGCCACCAATCTCCTGTGTTTTCTGTTTAAACAATAAGTAAGGATTGAGCCTTGGGGTACTCCCTTGGTGACAGGCAGTGGCTGAGACAAAAAAAAACAGATTGCATACCAGAGAGAATACTATAGACATCAAGAAAGCCAGTCAATTGATTATTGACAAGTTTTCCAACACTTTTGATAAACGGGGAAAAATAGAAATATGCCTATAACAGTTAGGATCAGCTTGATCTCCCCCTTTGGCGATATACCACAATCCCCCGAGGTGCCTTATTGCTATTTTTATGTATTTATTATTTAACTAGGCAAATCAGTTAAGAACAAATTCGTATTTTCAATGAAGGCCTACACCTGCCAAACACGGATGACGCAGGGCCAATTGTGCGCTGCCCTCTGGGCCTATCAATCACTGCAGGTTGTGATGATACAGCCTGGAAAAAATGGTTACCAACGTAATTTGAGTTTTGCTAAAACATAATATCAGTCAGTGTCTGATATATTTGTAATTTTATGTTGGCTATTACCGGTTTCTGTCTTCAATAGCATCAGCAGTTGTCGTGGCCGAGTGGTTAAGGCGATGGACTAGAAATCCATTGGGATCTTCCCGCGCAGGTTCGAATCCTGACGACAACGTGATGTTTTTCTCCTGTGATTGGTAATGCCCAGGCGTTTACATTGTATCGGCCTTCCTAAAATGCATTGTTATTTCATCAAGCATGTTAGCTAAATCACGTAGTTAGCTATGTAACGTTAGCTTGCTAAAACTGTTCCTCGCTTCACACCGTCAGCACCACTGACGATATACCCAGAAAAACGGACAGCGAAGATATAGATGCCCTTCTTGAGGACATACTTGACGATGATTTCGATTCCCTTGCGCTAAACGTGAGTAAATAACCTTAGCTACATCGCCTTGCAATGTTGAATGCAGTTTTTTGTTGTTGTTGCTAACAGCATCTACTGTCCAGTAGTAGTAGCTAGCTAAAGTTTGCTGTTTGGATATCACACGGATGTATTAGCTAGCTATAATGAGATAAATATGAGGCTATGTTTGATTGTTTTTAGCCTGTTTCCAATGGAAAGGTTGCTTTCATTTACTAACAGTTCACTAACAGTTTTCACCAATGTTCTCTTTATAATACTATGATAATGTTATATCAGTGGAGGCTGCTGAGGGGAGGACGGCTCATAATAATGTCTGGAATGGAATCAAACTATGTGTTTGATACCATTCCACTGATTCCGCTTCCAGCCATTACCACGAGCTCCTCCTCCCAAATGTATTTTACCTTTATTTAACTACGCAAGTCAGTTAAGAACAAATTCTTATTTTCAGTGACGGCCTAGGAACAGTGGGTTAACTGTCAGTTCAGGGGCAGAACGACAGATTTGTACCTTGTCAGCTCGGGGATTTGAACTTGCAACCTTCCGGTTACTAGTCCAACGCTTTAACCACTAGGAGGTGCCACCAATCTCCTGTGTTTTCTGTTTAAACAATAAGTAAGGATTGAGCCTTGGGGTACTCCCTTGTTGACAGGCAGTGGCTGAGACAAAAAAAAACAGATTGCATACCAGAGAGAATACTATAGACATCAAGAAAACCAGTCAATTGATTATTGACAAGTTTTCCAACACTTTTGATAAACGGGGAAAAATAGAAATATGCCTATAACAGTTAGGATCAGCTTGATCTCCCCCTTTGGCGATATACCACAATCCCCCGAGGTGCCTTATTGCTATTTTTATGTATTTATTATTTAACTAGGCAAATCAGTTAAGAACAAATTCGTATTTTCAATGAAGGCCTACACCTGCCAAACACGGATGACGCAGGGCCAATTGTGCGCTGCCCTCTGGGCCTATCAATCACTGCCGGTTGTGATGATACAGCCTGGAAAAAATGGTTACCAACGTAATTTGAGTTTTGCTAAAACATAATATCAGTCAGTGTCTGATATATTTGTAATTTTATGTTGGCTATTACCGGTTTCTGTCTTCAATAGCATCAGCAGTTGTCGTGGCCGAGTGGTTAAGGCGATGGACTAGAAATCCATTGGGATCTTCCCGCGCAGGTTCGAATTCTGCCGACAACGTGATATTTTTCTCCTGTGATTGGTAATGCCCAGGCGTTTACATTGTATCATAGATAGCCAGTATCTGTATCACTACACATAAATCGCTAGCTACACGGTATCAATCTTTACCTACTTGAAATTAGGTTACGCCTGTCAATCAGGCACTCCTGTTCATGACAACAGTCAATAAGCAGCAGTACCCTGAAGCTATGGCGGACGATTTGGACGAATTGCTAGATGAGGTTGAAACAAAGTTCTGTCGCAATGTATATTTGACGCCACAACTTCAAGCTCCCTCAGATTTATCGACGTCTGGGAAATGTTTTACGCAAACTGGGAAAGAAAGAAAACACTGGTGCGTAGTAAAATGCAAGTGTCAACCGGCTAACGTTAACGATAGCTAACGTTAGTACGGGGGAATGGACTAACGTTAGCAAGCAAGGTTAGCAAACCAAGTTGTTGACCATGACTGACACAGTGGAAGTTTATGCAATGTAACTAACGACGATAGCTATGTGACATTAGCTAATTAGTTGCAAACGCCAGCCTTCCTAAAATGCATTGTTATTTCATCAAGCATGTTAGCTAAATCACGTAGTTAGCTATGTAACGTTAGCTTGCTAAAACTGTTCCTCGCTTCACACCGTCAGCACCACTGACGATATACCCAGAAAAACGGACAGCGAAGATATAGATGCCCTTCTTGAGGACATACTTGACGATGATTTCGATTCCCTTGCGCTAAACGTGAGTAAATAACCTTAGCTACATCGCCTTGCAATGTTGAATGCAGTTTTTTGTTGTTGTTGCTAACAGCATCTACTGTCCAGTAGTAGTAGCTAGCTAAAGTTAGCTGTTTGGATATCACACGGATGTATTAGCTAGCTATAATGAGATAAATATGAGGCTATGTTTGATTGTTTTTAGCCTGTTTCCAATGGAAAGGTTGCTTTCATTTTTGTCCTTCTGACTCCAATGCATTAGCTAACGTTACATTGCAAAAGGGCCGGCCCGTAGGTGGTGAATGTAGGAACCAACATCTCCACCCCGCTGATCCTCAACACTGGGGCCCCACAAGGGTGCGTTCTCAGCCCTCTCCTGTACTCCCTGTTCACCCATGACTGCGTGGCCATGCACGCCTCCAACTCAAATCATCAAGTTTGCAGACGACACTACAGTGGTAGGCTTGATTACCAACAGCGACGAGACGGCCTACAGGGAGGAGGTGAGGGCCCTCGGAGTGTGGTGTCAGGAAAATAACCTCACACTCAATGTCAACAAAACAAAGGAGATGATCGTGGACTTCAGGAAACAGCAGAGGGAGAAGCCCCCTATCCATATCGACGGGACAGTAGTGGAGAAGGTGGAAAGTTCCTCGGCGTACACATCACGGACAAACTGAAATGGTCCACCCACACAGACACACAGCGTGGTGAAGAAGGCGCAGGAGTGCCTTTTCAACCTCAGGAGGCTGAAGAAATTTGGCTTGTCACCAAAAACACTCACAAACTTTTACAACTGCACAATCGAGAGCATCCTGTCGGATAGTACAGATCATTCTGTACTAACAGTTTTCACCAATGTTCTCTTTATAATACTATGATAATGTTATATCAGTGGAGGCTGCTGAGGGGAGGACGGCTCATAATAATGTCTGGAATGGAATCAAACTATGTGTTTGATACCATTCCACTGATTCCGCTTCCAGCCATTACCACGAGCTCCTCCTCCCAAATGTATTTTACCTTTATTTAACTACGCAAGTCAGTTAAGAACAAATTCTTATTTTCAGTGACAGCCTAGGAACAGTGGGTTAACTGTCAGTTCAGGGGCAGAACGACAGATTTGTACCTTGTCAGCTAGGGGATTTGAACTTGCAACCTTCCGGTTACTAGTCCAACGCTTTAACCACTAGGAGGTGCCACCAATCTCCTGTGTTTTCTGTTTAAACAATAAGTAAGGATTGAGCCTTGGGGTACTCCCTTGTTGACAGGCAGTGGCTGAGACAAAAAAAAACAGATTGCATACCAGAGAGAATACTATAGACATCAAGAAAGCCAGTCAATTGATTATTGACAAGTTTTCCAACACTTTTGATAAACGGGGAAAAATAGAAATATGCCTATAACAGTTAGGATCAGCTTGATCTCCCCCTTTGGCGATATACCACAATCCCCCGAGGTGCCTTATTGCTATTTTTATGTATTTATTATTTAACTAGGCAAATCAGTTAAGAACAAATTCGTATTTTCAATGAAGGCCTACACCTGCCAAACACGGATGACGCAGGGCCAATTGTGCGCTGCCCTCTGGGCCTATCAATCACTGCCGGTTGTGATGATACAGCCTGGAAAAAATGGTTACCAACGTAATTTGAGTTTTGCTAAAACATAATATCAGTCAGTGTCTGATATATTTGTAATTTTATGTTGGCTATTACTGGTTTCTGTCTTCAATAGCATCAGCAGTTGTCGTGGCCGAGTGGTTAAGGCGATGGACTAGAAATCCATTGGGATCCTCCCGCGCAAGTTCGAATCCTGCCGACAACGTGATATTTTTCTCCTGTGATTGGTAATGCCCAGGCGTTTACATTGTATCATAGATAGCCAGTATCTGTATCACTACACATAAATCGCTAGCTACACGGTATCAATCTTTACCTACTTGAAATTAGGTTACGCCTGTCAATCAAGCACTCCTGTTCATGACAACAGTCAATAAGCAGCAGTACCCTGAAGCTATGGCGGACGATTTGGACGAATTGCTAGATGAGGTTGAAACAAAGTTCTGTCGCAATGTATATTTGACGCCACAACTTCAAGCTCCCTCAGATTTATCGACGGCTGGGAAATGTTTAACGCAAACTGGGAAAGAAAGAAAACACTGGTGCGTAGTAAAATGCAAGCATCAACCGGCTAACGTTAACGATAGCTAACGTTAGTACGGGGGAATGGACTAACGTTAGCAAGCAAGGTTAGCAAACCAAGTTGTTGACCATGACTGACACAGTGGAAGCTTATGCAATGTAACTAACGACGATAGCTATGTAACGTTAGCTAATTAGTTGCAAACGCCAGCCTTCCTAAAATGCATTGTTATTTCATCAAGCATGTTAGCTAAATCACGTAGTTAGCTATGTAACGTTAGCTTGCTAAAACTGTTCCTCGCTTCACACCGTCAGCACCACTGACGATACACCCAGAAAAACGGACAGCGAAGATATAGATGCCCTTCTTGAGGACATACTTGACGATGATTTCGATTCCCTTGCGCTAAACGTGAGTAAATAACCTTAGCTACATCGCCTTGCAATGTTGAATGCAGTTTTTTGTTGTTGTTGCTAACAGCATCTACTGTCCAGTAGTAGTAGCTAGCTAAAGTTAGCTGTTTGGATATCACACGGATGTATTAGCTAGCTATAATGAGATAAATATGAGGCTATGTTTGATTGTTTTTAGCCTGTTTCCAATGGAAAGGTTGCTTTCATTTTTGTCCTTCTGACTCCAATGCATTAGCTAATGTTACATTGCAAAAGGGCCGGCCCGTAGGTGGTGAATGTAGGAAACAACATCTCCACCCCGCTGATCCTCAACACTGGGGCCTCACAAGGGTGCGTTCTCAGCCCTCTCCTGTACTCCCTGTTCACCCATGACTGCGTGGCCATGCACGCCTCCAACTCAAATCATCAAGTTTGCAGACGACACTACAGTGGTAGGCTTGATTACCAACCGCGACGAGACGGCCTACAGGGAGGAGGTGAGGGCCCTCGGAGTGTGGTGTCAGGAAAATAACCTCACACTCAATGTCAACAAAACAAAGGAGATGATCGTGGACTTCAGGAAACAGCAGAGGGAGAAGCCCCCTATCCATATCGACGGGACAGTAGTGGAGAAGGTGGAAAGTTCCTCGGCGTACACATCACGGACAAACTGAAATGGTCCACCCACACAGACACACAGCGTGGTGAAGAAGGCGCAGCAGCGCCTTTTCAACCTCAGGAGGCTGAAGAAATGTGGCTTGTCACCAAAAACACTCACAAACTTTTACAACTGCACAATCGAGAGCATCCTGTCGGATAGTACAGATCATTCTGTACTAACAGTTTTCACCAATGTTCTCTTTATAATACTATGATAATGTTATATCAGTGGAGGCTGCTGAGGGGAGGACGGCTCATAATAATGTCTGGAATGGAATCAAACTATGTGTTTGATACCATTCCACTGATAGGCATTACCACGAGCTCCTCCTCCCAAATGTATTTTACCTTTATTTAACTACACAAGTCAGTTAAGAACAAATTCTTATTTTCAGTGACAGCCTAGGAACAGTGGGTTAACTGTCAGTTCAGGGGCAGAACGAAAGATTTGTACCTTGTCATCTCGGGGATTTGAACTTGCAACCTTCCGGTTACTAGTCCAACGCTTTAACCACTAGGAGGTGCCACCAATCTCCTGTGTTTTCTGTTTAAACAATAAGTAAGGATTGAGCCTTGGGGTACTCCCTTGTTGACAGGCAGTGGCTGAGACAAAAAAAAACAGATTGCATACCAGAGAGAATACTATAGACATCAAGAAAGCCAGTCAATTGATTATTGACAAGTTTTCCAACACTTTTGATAAACGGGGAAAAATAGAAATAGGCCTATAACAGTTAGGATCAGCTTGATCTCCCCCTTTGGCGATATACCACAATCCCCCGAGGTGCCTTATTGCTATTTTTATTTATTTATTATTTAACTAGGCAAATCAGTTAAGAACAAATTCGTATTTTCAATGAAGGCCTACACCTGCCAAACACGGATGACGCAGGGCCAATTGTGCGCTGCCCTCTGGGCCTATCAATCACTGCCGGTTGTGATGATACAGCCTGGAAAAAATGGTTACCAACGTAATTTGAGTTTTGCTAAAACATAATATCAGTCAGTGTCTGATATATTTGTAATTTTATGTTGGCTATTACCGGTTTCTGTCTTCAATAGCATCAGCAGTTGTCGTGGCCGAGTGGTTAAGGCGATGGACTAGAAATCCATTGGGATCTTCCCGCGCAGGTTCGAATCCTGCCGACAACGTGATATTTTTCTCCTGTGATTGGTAATGCCCAGGCGTTTACATTGTATCAGCCTTCCTAAAATGCATTGTTATTTCATCAAGCATGTTAGCTAAATCACGTAGTTAGCTATGTAACGTTAGCTTGCTAAAACTGTTCCTCGCTTCACACCGACAGCACCACTGACAATATACCCAGAAAAACGGACAGCGAAGATATAGATGCCCTTCTTGAGGACATACTTGACGATGATTTCGATTCCCTTGCGCTAAACGTGAGTAAATAACCTTAGCTACATCGCCTTGCAATGTTGAATGCAGTTTTTTGTTGTTGTTGCTAACAGCATCTACTGTCCAGTAGTAGTAGCTAGCTAAAGTTAGCTGTTTGGATATCACACGGATGTATTAGCTAGCTATAATGAGATAAATATGAGGCTATGTTTGATTGTTTTTAGCCTGTTTCCAATGGAAAGGTTGCTTTCATTTTTGTCCTTCTGACTCCAATGCATTAGCTAACGTTACATTGCAAAAGGGCCGGCCCGTAGGTGGTGAATGTAGGAACCAACATCTCCACCCCGCTGATCCTCAACACTGGGGCCCCACAAGGGTGCGTTCTCAGCCCTCTCCTGTACTCCCTGTTCACCCATGACTGCGTGGCCATGCACGCCTCCAACTCAAATCATCAAGTTTGCAGACGACACTACAGTGGTAGGCTTGATTACCAACAGCGACGAGACGGCCTACAGGGAGGAGGTGAGGGCCCTCGGAGTGTGGTGTCAGGAAAATAACCTCACACTCAATGTCAACAAAACAAAGGAGATGATCGTGGACTTCAGGAAACAGCAGAGGGAGAAGCCCCCTATCCATATCGACGGGACAGTAGTGGAGAAGGTGGAAAGTTCCTCGGCGTACACATCACGGACAAACTGAAATGGTCCACCCACACAGACACACAGCGTGGTGAAGAAGGCGCAGGAGTGCCTTTTCAACCTCAGGAGGCTGAAGAAATTTGGCTTGTCACCAAAAACACTCACAAACTTTTACAACTGCACAATCGAGAGCATCCTGTCGGATAGTACAGATCATTCTGTACTAACAGTTTTCACCAATGTTCTCTTTATAATACTATGATAATGTTATATCAGTGGAGGCTGCTGAGGGGAGGACGGCTCATAATAATGTCTGGAATGGAATCAAACTATGTGTTTGATACCATTCCACTGATTCCGCTTCCAGCCATTACCACGAGCTCCTCCTCCCAAATGTATTTTACCTTTATTTAACTACGCAAGTCAGTTAAGAACAAATTCTTATTTTCAGTGACAGCCTAGGAACAGTGGGTTAACTGTCAGTTCAGGGGCAGAACGACAGATTTGTACCTTGTCAGCTAGGGGATTTGAACTTGCAACCTTCCGGTTACTAGTCCAACGCTTTAACCACTAGGAGGTGCCACCAATCTCCTGTGTTTTCTGTTTAAACAATAAGTAAGGATTGAGCCTTGGGGTACTCCCTTGTTGACAGGCAGTGGCTGAGACAAAAAAAAACAGATTGCATACCAGAGAGAATACTATAGACATCAAGAAAGCCAGTCAATTGATTATTGACAAGTTTTCCAACACTTTTGATAAACGGGGAAAAATAGAAATATGCCTATAACAGTTAGGATCAGCTTGATCTCCCCCTTTGGCGATATACCACAATCCCCCGAGGTGCCTTATTGCTATTTTTATGTATTTATTATTTAACTAGGCAAATCAGTTAAGAACAAATTCGTATTTTCAATGAAGGCCTACACCTGCCAAACACGGATGACGCAGGGCCAATTGTGCGCTGCCCTCTGGGCCTATCAATCACTGCCGGTTGTGATGATACAGCCTGGAAAAAATGGTTACCAACGTAATTTGAGTTTTGCTAAAACATAATATCAGTCAGTGTCTGATATATTTGTAATTTTATGTTGGCTATTACTGGTTTCTGTCTTCAATAGCATCAGCAGTTGTCGTGGCCGAGTGGTTAAGGCGATGGACTAGAAATCCATTGGGATCCTCCCGCGCAAGTTCGAATCCTGCCGACAACGTGATATTTTTCTCCTGTGATTGGTAATGCCCAGGCGTTTACATTGTATCATAGATAGCCAGTATCTGTATCACTACACATAAATCGCTAGCTACACGGTATCAATCTTTACCTACTTGAAATTAGGTTACGCCTGTCAATCAAGCACTCCTGTTCATGACAACAGTCAATAAGCAGCAGTACCCTGAAGCTATGGCGGACGATTTGGACGAATTGCTAGATGAGGTTGAAACAAAGTTCTGTCGCAATGTATATTTGACGCCACAACTTCAAGCTCCCTCAGATTTATCGACGGCTGGGAAATGTTTAACGCAAACTGGGAAAGAAAGAAAACACTGGTGCGTAGTAAAATGCAAGCATCAACCGGCTAACGTTAACGATAGCTAACGTTAGTACGGGGGAATGGACTAACGTTAGCAAGCAAGGTTAGCAAACCAAGTTGTTGACCATGACTGACACAGTGGAAGCTTATGCAATGTAACTAACGACGATAGCTATGTAACGTTAGCTAATTAGTTGCAAACGCCAGCCTTCCTAAAATGCATTGTTATTTCATCAAGCATGTTAGCTAAATCACGTAGTTAGCTATGTAACGTTAGCTTGCTAAAACTGTTCCTCGCTTCACACCGTCAGCACCACTGACGATACACCCAGAAAAACGGACAGCGAAGATATAGATGCCCTTCTTGAGGACATACTTGACGATGATTTCGATTCCCTTGCGCTAAACGTGAGTAAATAACCTTAGCTACATCGCCTTGCAATGTTGAATGCAGTTTTTTGTTGTTGTTGCTAACAGCATCTACTGTCCAGTAGTAGTAGCTAGCTAAAGTTAGCTGTTTGGATATCACACGGATGTATTAGCTAGCTATAATGAGATAAATATGAGGCTATGTTTGATTGTTTTTAGCCTGTTTCCAATGGAAAGGTTGCTTTCATTTTTGTCCTTCTGACTC
The DNA here is from genome assembly GCF_013265735.2 of Oncorhynchus mykiss. Lineage (NCBI taxonomy): Eukaryota > Metazoa > Chordata > Actinopteri > Salmoniformes > Salmonidae > Oncorhynchus > Oncorhynchus mykiss. The sequence continues at coordinate 30,966,941 of NC_048566.1, read as the reverse complement.
CAATGCATTAGCTAATGTTACATTGCAAAAGGGCCGGCCCGTAGGTGGTGAATGTAGGAAACAACATCTCCACCCCGCTGATCCTCAACACTGGGGCCTCACAAGGGTGCGTTCTCAGCCCTCTCCTGTACTCCCTGTTCACCCATGACTGCGTGGCCATGCACGCCTCCAACTCAAATCATCAAGTTTGCAGACGACACTACAGTGGTAGGCTTGATTACCAACCGCGACGAGACGGCCTACAGGGAGGAGGTGAGGGCCCTCGGAGTGTGGTGTCAGGAAAATAACCTCACACTCAATGTCAACAAAACAAAGGAGATGATCGTGGACTTCAGGAAACAGCAGAGGGAGAAGCCCCCTATCCATATCGACGGGACAGTAGTGGAGAAGGTGGAAAGTTCCTCGGCGTACACATCACGGACAAACTGAAATGGTCCACCCACACAGACACACAGCGTGGTGAAGAAGGCGCAGCAGCGCCTTTTCAACCTCAGGAGGCTGAAGAAATGTGGCTTGTCACCAAAAACACTCACAAACTTTTACAACTGCACAATCGAGAGCATCCTGTCGGATAGTACAGATCATTCTGTACTAACAGTTTTCACCAATGTTCTCTTTATAATACTATGATAATGTTATATCAGTGGAGGCTGCTGAGGGGAGGACGGCTCATAATAATGTCTGGAATGGAATCAAACTATGTGTTTGATACCATTCCACTGATAGGCATTACCACGAGCTCCTCCTCCCAAATGTATTTTACCTTTATTTAACTACACAAGTCAGTTAAGAACAAATTCTTATTTTCAGTGACAGCCTAGGAACAGTGGGTTAACTGTCAGTTCAGGGGCAGAACGAAAGATTTGTACCTTGTCATCTCGGGGATTTGAACTTGCAACCTTCCGGTTACTAGTCCAACGCTTTAACCACTAGGAGGTGCCACCAATCTCCTGTGTTTTCTGTTTAAACAATAAGTAAGGATTGAGCCTTGGGGTACTCCCTTGTTGACAGGCAGTGGCTGAGACAAAAAAAAACAGATTGCATACCAGAGAGAATACTATAGACATCAAGAAAGCCAGTCAATTGATTATTGACAAGTTTTCCAACACTTTTGATAAACGGGGAAAAATAGAAATAGGCCTATAACAGTTAGGATCAGCTTGATCTCCCCCTTTGGCGATATACCACAATCCCCCGAGGTGCCTTATTGCTATTTTTATTTATTTATTATTTAACTAGGCAAATCAGTTAAGAACAAATTCGTATTTTCAATGAAGGCCTACACCTGCCAAACACGGATGACGCAGGGCCAATTGTGCGCTGCCCTCTGGGCCTATCAATCACTGCCGGTTGTGATGATACAGCCTGGAAAAAATGGTTACCAACGTAATTTGAGTTTTGCTAAAACATAATATCAGTCAGTGTCTGATATATTTGTAATTTTATGTTGGCTATTACCGGTTTCTGTCTTCAATAGCATCAGCAGTTGTCGTGGCCGAGTGGTTAAGGCGATGGACTAGAAATCCATTGGGATCTTCCCGCGCAGGTTCGAATCCTGCCGACAACGTGATATTTTTCTCCTGTGATTGGTAATGCCCAGGCGTTTACATTGTATCAGCCTTCCTAAAATGCATTGTTATTTCATCAAGCATGTTAGCTAAATCACGTAGTTAGCTATGTAACGTTAGCTTGCTAAAACTGTTCCTCGCTTCACACCGACAGCACCACTGACAATATACCCAGAAAAACGGACAGCGAAGATATAGATGCCCTTCTTGAGGACATACTTGACGATGATTTCGATTCCCTTGCGCTAAACGTGAGTAAATAACCTTAGCTACATCGCCTTGCAATGTTGAATGCAGTTTTTTGTTGTTGTTGCTAACAGCATCTACTGTCCAGTAGTAGTAGCTAGCTAAAGTTAGCTGTTTGGATATCACACGGATGTATTAGCTAGCTATAATGAGATAAATATGAGGCTATGTTTGATTGTTTTTAGCCTGTTTCCAATGGAAAGGTTGCTTTCATTTTTGTCCTTCTGACTCCAATGCATTAGCTAACGTTACATTGCAAAAGGGCCGGCCCGTAGGTGGTGAATGTAGGAAACAACATCTCCACCCCGCTGATCCTCAACACTGGGGCCCCACATGGGTGCGTTCTCAGCCCTCTCCTGTACTCCCTGTTCACCCATGACTGCGTGGCCATGCACGCCTCCAACTCAAATCATCAAGTTTGCAGACGACACTACAGTGGTAGGCTTGATTACCAACAGCGACGAGACGGCCTACAGGGAGGAGGTGAGGGCCCTCGGAGTGTGGTGTCAGGAAAATAACCTCACACTCAATGTCAACAAAACAAAGGAGATGATCGTGGACTTCAGGAAACAGCAGAGGGAGAAGCCCCCTATCCATATCGACGGGACAGTAGTGGAGAAGGTGGAAAGTTCCTCGGCGTACACATCACGGACAAACTGAAATGGTCCACCCACACAGACACACAGCGTGGTGAAGAAGGCGCAGGAGCGCCTTTTCAACCTCAGGAGGCTGAAGAAATTTGGCTTGTCACCAAAAACACTCACAAACTTTTACAACTGCACAATCGAGAGCATCCTGTCGGATAGTACAGATCATTCTGTACTAACAGTTTTCACCAATGTTCTCTTTATAATACTATGATAATGTTATATCAGTGGAGGCTGCTGAGGGGAGGACGGCTCATAATAATGTCTGGAATGGAATCAAACTATGTGTTTGATACCATTCCACTGATTCCGCTTCCAGCCATTACCACGAGCTCCTCCTCCCAAATGTATTTTACCTTTATTTAACTACGCAAGTCAGTTAAGAACAAATTCTTATTTTCAGTGACGGCCTAGGAACAGTGGGTTAACTGTCAGTTCAGGGGCAGAACGACAGATTTGTACCTTGTCAGCTCGGGGATTTGAACTTGCAACCTTCCGGTTACTAGTCCAACGCTTTAACCACTAGGAGGTGCCACCAATCTCCTGTGTTTTCTGTTTAAACAAATCAAATCAAATCAATCAAATCAAATTTTATTTGTCACATACACATGGTTAGCAGATGTTAATGCGAGTGTAGCGAAATGCTTGTGCTTCTAGTTCCGACAATGCAGTAATAACCAACAAGTAATCTAACTAACAATTCCAAAACTACTGTCTTGTACACAGTGTAAGGGGATAAAGAATATGTACATAAGGATATATGAATGAGTGATGGTACAGAGCAGCATAGGCAAGATACAGTAGATGGTATCGAGTACAGTATGTACAAATGAGATGAGTATGTAAACAAAGTGGCATAGTTTAAAGTGGCTAGTGATACATGTATTACATAAGGATACAGTCGATGATATAGAGTACAGTATATACGTATGCATATGAGATGAATAATGTAGGGTAAGTAACATTATATAAGGTAGCATTGTTTAAAGTGGCTAGTGATATATTTACATCATTTCCCATCAATTCCCATTATTAAAGTGGCTGGAGTTGAGTCAGTGTCAGTGTGTTGGCAGCAGCCACTCAATGTTAGTGGTGGCTGTTTAACAGTCTGATGGCCTTGAGATAGAAGCTGTTTTTCAGTCTCTCGGTCCCAGCTTTGATGCACCTGTACTGACCTCGCCTTCTGGATGATAGCGGGGTGAACAGGCAGTGGCTCGGGTGGTTGATGTCCTTGATGATCTTTATGGCCTTCCTGTGACATCGGGTGGTGTAGGTGTCCTGGAGGGCAGGTAGTTTGCCCCCGGTGATGCGTTGTGCAGACCTCACCACCCTCTGGAGAGCCTTACGGTTGAGGGCGGAGCAGTTGCCGTACCAGGCGGTGATACAGCCCGCCAGGATGCTCTCGATTGTGCATCTGTAGAAGTTTGTGAGTGCTTTTGGTGACAAGCCAAATTTCTTCAGCCTCCTGAGGTTGAAGAGGCGCTGCTGCGCCTTCTTCACAATGCTGTCTGTGTGAGTGGACCAATTCAGTTTGTCTGTGATGTGTATGCCGAGGAACTTAAAACTTGCTACCCTCTCCACTACTGTTCCATCGATGTGGATAGGGGGGTGTTCAAGGATTGAGCCTTGGGGTACTCCCTTGTTGACAGGCAGTGGCTGAGACAAAAAAAAACAGATTGCATACCAGAGAGAATACTATAGACATCAAGAAAGCCAGTCAATTGATTATTGACAAGTTTTCCAACACTTTTGATAAACGGGGAAAAATAGAAATAGGCCTATAACAGTTAGGATCAGCTTGATCTCCCCCTTTGGCGATATACCACAATCCCCCGAGGTGCCTTATTGCTATTTTTATTTATTTATTATTTAACTAGGCAAATCAGTTAAGAACAAATTCGTATTTTCAATGAAGGCCTACACCTGCCAAACACGGATGACGCAGGGCCAATTGTGCGCTGCCCTCTGGGCCTATCAATCACTGCCGGTTGTGATGATACAGCCTGGAAAAAATGGTTACCAACGTAATTTGAGTTTTGCTAAAACATAATATCAGTCAGTGTCTGATATATTTGTAATTTTATGTTGGCTATTACCGGTTTCTGTCGTCAATAGCATCAGCAGTTGTTGTGGCCTAGTGGTTAAGGCGATGGACTAGAAATCCATTGGGATTTTCCCGCGCAAGTTCGAATCCTGCCGACAACGTGATATTTTTCTCCTGTGATTGGTAATGCCCAGGCGTTTACATTGTATCATAGATAGCCAGTATCTGTATCACTACACATAAATCGCTAGCTACACGGTATCAATCTTTACCTACTTGAAATTAGGTTACGCCTGTCAATCAAGCACTCCTGTTCATGACAACAGTCAATAAGCAGCAGTACCCTGAAGCTATGGCGGACGATTTGGACGAATTGCTAGATGAGGTTGAAACAAAGTTCTGTCGCAATGTATATTTGACGCCACAACTTCAAGCTCCCTCAGATTTATCGACGGCTGGGAAATGTTTAACGCAAACTGGGAAAGAAAGAAAACACTGGTGCGTAGTAAAATGCAAGTGTCAACCGGCTAACGTTAACGATAGCTAACGTTAGTACGGGGGAATGGACTAACGTTAGCAAGCAAGGTTAGCAAACCAAGTTGTTGACCATGACTGACACAGTGGAAGCTTATGCAATGTAATTAACGACGATAGCTATGTAACGTTAGCTAATTAGTTGCAAACGCCAGCCTTCCTAAAATGCATTGTTATTTCATCAAGCATGTTAGCTAAATCACGTAGTTAGCTATGTAACGTTAGCTTGCTAAAACTGTTCCTCGCTTCACACCGTCAGCACCACTGACGATACACCCAGAAAAACGGACAGCGAAGATATAGATGCCCTTCTTGAGGACATACTTGACGATGATTTCGATTCCCTTGCACTAAACGTGAGTAAATAACCTTAGCTACATCGCCTTGCAATGTTGAATGCAGTTTTTTGTTGTTGTTGCTAACAGCATCTACTGTCCAGTAGTAGTAGCTAGCTAAAGTTAGCTGTTTGGATATCACACGGATGTATTAGCTAGCTATAAAGAGATAAATATGAGGCTATGTTTGATTGTTTTTAGCCTGTTTCCAATGGAAAGGTTGCTTTCATTTTTGTCCTTCTGACTCCAATGCATTAGCTAATGTTACATTGCAAAAGGGCCGGCCTGTAGGTGGTGAATGTAGGAAACAACATCTCCACCCCGCTGATCCTCAACACTGGGGCCCCACAAGGGTGCGTTCTCAGCCCTCTCCTGTACTCCCTGTTCACCCATGACTGCGTGGCCATGCACGCCTCCAACTCAATCATCAAGTTTGCAGACGACACTACAGTGGTAGGCTTGATTACCAACAGCGACGAGACGGCCTACAGGGAGGAGGTGAGGGCCCTCGGAGTGTGGTGTCAGGAAAATAACCTCACACTCAATGTCAACAAAACAAAGGAGATGATCGTGGACTTCAGGAAACAGCAGAGGGAGAAGCCCCCTATCCATATCGACGGGACAGTAGTGGAGAAGGTGGAAAGTTCCTCGGCGTACACATCACGGACAAACTGAAATGGTCCACCCACACAGACACACAGCGTGGTGAAGAAGGCGCAGCAGCGCCTTTTCAACCTCAGGAGGCTGAAGAAATTTGGCTTGTCACCAAAAACACTCACAAACTTTTACAACTGCACAATCGAGAGCATCCTGTCGGATAGTACAGATATTTCTGTACTAACAGTTTTCACCAATGTTCTCTTTATAATACTATGATAATGGTATATCAGTGGAGGCTGCTGAGGGGAGGACGGCTCATAATAATGTCTGGAATGGAATCAAACTATGTGTTTGATACCATTCCACTGATTCCGCTTCCAGCCATTACCACAAGCTCCTCCTCCCAAATGTATTTTACCTTTATTTAACTACGCAAGTCAGTTAAGAACAAATTCTTATTTTCAGTGACGGCCTAGGAACAGTGGGTTAACTGTCAGTTCAGGGGCAGAACGACAGATTTGTACCTTGTCAGCTCGGGGATTTGAACTTGCAACCTTCCGGTTACTAGTCCAACGCTTTAACCACTAGGAGGTGCCACCAATCTCCTGTGTTTTCTGTTTAAACAATAAGTAAGGATTGAGCCTTGGGGTACTCCCTTGTTGACAGGCAGTGGCTGAGACAAAAAAAAACAGATTGCATACCAGAGAGAATACTATAGACATCAAGAAAGCCAGTCAATTGATTATTGACAAGTTTTCCAACACTTTTGATAAACGGGGAAAAATAGAAATAGGCCTATAACAGTTAGGATCAGCTTGATCTCCCCCTTTGGCGATATACCACAATCCCCCGAGGTGCCTTATTGCTATTTTTATTTATTTATTATTTAACTAGGCAAATCAGTTAAGAACAAATTCGTATTTTCAATGAAGGCCTACACCTGCCAAACACGGATGACGCAGGGCCAATTGTGCGCTGCCCTCTGGGCCTATCAATCACTGCCGGTTGTGATGATACAGCCTGGAAAAAATGGTTACCAACGTAATTTGAGTTTTGCTAAAACATAATATCAGTCAGTGTCTGATATATTTGTAATTTTATGTTGGCTATTACCGGTTTCTGTCGTCAATAGCATCAGCAGTTGTCGTGGCCGAGTGGTTAAGGCGATGGACTAGAAATCCATTGGGATCTTCCCGCGCAAGTTCGAATCCTGCCGACAACGTGATGTTTTTCTCCTGTGATTGGTAATGCCCAGGCGTTTACATTGTATCATAGATAGCCAGTATCTGTATCACTACACATAAATCGCTAGCTACACGGTATCAATCTTTACCTACTTGAAATTAGGTTACGCCTGTCAATCAAGCACTCCTGTTCATGACAACAGTCAATAAGCAGCAGTACCCTGAAGCTATGGCGGACGATTTGGACGAATTGCTAGATGAGGTTGAAACAAAGTTCTGTCGCAATGTATATTTGACGCCACAACTTCAAGCTCCCTCAGATTTATCGACGGCTGGGAAATGTTTAACGCAAACTGGGAAAGAAAGAAAACACTGGTGCGTAGTAAAATGCAAGTGTCAACCGGCTAACGTTAACGATAGCTAACGTTAGTACGGGGGAATGGACTAACGTTAGCAAGCAAGGTTAGCAAACCAAGTTGTTGACCATGACTGACACAGTGGAAGCTTATGCAATGTAATTAACGACGATAGCTATGTAACGTTAGCTAATTAGTTGCAAACGCCAGCCTTCCTAAAATGCATTGTTATTTCATCAAGCATGTTAGCTAAATCACGTAGTTAGCTATGTAACGTTAGCTTGCTAAAACTGTTCCTCGCTTCACACCGTCAGCACCACTGACGATACACCCAGAAAAACGGACAGCGAAGATATAGATGCCCTTCTTGAGGACATACTTGACGATGATTTCGATTCCCTTGCGCTAAACGTGAGTAAATAACCTTAGCTACATCGCCTTGCAATGTTGAATGCAGTTTTTTGTTGTTGTTGCTAACAGCATCTACTGTCCAGTAGTAGTAGCTAGCTAAAGTTAGCTGTTTGGATATCACACGGATGTATTAGCTAGCTATAATGAGATAAATATGAGGCTATGTTTGATTGTTTTTAGCCTGTTTCCAATGGAAAGGTTGCTTTCATTTTTGTCCTTCTGACTCCAATGCATTAGCTAATGTTACATTGCAAAAGGGCCGGCCCGTAGGTGGTGAATGTAGGAAACAACATCTCCACCCCGCTGATCCTCAACACTGGGGCCCCACAAGGGTGCGTTCTCAGCCCTCTCCTGTACTCCCTGTTCACCCATGACTGCGTGGCCATGCACGCCTCCAACTCAATCATCAAGTTTGCAGACGACACTACAGTGGTAGGCTTGATTACCAACAGCGACGAGACGGCCTACAGGGAGGAGGTGAGGGCCCTCGGAGTGTGGTGTCAGGAAAATAACCTCACACTCAATGTCAACAAAACAAAGGAGATGATCGTGGACTTCAGGAAACAGCAGAGGGAGAAGCCCCCTATCCATATCGACGGGACAGTAGTGGAGAAGGTGGAAAGTTCCTCGGCGTACACATCACGGACAAACTGAAATGGTCCACCCACACAGACACACAGCGTGGTGAAGAAGGCGCAGCAGCGCCTTTTCAACCTCAGGAGGCTGAAGAAATTTGGCTTGTCACCAAAAACACTCACAAACTTTTACAACTGCACAATCGAGAGCATCCTGTCGGATAGTACAGATATTTCTGTACTAACAGTTTTCACCAATGTTCTCTTTATAATACTATGATAATGGTATATCATTGGAGGCTGCTGAGGGGAGGACGGCTCATAATAATGTCTGAAATGGAATCAAACTATGTGTTTGATACCATTCCACTGATTCCGCTTCCAGCCATTACCACGAGCTCCTCCTCCCAAATGTATTTTACCTTTATTTAACTACGCAAGTCAGTTAAGAACAAATTCTTATTTTCAGTGACGGCCTAGGAACAGTGGGTTAACTGTCAGTTCAGGGGCAGAACGACAGATTTGTACCTTGTCAGCTCGGGGATTTGAACTTGCAACCTTCCGGTTACTAGTCCAACGCTTTAACCACTAGGAGGTGCCACCAATCTCCTGTGTTTTCTGTTTAAACAATAAGTAAGGATTGAGCCTTGGGGTACTCCCTTGTTGACAGGCAGTGGCTGAGACAAAAAAAAACAGATTGCATACCAGAGAGAATACTATAGACATCAAGAAAGCCAGTCAATTGATTATTGACAAGTTTTCCAACACTTTTGATAAACGGGGAAAAATAGAAATAGGCCTATAACAGTTAGGATCAGCTTGATCTCCCCCTTTGGCGATATACCACAATCCCCCGAGGTGCCTTATTGCTATTTTTATTTATTTATTATTTAACTAGGCAAATCAGTTAAGAACAAATTCGTATTTTCAATGAAGGCCTACACCTGCCAAACACGGATGACGCAGGGCCAATTGTGCGCTGCCCTCTGGGCCTATCAATCACTGCCGGTTGTGATGATACAGCCTGGAAAAAATGGTTACCAACGTAATTTGAGTTTTGCTAAAACATAATATCAGTCAGTGTCTGATATATTTGTAATTTTATGTTGGCTATTACCGGTTTCTGTCTTCAATAGTATCAGCAGTTGTCGTGGCCGAGTGGTTAAGGCGATGGACTAGAAATCCATTGGGATCTTCCCGCGCAAGTTCGAATCCTGCCGACAACGTGATATTTTTCTCCTGTGATTGGTAATGCCCAGGCATTGTATCATAGATAGCCAGTATCTGTATCACTACACATAAATCGCTAGCTACACGGTATCATTCTTTACCTACTTGAAATTAGTTTACGCCTGTCAATCAAGCACTCCTGTTCATGACAACAGTCAATAAGCAGCAGTACCCTGAAGCTATGGCGGACGATTTGGACGAATTGCTAGATGAGGTTGAAACAAAGTTCTGTCGCAACGTATATTTGACGCCACAACTTCAAGCTCCCTCAGATTTATCGACGGCTGGGAAATGTTTAACGCAAACTGGGAAAGAAAGAAAACACTGGTGCGTAGTAAAATGCAAGTGTCAACCGGCTAACGTTAACGATAGCTAACGTTAGTACGGGGGAATGGACTAACGTTAGCAAGCAAGGTTAGCAAACCAAGTTGTTGACCATGACTGACACAGTGGAAGCTTATGCAATGTAATTAACGACGATAGCTATGTAACGTTAGCTAATTAGTTGCAAACGCCAGCCTTCCTAAAATGCATTGTTATTTCATCAAGCATGTTAGCTAAATCACGTAGTTAGCTATGTAACGTTAGCTTGCTAAAACTGTTCCTCGCTTCACACCGTCAGCACCACTGACGATACACCCAGAAAAACAGACAGCGAAGATATAGATGCCCTTCTTGAGGACATACTTGACGATGATTTCGATTCCCTTGCGCTAAACGTGAGTAAATAACCTTAGCTACATCGCCTTGCAATGTTGAATGCAGTTTTTTGTTGTTGTTGCTAACAGCATCTACTGTCCAGTAGTAGTAGCTAGCTAAAGTTAGCTGTTTGGATATCACACGGATGTATTAGCTAGCTATAAAGAGATAAATATGAGGCTATGTTTGATTGTTTTTAGCCTGTTTCCAATGGAAAGGTTGCTTTCATTTTTGTCCTTCTGACTCCAATGCATTAGCTAATGTTACATTGCAAAAGGGCCGGCCCGTAGGTGGTGAATGTAGGAAACAACATCTCCACCCCGCTGATCCTCAACACTGGGGCCCCACAAGGGTGCGTTCTCAGCCCTCTCCTGTACTCCCTGTTCACCCATGACTGCGTGGCCATGCACGCCTCCAACTCAATCATCAAGTTTGCAGACGACACTACAGTGGTAGGCTTGATTACCAACAGCGACGAGTAGGCCTACAGGGAGGAGGTGAGGGCCCTCGGAGTGTGGTGTCAGGAAAATAACCTCACACTCAATGTCAACAAAACAAAGGAGATGATCGTGGACTTCAGGAAACAGCAGAGGGAGAAGCCCCCTATCCATATCGACGGGACAGTAGTGGAGAAGGTGGAAAGTTCCTCGGCGTACACATCACGGACAAACTGAAATGGTCCACCCACACAGACACACAGCGTGGTGAAGAAGGCGCAGCAGCGCCTTTTCAACCTCAGGAGGCTGAAGAAATTTGGCTTGTCACCAAAAACACTCACAAACTTTTACAACTGCACAATCGAGAGCATCCTGTCGGATAGTACAGATATTTCAGTACTAACAGTTTTCACCAATGTTCTCTTTATAATACTATGATAATGGTATATCAGTGGAGGCTGCTGAGGGGAGGACGGCTCATAATAATGTCTGGAATGGAGCAAATGGAATCAAACTGTGTTTGATGCATTTGATACCATTCCACTGATTCCGCTTCCAGCCATTACCACGAGCTCCTCCTCCCAAATGTATTTTACCTTTATTTAACTACACAAGTCAGTTAAGAACAAATTCTTATTTTCAGTGACAGCCTAGGAACAGTGGGTTAACTGTCAGTTCAGGGGCAGAACGAAAGATTTGTACCTTGTCAGTTCGGGGATTTGAACTTGCAACCTTCCGGTTACTAGTCCAACGCTTTAACCACTAGGAGGTGCCACCAATCTCCTGTGTTTTCTGTTTAAACAATAAGTAAGGGTTGAGCCTTGGGGTACTCCCTTGGTGACAGGCAGTGGCTGAGACAAAAAAAAACCAGATTGCATACCAGAGAGAATACTATAGACATCAAGAAAGCCAGTCAATTGATTATTGACAAGTTTTCCAACACTTTTGATAAACGGGGAAAAATAGAAATAGGCCTATAACAGTTAGGATCAGCTTGATCTCCCCCTTTGGCGATATACCACAATCCCCCGAGGTGCCTTATTGCTATTTTTATTTATTTATTATTTAACTAGGCAAATCAGTTAAGAACAAATTCGTATTTTCAATGAAGGCCTACACCTGTGTTAATAATGGGATATGTAGGAGGGTGAGCCGGTCAAGGATCGATTCAGACAAGGTGGTCTATTGTATGACAAGTGACAGTTTAATTATGAGTAAAGATATCTGGTACAACGTATACGGGCCATTTCATTCGGTTCTTAAGGAACCAGCAGAAAAGAAGCGCAGATAACAGAGTGCACATGTCTCATATACAGAACAGAAAGTAGGTTGATTCTAGAAGATCGGGTCTTCGGGTTGGTTCAGGCTGAGGTGTAGTCTTCTTGGATTGGCCCTGTTGGGCCGTCCGTCATCCCTCTGAGTCTTGTTCTTTGTCACACAATGTTCAGCTAAAAAGGAGATTAGGTGTGTGCGCTGGTTTCTGCAAGTCAAGGCTGTCTCTTCCTCCCAATGTGTGGGTGTATGTCTTATCTGTGTGTCCTCGGCAGTTAGTGTGTGTAATGTGTGTGTGCTGTGTGTGTGGGTGTGGGAGCTATCCTGTATGGGACCTAACATGTTTTACTGTGAAAATACGTTGTCTCAGTTATAGCAATGTAATAGCAGTAGGCTGGTCACCTGCATAAGAAATAGCACTTCCTTACAAATCCCTCTCTTCACGTCTCCCCAGAGACGTGACACAACCTAACTAGATCCAGACACAAAAAGAAAATTTTTCCCAGAAGGAAAAGTTTTGTGATTCCCTCTCTTCACATCTCCTAAGAGATGTGACATAAACTAGGCTAACAATTACAAAGTTTAAAATACCTTCATGTTCTCCATTCGATCCCACTATGTACTAGATTGGCTACCAGCCACCTAGGAACTTGCAACCCTCATGTCAAAAGAGAACAACAGCTCATTGAAAAACAGAACAAAAGAAAATGATGTGAAATTTAAGCCCCCCTTTTTGACACCCACTAGGGTGTCACTCATTATCCCTTATTTCAGCAGTCATAGCATTTCATGAAAAGAAAAACAAAACCTAGTAGGCACTCTCAACCTCATCCTCAAATTCGGGCAGGTCATTAGCAAGCAGAGGAAACATCTGGGAAAGGGGGGAAGGGTCAATAGCTCTAGAGATAACCCTAGTGGTGAGGGAACGGATACATGGAATGCAACAGCATCCACAGAGAACCAAAATGGCCGCGAACACCGAAATGGAGACCAAATTGGAGGAGACCAGGGTTTTATATTTACCAAAGGCACTCATCCAGGAGTCCCACATTGAGGTATCAATCCCAGAATGAGATTTCATTTTACCATTAAGAGTCCTCAAACCTTCTAGGGCTACGGTCAAGCTACCATCGGAGGCTGTGTTATTAGGGATGAAAGTACAACACTGTTCACCAAACATAGTGCAAGCTCCACCTTTCTCTGCCGGTAGCATATCCACTGCAATGCGATTCTGGAATGTATTCTATCCACATTTTTATTAACAGTGCACCACCAACAAATGGAGGACTCAAACCCAGCTGCCACCTGATCCACCAACTTGTACTCGTCAGGAACTCCCCTTGGGACTCCAATGGCGTCTATGTACGTCGGATCACCACTAGATGGGGTGGTGGCACGCCTGGAACGTCCCCTCCAATATTCAGGGTTCACCCTCTGGACCCTAAGGATGAGGTCTCCAGCCTCTGTAGGGTAGATAGAAACAGGCAAAAGGAGAGTGACAAGTGCACAGCTTCCAGTAGTATTGGAGGGTAATTTATCAAACAGGACAGTGTTGCCACACCACCACCTCACATCTGCTCTGGATATTGGCCTGAAACTCCCAACAATGTTGATTGTATCCAGACACCAATTCCCAGGAACCTGTCCCACATTAGTACCGCCTCCCGTCATTTTGACACAGGTGAAATGTGCCCTGGCAACCTTGTTGGAAAACAATGGTTTCCTAGCAGTAGATTTAGTCATGGGATAGACAGCATCCCAGGCAGAGCAATTACAACTGGGGTTATCCGTAGTCATTAATGGGATTAAACATGTTAGAGTCACATCTGTAACAGACTTCTTAAAACACGGTATGATGCAAGCAGCACAACACATCAATAATAAAAATACAAGAATTAGGGTCAGAAATCCAGTAACCACCATACCAGTGTACTTACCAAACCAGGCTCCCAACCAAAAGAACAGTCCAGACTCCTCCACCCCCGCCATGGTCCTCATCTCAGCAGATAGTGCACCAAGCCCATTAAAGGCCTTAGCTATACCACCATCTGGAGTGGTGTTATTAGGAATATACGTGCAACATTGTTCACCGAACATCTTGCAGACTGTCTGGCAACCCTAGATGTGGCCTCAAGCTGTTCAGACAGACCAGTGAGTGCATCACGGGGGTAATTCACAAAACGCTGTTGATTATAGTAGATATAACTGATCCATGCAGTCTGTCTAGCATCCACTATGGCTGGACCTATAATAGGTAGTAAGTGCCAGAGTCCATCATTCCTACCCAAGGCCTGAAACTCATGAGGAACCCCCACTGGCACTCCCAACAGGTTAGTGTGTATGTCAACTACATCCTCTGTCCATGGAGCACTACATCTATGTCTCCCATGGGATGGAATGTTTTCAGGTCCCCTGGATACAGAACCCAACAGCTGTTCAGAAGTAACATCAACAATGGTCAGTGGAATTATCAAACTGGTCAGAGCACACGTACCTTGCCAGTCTCCTCTAAGAATGGGTCTCAGTACTCTTTTGGGTCCACATATTCACCACACATCAGCCAGACCACTAGTTTGGTTTAGGCCTGTAACTGGCCAAGTGGCATAAATGGTTATGTTACTGCTGCAATCAGCTTCAGGCAATCTCCCATAGTCCATGCCACTACCTGTACCCGTGATGCAACTGTAATTGCCCCCATATGCCTTAACACCCCAAGGGGCCCGATGAGGAGGTACTGTAGGAAACACAAGGCTCAAAGAGGAACAGAGGGTTGAATTGGGCTGAACCTGGTAAAAACCTCTCAGAATACACAACCACCCTTCTCCTTCTCCTTCTCCTATAGCAAATGGGTGTGTAGCCAGAACAAGTCTAGCATGACTACAAATAGTGCAGTCCTTTCTTCTCATGGTTTTAGCTGTGTACCTCATATAAGACAGCCACAAATTGTCCCTACCATCAAAACCAGTCTCAGTGCCTAATTGATCAATAGCTGTGTAGTCTCTAACATTAATTACCTGAATGGGATTTTTAACACAGTGGTGGTAGGTGGCAGGTTCGGTCCAGGGGTGGTAGAGGAGTGTGTCTGGCCCTGGTTCGTCTGGGACCTCTGGTTTTGGCAGCTCCCTAATAGAAAACACATCCATCGTGTCTGTCCCGGTCCTTTGTAGTCCGAGGGTGTAAGTGCCTGCATCAGAGAGCTTAATAGTTTTGATGGTTAGTAGGATTTCATCACCTTTACAAAGTTCAACAGTGCTCCCAGGTTTTCCCCATATGATGGAAAACCTATCCACCTTTGTGGGATCCCCTATGCTATAAGAATACCCTCTTCTCCAATCCTAGAATTGTCCCAAGTTGGTTATCATGTAATCCCCATATGGACACCCTCCCCCATTACACAGGTACACTGACACTCCTGTAAAGCCCCACCCTCTCCCAGAGAACACATCACTAGCAAGAGCCAGACACATCTTCACTTCTATGAACAAAAACAGGGGTGACAGGACAGGGAGGGTTACTTCATTCGAGAGATGGCCCCCGGAATCCTGTTAATTCCAGTTCTCCTCTCGAACACTGTTTATTGTTCGACAGTGTCATGTGTCCTACCCTCCCCCGTGCGATATGAATCCGGGTAGCTCTTTCAGCTAGCTGTCACCAGGAGTCCTTGTATGGTCCCCCCAACAAGCCTCTGGGACTGGATTGAGTGACTTCACCTGTAGTTCACCTGTAATGCATAAAATCCTGGACATACAGGCTTGGTTAACAAACAGTTTCTCATATGTTTTATCTGATTATATCTTTAGTTTCTTATCCAGTTCGCCCCATCCTATCCTAGACCACAATTTACCCATCCCCCTTTTGATACCTGGCTCTGCCCAGGTAACAACCTTACCTACTCTAAATAATGACTTAGGTAAGATTAGTATATTATCCTTCTGTTCTGACATTATCATGTAGGAGCGCCCCTTTCATTTTCCACATGTCCAATTATCCCTTTTGTCTCCACTCAGTAACTGTTATCTACACATTCTGTTATCTTTGCTCGTCCTGGCTCCCTTTTCAAACTTCTCCTCTCTGCTCTCCAACCTTCAAGGTCTCTGCAGTGCAGGGGAGGGCTCTTCTGTCTGCCTTTTCCCCTTATCTGTCTGTAGCTCGTTTTCTCATGTTTCCAAATTTGAACTAAATGTCTCACTGTTTGGCTTTATCTAAACTCATGGATTTTTTTTTTTTAGAAAAACATGTCTATGGTGGCACTTTCTAAAGTCCTTATATAGGTTAATTAAACCCCACTATAATTAATTTACCTTAAAAATAAAAAATAAAAACAAACCGTATTACCCATGACCACAAATTAAATATTCAAATGGCACCCCCTATATACAGGTGTTAAAACCAAACACAAATATCTAAATTTCTTCCCTGCCCTGTTGGCTCAAAATATGTCCCAAATACTTAACATGAGTCTACCATAAATCAAACTTATCCTAGCTAAATTTTCACACCACGTTCATCAGAGAAAATATATTGACACTATAATGTAAATTTCACTGCATTTTTGTATTAAATTACCTTAATATCAGTATTACAAATTACCCTAGATTCTCCATCCAAATGGCTTTCCAATGAGGCTGATCAGACCACAAAGGAAAGTTACAATGGAGGTCATAAGTCATACCACCTTCCCTGTGTTTGATTACCAATTTCAAACCAGTTGTAACTTTAGTTAACGTCAACCTGCTCCGCCACAGGAGTGCCATCTGATGCACTGTCCAGCTAGACCAGTCAGGACCAGTCTCTGCCACTAAATTCTTCCACGTCCATTTATTATACCCCCCTTCTGTCATGTACCACACTGATCTAGACCAACTGATTGCATGAGTACCATAACCGCCACCTGGGCTTCCAATAACACCCCAGGTAAGTATAACAGTGGTAGTAGCGTTAGGCGGGATACACAGAGTAGCTGACCTAATCAATTCTGCAGTACACTCAAAGTCATTATTCTGAACTTGACGTTTAGACAGAACATGCGTATCCGAGAATATTGAAGCATTGGTGATGTTTAGCTGGGTAGTCTGTTCCTGGTCAGTGATTATACGCTGGGCTGCCCATATCATTACTCCCAATGTCAAAACAACATTGACTATAATTAGGACAAACAATGGGCCAGAACAACCCAGTCTTTCCCATGGTCTCCTAGCCCTTCTAGCCCATGGTGCTACTCTAGTGTCCCTATCATCTGAGGATGGGAGTCTCCTCCACATGATCAGACGGGAGGGATGTCAGAATTTGAATTCGAATTGGATGTGAGTAAATCACTTCTTACTTCAGCCAGAGTTCTGGCAGGGGTTGGGGCTGGTGTACAATGTGTCAGGTGGTGCCAAGGTGCGCCCAATTCACCTTTGACCTGGACTGAGTGTGAAGTAACCTCCTTCACTTCGTACGGTCCAGTCCACCTGGGATCAGCCCACTTTCTCTTGTGGACCTTGATCCTTACCCAGTCCCCAACTTTTACCCTTGGTTGTTCCGGGACGTCAGTCAGCTCCCTCTCTGCGACTCGGTGTATCTGTTTGGAGAGAGCTGCAGACAATTCCGTCAATTTCTTCACATAGTCAGACATCCCTATCTGGTGCACATCAAGAGGGGGCATATGACCTCCCTCTCTTGGTGGCCCTGGCATTACTCTACCTGTCATTATTTCATGGGGTGAAAGATGTGTCCCTGCACCTGGTGAGGACCTCATGGCCATCAGTGCCAGGGGCAGGGCTTCCACCCAGGTCAATTTGGTTCCTGCACATACTTTAGCTATTTTAGCTTTCAGATTTTGATTACAGCGTTCCACAAGGCCCTGCGATTGCGGCCTATACACAGAGCCAAACTTGTGTGTAATGCCAAACCTCTCCTCCACCTGTCTTAGGTGCTGATTTGACGTGTTTTTTTTTAGAAATATTTTGTACACTCTTTGGATATACTTAGCCCGTCACTGGCTCGTGCCAGTGATGTATTCTTAGGAGACACTATTACTCGTACTCTGTCTTAACTCAGAGCCTCTCCGTCATATATCCAGAATTTTAAACAATAATGTTTTAATGATTAAACACGAGCCCCTAATTCAGGAAATGATTATCAACATAAACTATGTTTTAACAATTTGGATAATAGAGATTTTTTTTTTTTTTTTTTTTAGGAAATACTTTTCTCACAATAATTTTAAATATTGGTAATAATATCAGGGACTTGTGAAACGCCGTTTACATTTAGTCTATAGTCAACACACAAATATTATTACATGGACATAGTTTTAAACACAATTGTTCAATTAGAACATCTTATTCTATGACATCACACATTAGTACATTTATCACATTCATTCTGGCCACAACACAAAGCGGACTTTTCAGTCCAACATATCTTAATCATACATTAATCTATTGTAGACACCTCACCGGACACTACCAGCTATTGGATTTTAACCTCACCGGACACTACCGGCTATTGGTTCTATCTAAAACACTAATTGGATTTATCTTTTGCAGATGAATGATCGAATCATACTCAGATGTTAATGATAAAACTGATCACGCCCTTTTTCAGACGCCCGAACGAATATCACTTATACATAGAATATAATCCTGGTCACATCAATACTCAATAATAGACCACCTTACCAGACACAGCTGGACCGGTCACTAGCCGGACTATCGGTGAAAATCTATCCTAGACTATATTATTTATTCCTTACTGGTGTCTGCCACCAGACCGTTCACAGCCGGACTATCAGAATATTCTATTAATATTAGGTCTACTACTAAATATCCCTTACCGGTGTCTGCCACCGGACCGTTCTCATGCCGGACTATCGGAATATTCTAACTACTACTCATCCCTTACCGGTGTCTGCCACCGGACCGTTCTCATGCCGGACTATCGGGATATTCTAATTACCACATATGTTTACTTCACTGTCAATTTCAAGTCCATTATTTATATAAAATTTACACAAAAATTCTTACCCACACTCGGTACTACTGATCGTAATTTGGTATGACTATTCGACAATATGCAAAGTTTGATAAAACAGGTTTTGCTTACCTTATTTTGTGGTCGACCAGAGATCAGTTTCCCGAGTTGAGCAGAATTGTTGTCCACCCCCGAATGGTTT
The DNA here is from genome assembly GCF_013265735.2 of Oncorhynchus mykiss. Taxonomy (NCBI): domain Eukaryota; kingdom Metazoa; phylum Chordata; class Actinopteri; order Salmoniformes; family Salmonidae; genus Oncorhynchus; species Oncorhynchus mykiss. Next base: position 30,947,644 of record NC_048566.1, on the reverse strand, counting down.
TCACCTGTCCTCCGGGAACCGTCCTTTCACCAACTCGCCCCCTCACACCCACATCAACCACTCTGGACTGGGTCGTTAGTAAACCATCCCTCTGCTACCAAGTTTCTGTTAATAATGGGATATGTAGGAGGGTGAGCCGGTCAAGGATCGATTCAGACAAGGTGGTCTATTGTATGACAAGTGACAGTTTAATTATGAGTAAAGATATCTGGTACAACGTATACGGGCCATTTCATTCGGTTCTTAAGGAACCAGCAGAAAAGAAGCGCAGATAACAGAGTGCACATGTCTCATATACAGAACAGAAAGTAGGTTGATTCTAGAAGATCGGGTCTTCGGGTTGGTTCAGGCTGAGGTGTAGTCTTCTTGGATTGGCCCTGTTGGGCCGTCCGTCATCCCTCTGAGTCTTGTTCTTTGTCACACAATGTTCAGCTAAAAAGGAGATTAGGTGTGTGCGCTGGTTTCTGCAAGTCAAGGCTGTCTCTTCCTCCCAATGTGTGGGTGTATGTCTTATCTGTGTGTCCTCGGCAGTTAGTGTGTGTAATGTGTGTGTGCTGTGTGTGTGGGTGTGGGAGCTATCCTGTATGGGACCTAACATGTTTTACTGTGAAAATACGTTGTCTCAGTTATAGCAATGTAATAGCAGTAGGCTGGTCACCTGCATAAGAAATAGCACTTCCTTACACCTGCCAAACACGGATGACGCAGGGCCAATTGTGCGCTGCCCTCTGGGCCTATCAATCACTGCCGGTTGTGATGATACAGCCTGGAAAAAATGGTTACCAACGTAATTTGAGTTTTGCTAAAACATAATATCAGTCAGTGTCTGATATATTTGTAATTTTATGTTGGCTATTACCGGTTTCTGTCTTCAATAGTATCAGCAGTTGTCGTGGCCGAGTGGTTAAGGCGATGGACTAGAAATCCATTGGGATCTTCCCGCGCAAGTTCGAATCCTGCCGACAACGTGATATTTTTCTCCTGTGATTGGTAATGCCCAGGCATTGTATCATAGATAGCCAGTATCTGTATCACTACACATAAATCGCTAGCTACACGGTATCAATCTTTACCTACTTGAAATTAGTTTACGCCTGTCAATCAAGCACTCCTGTTCATGACAACAGTCAATAAGCAGCAGTACCCTGAAGCTATGGCGGACGATTTGGACGAATTGCTAGATGAGGTTGAAACAAAGTTCTGTCGCAACGTATATTTGACGCCACAACTTCAAGCTCCCTCAGATTTATCGACGGCTGGGAAATGTTTAACGCAAACTGGGAAAGAAAGAAAACACTGGTGCGTAGTAAAATGCAAGTGTCAACCGGCTAACGTTAACGATAGCTAACGTTAGTACGGGGGAATGGACTAACGTTAGCAAGCAAGGTTAGCAAACCAAGTTGTTGACCATGACTGACACAGTGGAAGCTTATGCAATGTAATTAACGACGATAGCTATGTAACGTTAGCTAATTAGTTGCAAACGCCAGCCTTCCTAAAATGCATTGTTATTTCATCAAGCATGTTAGCTAAATCACGTAGTTAGCTATGTAACGTTAGCTTGCTAAAACTGTTCCTCGCTTCACACCGTCAGCACCACTGACGATACACCCAGAAAAACGGACAGCGAAGATATAGATGCCCTTCTTGAGGACATACTTGACGATGATTTCGATTCCCTTGCGCTAAACGTGAGTAAATAACCTTAGCTACATCGCCTTGCAATGTTGAATGCAGTTTTTTGTTGTTGTTGCTAACAGCATCTACTGTCCAGTAGTAGTAGCTAGCTAAAGTTAGCTGTTTGGATATCACACGGATGTATTAGCTAGCTATAATGAGATAAATATGAGGCTATGTTTGATTGTTTTTAGCCTGTTTCCAATGGAAAGGTTGCTTTCATTTTTGTCCTTCTGACTCCAATGCATTAGCTAATGTTACATTGCAAAAGGGCCGGCCCGTAGGTGGTGAATGTAGGAAACAACATCTCCACCCCGCTGATCCTCAACACTGGGGCCCCACAAGGGTGCGTTCTCAGCCCTCTCCTGTACTCCCTGTTCACCCATGACTGCGTGGCCATGCACGCCTCCAACTCAATCATCAAGTTTGCAGACGACACTACAGTGGTAGGCTTGATTACCAACAGCGACGAGACGGCCTACAGGGAGGAGGTGAGGGCCCTCGGAGTGTGGTGTCAGGAAAATAACCTCACACTCAATGTCAACAAAACAAAGGAGATGATCGTGGACTTCAGGAAACAGCAGAGGGAGAAGCCCCCTATCCATATCGACGGGACAGTAGTGGAGAAGGTGGAAAGTTCCTCGGCGTACACATCACGGACAAACTGAAATGGTCCACCCACACAGACACACAGCGTGGTGAAGAAGGCGCAGCAGCGCCTTTTCAACCTCAGGAGGCTGAAGAAATTTGGCTTGTCACCAAAAACACTCACAAACTTTTACAACTGCACAATCGAGAGCATCCTGTCGGATAGTACAGATATTTCTGTACTAACAGTTTTCACCAATGTTCTCTTTATAATACTATGATAATGGTATATCAGTGGAGGCTGCTGAGGGGAGGACGGCTCATAATAATGTCTGGAATGGAGCAAATGGAATCAAACTATGTGTTTGATGCATTTGATACCATTCCACTGATTCCGCTTCCAGCCATTACCACAAGCTCCTCCTCCCAAATGTATTTTACCTTTATTTAACTACACAAGTCAGTTAAGAACAAATTCTTATTTTCAGTGACAGCCTAGGAACAGTGGGTTAACTGTCAGTTCAGGGGCAGAACGAAAGATTTGTACCTTGTCAGTTCGGGGATTTGAACTTGCAACCTTCCGGTTACTAGTCCAACGCTTTAACCACTAGGAGGTGCCACCAATCTCCTGTGTTTTCTGTTTAAACAATAAGTAAGGGTTGAGCCTTGGGGTACTCCCTTGGTGACAGGCAGTGGCTGAGACAAAAAAAAACCAGATTGCATACCAGAGAGAATACTATAGACATCAAGAAAGCCAGTCAATTGATTATTGACAAGTTTTCCAACACTTTTGATAAACGGGGAAAAATAGAAATAGGCCTATAACAGTTAGGATCAGCTTGATCTCCCCCTTTGGCGATATACCACAATCCCCCGAGGTGCCTTATTGCTATTTTTATTTATTTATTATTTAACTAGGCAAATCAGTTAAGAACAAATTCGTATTTTCAATGAAGGCCTACACCTGCCAAACACGGATGACGCAGGGCCAATTGTGCGCTGCCCTCTGGGCCTATCAATCACTGCCGGTTGTGATGATACAGCCTGGAAAAAATGGTTACCAACGTAATTTGAGTTTTGCTAAAACATAATATCAGTCAGTGTCTGATATATTTGTAATTTTATGTTGGCTATTACCGGTTTCTGTCTTCAATAGTATCAGCAGTTGTCGTGGCCGAGTGGTTAAGGCGATGGACTAGAAATCCATTGGGATCTTCCCGCGCAAGTTCGAATCCTGCCGACAACGTGATATTTTTCTCCTGTGATTGGTAATGCCCAGGCATTGTATCATAGATAGCCAGTATCTGTATCACTACACATAAATCGCTAGCTACACGGTATCAATCTTTACCTACTTGAAATTAGTTTACGCCTGTCAATCAAGCACTCCTGTTCATGACAACAGTCAATAAGCAGCAGTACCCTGAAGCTATGGCGGACGATTTGGACGAATTGCTAGATGAGGTTGAAACAAAGTTCTGTCGCAACGTATATTTGACGCCACAACTTCAAGCTCCCTCAGATTTATCGACGGCTGGGAAATGTTTAACGCAAACTGGGAAAGAAAGAAAACACTGGCGCGTAGTAAAATGCAAGTGTCAACCGGCTAACGTTAACGATAGCTAACGTTAGTACGGGGGAATGGACTAACGTTAGCAAGCAAGGTTAGCAAACCAAGTTGTTGACCATGACTGACACAGTGGAAGCTTATGCAATGTAATTAACGACGATAGCTATGTAACGTTAGCTAATTAGTTGCAAACGCCAGCCTTCCTAAAATGCATTGTTATTTCATCAAGCATGTTAGCTAAATCACGTAGTTAGCTATGTAACGTTAGCTTGCTAAAACTGTTCCTCGCTTCACACCGTCAGCACCACTGACGATACACCCAGAAAAACGGACAGCGAAGATATAGATGCCCTTCTTGAGGACATACTTGACGATGATTTCGATTCCCTTGCGCTAAACGTGAGTAAATAACCTTAGCTACATCGCCTTGCAATGTTGAATGCAGTTTTTTGTTGTTGTTGCTAACAGCATCTACTGTCCAGTAGTAGTAGCTAGCTAAAGTTAGCTGTTTGGATATCACACGGATGTATTAGCTAGCTATAATGAGATAAATATGAGGCTATGTTTGATTGTTTTTAGCCTGTTTCCAATGGAAAGGTTGCTTTCATTTTTGTCCTTCTGACTCCAATGCATTAGCTAATGTTACATTGCAAAAGGGCCGGCCCGTAGGTGGTGAATGTAGGAAACAACATCTCCACCCCGCTGATCCTCAACACTGGGGCCCCACAAGGGTGCGTTCTCAGCCCTCTCCTGTACTCCCTGTTCACCCATGACTGCGTGGCCATGCACGCCTCCAACTCAATCATCAAGTTTGCAGACGACACTACAGTGGTAGGCTTGATTACCAACAGCGACGAGACGGCCTACAGGGAGGAGGTGAGGGCCCTCGGAGTGTGGTGTCAGGAAAATAACCTCACACTCAATGTCAACAAAACAAAGGAGATGATCGTGGACTTCAGGAAACAGCAGAGGGAGAAGCCCCCTATCCATATCGACGGGACAGTAGTGGAGAAGGTGGAAAGTTCCTCGGCGTACACATCACGGACAAACTGAAATGGTCCACCCACACAGACACACAGCGTGGTGAAGAAGGCGCAGCAGCGCCTTTTCAACCTCAGGAGGCTGAAGAAATTTGGCTTGTCACCAAAAACACTCACAAACTTTTACAACTGCACAATCGAGAGCATCCTGTCGGATAGTACAGATATTTCTGTACTAACAGTTTTCACCAATGTTCTCTTTATAATACTATGATAATGGTATATCAGTGGAGGCTGCTGAGGGGAGGACGGCTCATAATAATGTCTGGAATGGAGCAAATGGAATCAAACTATGTGTTTGATGCATTTGATACCATTCCACTGATTCCGCTTCCAGCCATTACCACAAGCTCCTCCTCCCAAATGTATTTTACCTTTATTTAACTACACAAGTCAGTTAAGAACAAATTCTTATTTTCAGTGACAGCCTAGGAACAGTGGGTTAACTGTCAGTTCAGGGGCAGAACGAAAGATTTGTACCTTGTCAGTTCGGGGATTTGAACTTGCAACCTTCCGGTTACTAGTCCAACGCTTTAACCACTAGGAGGTGCCACCAATCTCCTGTGTTTTCTGTTTAAACAATAAGTAAGGGTTGAGCCTTGGGGTACTCCCTTGGTGACAGGCAGTGGCTGAGACAAAAAAAAACCAGATTGCATACCAGAGAGAATACTATAGACATCAAGAAAGCCAGTCAATTGATTATTGACAAGTTTTCCAACACTTTTGATAAACGGGGAAAAATAGAAATAGACCTATAACAGTTAGGATCAGCTTGATCTCCCCCTTTGGCGATATACCACAATCCCCCGAGGTGCCTTATTGCTATTTTTATTTATTTATTATTTAACTAGGCAAATCAGTTAAGAACAAATTCGTATTTTCAATGAAGGCCTACACCTGCCAAACACGGATGACGCAGGGCCAATTGTGCGCTGCCCTCTGGGCCTATCAATCACTGCCGGTTGTGATGATACAGCCTGGAAAAAATGGTTACCAACGTAATTTGAGTTTTGCTAAAACATAATATCAGTCAGTGTCTGATATATTTGTAATTTTATGTTGGCTATTACCGGTTTCTGTCTTCAATAGTATCAGCAGTTGTCGTGGCCGAGTGGTTAAGGCGATGGACTAGAAATCCATTGGGATCTTCCCGCGCAAGTTCGAATCCTGCCGACAACGTGATATTTTTCTCCTGTGATTGGTAATGCCCAGGCATTGTATCATAGATAGCCAGTATCTGTATCACTACACATAAATCGCTAGCTACACGGTATCAATCTTTACCTACTTGAAATTAGTTTACGCCTGTCAATCAAGCACTCCTGTTCATGACAACAGTCAATAAGCAGCAGTACCCTGAAGCTATGGCGGACGATTTGGACGAATTGCTAGATGAGGTTGAAACAAAGTTCTGTCGCAACGTATATTTGACGCCACAACTTCAAGCTCCCTCAGATTTATCGACGGCTGGGAAATGTTTAACGCAAACTGGGAAAGAAAGAAAACACTGGTGCGTAGTAAAATGCAAGTGTCAACCGGCTAACGTTAACGATAGCTAACGTTAGTACGGGGGAATGGACTAACGTTAGCAAGCAAGGTTAGCAAACCAAGTTGTTGACCATGACTGACACAGTGGAAGCTTATGCAATGTAATTAACGACGATAGCTATGTAACGTTAGCTAATTAGTTGCAAACGCCAGCCTTCCTAAAATGCATTGTTATTTCATCAAGCATGTTAGCTAAATCACGTAGTTAGCTATGTAACGTTAGCTTGCTAAAACTGTTCCTCGCTTCACACCGTCAGCACCACTGACGATACACCCAGAAAAACGGACAGCGAAGATATAGATGCCCTTCTTGAGGACATACTTGACGATGATTTCGATTCCCTTGCGCTAAACGTGAGTAAATAACCTTAGCTACATCGCCTTGCAATGTTGAATGCAGTTTTTTGTTGTGGTTAATAACAGCATCTACTGTCCAGTAGTAGTAGCTAGCTAAAGTTAGCTGTTTGGATATCACACGGATGTATTAGCTAGCTATAATGAGATAAATATGAGGCTATGTTTGATTGTTTTTAGCCTGTTTCCAATGGAAAGGTTGCTTTCATTTTTGTCCTTCTGACTCCAATGCATTAGCTAATGTTACATTGCAAAAGGGCCGGCCCGTAGGTGGTGAATGTAGGAAACAACATCTCCACCCCGCTGATCCTCAACACTGGGGCCCCACAAGGGTGCGTTCTCAGCCCTCTCCTGTACTCCCTGTTCACCCATGACTGCGTGGCCATGCACGCCTCCAACTCAATCATCAAGTTTGCAGACGACACTACAGTGGTAGGCTTGATTACCAACAGCGACGAGACGGCCTACAGGGAGGAGGTGAGGGCCCTCGGAGTGTGGTGTCAGGAAAATAACCTCACACTCAATGTCAACAAAACAAAGGAGATGATCGTGGACTTCAGGAAACAGCAGAGGGAGAAGCCCCCTATCCATATCGACGGGACAGTAGTGGAGAAGGTGGAAAGTTCCTCGGCGTACACATCACGGACAAACTGAAATGGTCCACCCACACAGACACACAGCGTGGTGAAGAAGGCGCAGCAGCGCCTTTTCAACCTCAGGAGGCTGAAGAAATTTGGCTTGTCACCAAAAACACTCACAAACTTTTACAACTGCACAATCGAGAGCATCCTGTCGGATAGTACAGATATTTCTGTACTAACAGTTTTCACCAATGTTCTCTTTATAATACTATGATAATGGTATATCAGTGGAGGCTGCTGAGGGGAGGACGGCTCATAATAATGTCTGGAATGGAGCAAATGGAATCAAACTATGTGTTTGATGCATTTGATACCATTCCACTTCCAGCCATTACCACGAGCTCCTCCTCCCAAATGTATTTTACCTTTATTTAACTACGCAAGTCAGTTAAGAACAAATTCTTATTTTCAGTGACAGCCTAGGAACAGTGGGTTAACTGTCAGTTCAGGGGCAGAACGACAGATTTGTACCTTGTCAGCTCGGGGATTTGAACTTGCAACCTTCCGGTTACTAGTCCAACGCTTTAACCACTAGGAGGTGCCACCAATCTCCTGTGTTTTCTGTTTAAACAATAAGTAAGGATTGAGCCTTGGGGTACTCCCTTGTTGACAGGCAGTGGCTGAGACAAAAAAAAACAGATTGCATACCAGAGAGAATACTATAGACATCAAGAAAGCCAGTCAATTGATTATTGACAAGTTTTCCAACACTTTTGATAAACGGGGAAAAATAGAAATAGGCCTATAACAGTTAGGATCAGCTTGATCTCCCCCTTTGGCGATATACCACAATCCCCCGAGGTGCCTTATTGCTATTTTTATGTATTTATTATTTAACTAGGCAAATCAGTTAAGAACAAATTCGTATTTTCAATGAAGGCCTACACCTGCCAAACACGGATGACGCAGGGCCAATTGTGCGCTGCCCTCTGGGCCTATCAATCACTGCCGGTTGTGATGATACAGCCTGGAAAAAATGGTTACCAACGTAATTTGAGTTTTGCTAAAACATAATATCAGTCAGTGTCTGATATATTTGTAATTTTATGTTGGCTATTACTGGTTTCTGTCTTCAATAGCATCAGCAGTTGTCGTGGCCGAGTGGTTAAGGCGATGGACTAGAAATCCATTGGGATCCTCCCGCGCAAGTTCGAATCCTGCCGACAACGTGATATTTTTCTCCTGTGATTGGTAATGCCCAGGCGTTTACATTGTATCATAGATAGCCAGTATCTGTATCACTACACATAAATCGCTAGCTACACGGTATCAATCTTTACCTACTTGAAATTAGGTTACGCCTGTCAATCAAGCACTCCTGTTCATGACAACAGTCAATAAGCAGCAGTACCCTGAAGCTATGGCGGACGATTTGGACGAATTAATAGATGAGGTTGAAACAAAGTTCTGTCGCAATGTATATTTGACGCCACAACTTCAAGCTCCCTCAGATTTATCGACGGCTGGGAAATGTTTAACGCAAACTGGGAAAGAAAGAAAACACTGGTGTGTAGTAAAATGCAAGTGTCAACCGGCTAACGTTAACGATAGCTAACGTTAATACGGGGGAATGGACTAACGTTAGCAAGCAAGGTTAGCAAACCAAGTTGTTGACCATGACTGACACAGTGGAAGCTTATGCAATGTAACTAACGACGATAGCTATGTAACGTTAGCTAATTAGTTGCAAACGCCAGCCTTCCTAAAATGCATTGTTATTTCATCAAGCATGTTAGCTAAATCACGTAGTTAGCTATGTAACGTTAGCTTGCTAAAACTGTTCCTCGCTTCACACCGTCAGCACCACTGACGATACACCCAGAAAAACGGACAGCGAAGATATAGATGCCCTTCTTGAGGACATACTTGACGATGATTTCGATTCCCTTGCGCTAAACGTGAGTAAATAACCTTAGCTACATCGCCTTGCAATGTTGAATGCAGTTTTTTGTTGTTGTTGCTAACAGCATCTACTGTCCAGTAGTAGTAGCTAGCTAAAGTTAGCTGTTTGGATATCACACGGATGTATTAGCTAGCTATAATGAGATAAATATGAGGCTATGTTTGATTGTTTTTAGCCTGTTTCCAATGGAAAGGTTGCTTTCATTTTTGTCCTTCTGACTCCAATGCATTAGCTAATGTTACATTGCAAAAGGGCCGGCCCGTAGGTGGTGAATGTAGGAAACAACATCTCCACCCCGCTGATCCTCAACACTGGGGCCTCACAAGGGTGCGTTCTCAGCCCTCTCCTGTACTCCCTGTTCACCCATGACTGCGTGGCCATGCACGCCTCCAACTCAAATCATCAAGTTTGCAGACGACACTACAGTGGTAGGCTTGATTACCAACAGCGACGAGACGGCCTACAGGGAGGAGGTGAGGGCCCTCGGAGTGTGGTGTCAGGAAAATAACCTCACACTCAATGTCAACAAAACAAAGGAGATGATCGTGGACTTCAGGAAACAGCAGAGGGAGAAGCCCCCTATCCATATCGACGGGACAGTAGTGGAGAAGGTGGAAAGTTCCTCGGCGTACACATCACGGACAAACTGAAATGGTCCACCCACACAGACACACAGCGTGGTGAAAAAGGCGCAGCAGCGCCTTTTCAACCTCAGGAGGCTGAAGAAATTTGGCTTGTCACCAAAAACACTCACAAACTTTTACAACTGCACAATCGAGAGCATCCTGTCGGATAGTACAGATCATTCTGTACTAACAGTTTTCACCAATGTTCTCTTTATAATACTATGATAATGTTATATCAGTGGAGGCTGCTGAGGGGAGGACGGCTCATAATAATGTCTGGAATGGAATCAAACTATGTGTTTGATACCATTCCACTGATAGGCATTACCACGAGCTCCTCCTCCCAAATGTATTTTACCTTTATTTAACTACACAAGTCAGTTAAGAACAAATTCTTATTTTCAGTGACAGCCTAGGAACAGTGGGTTAACTGTCAGTTCAGGGGCAGAACGAAAGATTTGTACCTTGTCATCTCGGGGATTTGAACTTGCAACCTTCCGGTTACTAGTCCAACGCTTTAACCACTAGGAGGTGCCACCAATCTCCTGTGTTTTCTGTTTAAACAATAAGTAAGGATTGAGCCTTGGGGTACTCCCTTGTTGACAGGCAGTGGCTGAGACAAAAAAAAACAGATTGCATACCAGAGAGAATACTATAGACATCAAGAAAGCCAGTCAATTGATTATTGACAAGTTTTCCAACACTTTTGATAAACGGGGAAAAATAGAAATAGGCCTATAACAGTTAGGATCAGCTTGATCTCCCCCTTTGGCGATATACCACAATCCCCCGAGGTGCCTTATTGCTATTTTTATTTATTTATTATTTAACTAGGCAAATCAGTTAAGAACAAATTCGTATTTTCAATGAAGGCCTACACCTGCCAAACACGGATGACGCAGGGCCAATTGTGCGCTGCCCTCTGGGCCTATCAATCACTGCCGGTTGTGATGATACAGCCTGGAAAAAATGGTTACCAACGTAATTTGAGTTTTGCTAAAACATAATATCAGTCAGTGTCTGATATATTTGTAATTTTATGTTGGCTATTACCGGTTTCTGTCTTCAATAGCATCAGCTGTTGTCGTGGCCGAGTGGTTAAGGCGATGGACTAGAAATCCATTGGGATCTTCCCGCGCAGGTTCGAATCCTGCCGACAACGTGATATTTTTCTCCTGTGATTGGTAATGCCCAGGCGTTTACATTGTATCAGCCTTCCTAAAATGCATTGTTATTTCATCAAGCATGTTAGCTAAATCACGTAGTTAGCTATGTAACGTTAGCTTGCTAAAACTGTTCCTCGCTTCACACCGACAGCACCACTGACAATATACCCAGAAAAACGGACAGCGAAGATATAGATGCCCTTCTTGAGGACATACTTGACGATGATTTCGATTCCCTTGCGCTAAACGTGAGTAAATAACCTTAGCTACATCGCCTTGCAATGTTGAATGCAGTTTTTTGTTGTTGTTGCTAACAGCATCTACTGTCCAGTAGTAGTAGCTAGCTAAAGTTAGCTGTTTGGATATCACACGGATGTATTAGCTAGCTATAATGAGATAAATATGAGGCTATGTTTGATTGTTTTTAGCCTGTTTCCAATGGAAAGGTTGCTTTCATTTTTGTCCTTCTGACTCCAATGCATTAGCTAACGTTACATTGCAAAAGGGCCGGCCCGTAGGTGGTGAATGTAGGAAACAACATCTCCACCCCGCTGATCCTCAACACTGGGGCCCCACATGGGTGCGTTCTCAGCCCTCTCCTGTACTCCCTGTTCACCCATGACTGCGTGGCCATGCACGCCTCCAACTCAAATCATCAAGTTTGCAGACGACACTACAGTGGTAGGCTTGATTACCAACAGCGACGAGACGGCCTACAGGGAGGAGGTGAGGGCCCTCGGAGTGTGGTGTCAGGAAAATAACCTCACACTCAATGTCAACAAAACAAAGGAGATGATCGTGGACTTCAGGAAACAGCAGAGGGAGAAGCCCCCTATCCATATCGACGGGACAGTAGTGGAGAAGGTGGAAAGTTCCTCGGCGTACACATCACGGACAAACTGAAATGGTCCACCCACACAGACACACAGCGTGGTGAAGAAGGCGCAGGAGCGCCTTTTCAACCTCAGGAGGCTGAAGAAATTTGGCTTGTCACCAAAAACACTCACAAACTTTTACAACTGCACAATCGAGAGCATCCTGTCGGATAGTACAGATCATTCTGTACTAACAGTTTTCACCAATGTTCTCTTTATAATACTATGATAATGTTATATCAGTGGAGGCTGCTGAGGGGAGGACGGCTCATAATAATGTCTGGAATGGAATCAAACTATGTGTTTGATACCATTCCACTGATTCCGCTTCCAGCCATTACCACGAGCTCCTCCTCCCAAATGTATTTTACCTTTATTTAACTACGCAAGTCAGTTAAGAACAAATTCTTATTTTCAGTGACGGCCTAGGAACAGTGGGTTAACTGTCAGTTCAGGGGCAGAACGACAGATTTGTACCTTGTCAGCTCGGGGATTTGAACTTGCAACCTTCCGGTTACTAGTCCAACGCTTTAACCACTAGGAGGTGCCACCAATCTCCTGTGTTTTCTGTTTAAACAATAAGTAAGGATTGAGCCTTGGGGTACTCCCTTGTTGACAGGCAGTGGCTGAGACAAAAAAAAACAGATTGCATACCAGAGAGAATACTATAGACATCAAGAAAGCCAGTCAATTGATTATTGACAAGTTTTCCAACACTTTTGATAAACGGGGAAAAATAGAAATATGCCTATAACAGTTAGGATCAGCTTGATCTCCCCCTTTGGCGATATACCACAATCCCCCGAGGTGCCTTATTGCTATTTTTATTTATTTATTATTTAACTAGGCAAATCAGTTAAGAACAAATTCGTATTTTCAATGAAGGCCTACACCTGCCAAACACGGATGACGCAGGGCCAATTGTGCGCTGCCCTCTGGGCCTATCAATCACTGCCGGTTGTGATGATACAGCCTGGAAAAAATGGTTACCAACGTAATTTGAGTTTTGCTAAAACATAATATCAGTCAGTGTCTGATATATTTGTAATTTTATGTTGGCTATTACCGGTTTCTGTCGTCAATAGCATCAGCAGTTGTTGTGGCCGAGTGGTTAAGGCGATGGACTAGAAATCCATTGGGATTTTCCCGCGCAAGTTCGAATCCTGCCGACAACGTGATATTTTTCTCCTGTGATTGGTAATGCCCAGGCGTTTACATTGTATCGGCCTTCCTAAAATGCATTGTTATTTCATCAAGCATGTTAGCTAAATCACGTAGTTAGCTATGTAACGTTAGCTTGCTAAAACTGTTCCTCGCTTCACACCGTCAGCACCACTGACGATATACCCAGAAAAACGGACAGCGAAGATATAGATGCCCTTCTTGAGGACATACTTGACGATGATTTCGATTCCCTTGCGCTAAACGTGAGTAAATAACCTTAGCTACATCGCCTTGCAATGTTGAATGCAGTTTTTTGTTGTTGTTGCTAACAGCATCTACTGTCCAGTAGTAGTAGCTAGCTAAAGTTAGCTGTTTGGATATCACACGGATGTATTAGCTAGCTATAATGAGATAAATATGAGGCTATGTTTGATTGTTTTTAGTCTGTTTCCAATGGAAAGGTTGCTTTCATTTTTGTCCTTCTGACTCCAATGCATTAGCTAACGTTACATTGCAAAAGGGCCGGCCCGTAGGTGGTGAATGTAGGAAACAACATCTCCACCCCGCTGATCCTCAACACTGGGGCCCCACAAGGGTGCGTTCTCAGCCCTCTCCTGTACTCCCTGTTCACCCATGACTGCGTGGCCATGCACGCCTCCAACTCAAATCATCAAGTTTGCAGACGACACTACAGTGGTAGGCTTGATTACCAACAGCGACGAGACGGCCTACAGGGAGGAGGTGAGGGCCCTCGGAGTGTGGTGTCAGGAAAATAACCTCACACTCAATGTCAACAAAACAAAGGAGATGATCGTGGACTTCAGGAAACAGCAGAGGGAGAAGCCCCCTATCCATATCGACGGGACAGTAGTGGAGAAGGTGGAAAGTTCCTCGGCGTACACATCACGGATAAACTGAAATGGTCCACCCACACAGACACACAGCGTGGTGAAGAAGGCGCAGCAGCGCCTTTTCAACCTCAGGAGGCTGAAGAAATTTGGCTTGTCACCAAAAACACTCACAAACTTTTACAACTGCACAATCGAGAGCATCCTGTCGGATAGTACAGATCATTCTGTACTAACAGTTTTCACCAATGTTCTCTTTATAATACTATGATAATGTTATATCAGTGGAGGCTGCTGAGGGGAGGACGGCTCATAATAATGTCTGGAATGGAATCAAACTATGTGTTTGATACCATTCCACTGATTCCGCTTCCAGCCATTACCACGAGCTCCTCCTCCCAAATGTATTTTACCTTTATTTAACTACGCAAGTCAGTTAAGAACAAATTCTTATTTTCAGTGACGGCCTAGGAACAGTGGGTTAACTGTCAGTTCAGGGGCAGAACGACAGATTTGTACCTTGTCAGCTCGGGGATTTGAACTTGCAACCTTCCGGTTACTAGTCCAACGCTTTAACCACTAGGAGGTGCCACCAATCTCCTGTGTTTTCTGTTTAAACAATAAGTAAGGATTGAGCCTTGGGGTACTCCCTTGTTGACAGGCAGTGGCTGAGACAAAAAAAAACAGATTGCATACCAGAGAGAATACTATAGACATCAAGAAAGCCAGTCAATTGATTATTGACAAGTTTTCCAACACTTTTGATAAACGGGGAAAAATAGAAATATGCCTATAACAGTTAGGATCAGCTTGATCTCCCCCTTTGGCGATATACCACAATCCCCCGAGGTGCCTTATTGCTATTTTTATGTATTTATTATTTAACTAGGCAAATCAGTTAAGAACAAATTCGTATTTTCAATGAAGGCCTACACCTGCCAAACACGGATGACGCAGGGCCAATTGTGCGCTGCCCTCTGGGCCTATCAATCACTGCCGGTTGTGATGATACAGCCTGGAAAAAATGGTTACCAACGTAATTTGAGTTTTGCTAAAACATAATATCAGTCAGTGTCTGATATATTTGTAATTTTATGTTGGCTATTACCGGTTTCTGTCTTCAATAGCATCAGCAGTTGTCGTGGCCGAGTGGTTAAGGCGATGGACTAGAAATCCATTGGGATCTTCCCGCGCAGGTTCGAATCCTGCCTACAACGTGATATTTTTCTCCTGTGATTGGTAATGCCCAGGCGTTTACATTGTATCGGCCTTCCTAAAATGCATTGTTATTTCATCAAGCATGTTAGCTAAATTACGTAGTTAGCTATGTAACGTTATCTTGCTGAAACTGTTCCTCGCTTCACACCGTCAGCACCACTGACGATATACCCAGAAAAACGGACAGCGAAGATATAGATGCCCTTCTTGAGGACATACTTGACGATGATTTCGATTCCCTTGCGCTAAACGTGAGTAAATAACCTTAGCTACATCGCCTTGCAATGTTGAATGCAGTTTTTTGTTGTTGTTGCTAACAGCATCTACTGTCCAGTAGTAGTAGCTAGCTAAAGTTAGCTGTTTGGATATCACACGGATGTATTAGCTAGCTATAATGAGATAAATATGAGGCTATGTTTGATTGTTTTTAGCCTGTTTCCAATGGAAAGGTTGCTTTCATTTTTGTCCTTCTGACTCCAATGCATTAGCTAACGTTACATTGCAAAAGGGCCGGCCCGTAGGTGGTGAATGTAGGAAACAACATCTCCACCCCGCTGATCCTCAACACTGGGGCCCCACAAGGGTGCGTTCTCAGCCCTCTCCTGTACTCCCTGTTCACCCATGACTGCGTGGCCATGCACGCCTCCAACTCAAATCATCAAGTTTGCAGACGACACTACAGTGGTAGGCTTGATTACCAACAGCGACGAGACGGCCTACAGGGAGGAGGTGAGGGCCCTCGGAGTGTGGTGTCAGGAAAATAACCTCACACTCAATGTCAACAAAACAAAGGAGATGATCGTGGACTTCAGGAAACAGCAGAGGGAGAAGCCCCCTATCCATATCGACGGGACAGTAGTGGAGAAGGTGGAAAGTTCCTCGGCGTACACATCACGGATAAACTGAAATGGTCCACCCACACAGACACACAGCGTGGTGAAGAAGGCGCAGCAGCGCCTTTTCAACCTCAGGAGGCTGAAGAAATTTGGCTTGTCACCAAAAACACTCACAAACTTTTACAACTGCACAATCGAGAGCATCCTGTCGGATAGTACAGATCATTCTGTACTAACAGTTTTCACCAATGTTCTCTTTATAATACTATGATAATGTTATATCAGTGGAGGCTGCTGAGGGGAGGACGGCTCATAATAATGTCTGGAATGGAATCAAACTATGTGTTTGATACCATTCCACTGATTCCGCTTCCAGCCATTACCACGAGCTCCTCCTCCCAAATGTATTTTACCTTTATTTAACTACGCAAGTCAGTTAAGAACAAATTCTTATTTTCAGTGACGGCCTAGGAACAGTGGGTTAACTGTCAGTTCAGGGGCAGAACGACAGATTTGTACCTTGTCAGCTCGGGGATTTGAACTTGCAACCTTCCGGTTACTAGTCCAACGCTTTAACCACTAGGAGGTGCCACCAATCTCCTGTGTTTTCTGTTTAAACAATAAGTAAGGATTGAGCCTTGGGGTACTCCCTTGTTGACAGGCAGTGGCTGAGACAAAAACAAACAGATTGCATACCAGAGAGAATACTATAGACATCAAGAAAGCCAGTCAATTGATTATTGACAAGTTTTCCAACACTTTTGATAAACGGGGAAAAATAGAAATATGCCTATAACAGTTAGGATCAGCTTGATCTCCCCCTTTGGCGATATACCACAATCCCCCGAGGTGCCTTATTGCTATTTTTATGTATTTATTATTTAACTAGGCAAATCAGTTAAGAACAAATTCGTATTTTCAATGAAGGCCTACACCTGCCAAACACGGATGACGCAGGGCCAATTGTGCGCTGCCCTCTGGGCCTATCAATCACTGCCGGTTGTGATGATACAGCCTGGAAAAAATGGTTACCAACGTAATTTGAGTTTTGCTAAAACATAATATCAGTCAGTGTCTGATATATTTGTAATTTTATGTTGGCTATTACCGGTTTCTGTCTTCAATAGCATCAGCAGTTGTCGTGGCCGAGTGGTTAAGGCGATGGACTAGAAATCCATTGGGATCTTCCCGCGCAGGTTCGAATCCTGCCTACAACTTGATATTTTTCTCCTGTGATTGGTAATGCCCAGGCGTTTACATTGTATCGGCCTTCCTAAAATGCATTGTTATTTCATCAAGCATGTTAGCTAAATCACGTAGTTAGCTATGTAACGTTAGCTTGCTGAAACTGTTCCTCGCTTCACACCGTCAGCACCACTGACGATATACCCAGAAAAACGGACAGCGAAGATATAGATGCCCTTCTTGAGGACATACTTGACGATGATTTCGATTCCCTTGCGCTAAACGTGAGTAAATAACCTTAGCTACATCGCCTTGCAATGTTGAATGCAGTTTTTTGTTGTTGTTGCTAACAGCATCTACTGTCCAGTAGTAGTAGCTAGCTAAAGTTAGCTGTTTGGATATCACACGGATGTATTAGCTAGCTATAATGAGATAAATATGAGGCTATGTTTGATTGTTTTTAGCCTGTTTCCAATGGAAAGGTTGCTTTCATTTTTGTCCTTCTGACTCCAATGCATTAGCTAACGTTACATTGCAAAAGGGCCGGCCCGTAGGTGGTGAATGTAGGAAACAACATCTCCACCCCGCTGATCCTCAACACTGGGGCCCCACAAGGGTGCGTTCTCAGCCCTCTCCTGTACTCCCTGTTCACCCATGACTGCGTGGCCATGCACGCCTCCAACTCAAATCATCAAGTTTGCAGACGACACTACAGTGGTAGGCTTGATTACCAACAGCGACGAGACGGCCTACAGGGAGGAGGTGAGGGCCCTCGGAGTGTGGTGTCAGGAAAATAACCTCACACTCAATGTCAACAAAACAAAGGAGATGATCGTGGACTTCAGGAAACAGCAGAGGGAGAAGCCCCCTATCCATATCGACGGGACAGTAGTGGAGAAGGTGGAAAGTTCCTCGGCGTACACATCACGGACAAACTGAAATGGTCCACCCACACAGACACACAGCGTGGTGAAGAAGGTGCAGCAGCGCCTTTTCAACCTCAGGAGGCTGAAGAAATTTGGCTTGTCACCAAAAACACTCACAAACTTTTACAACTGCACAATCGAGAGCATCCTGTCGGATAGTACAGATCATTCTGTACTAACAGTTTTCACCAATGTTCTCTTTATAATACTATGATAATGTTATATCAGTGGAGGCTGCTGAGGGGAGGACGGCTCATAATAATGTCTGGAATGGAATCAAACTATGTGTTTGATACCATTCCACTGATTCCGCTTCCAGCCATTACCACGAGCTCCTCCTCCCAAATGTATTTTACCTTTATTTAACTACGCAAGTCAGTTAAGAACAATTCTTATTTTCAGTGACAGCCTAGGAACAGTGGGTTAACTGTCAGTTCAGGGGCAGAACGACAGATTTGTACCTTGTCAGCTCGGGGATTTGAACTTGCAACCTTCCGGTTACTAGTCCAACGCTTTAACCACTAGGAGGTGCCACCAATCTCCTGTGTTTTCTGTTTAAACAATAAGTAAGGATTGAGCCTTGGGGTACTCCCTTGTTGACAGGCAGTTTTCCAACACTTTTGATAAACGGGGAAAAATAGAAATATGCCTATAACAGTTAGGATCAGCTTGATCTCCCCCTTTGGCGATATACCACAATCCCCCGAGGTGCCTTCCCGCGCAAGTTTGAATCCTGCCGACAACGTGATATTTTTCTCCTGTGATTGGTAATGCCCAGGCGTTTACATTGTATCATAGATAGCCAGTATCTGTATCACTACACATAAATCGCTAGCTACACGGTATCAATCTTTACCTACTTGAAATTAGGTTACGCCTGTCAATCAAGCACTCCTGTTCATGACAACAGTCAATAAGCAGCAGTACCCTGAAGCTATGGCGGACGATTTGGACGAATTGCTAGATGAGGTTGAAACAAAGTTCTGTCGCAATGTATATTTGACGCCACAACTTCAAGCTCCCTCAGATTTATCGACGGCTGGGAAATGTTTAACGCAAACTGGGAAAGAAAGAAAACACTGGTGCGTAGTAAAATGCAAGTGTCAACCGGCTAACGTTAACGATAGCTAACGTTAGTACGGGGGAATGGACTAACGTTAGCAAGCAAGGTTAGCAAACCAAGTTGTTGACCATGACTGACACAGTGGAAGCTTATGCAATGTAACTAACGACGATAGCTATGTAACGTTAGCTAATTAGTTGCAAACGCCAGCCTTCCTAAAATGCATTGTTATTTCATCAAGCATGTTAGCTAAATCACGTAGTTAGCTATGTAACGTTAGCTTGCTAAAACTGTTCCTCGCTTCACACCGTCAGCACCACTGACGATACACCCAGAAAAACGGACAGCGAAGATATAGATGCCCTTCTTGAGGACATACTTGACGATGATTTCGATTCCCTTGCGCTAAACGTGAGTAAATAACCTTAGCTACATCGCCTTGCAATGTTGAATGCAGTTTTTTGTTGTTGTTGCTAACAGCATCTACTGTCCAGTAGTAGTAGCTAGCTAAAGTTAGCTGTTTGGATATCACACGGATGTATTAGCTAGCTATAATGAGATAAATATGAGGCTATGTTTGATTGTTTTTAGCCTGTTTCCAATGGAAAGGTTGCTTTCATTTTTGTCCTTCTGACTCCAATGCATTAGCTAATGTTACATTGCAAAAGGGCCGGCCCGTAGGTGGTGAATGTAGGAAACAACATCTCCACCCCGCTGATCCTCAACACTGGGGCCCCACAAGGGTGCGTTCTCAGCCCTCTCCTGTACTCCCTGTTCACCCATGACTGCGTGGCCATGCACGCCTCCAACTCAAATCATCAAGTTTGCAGACGACACTACAGTGGTAGGCTTGATTACCAACAGCGACGAGACGGCCTACAGGGAGGAGGTGAGGGCCCTCGGAGTGTGGTGTCAGGAAAATAACCTCACACTCAATGTCAACAAAACAAAGGAGATGATCGTGGACTTCAGGAAACAGCAGAGGGAGAAGCCCCCTATCCATATCGACGGGACAGTAGTGGAGAAGGTGGAAAGTTCCTCGGCGTACACATCACGGACAAACTGAAATGGTCCACCCACACAGACACACAGCGTGGTGAAGAAGGCGCAGCAGCGCCTTTTCAACCTCAGGAGGCTGAAGAAATTTGGCTTGTCACCAAAAACACTCACAAACTTTTACAACTGCACAATCGAGAGCATCCTGTCGGATAGTACAGATCATTCTGTACTAACAGTTTTCACCAATGTTCTCTTTATAATACTATGATAATGTTATATCAGTGGAGGCTGCTGAGGGGAGGACGGCTCATAATAATGTCTGGAATGGAATCAAACTATGTGTTTGATACCATTCCACTGATTCCGCTTCCAGCCATTACCACGAGCTCCTCCTCCCAAATGTATTTTACCTTTATTTAACTACGCAAGTCAGTTAAGAACAAATTCTTATTTTCAGTGACGGCCTAGGAACAGTGGGTTAACTGTCAGTTCAGGGGCAGAACGACAGATTTGTACCTTGTCAGCTCGGGGATTTGAACTTGCAACCTTCCGGTTACTAGTCCAACGCTTTAACCACTAGGAGGTGCCACCAATCTCCTGTGTTTTCTGTTTAAACAATAAGTAAGGATTGAGCCTTGGGGTACTCCCTTGTTGACAGGCAGTGGCTGAGACAAAAAAAAACTGATTGCATACCAGAGAGAATACTATAGACATCAAGAAAGCCAGTCAATTGATTATTGACAAGTTTTCCAACACTTTTGATAAACGGGGAAAAATAGAAATAGGCCTATAACAGTTAGGATCAGCTTGATCTCCCCCTTTGGCGATATACCACAATCCCCCGAGGTGCCTTATTGCTATTTTTATTTATTTATTATTTAACTAGGCAAATCAGTTAAGAACAAATTCGTATTTTCAATGAAGGCCTACACCTGCCAAACACGGATGACGCAGGGCCAATTGTGCGCTGCCCTCTGGGCCTATCAATCACTGCCGGTTGTGATGATACAGCCTGGAAAAAATGGTTACCAACGTAATTTGAGTTTTGCTAAAACATAATATCAGTCAGTGTCTGATATATTTGTAATTTTATGTTGGCTATTACCGGTTTCTGTCGTCAATAGCATCAGCAGTTGTCGTGGCCGAGTGGTTAAGGCGATGGACTAGAAATCCATTGGGATCTTCCCGCGCAAGTTCGAATCCTGCCGACAACGTGATATTTTTCTCCTGTGATTGGTAATGCCCAGGCGTTTACATTGTATCATAGATAGCCAGTATCTGTATCACTACACATAAATCGCTAGCTACACGGTATCAATCTTTACCTACTTGAAATTAGGTTACGCCTGTCAATCAAGCACTCCTGTTCATGACAACAGTCAATAAGCAGCAGTACCCTGAAGCTATGGCGGACGATTTGGACGAATTGCTAGATGAGGTTGAAACAAAGTTCTGTCGCAATGTATATTTGACGCCACAACTTCAAGCTCCCTCAGATTTATCGACGGCTGGGAAATGTTTAACGCAAACTGGGAAAGAAAGAAAACACTGGTGCGTAGTAAAATGCAAGTGTCAACCGGCTAACGTTAACGATAGCTAACGTTAGTACGGGGGAATGGACTAACGTTAGCAAGCAAGGTTAGCAAACCAAGTTGTTGACCATGACTGACACAGTGGAAGCTTATGCAATGTAATTAACGACGATAGCTATGTAACGTTAGCTAATTAGTTGCAAACGCCAGCCTTCCTAAAATGCATTGTTATTTCATCAAGCATGTTAGCTAAATCACGTAGTTAGCTATGTAACGTTAGCTTGCTAAAACTGTTCCTCGCTTCACACCGTCAGCACCACTGACGATACACCCAGAAAAACGGACAGCGAAGATATAGATGCCCTTCTTGAGGACATACTTGACGATGATTTCAATTCCCTTGCGCTAAACGTGAGTAAATAACCTTAGCTACATCGCCTTGCAATGTTGAATGCAGTTTTTTGTTGTTGTTGCTAACAGCATCTACTGTCCAGTAGTAGTAGCTAGCTAAAGTTAGCTGTTTGGATATCACACGGATGTATTAGCTAGCTATAATGAGATAAATATGAGGCTATGTTTGATTGTTTTTAGCCTGTTTCCAATGGAAAGGTTGCTTTCATTTTTGTCCTTCTGACTCCAATGCATTAGCTAATGTTACATTGCAAAAGGGCCGGCCCGTAGGTGGTGAATGTAGGAAACAACATCTCCACCCCGCTGATCCTCAACACTGGGGCCCCACAAGGGTGCGTTCTCAGCCCTCTCCTGTACTCCCTGTTCACCCATGACTGCGTGGCCATGCACGCCTCCAACTCAATCATCAAGTTTGCAGACGACACTACAGTGGTAGGCTTGATTACCAACAGCGACGAGACGGCCTACAGGGAGGAGGTGAGGGCCCTCGGAGTGTGGTGTCAGGAAAATAACTTCACACTCAATGTCAACAAAACAAAGGAGATGATCGTGGACTTCAGGAAACAGCAGAGGGAGAAGCCCCCTATCCATATCGACGGGACAGTAGTGGAGAAGGTGGAAAGTTCCTCGGCGTACACATCACGGACAAACTGAAATGGTCCACCCACACAGACACACAGCGTGGTGAAGAAGGCGCAGCAGCGCCTTTTCAACCTCAGGAGGCTGAAGAAATTTGGCTTGTCACCAAAAACACTCACAAACTTTTACAACTGCACAATCGAGAGCATCCTGTCGGATAGTACAGATATTTCTGTACTAACAGTTTTCACCAATGTTCTCTTTATAATACTATGATAATGGTATATCAGTGGAGGCTGCTGAGGGGAGGACGGCTCATAATAATGTCTGGAATGGAATCAAACTATGTGTTTGATACCATTCCACTGATTCCGCTTCCAGCCATTACCACGAGCTCCTCCTCCGAAATGTATTTTACCTTTATTTAACTACGCAAGTCAGTTAAGAACAAATTCTTATTTTCAGTGACGGCCTAGGAACAGTGGGTTAACTGTCAGTTCAGGGGCAGAACGACAGATTTGTACCTTGTCAGCTCGGGGATTTGAACTTGCAACCTTCCGGTTACTAGTCCAACGCTTTAACCACTAGGAGGTGCCACCAATCTCCTGTGTTTTCTGTTTAAACAATAAGTAAGGATTGAGCCTTGGGGTACTCCCTTGTTGACAGGCAGTGGCTGAGACAAAAAAAAACAGATTGCATACCAGAGAGAATACTATAGACATCAAGAAAGCCAGTCAATTGATTATTGACAAGTTTTCCAACACTTTTGATAAACGGGGAAAAATAGAAATAGGCCTATAACAGTTAGGATCAGCTTGATCTCCCCCTTTGGCGATATACCACAATCCCCCGAGGTGCCTTATTGCTATTTTTATTTATTTATTATTTAACTAGGCAAATCAGTTAAGAACAAATTCGTATTTTCAATGAAGGCCTACACCTGCCAAACACGGATGACGCAGGGCCAATTGTGCGCTGCCCTCTGGGCCTATCAATCACTGCCGGTTGTGATGATACAGCCTGGAAAAAATGGTTACCAACGTAATTTGAGTTTTGCTAAAACATAATATCAGTCAGTGTCTGATATATTTGTAATTTTATGTTGGCTATTACCGGTTTCTGTCGTCAATAGCATCAGCAGTTGTCGTGGCCGAGTGGTTAAGGCGATGGACTAGAAATCCATTGGGATCTTCCCGCGCAAGTTCGAATCCTGCCGACAACGTGATATTTTTCTCCTGTGATTGGTAATGCCCAGGCGTTTACATTGTATCATAGATAGCCAGTATCTGTATCACTACACATAAATCGCTAGCTACACGGTATCAATCTTTACCTACTTGAAATTAGGTTACGCCTGTCAATCAAGCACTCCTGTTCATGACAACAGTCAATAAGCAGCAGTACCCTGAAGCTATGGCGGACGATTTGGACGAATTGCTAGATGAGGTTGAAACAAAGTTCTGTCGCAATGTATATTTGACGCCACAACTTCAAGCTCCCTCAGATTTATCGACGGCTGGGAAATGTTTAACGCAAACTGGGAAAGAAAGAAAACACTGGTGCGTAGTAAAATGCAAGTGTCAACCGGCTAACGTTAACGATAGCTAACGTTAGTACGGGGGAATGGACTAACGTTAGCAAGCAAGGTTAGCAAACCAAGTTGTTGACCATGACTGACACAGTGGAAGCTTATGCAATGTAATTAACGACGATAGCTATGTAACGTTAGCTAATTAGTTGCAAACGCCAGCCTTCCTAAAATGCATTGTTATTTCATCAAGCATGTTAGCTAAATCACGTAGTTAGCTATGTAACGTTAGCTTGCTAAAACTGTTCCTCGCTTCACACCGTCAGCACCACTGACGATACACCCAGAAAAACGGACAGCGAAGATATAGATGCCCTTCTTGAGGACATACTTGACGATGATTTCGATTCCCTTGCGCTAAACGTGAGTAAATAACCTTAGCTACATCGCCTTGCAATGTTGAATGCAGTTTTTTGTTGTTGTTGCTAACAGCATCTACTGTCCAGTAGTAGTAGCTAGCTAAAGTTAGCTGTTTGGATATCACACGGATGTATTAGCTAGCTATAATGAGATAAATATGAGGCTATGTTTGATTGTTTTTAGCCTGTTTCCAATGGAAAGGTTGCTTTCATTTTTGTCCTTCTGACTCCAATGCATTAGCTAATGTTACATTGCAAAAGGGCCGGCCCGTAGGTGGTGAATGTAGGAAACAACATCTCCACCCCGCTGATCCTCAACACTGGGGCCCCACAAGGGTGCGTTCTCAGCCCTCTCCTGTACTCCCTGTTCACCCATGACTGCGTGGCCATGCACGCCTCCAACTCAATCATCAAGTTTGCAGACGACACTACAGTGGTAGGCTTGATTACCAACAGCGACGAGACGGCCTACAGGGAGGAGGTGAGGGCCCTCGGAGTGTGGTGTCAGGAAAATAACCTCACACTCAATGTCAACAAAACAAAGGAGATGATCGTGGACTTCAGGAAACAGCAGAGGGAGAAGCCCCCTATCCATATCGACGGGACAGTAGTGGAGAAGGTGGAAAGTTCCTCGGCGTACACATCACGGACAAACTGAAATGGTCCACCCACACAGACACACAGCGTGGTGAAGAAGGCGCAGCAGCGCCTTTTCAACCTCAGGAGGCTGAAGAAATTTGGCTTGTCACCAAAAACACTCACAAACTTTTACAACTGCACAATCGAGAGCATCCTGTCGGATAGTACAGATATTTCTGTACTAACAGTTTTCACCAATGTTCTCTTTATAATACTATGATAATGGTATATCAGTGGAGGCTGCTGAGGGGAGGACGGCTCATAATAATGTCTGGAATGGAGCAAATGGAATCAAACTATGTGTTTGATGCATTTGATACCATTCCACTGATTCCGCTTCCAGCCATTACCACGAGCTCCTCCTCCCAAATGTATTTTACCTTTATTTAACTACACAAGTCAGTTAAGAACAAATTCTTATTTTCAGTGACAGCCTAGGAACAGTGGGTTAACTGTCAGTTCAGGGGCAGAACAAAAGATTTGTACCTTGTCAGTTCGGGGATTTGAACTTGCAACCTTCCGGTTACTAGTCCAACGCTTTAACCACTAGGAGGTGCCACCAATCTCCTGTGTTTTCTGTTTAAACAATAAGTAAGGGTTGAGCCTTGGGGTACTCCCTTGGTGACAGGCAGTGGCTGAGACAAAAAAAAAACAGATTGCATACCAGAGAGAATACTATAGACATCAAGAAAGCCAGTCAATTGATTATTGACAAGTTTTCCAACACTTTTGATAAACGGGGAAAAATAGAAATAGGCCTATAACAGTTAGGATCAGCTTGATCTCCCCCTTTGGCGATATACCACAATCCCCCGAGGTGCCTTATTGCTATTTTTATTTATTTATTATTTAACTAGGCAAATCAGTTAAGAACAAATTCGTATTTTCAATGAAGGCCTACACCTGCCAAACACGGATGACGCAGGGCCAATTGTGCGCTGCCCTCTGGGCCTATCAATCACTGCCGGTTGTGATGATACAGCCTGGAAAAAATGGTTACCAACGTAATTTGAGTTTTGCTAAAACATAATATCAGTCAGTGTCTGATATATTTGTAATTTTATGTTGGCTATTACCGGTTTCTGTCTTCAATAGTATCAGCAGTTGTCGTGGCCGAGTGGTTAAGGCGATGGACTAGAAATCCATTGGGATCTTCCCGCGCAAGTTCGAATCCTGCCGACAACGTAATATTTTTCTCCTGTGATTGGTAATGCCCAGGCATTGTATCATAGATAGCCAGTATCTGTATCACTACACATAAATCGCTAGCTACACGGTATCAATCTTTACCTACTTGAAATTAGTTTACGCCTGTCAATCAAGCACTCCTGTTCATGACAACAGTCAATAAGCAGCAGTACCCTGAAGCTATGGCGGACGATTTGGACGAATTGCTAGATGAGGTTGAAACAAAGTTCTGTCGCAACGTATATTTGACGCCACAACTTCAAGCTCCCTCAGATTTATCGACGGCTGGGAAATGTTTAACGCAAACTGGGAAAGAAAGAAAACACTGGTGCGTAGTAAAATGCAAGTGTCAACCGGCTAACGTTAACGATAGCTAACGTTAGTACGGGGGAATGGACTAACGTTAGCAAGCAAGGTTAGCAAACCAAGTTGTTGACCATGACTGACACAGTGGAAGCTTATGCAATGTAATTAACGACGATAGCTATGTAACGTTAGCTATTTAGTTGCAAACGCCAGCCTTCCTAAAATGCATTGTTATTTCATCAAGCATGTTAGCTAAATCACGTAGTTAGCTATGTAACGTTAGCTTGCTAAAACTGTTCCTCGCTTCACACCGTCAGCACCACTGACGATACACCCAGAAAAACGGACAGCGAAGATATAGATGCCCTTCTTGAGGACATACTTGACGATGATTTCGATTCCCTTGCGCTAAACGTGAGTAAATAACCTTAGCTACATCGCCTTGCAATGTTGAATGCAGTTTTTTGTTGTTGTTGCTAACAGCATCTACTGTCCAGTAGTAGTAGCTAGCTAAAGTTAGCTGTTTGGATATCACACGGATGTATTAGCTAGCTATAATGAGATAAATATGAGGCTATGTTTGATTGTTTTTAGCCTGTTTCCAATGGAAAGGTTGCTTTCATTTTTGTCCTTCTGACTCCAATGCATTAGCTAATGTTACATTGCAAAAGGGCCGGCCCGTAGGTGGTGAATGTAGGAAACAACATCTCCACCCCGCTGATCCTCAACACTGGGGCCCCACAAGGGTGCGTTCTCAGCCCTCTCCTGTACTCCCTGTTCACCCATGACTGCGTGGCCATGCACGCCTCCAACTCAATCATCAAGTTTGCAGACGACACTACAGTGGTAGGCTTGATTACCAACAGCGACGAGACAGCCTACAGGGAGGAGGTGAGGGCCCTCGGAGTGTGGTGTCAGGAAAATAACCTCACACTCAATGTCAACAAAACAAAGGAGATGATCGTGGACTTCAGGAAACAGCAGAGGGAGAAGCCCCCTATCCATATCGACGGGACAGTAGTGGAGAAGGTGGAAAGTTCCTCGGCGTACACATCACGGACAAACTGAAATGGTCCACCCACACAGACACACAGCGTGGTGAAGAAGGCGCAGCAGCGCCTTTTCAACCTCAGGAGGCTGAAGAAATTTGGCTTGTCACCAAAAACACTCACAAACTTTTACAACTGCACAATCGAGAGCATCCTGTCGGATAGTACAGATATTTCTGTACTAACAGTTTTCACCAATGTTCTCTTTATAATACTATGATAATGGTATATCAGTGGAGGCTGCTGAGGGGAGGACGGCTCATAATAATGTCTGGAATGGAGCAAATGGAATCAAACTATGTGTTTGATGCATTTGATACCATTCCACTGATTCCGCTTCCAGCCATTACCACGAGCTCCTCCTCCCAAATGTATTTTACCTTTATTTAACTACACAAGTCAGTTAAGAACAAATTCTTATTTTCAGTGACAGCCTAGGAACAGTGGGTTAACTGTCAGTTCAGGGGCAGAACAAAAGATTTGTACCTTGTCAGTTCGGGGATTTGAACTTGCAACCTTCCGGTTACTAGTCCAACGCTTTAACCACTAGGAGGTGCCACCAATCTCCTGTGTTTTCTGTTTAAACAATAAGTAAGGGTTGAGCCTTGGGGTACTCCCTTGGTGACAGGCAGTGGCTGAGACAAAAAAAAAACAGATTGCATACCAGAGAGAATACTATAGACATCAAGAAAGCCAGTCAATTGATTATTGACAAGTTTTCCAACACTTTTGATAAACGGGGAAAAATAGAAATAGGCCTATAACAGTTAGGATCAGCTTGATCTCCCCCTTTGGCGATATACCACAATCCCCCGAGGTGCCTTATTGCTATTTTTATTTATTTATTATTTAACTAGGCAAATCAGTTAAGAACAAATTCGTATTTTCAATGAAGGCCTACACCTGCCAAACACGGATGACGCAGGGCCAATTGTGCGCTGCCCTCTGGGCCTATCAATCACTGCCGGTTGTGATGATACAGCCTGGAAAAAATGGTTACCAACGTAATTTGAGTTTTGCTAAAACATAATATCAGTCAGTGTCTGATATATTTGTAATTTTATGTTGGCTATTACCGGTTTCTGTCTTCAATAGTATCAGCAGTTGTCGTGGCCGAGTGGTTAAGGCGATGGACTAGAAATCCATTGGGATCTTCCCGCGCAAGTTCGAATCCTGCCGACAACGTAATATTTTTCTCCTGTGATTGGTAATGCCCAGGCATTGTATCATAGATAGCCAGTATCTGTATCACTACACATAAATCGCTAGCTACACGGTATCAATCTTTACCTACTTGAAATTAGTTTACGCCTGTCAATCAAGCACTCCTGTTCATGACAACAGTCAATAAGCAGCAGTACCCTGAAGCTATGGCGGACGATTTGGACGAATTGCTAGATGAGGTTGAAACAAAGTTCTGTCGCAACGTATATTTGACGCCACAACTTCAAGCTCCCTCAGATTTATCGACGGCTGGGAAATGTTTAACGCAAACTGGGAAAGAAAGAAAACACTGGTGCGTAGTAAAATGCAAGTGTCAACCGGCTAACGTTAACGATAGCTAACGTTAGTACGGGGGAATGGACTAACGTTAGCAAGCAAGGTTAGCAAACCAAGTTGTTGACCATGACTGACACAGTGGAAGCTTATGCAATGTAATTAACGACGATAGCTATGTAACGTTAGCTATTTAGTTGCAAACGCCAGCCTTCCTAAAATGCATTGTTATTTCATCAAGCATGTTAGCTAAATCACGTAGTTAGCTATGTAACGTTAGCTTGCTAAAACTGTTCCTCGCTTCACACCGTCAGCACCACTGACGATACACCCAGAAAAACGGACAGCGAAGATATAGATGCCCTTCTTGAGGACATACTTGACGATGATTTCGATTCCCTTGCGCTAAACGTGAGTAAATAACCTTAGCTACATCGCCTTGCAATGTTGAATGCAGTTTTTTGTTGTTGTTGCTAACAGCATCTACTGTCCAGTAGTAGTAGCTAGCTAAAGTTAGCTGTTTGGATATCACACGGATGTATTAGCTAGCTATAATGAGATAAATATGAGGCTATGTTTGATTGTTTTTAGCCTGTTTCCAATGGAAAGGTTGCTTTCATTTTTGTCCTTCTGACTCCAATGCATTAGCTAATGTTACATTGCAAAAGGGCCGGCCCGTAGGTGGTGAATGTAGGAAACAACATCTCCACCCCGCTGATCCTCAACACTGGGGCCCCACAAGGGTGCGTTCTCA
Organism: Oncorhynchus mykiss; assembly: GCF_013265735.2. Lineage (NCBI taxonomy): Eukaryota > Metazoa > Chordata > Actinopteri > Salmoniformes > Salmonidae > Oncorhynchus > Oncorhynchus mykiss. Next base: position 30,917,515 of record NC_048566.1, on the reverse strand, counting down.
GCCCTCTCCTGTACTCCCTGTTCACCCATGACTGCGTGGCCATGCACGCCTCCAACTCAATCATCAAGTTTGCAGACGACACTACAGTGGTAGGCTTGATTACCAACAGCGACGAGACAGCCTACAGGGAGGAGGTGAGGGCCCTCGGAGTGTGGTGTCAGGAAAATAACCTCACACTCAATGTCAACAAAACAAAGGAGATGATCGTGGACTTCAGGAAACAGCAGAGGGAGAAGCCCCCTATCCATATCGACGGGACAGTAGTGGAGAAGGTGGAAAGTTCCTCGGCGTACACATCACGGACAAACTGAAATGGTCCACCCACACAGACACACAGCGTGGTGAAGAAGGCGCAGCAGCGCCTTTTCAACCTCAGGAGGCTGAAGAAATTTGGCTTGTCACCAAAAACACTCACAAACTTTTACAACTGCACAATCGAGAGCATCCTGTCGGATAGTACAGATATTTCTGTACTAACAGTTTTCACCAATGTTCTCTTTATAATACTATGATAATGGTATATCAGTGGAGGCTGCTGAGGGGAGGACGGCTCATAATAATGTCTGGAATGGAATCAAACTATGTGTTTGATACCATTCCACTGATTCCGCTTCCAGCCATTACCACGAGCTCCTCCTCCCAAATGTATTTTACCTTTATTTAACTACACAAGTCAGTTAAGAACAAATTCTTATTTTCAGTGACAGCCTAGGAACAGTGGGTTAACTGTCAGTTCAGGGGCAGAACAACAGATTTGTACCTTGTCAGCTCGGGGATTTGAACTTGCAACCTTCCGGTTACTAGTCCAACGCTTTAACCACTAGGAGGTGCCACCAATCTCCTGTGTTTTCTGTTTAAACAATAAGTAAGGATTGAGCCTTGGGGTACTCCCTTGTTGACAGGCAGTGGCTGAGACAAAAAAAAACAGATTGCATACCAGAGAGAATACTATAGACATCAAGAAAGCCAGTCAATTGATTATTGACAAGTTTTCCAACACTTTTGATAAACGGGGAAAAATAGAAATAGGCCTATAACAGTTAGGATCAGCTTGATCTCCCCCTTTGGCGATATACCACAATCCCCCGAGGTGCCTTATTGCTATTTTTATTTATTTATTATTTAACTAGGCAAATCAGTTAAGAACAAATTCGTATTTTCAATGAAGGCCTACACCTGCCAAACACGGATGACGCAGGGCCAATTGTGCGCTGCCCTCTGGGCCTATCAATCACTGCCGGTTGTGATGATACAGCCTGGAAAAAATGGTTACCAACGTAATTTGAGTTTTGCTAAAACATAATATCAGTCAGTGTCTGATATATTTGTAATTTTATGTTGGCTATTACCGGTTTCTGTCTTCAATAGTATCAGCAGTTGTCGTGGCAGAGTGGTTAAGGCGATGGACTAGAAATCCATTGGGATCTTCCCGCGCAAGTTTGAATCCTGCCGACAACGTGATATTTTTCTCCTGTGATTGGTAATGCCCAGGCATTGTATCATAGATAGCCAGTATCTGTATCACTACACATAAATCGCTAGCTACACGGTATCAATCTTTACCTACTTGAAATTAGTTTACGCCTGTCAATCAAGCACTCCTGTTCATGACAACAGTCAATAAGCAGCAGTACCCTGAAGCTATGGCGGACGATTTGGACGAATTGCTAGATGAGGTTGAAACAAAGTTCTGTCGCAACGTATATTTGACGCCACAACTTCAAGCTCCCTCAGATTTATCGACGGCTGGGAAATGTTTAACGCAAACTGGGAAGGTAAGAAAACACTGGTGCGTAGTAAAATGCAAGTGTCAACCGGCTAACGTTAACGATAGCTAACGTTAGTACGGGGGAATGGACTAACGTTAGCAAGCAAGGTTAGCAAACCAAGTTGTTGACCATGACTGACACAGTGGAAGCTAATGCAATGTAACTAACGACGATAGCTATGTAACGTTAGCTAATTAGTTGCAAACGCCAGCCTTCCTAAAATGCATTGTTATTTCATCAAGCATGTTAGCTAAATCACGTAGTTAGCTATGTAACGTTAGCTTGCTAAAACTGTTCCTCGCTTCACACCGTCAGCACCACTGACGATACACCCAGAAAAACGGACAGCGAAGATATAGATGCCCTTCTTGAGGACATACTTGACGATGATTTCGATTCCCTTGCGCTAAACGTGAGTAAATAACCTTCGCTACATCGCCTTGCAATGTTGAATGCAGTTTTTTGTTGTTGTTGCTAACAGCATCTACTGTCCAGTAGTAGTAGCTAGCTAAAGTTAGCTGTTTGGATATCACACGGATGTATTAGCTAGCTATAATGAGATAAATATGAGGCTATGTTTGATTGTTTTTAGCCTGTTTCCAATGGAAAGGTTGCTTTCATTTTTGTCCTTCTGACTCCAATGCATTAGCTAATGTTACATTGCAAAAGGGCCGGCCCGTAGGTGGTGAATGTAGGAAACAACATCTCCACCCCGCTGATCCTCAACACTGGGGCCCCACAAGGGTGCGTTCTCAGCCCTCTCCTGTACTCCCTGTTCACCCATGACTGCGTGGCCATGCACGCCTCCAACTCAAATCATCAAGTTTGCTGACGACACTACAGTGGTAGGCTTGATTACCAACAGCAACGAGACGGCCTACAGGGAGGAGGTGAGGGCCCTCGGAGTGTGGTGTCAGGAAAATAACCTCACACTCAATGTCAACAAAACAAAGGAGATGATCGTGGACTTCAGGAAACAGCAGAGGGAGAAGCCCCCTATCCATATCGACGGGACAGTAGTGGAGAAGGTGGAAAGTTCCTCGGCGTACACATCACGGACAAACTGAAATGGTCCACCCACACAGACACACAGCGTGGTGAAGAAGGCGCAGCAGCGCCTTTTCAACCTCAGGAGGCTGAAGAAATTTGGCTTGTCACCAAAAACACTCACAAACTTTTACAACTGCACAATCGAGAGCATCCTGTCGGATAGTACAGATCATTCTGTACTAACAGTTTTCACCAATGTTCTCTTTATGATACTATGATAATGTTATATCAGTGGAGGCTGCTGAGGGGAGGACGGCTCATAATAATGTCTGGAATGGAATCAAACTATGTGTTTGATACCATTCCACTGATTCCGCTTCCAGGCATTACCACGAGCTCCTCCTCCCAAATGTATTTTACCTTTATTTAACTACACAAGTCAGTTAAGAACAAATTCTTATTTTCAGTGACAGCCTAGGAACAGTGGGTTAACTGTCAGTTCAGGGGCAGAACGAAAGATTTGTACCTTGTCATCTCGGGGATTTGAACTTGCAACCTTCCGGTTACTAGTCCAACGCTTTAACCACTAGGAGGTGCCACCAATCTCCTGTATTTTCTGTTTAAACAATAAGTAAGGGTTGAGCCTTGGGGTACTCCCTTGGTGACAGGCAGTGGCTGAGACAAAAAAAAAACAGATTGCATACCAGAGAGAATACTATAGACATCAAGAAAGCCAGTCAATTGATTATTGACAAGTTTTCCAACACTTTTGATAAACGGGGAAAAATAGAAATAGGCCTATAACAGTTAGGATCAGCTTGATCTCCCCCTTTGGCGATATACCACAATCCCCCGAGGTGCCTTATTGCTATTTTTATTTATTTATTATTTAACTAGGCAAATCAGTTAAGAACAAATTCGTATTTTCAATGAAGGCCTACACCTGCCAAACACGGATGACGCAGGGCCAATTGTGCGCTGCCCTCTGGGCCTATCAATCACTGCCGGTTGTGATGATACAGCCTGGAAAAAATGGTTACCAACGTAATTTGAGTTTTGCTAAAACATAATATCAGTCAGTGTCTGATATATTTGTAATTTTATGTTGGCTATTACCGGTTTCTGTCTTCAATAGCATCAGCAGTTGTCGTGGCCGAGTGGTGAAGGCGATGGACTAGAAATCCATTGGGATCTTCCCGCGCAGGTTCGAATCCTGCCGACAACGTGATATTTTTCTCCTGTGATTGGTAATGCCCAGGCGTTTACATTGTATCGGCCTTCCTAAAAATGCATTGTTATTTCATCAAGCATGTTAGCTAAATCACGTAGTTAGCTATGTAACGTTAGCTTGCTAAAACTGTTCCTCGCTTCACACCGTCAGCACCACTGACAATATACCCAGAAAAACGGACAGCGAAGATATAGATGCCCTTCTTGAGGACATACTTGACGATGATTTCGATTCCCTTGCGCTAAACGTGAGTAAATAACCTTAGCTACATCGCCTTGCAATGTTGAATGCAGTTTTTTGTTGTTGTTGCTAACAGCATCTACTGTCCAGTAGTAGTAGCTAGCTAAAGTTAGCTGTTTGGATATCACACGGATGTATTAGCTAGCTATAATGAGATAAATATGAGGCTATGTTTGATTGTTTTTAGCCTGTTTCCAATGGAAAGGTTGCTTTCATTTTTGTCCTTCTGACTCCAATGCATTAGCTAACGTTACATTGCAAAAGGGCCGGCCCGTAGGTGGTGAATGTAGGAAACAACATCTCCACCCCGCTGATCCTCAACACTGGGGCCCCACAAGGGTGCGTTCTCAGCCCTCTCCTGTACTCCCTGTTCACCCATGACTGCGTGGCCATGCACGCCTCCAACTCAAATCATCAAGTTTGCAGACGACACTACAGTGGTAGGCTTGATTACCAACAGCGACGACACGGCCTACAGGGAGGAGGTGAGGGCCCTCGGAGTGTGGTGTCAGGAAAATAACCTCACACTCAATGTCAACAAAACAAAGGAGATGATCGTGGACTTCAGGAAACAGCAGAGGGAGAAGCCCCCTATCCATATCGACGGGACAGTAGTGGAGAAGGTGGAAAGTTCCTCGGCGTACACATCACGGACAAACTGAAATGGTCCACCCACACAGACACACAGCGTGGTGAAGAAGGCGCAGGAGCGCCTTTTCAACCTCAGGAGGCTGAAGAAATTTGGCTTGTCACCAAAAACACTCACAAACTTTTACAACTGCACAATCGAGAGCATCCTGTCGGATAGTACAGATCATTCTGTACTAACAGTTTTCACCAATGTTCTCTTTATAATACTATGATAATGTTATATCAGTGGAGGCTGCTGAGGGGAGGACGGCTCATAATAATGTCTGGAATGGAATCAAACTATGTGTTTGATACCATTCCACTGATTCCGCTTCCAGCCATTACCACGAGCTCCTCCTCCCAAATGTATTTTACCTTTATTTAACTACACAAGTCAGTTAAGAACAAATTCTTATTTTCAGTGACAGCCTAGGAACAGTGGGTTAACTGTCAGTTCAGGGGCAGAACAACAGATTTGTACCTTGTCAGCTCGGGGATTTGAACTTGCAACCTTCCGGTTACTAGTCCAACGCTTTAACCACTAGGAGGTGCCACCAATCTCCTGTGTTTTCTGTTTAAACAATAAGTAAGGATTGAGCCTTGGGGTACTCCCTTGTTGACAGGCAGTGGCTGAGACAAAAAAAAACAGATTGCATACCAGAGAGAATACTATAGACATCAAGAAAGCCAGTCAATTGATTATTGACAAGTTTTCCAACACTTTTGATAAACGGGGAAAAATAGAAATAGGCCTATAACAGTTAGGATCAGCTTGATCTCCCCCTTTGGCGATATATCACAATCCCCCGAGGTGCCTTATTGCTATTTTTATTTATTTATTATTTAACTAGGCAAATCAGTTAAGAACAAATTCATATTTTCAATGAAGGCCTACACCTGCCAAACACGGATGACGCAGGGCCAATTGTGCGCTGCCCTCTGGGCCTATCAATCACTGCCGGTTGTGATGATACAGCCTGGAAAAAATGGTTACCAACGTAATTTGAGTTTTGCTAAAACATAATATCAGTCAGTGTCTGATATATTTGTAATTTTATGTTGGCTATTACCGGTTTCTGTCTTCAATAGCATCAGCAGTTGTCGTGGCCGAGTGGTGAAGGCGATGGACTAGAAATCCATTGGGATCTTCCCGCGCAGGTTCGAATCCTGCCGACAACGTGATATTTTTCTCCTGTGATTGGTAATGCCCAGGCGTTTACATTGTATCGGCCTTCCTAAAATGCATTGTTATTTCATTAAGCATGTTAGCTAAATCACGTAGTTAGCTATGTAACGTTAGCTTGCTAAAACTGTTCCTCGCTTCACACCGTCAGCACCACTGACAATATACCCAGAAAAACGGACAGCGAAGATATAGATGCCCTTCTTGAGGACATACTTGACGATGATTTCGATTCCCTTGCGCTAAACGTGAGTAAATAACCTTAGCTACATCGCCTTGCAATGTTGAATGCAGTTTTTTGTTGTTGTTGCTAACAGCATCTACTGTCCAGTAGTAGTAGCTAGCTAAAGTTAGCTGTTTGGATATCACACGGATGTATTAGCTAGCTATAATGAGATAAATATGAGGCTATGTTTGATTGTTTTTAGCCTGTTTCCAATGGAAAGGTTGCTTTCATTTTTGTCCTTCTGACTCCAATGCATTAGCTAACGTTACATTGCAAAAGGGCCGGCCCGTAGGTGGTGAATGTAGGAAACAACATCTCCACCCCGCTGATCCTCAACACTGGGGCCCCACAAGGGTGCGTTCTCAGCCCTCTCCTGTACTCCCTGTTCACCCATGACTGCGTGGCCATGCACGCCTCCAACTCAAATCATCAAGTTTGCAGACGACACTACAGTGGTAGGCTTGATTACCAACAGCGACGAGACGGCCTACAGGGAGGAGGTGAGGGCCCTCGGAGTGTGGTGTCAGGAAAATAACCTCACACTCAATGTCAACAAAACAAAGGAGATGATCGTGGACTTCAGGAAACAGCAGAGGGAGAAGCCCCCTATCCATATCGACGGGACAGTAGTGGAGAAGGTGGAAAGTTCCTCGGCGTACACATCACGGATAAACTGAAATGGTCCACCCACACAGACACACAGCGTGGTGAAGAAGGCGCAGCAGCGCCTTTTCAACCTCAGGAGGCTGAAGAAATTTGGCTTGTCACCAAAAACACTCACAAACTTTTACAACTGCACAATCGAGAGCATCCTGTCGGATAGTACAGATCATTCTGTACTAACAGTTTTCACCAATGTTCTCTTTATAATACTATGATAATGTTATATCAGTGGAGGCTGCTGAGGGGAGGACGGCTCATAATAATGTCTGGAATGGAATCAAACTATGTGTTTGATACCATTCCACTGATTCCGCTTCCAGCCATTACCACGAGCTCCTCCTCCCAAATGTATTTTACCTTTATTTAACTACGCAAGTCAGTTAAGAACAAATTCTTATTTTCAGTGACGGCCTAGGAACAGTGGGTTAACTGTCAGTTCAGGGGCAGAACAACAGATTTGTACCTTGTCAGCTCGGGGATTTGAACTTGCAACCTTCCGGTTACTAGTCCAACGCTTTAACCACTAGGAGGTGCCACCAATCTCCTGTGTTTTCTGTTTAAACAATAAGTAAGGATTGAGCCTTGGGGTACTCCCTTGTTGACAGGCAGTGGCTGAGACAAAAAAAACAGATTGCATACCAGAGAGAATACTATAGACATCAAGAAAGCCAGTCAATTGATTATTGACAAGTTTTCCAACACTTTTGATAAACGGGGAAAAATAGAAATAGGCCTATAACAGTTAGGATCAGCTTGATCTCCCCCTTTGGCGATATACCACAATCCCCCGAGGTGCCTTATTGCTATTTTTATGTATTTATTATTTAACTAGGCAAATCAGTTAAGAACAAATTCGTATTTTCAATGAAGGCCTACACCTGCCAAACACGGATGACGCAGGGCCAATTGTGCGCTGCCCTCTGGGCCTATCAATCACTGCCGGTTGTGATGATACAGCCTGGAAAAAATGGTTACCAACGTAATTTGAGTTTTGCTAAAACATAATATCAGTCAGTGTCTGATATATTTGTAATTTTATGTTGGCTATTACCGGTTTCTGTCTTCAATAGCATCAGCAGTTGTCGTGGCCGATTGGTTAAGGCGATGGACTAGAAATCCATTGGGATCTTCCCGCGCAGGTTCGAATCCTGCCGACAACGTGATATTTTTCTCCTGTGATTGGTAATGCCCAGGCATTGTATCATAGATAGCCAGTATCTGTATCACTACACATAAATCGCTAGCTACACGGTATCAATCTTTACCTACTTGAAATTAGTTTACGCCTGTCAATCAAGCACTCCTGTTCATGACAACAGTCAATAAGCAGCAGTACCCTGAAGCTATGGCGGACGATTTGGACGAATTGCTAGATGAGGTTGAAACAAAGTTCTGTCGCAACGTATATTTGACGCCACAACTTCAAGCTCCCTCAGATTTATCGACGGCTGGGAAATGTTTAACGCAAACTGGGAAAGTAAGAAAACACTGGTGCGTAGTAAAATGCAAGTGTCAACCGGCTAACGTTAACGATAGCTAACGTTAGTACGGGGGAATGGACTAACGTTAGCAAGCAAGGTTAGCAAACCAAGTTGTTGACCATGACTGACACAGTGGAAGCTTATGCAATGTAACTAACGACGATAGCTATGTAACGTTAGCTAATTAGTTGCAAACGCCAGCCTTCCTAAAATGCATTGTTATTTCATCAAGCATGTTAGCTAAATCACGTAGTTAGCTATGTAACGTTAGCTTGCTAAAACTGTTCCTCGCTTCACACCGTCAGCACCACTGACGATATACCCAGAAAAACGGACAGCGAAGATATAGATGCCCTTCTTGAGGACATACTTGACGATGATTTCGATTCCCTTGCGCTAAACGTGAGTAAATAACCTTAGCTACATCGCCTTGCAATGTTGAATGCAGTTTTTTGTTGTTGTTGCTAACAGCATCTACTGTCCAGTAGTAGTAGCTAGCTAAAGTTAGCTGTTTGGATATCACACGGATGTATTAGCTAGCTATAATGAGATAAATATGAGGCTATGTTTGATTGTTTTTAGCCTGTTTCCAATGGAAAGGTTGCTTTCATTTTTGTCCTTCTGACTCCAATGCATTAGCTAACGTTACATTGCAAAAGGGCCGGCCCGTAGGTGGTGAATGTAGGAAACAACATCTCCACCCCGCTGATCCTCAACACTGGGGCCCCACAAGGGTGCGTTCTCAGCCCTCTCATGTACTCCCTGTTCACCCATGACTGCGTGGCCATGCACGCCTCCAACTCAATCATCAAGTTTGCAGACGACACTACAGTGGTAGGCTTGATTACCAACAGCGACGAGATGGCCTACAGGGAGGAGGTGAGGGCCCTCGGAGTGTGGTGTCAGGAAGTGTGGTGTCAGGAAAATAACCTCACACTCAATGTCAACAAAACAAAGGAGATGATCGTGGACTTCAGGAAACAGCAGAGGGAGAAGCCCCCGATCCATATTGACGGGACAGTAGTGGAGAAGGTGGAAAGTTCCTCAGCGTACACATCACGGACAAACTGAAATGGTCCACCCACACAGACACACAGCGTGGTGAAGAAGGCGCAGCAGCGCCTTTTCAACCTCAGGAGGCTGAAGAAATTTGGCTTGTCACCAAAAACACTCACAAACTTTTACAACTGCACAATCAAGAGCATCCTGTCGGATAGTACAGATATTTCTGTACTAACAGTTTTCACCAATGTTCTCTTTATAATACTATGATAATGTTATATCAGTGGAGGCTGCTGAGGGGAGGACGGCTCATAATAATGTCTGGAATGGAATCAAACTATGTGTTTGATGCATTTGATACCATTCCACTGATTCCGCTTCCAGCCATTACCACGAGCTCCTCCTCCCAAATGTATTTTACCTTTATTTAACTACGCAAGTCAGTTAAGAACAAATTCTTATTTTCAGTGACGGCCTAGGAACAGTGGGTTAACTGTCAGTTCAGGGGCAGAATGACAGATTTGTACCTTGTCAGCTCGGGGATTTGAACTTGCAACCTTCCGGTTACTAGTCCAACGCTTTAACCACTAGGAGGTGCAACCAATCTCCTGTGTTTTCTGTTTAAACAATAAGTAAGGATTGAGCCTTGGGGTACTCCCTTGGTGACAGGCAGTGGCTGAGACAAAACAAAACAGATTGCATACCAGAGAGAATACTATAGACATCAAGAAAGCCAGTCAATTGATTATTGACAAGTTTTCCAACACTTTTGATAAACGGGGAAAAATAGAAATAGGCCTATAACAGTTAGGATCAGCTTGATCTCCCCCTTTGGCGATATACCACAATCCCCCGAGGTGCCTTATTGCTATTTTTATTAATTTATTATTTAACTAGGCAAATCAGTTAAGAACAAATTCGTATTTTCAATGAAGGCCTACACCTGCCAAACACGGATGACGCAGGGCCAATTGTGCGCTGCCCTCTGGGCCTATCAATCACTGCCGGTTGTGATACAGCCTGGAAAAAATGGTTACCAACGTAATTTGAGTTTTGCTAAAACATAATATCAGTCAGTGTCTGATATATTTGTAATTTTATGTTGGCTATTACCGGTTTCTGTCTTCAATAGTATCAGCAGTTGTCGTGGCCGAGTGGTTAAGGCGATGGACTAGAAATCCATTGGGATCTGTCATATATACATACAGTGCCTTGCGAAAGTATTCGGCCCCCTTGAACTTTGCGACCTTTTGCCACATTTCAGGCTTCAAACATAAAGATATAAAACTGTATTTTTTTGTGAAGAATCAACAAGTAGGACACAATCATGAAGTGGAACGACATTTATTGGATATTTCAAACTTTTTTAACAAATCAAAAACTGAAAAATTGGGCGTGCAAAATTATTCAGCCCCTTTACTTTCAGTGCAGCAAACTCTCTCCAGAAGTTCAGTGAGGATCTCTGAATGATCCAATGTTGACCTAAATGACTAATGATGATAAATACAATCCACCTGTGTGTAATCAAGTCTCCGTATAAATGCACCTGCACTGTGATAGTCTCAGAGGTCCGTTAAAAGCGCAGAGAGCATCATGAAGAACAAGGAACACACCAGGCAGGTCCGAGATACTGTTGTGAAGAAGTTTAAAGCCGGATTTGGATACAAAAAGATTTCCCAAGCTTTAAACATCCCAAGGAGCACTGTGCAAGCGATAATATTGAAATGGAAGGAGTATCAGACCACTGCAAATCTACCAAGACCTGGCCGTCCCTCTAAACTTTCAGCTCATACAAGGAGAAGACTGATCAGAGATGCAGCCAAGAGGCCCATGATCACTCTGGATGAACTGCAGAGATCTACAGCTGAGGTGGGAGACTCTGTCCATAGGACAACAATCAGTCGTATATTGCACAAATCTGGCCTTTTTGGAAGAGTGGCAAGAAGAAAGCCATTTCTTAAAGATATCCATAAAAAGTGTCGTTTAAAGTTTGCCACAAGCTACCTGGGAGACACACCAAACATGTGGAAGAAGGTGCTCTGGTCAGATGAAACCAAAATTGAACTTTTTGGCAACAATGCAAAACATTATTATGTTTGGCTTAAAAGCAACACAGCTCATCACCCTGACCACATCATCCCCACTGTCAAACATGGTGGTGGCAGCATCATGGTTTGGGCCTGCTTTTCTTCAGCAGGGACAGGGAAGATGGTTAAAATTGATGGGAAGATGGATGGAGCCAAATACAGGACCATTCTGGAAGAAAACCTGATGGAGTCTGCAAAAGACCTGAGACTGGGATGGAGATTTGTCTTCCAACAAGACAATGATCCAAAACATAAAGCAAAATCTACAATGGAATGGTTCCGTGCACGTTAAACTGCAGGACAAGATATCTTTTGACTCAATAAACTGCCTTTTTGTTACAACTGAAATCCACTCTGTCCAGCGTCCATGATTTGGTCTCACTCTCCTGTAATTCAATCATCAACAGATCTTCCCGCGCAGGTTCGAATCCTGCCGACAACGTGATATTTTTCTCCTGTGATTGGTAATGCCCAGGCGTTTACATTGTATCATAGATAGCCAGTATCTGTATCACTACACATAAATCGCTAGCTACACGGTATCAATCTTTACCTACTTGAAATTAGGTTATGCCTGTCAATCAAGCACTCCTGTTCATGACAACAGTCAATAAGCAGCAGTACCCTGAAGCTATGGCGGACGATTTGGACGAATTGCTAGATGAGGTTGAAACAAAGTTCTGTCGCAATGTATATTTGACGCCACAACTTCAAGCTCCCTCAGATTTATCGACGGCTGGGAAATGTTTAACGCAAACTGGGAAAGAAAGAAAACACTGGTGCGTAGTAAAATGCAAGTGTCAACCGGCTAACGTTAACGATAGCTAACGTTAGTACGGGGGAATGGACTAACGTTAGCAAGTGTTATATAAATATTCATACACATAGCTCATATATTATACAGCGCCAAGCCAAACCGCCTGACTCAAGTCATCGTACGTACCCTTGATAAAACAGGAACTAGCTCACACAGCCAGCAATAAAACTACCCCCTAACACTATCCCCTCAGCTTGGTTGTCTCCCGACCCCAGGAAACAAAGACATTCCATCGCAAGAACACATACACCCAGCCATAAGACTGCCCCCCTCTGCTCTCCTGTATCAGATTTCCAGACACACAAATATCTCCTTGTATAAACACACATCTCATCCCCCTCTACTGGTCGGGACTTTTGCTGTGCACCAATGGGGCCCGCTCTGGCTAGAGCAAGGCCCGCCTCCAACCCTTTGTGACCAGTCAGAAGACCAAAACGACAAGACTCCACCTACTTTATTCTATGTATAAAAATGAATGTAACCGTTGTATAAGGCCTCTTTTTCACCTGACTCCTTGCCGAGTTATATGAACTAGATCCGTGCACGTAAAACTGCGGGACAAGATATCTTTGACTCATTAAAACTGTCTTTTGTTACAACTGAAATCCACTCTGTCCAGCGTCCGTGATTTGGTCTCAACTCTCCAGTATTTAAACACTAACACAAGCAAGGTTAGCAAACCAAGTTGTTGACCATGACTGACACAGTGGAAGCTTATGCAATGTAACTAACAACGATAGCTATGTAACGTTAGCTAATTAGTTGCAAACGCTTAGTTGCGCTAAACGTGAGTAAATAACCTTAGCTACATCGCCTTGCAATGTTGAATGCAGTTTTTTGTTGTTGTTGCTAACAGCATCTACTGTCCAGTAGTAGTAGCTAGCTAAAGTTAGCTGTCTGGATATCACACAGATGTATTAGCTAGCTATAATGTAACGGCTGTTGATAGCAGGAGGTACAAGTGTCTCCTGGCAGCACCTGTAGGAAAGCAGAACCAGGAGGGGCAGGTTCACCTCAGAGTGACAGGTGAGTGTGTTATATTCTCATTGTGTGCTTGTTTTGGTATGTAAACAAACTGTATACTGCATGTGGATGTTTTAAATTGGACCCCCAGAGAGTTCCTCTGTGCTGATATATACTATTTTAAAGTTTCCAGTGGTGCTCAAGGATTTGTGTATTATTTTTTCATTTGCAGGTTGCTATGTTTGATTGTGTTTAGCCTGTTTCCAATGGAAAGGTTGCTATCATCTTTGTCCTTCTGACTCCAATGCATTAGCTAACGTTACATTGCAAAAGGGCTGGCCCGTAGGTGGTGAGGGTAGGAAACAACATCTCCACCCCGCTGATCCTCAACACTGGGGCCCCACAAGGGTGCGTTCTCAGCCCTCTCCTGTACTCCCTGTTCACCCATGACTGCGTGGCCATGCACGCCTCCAACTCAATCATCAAGTTTGCAGACGACACTACAGTGGTAGGCTTGATTACCAGCAACGACGAGACGGCCTACAGGGAGGGAGGAGGTGAGGGCCCTCGGAGTGTGGTGTCAGGAAAATAACCTCACACTCAATGTCAACAAAACAAAGGAGATGATCGTGGACTTCAGGAAACAGAAGAGGGAGAAGCCCCCTATCCACATCGACGGGACAGTAGTGGAGAAGGTGGAAAGTTCCTCGGCGTACACATCACGGACAAACTGAAATGGTCCACCCACACAGACAGCGTGGCGAAGAAGGCGCAGCAGCGCCTTTTCAACCTCAGGAGGCTGAAGAAATTTGGCTTGTCACCAAAAACACTCACAAACGTTTACAGCTGCACAATCGAGAGCATCCTGTCGGGCTGTATCACCGCCTGGTACGGCAACAGCTCCGCCCACAACCGTAAGGCTCTCCAGAGGGTAGTGAGGTCTGCACAACGCATCACCGGGGGCAAACTACCTGCCCACCAGGACACCTACACCACCCGATGTCACAGGAAGGCCAAAAAGATCATCAAGGACAACAACCACCCGAGCCATTGTCTGTTCATCCCGCTATCATCCAGAAGGCGAGGTCAGTACAGGTAAATCAAAGAGAGACTCAAAAACTGCTTCTATCTCAAGGCCAACAGACTGTTAAACAGCCATCACTAACATTGAATGGCTGCTGCCAACATAATGACTCATCTCTAGCCACTTTAAAGAATGCCACTTTATATAATGTTTATATACCCTACATTACTCATCTCATATGTATATGCTGTACTCTATACCATCTACTGCATCTTGCCTATGCTGTTCGGCCGTATGTATAAGGTTGTTGTTGTGAAATTGTAAGATTACTTGTTAGATATTACTGCATGGTCGGGAAACTAGAAGCACAAGCATTTCGCTACACTCGCATTAACATCTGCTAACCATGTGTATGTGACAAATAAAATTTGAGTTGATTTGTTGACCAAATTCGACACTCTCATTGACCTCTATACCAACACTCTTTGCTTGGTGGGCAAGACAACGAAAAACCGCCACCTGCTGGAGGGAAACACATTTCCCGCCGATTTGGCCCTTTCTCTTCCTCAACAGATAGCCCAGTATACTTTCACTTTGACGGCTACTTTGACTTTTATATTCTAGTAGGATATATCCACGCCTTGAATTAGACAACGAAATATAGAAAACGCTGAACAAAAATTGCGTACCCTAGGAAATCAGTCAATTGAGATAAATTCATTAGGCCCTAATCTATGGATTTCACATGACTGGGAATACAGTCACGCATTTGTTGGTCACAGATACCTTTAAAAAAGGTAGGGGCGTGGATCAGAAAACCAGTCAGTGTCTGGTGTGACCACCATTTTCCTCATGCAGCATGACACATCTCCTTTGCATAGAGTTGATCAGACTGTTGATTGTGGCCTGTGGAATGTACCGCTCCTCTTCAATGGCTGTGTGAAGTTGCTGGATAGTGTTGGGAACTGGAACACTCTGTTGTAAACGTTGTTCCAGAGCACCCCAAACATGCTCAATGGGTGACATGTCTGTGAGTATGCAGGCCAAGAAAGAAATGGGACGTTTTCAGCTTCCAGGAATTGTGTACAGCTCCTTGAGACATGGGACTGTGCATTATAATGCTGAATCATGGGGTGATTGCGCAGGATGAATGGCTCGACGATGGGTCTCAGGATCTCGTGTACAATACCTTTGAGCTAATATTTTATGAGATGCAGTAGAAAATGCAGTAGAAAATCTGAGGTGCTGATACTCAGTTCTGGTGAGCTCCTGCCCAAGTTAAGCACTGCTTGATACTCAATACATTTGGATAAATTCAACTTCTCACTTGTCCAGGTTAATTTACAATCATGAATTTTAGATATGCAAATAATAAACCAGATTGCCTGACAGTGAAGCTGTTGCCATTTATCACTATTCTGGTTAAATAACTATTGTTGTTTCATGAGCCATGTTACTTTCTGTTAAGTTCGAAGTGTCGACATGAGCTGTATAACTGGTCCCTGGTGGTCTAGTGGTTAGGATTCGGCGCTCTCACCGCCGCGGCCCGGGTTCGAAAACATACTGTTTTCCTTTGCTCTGAACAGATATTTCTGTACTTTAACAGTTTGCACCAATGTTCTCTTTATAATGCTATGATAATTTTATATCACTGTAGACTGCTGAGGGGAGGACGGCTCATAATAATGTCTGGAATGGCATCAAACTATGTGTTTGATGCATTTGATACCATTCCACTGATTCTGCTTCCAGCCATTACCACGAGCTCATCCTCCCAAATGAAGGTGCCACCAACCTCCTGTGTTTTCTGTTTAAACTAGAGGTCGACCGATTATGATTTTTCAACGCCAATACCGATACCGATTATTGGAGGACCAAAAAAGCTGATACCTATTAATCGGCCAATTTTGTACAATTTATTTGTAATAATGACAATTACAAGAATATTGAATGAACACATATTTTAACTTAATATAATACATCAATAAAATCAATGTAGCCTCAAATAAATAATGAAACATGTTCAATTTGGTTTAAATAATGCAAAAACAAAGTGTTGGAGAAGAAAGTAAAAGTGCAATATTTGCCATGTAAGAAAGCTAACGTTTCAGTTCCTTGCTCAGAACATGAGAACATATGAAAGCTGGTGGTTCCTTTTAACATGAGTCTTCAATATTCCCAGGTAAGAAGTTTTAGGTTGTAGTTATTATAGGAATTATAGGACTATTTCTCTCTATACCATTTGTATTTCATTAACCTTTGACTATTGGATGTTCTTATAGGCACTTTAGTATAGCCAGTGTGACAGTATAGCTTTCGTCCATCTCCTCGCTGGGCTCGAACCAGGAACACAACGACAACAGCCACCCTCGAAGCAGCGTTACCCATGCAGAGCAAGGGAAACAACCACTCCAAGGCTCAGAGCGAGCTGGTGACATTTGAAACGCTATTAGCGCGCGCTAACTAGCTAGCCATTTCACTTCAGTTACACAAGCCTCATCTCGGGAGTTGATAGGCTTGAAGTCATAAACAGGCAATGCTTGATGCACAAGGAAGGGCTGCTGTCAAAACGCGCGAAAGTGCTGTTTGAATGAATGTTTACGCGCCTGCTTCTGCCTACCACCGCTCAGTCAGATACTTGTATGCTCAGTCAGATTATACGCAACGCATGACACGCTAGATAATATCTAGTAATATCATCAACCATGTGTAGTTAACTAGTGATTATGATTGATTGATTGTTTTTTTATAAGATAAGTTTAATGCTGGCTAGCAACTTACCTTGGCTTACTGCATTCGTGTAACAGGCAGTCTCCTTGTGGAGTGCAACAAGAGGCAGGTCATTATTGCGTTGGACTAGTTAACTGTAAGGTTGCAAGATTGGATCCCCGAGCTGACAAGGTGAAAATCTGTCTTTCTGCAACTGGGTCCTGTACTTCCTGACGGGCCGCCCCCAGGTGGTGAGGGTAGGAAACAACATCTCCACCCCGCTGATCCTCAACACTGGGACCCCACAAAGGTGCGTTCTCTGCCCTCTCCTGTACTCCCTGTTCATTAACATTGCTAACCATGTGTATGTGACAAATAAAATTTGATTTGATTTGTTGACCAAATTCGACACTCTCATTGACCTCTATACCAACACTCTTTGCTTGGTGGGCAAAACAACGAAAAAATTCCACCTGCTGGAGGGAAACACATTTCCCGCCGATTTGGCCCTTTCTCTTCCTCAACAGATAGCCCAGTATACTTTCACTTTGACTGCTACTTTTACTTTTATATTCTAGTAGGATATATCTACGCCTTGAATTAGACAACAAAATATAGAAAACGCTTTGGTACTGACCAAAATATGCGTACCCTAGTCTTTCTCCATGCCTTTGCACTAGGTGAGTTCAAATTTCATTTTAGGGATAACAAGGCTTTATGTCCTCCCTTACAAAAAAAGATTGCAGTTTTGAAACTGCAGTAACTTCAGTCGACTGTGGTATTTTGGACGCAGTAATTGCAAAATTGCAGTTATACTGCACTCTAACTGCAGTTACATTGCAAATTTACTGCAGTAAAAAAAAGTGTTATTTTGGATGCAGTATTGCAGCATACTGCAGTTATACTGCACTCTGACAGCCATCTTTTTTTCGTAAGGGCTGCCCATCAAGGTAGCGTTTCGACGTTTGCCTTCCATTTTTCCAGTTTGCGTACACAGCAGGATTATGAAGGATGCTGAAAATACAAGGTCAATATGCGGCAAGGATTCGGTTCTGAGATGTAAAGAAAATTCTTTACCTGGGGCCAAGTACCGGTCAGTGAGGTGGTACAAGGTAAACTACTTTGCGTTGCTCTTTTCCAGGGCAGTAGTGTGGCTTGCTAACGCTGCCTAAAGCCCTGGATCAGAGTCCTCAGGGCTGGTATAGTGCCGAAAATCTCCCCGTCAGAATTCTCCCCCCACCTTCGCGTTCTTCATTGCTGCGACTTGCTTGCTTTTCTGCTCTTCACCCCGTCAGTTTAGCCTACATTTCACCCGTACCTAAATCCGCTACTGGTTTATATTGGTCTTTTAATAAATCTCTTTGCCAAAATTCGTCATCTCTCCCATGTCTTATTCGACTAGTACTTTTTAAAGTGTAAGGATAAGGATAATAATTCATCCATAGTTGTTCTGAAATGTTTATTGCTTGCCAACATTTTACTCCTTCTATGTTTAATATAACGCATATACATTAATTATTAATTTTGGTTGCCTATCCTGGCGTGAAGTTTGTTCTGTAGAAAGTATTTGACTCTGATGTGTGCCACAGAAAGTATTTGACTCTAGTAACAAAATTAAGTAAATTAGAAGGGGGAGAATTCTGACTGGGGAGAGATTTTCGGCACAACATTTGTTCGCTCATTATAGGCAGGATTAGGCGGATTGATGAGGGCGACATTTTCAGAGCTAAACTGACCAAGACGCACCTCCAACAACACATAAAACCTCACAGAATTATGAGACACCACATTAAAATAGAGACACCAAACCATCTTTCACATGTTCAGGCTATCCTAACTTCCAATTCTTGAAAACTTTAAACAACTATAACTATAGACATTTGCATAAATTAGCACTAAATCACTCACCGACAGTAACTCTTGAACCATTCATGCTAGATACACCAAACCAACTTTCACAGGTTTAGGCTATCCTGACTTCAAATTATTAGAAGTGGTTAACAACTATAACTATATAAATTAGCATAAAGTCAAACTAGAGACACCAAACCAATCAAAACATTTTTACAGCTACCTACTTTTTCAACTATAACCAGTCATTATCATTACTACTGCAGTCAGTACCACTACACTAACTTATTTCAAAACCATAGTTTAAAACAAGTTAGCAAGCACACCACATTTTCTTCAGGAAATGTACATTTCCAGTATTGTAGATTGCCTTTGTCTAGCCACTTAATCATATCAATCTTCATCCACTCTTTCTTCCATCTAAAGATAGCAGAACTCATAACTTTTATGAATCCCAGACAATTTAACCTCAGGTTTTTCTCCTGCTGTCTGAGTTAATTTTAGCAATTGAACCATGGAATTTGATTTGACTACTAGACTATCTGCCTTTTGCTGTTTTTCTGGAGATCTTTGGCTGCTCACACATAAGTGGCTCATTCTAGTGATTTACGATCTGTGATGTCCTCATTGTAATCATCATTATTGAAACAACAGCACTGGCTCCAGACCAGCTGTTAGGGGCATAAAGTAACCTCACACCCTCTTCTTGCAGCTGGTTGAGGAGCCCTCTAATAAGGAGTCCGGACTATTGATGAAGAGGCTATCACCTAACAGCACCACGCAATGGTACGCAGGCCTGGAGCGTAAAGTGGAACTTTTGGCTGATCATTCTTTTGATATCTTCCTGCTCAATGTAACAGCTGTTGATAGTGGGAGGTACAAGTGTCTCCTGGCAGCACCTGTAGGAGAGCAGAACCAGGAGGGGCAGGTTCACCTCAGTGTTCTATTCTCATTCTGTGCTTGTTTTGGTATGTAAACAAACTGTATACTGCATGTGGATGTTTTAAATTGGACCCCCAGAGAGTTCCTCTGTGCTGATATATACTCTTTTAAAGTTTCCAGTGGTGCTCAAGGATTTGTGTATTATTGTTTCATTTGCAGGTTGCCTTTACAATAAGTCCACAGACCAATCAGAAAGCAGCAGAAAGCAGTCCTAGTTCTTTCCATTGTGGGGCTTGTGGCAGCATTGCTAAGCTTTGTTACTTTTAAGTTCCAAGCGTCGACATGAGCTATACAACTGGTCCCTGGTGGTCTAGTGGTTAGGATTCGGCGCTCTCACCGCCGCGGCCCGGGTTCGATTCCCGGTCAGGGAACATACTTTTTTTCTTTGCTCTGAACAGATATTTCTGTACTAACAGTTTTCACCAATGTTCTCTTTATAATACTATGATAATGTTATATCAGTGTAGGCTGCTGAGGGGAGGACGGCTGATAATAATGTCTGGAATGGCATCAAACTATGTGTTTGATAACATTCCACTGATTCCGCTTCCAGCCATTATCACGAGCACCTCCTCCCAAATTTATTTTATTTTACTAGGCAAGTTAGTTAAGAACAAATTCTTATTTTCAGTGACGGCCTAGGAACAGTGGGTTAACTGTCAGTTCAGGGGCAGAACGACAGATTTGTACCTTGTCAGCTCGGGGATTTGAACTTGCAACCTTCCGGTTACTAGTCCAACGCTTTAACCACTAGGAGGTGCGACCAATCTCCTGTGTTTTCTGTTTAAACAATAAGTAAGGATTGCGCCTTGGGGTCTCCCTTGGTGACAGGCAGTGGCTGAGACAGCAGATTTTCTGACTTTTTACACTGCACTCTTTGAGAGAGGTAGTTAGCAAACCAGGCCAAAGACCCCTCAGACACTAATACTCCTTAGCCGCCCACAAGAATGGAATGGTCTACCGTATCAAAAGCTTTGGCCAAGTCAATAAAAATAGCAGCACAACATTGCTTAGAATCAAGGGCAATGGTGACATCACTGAGGACCTTTAAGGTTGCAGTGACACATCCATAACCTGAGCCGAAAAACCAGATTGCATACCAGAGAGAATACTATAGACATCAAGAAAGCCAGTCAATTGATTATTGACAAGTTTTCCAACACTTTTGATAAACAGGAAAAATAGTTAGGATCAGCTTGATCTTCCCTTTGGCGATATACCACAATCCCCCGAGGTGCCTTATTGCTATTTTTATTTATTTATTATTTAACTAGGCAAATCAGTTAAGAACAAATTCGTATTTTCAATGAAGGCCTACACCTGCCAAACCCGGATGACGCAGGGCTGCCGGTTGTGATACAGCCTGGAAAAAATGGTTACCAATGTAATTTGAGTTTTGCTAAAACACAATATCAGTCAGTGTCTGATATATTTGTAATTTTATGTTGGCTATTACCGGTTTTTGTCTCCAATAATATCAGCAGTTGTCGTGGCCGAGTGGTTAAGGCGATGGACTAGAAATCCATTGGGATCTTCCCGCGCAGGTTCGAATCCTGCCGACAACGTGATTTTTTCTCCTGTGATTGGTAATGCCCAGGCGTTTACATTGTATCATAGATAGCCAGTATCTTGTATCACTACACATAAATCGCTAGCTACACGGTATCAATCTTTACCTACTTGAAATGAGGTTACGCCTGTCAATCAAGCACTCCTGTTCATGACAACAGTCAATAAGCAGCAGTACCCTGAAGCTATGGCGGACGATTTGGACGAATTGCTAGATGAGGTTGAAACAAAGTTCTGTCGCAATGTTTCATTGACGCCACAACTTCAAGCTCCCTCAGATTTATCGACGGCTGGGAAATGTTTAACGCAAACTGGGAAAGAAAGAAAACACTGGTGCGTAGTAAAATGCAAGTGTCAACCGGCTAACGTTAACGATAGCTAACGTTAGTACGGGGGAATGGACTAAAGTTAGCAAGCAAGGTTAGCAAACCAAGTTGTTGACCATGACTGACACAGTGGAAGCTTATGCAACGTAACTAACGACAATAGCTATGTAACGTAGTTGCAAACGCCAGCCTTCCTAAAATGCATTGTTATTTAATCAAGCATGTTAGCTAAATCACGTAGTTAGCTATGTAACGTTAGCTTGCTAAAACTGTTCCTCGCTTCACACCGTCAGCACCACTGACGATACACCCAGAAAAACGGACAGCGAAGATATAGATGCCCTTCTCGAGGACATACTTGACGATGATTTCGATTCCCTTGCGCTAAACGTGAGTAAATAACCTTAGCTACATCGCCTTGCAATGTTGAATGCAGTTTTTTGTTTTTGCTAACAGCATCTACTGTCCAGTAGTAGTAGCTAGCTAAAGTTAGCTGTCTGGATATCACACGGATGTATTAGCTAGCTATAATGAGATAAATATAAGGCTATATTTGATTGTTTTTAGCCTGTTTCCAATGGATAGGTTGCTATCATCTTTGTCCTTCTGACTCCAATGCATTAGCTAACGTTACATTGCAAAAGGGCTGGCCCGTAGGTGGTCTCATATTTGCTTAACTCTACACAATTGCAGACTGGACAGCTTCCTAAAATGACGAAGACATTGCCACAGTCCACAAGAAAGTAAGTTTTCTTACAACCCTATTAAAAAAAACATTTTTAAAAAACAACATAACTTATTCATGCAAACATAGTTAGTTGTCCTGGCTGAGTCGTCGAACGTGTAGGCAGTTGTCGTGGCCGAGTGGTTAAGGCGATAGACTAGAAATCTATTGGGATCTTCCCGCGCAGGTTCGAATCCTGCCGACAACGGTTTGTTTTGTGTTGCAGCCTGTTGAATCACATGTCATACTGCAAAAAGTCAATGTGTTCATATGACGTTATTATTGAGGCATCTGTATATCTCTGTTGCATGCAGTCAATGTAATTGTATGTTTTACAGTTGTCATTATTTTAGGCAGACCAAAATGGTCATTCACGGGGAGCCGTAAAATCTAGTAGTGAGCCTTTGGTAAAGCATGTATTTGATAAAAGCTCTCTTTTGATCCCCATTTGTTCTTATGTGAGCAGGTGCTGCCCAGTTTTCCTTGGTGGAAGCTCCATTGCAAATGGTGTAGGAACAGCTGTTTCACAAAGGTAAAAGTGCTGTTTAATTGTTGTGCAGGGATCATCAACTGGATTCAGCCGAGGGCCATTTTTTTTCTTGAGAGGATGGTCAGGAGGCCAGAACATAATTATGGATAATTAGTCAACTGCAATTTGATTGCAAGAAGCCCAAACCGACATAATATTTAACTACAACAGACTAATTTCAAACCCTGCTTTCATTTTGTGTATGATCACATACTGTATCTCTCTATATTATGCGTGGGAATTCTTTGGATCAGATTTCCTAAATTAAAATCACTTGGTTGGTGCTGATTTGCTGGTGTTTTTACAGTCTTATGTCCAACAATACAATTATAAAATGTATTTACTTATTTTGCTCAAAAAACGCTGGAGACCAAATAAAATCACCTAAGGGCCGCCAGTTGGGGAACCCTGTTGTAATTGTGTGCGTGTGTGTGTGTGTGTGTGTGTGTGTGTGTGTGTGTGTGTGAAAGCATGGATCACATTTTAATTTGACTCACTGTTTAACATGTGCTGACAGGTCGTGTGATCAGCTGAGATGTATCTCCTGTGACTTTCGGGTGGCCATGTTTGACGATCATGAATGGGACCCCTCTTGTGATTACCTCTTCTTCAGGTGAGCCTCCTTTCATTGGGCCCAATGTATCTTTATGGGGTAACAAACTATTTGCGGAATTTAAATATTGTTATTATCTTGAAACAAGTTGGAAGTTGATACAGAAAACAAAATCCCACATTTCTCAGATTTGAACAGAAGAGGGCAGTGTAAACCTTTTTATTTTGGGACTTCGTGAAAATAAACTGGAATAATCTTCATTTGATTCTTAATGTAAAATACCTTTTAAGTGGGGATTGTGACTTTAACCTTGATTGATATCCACCTGTTCAGAAAAACAGGTAACCTTTTGCCAAAGTGGTTTAATTTAAAACGTTTTTTAACCGTGCTCTGAGATCGGTGCATGGCAGATAGGAATTTCATAGGACAACTGGTACTAGTGGATGGAGACAGACATTAGAAAGGCAGTCAAACAACACAACAATGCCACCTTGGGTGCCTCTCTGGTTCAATATTGTGTTGTTTCACTGACAGAGAGCTTGTCCATGATAACAAAGACTGACACTTAAGCTTAGTTAAGGAAGTGAAGTGGAAGACCTCATAGCAGTAGCGGTGTGAGTATGCAGGCATTGGTATTTGGTGCTCTTAACACCAAGACAGTAATTAAATTCTTCTAGGCTACACGAATTTGATACAATTGGTGAGAGTTGACTTGAAATGCAAACTAAGAAAGACAACAGACAGAAGGGCTGTGCTCATATGGGAGAAAAACATTTTAAAATAGAAAAACAAAGAAGGCTATCTCAACCACAATGTTGTTGGTGTTTTGGTGCACGTTCCAAGCATGTGTGTTTTGCTGTCGGTGTTATCACAGCAGTGAACTAATTATCTGTTCTGGTGGACACTTGGGTGGTTTCAGGCTTTGTGCTGACGTATAGAGGTTACTAAGTGTCTGAGAGCCCAGGGCTCCTCTACAAGACATGGGGATTCATTTATCATTCAAATGTGCTTGTTAAATGCAACGTAATGTATTGTGCAAATGATGCTTCCACTCAGATTAATTCCTTCAGCTGTAAATTACAGGTTAACTCTTGAATATGTGTGATGTTTCCAATCATTCCACAATCTTTCAGGGGTTCTTGGAGGCTGGTTTTGTTCCATGCACATGACCAACTTAAATAATCAAGTACTTTGTGAATTTAGTACTACTTATCCTATCTATAACTCTACATACCAATACTGTGAGAGATATTCACCTACTGCTCATTGCTTAGCTAACCAGCCTTGTCTCTTTGTATCTCTGCAGGAACAACATGCCAGACTGTCAGAAGCTGCGGGCTAAGCTGAGGAGAAGAAAAGGGGCGCGGGCGTACGCCTGCCAGTGTAGCTGGCACTCTGCTCGAGACCTCAACGACCTGAGAGAACAGCACCAGCTCAAGTGGGTCTGTGGGAAGCATGAAGTATGACAGCCTTCTCTCTATCACACACACACACACACACCATCACTTTGCAGTTACTTGAAAACCAATGTCCTCTTGTTATAGACATCCCAACACACATTTTTTCTGCCTTGAGAATGATGTAGGTCTTTCTCTGCATTACATTTAGTGTGTTCTGGGTTTAAATGTAAATGAACAAGGTAGGTCTTCTGCTATCTTTAGAGATGTGATTTTAGCTAGCTCAGTTTTAAGAGCAGGTATATGCCAGACCATACTTGTGTGAAAACGGTACTTAGGAAAGATGAGGCTAAATTGAATAGAGTCTTTTATGTATAAAATAAAAATAGTAATGAAGACATTCCATTATCTGGTAGTATTTCATATACAATGCTGTTACATGCTTTTCTGTAGCCTTTCCTTCTCTGTCTTAGTTTCTAATTCCCTTGTCCTTTTGTTTATTTCCTCTTCTGTCCCTTTGAGTCAAATGCATTCTCTGTTTTAAGGGATTTCTGATCTTACCATTCATGTATTGTGTATAGTATGAAGGTGAGGTTAGTGTGAAGTTAAATGACCCTAACCTTTCCTGTTGCATCTGTGCTAGACATTTAGAAGAAAAAAAACATTAAACATAAAATAATCACTTCACTCTGACAGTCTAGTAGTTGATACTTTATAAATGAATGATAATCAAATTAAGTAGTCTGTGGATAGTTTATTAAATATCTACTAATTCTACTAATCCCAAAAAAAAGCTTAACTTCCAAAGACATTTGTTGTGATAGCCCAGTCAGAAGTATATATTTTAGATTGCAAAACATGTGCTCATATTATGTACAAAGCATCTGCATATGTGTTTATACACTAGACTATTCACATAAAGTCTTAGTTGAATAAATGTTGTATGCACTTCATTTTTGTTGCTTTTTCTCCCTGATAATATTAACACAATTGAATTTCAAGTTTAAAAAGTTTGACTGTGCTTTGTGTGGCTCAGGTCACCGTATGAATCAATATCAGTGACAGTGCTGTTTGTTCACAATGCTGGTCATTCTGTGCAGTGGAGAAGCGAAGGTGGTTAAGACCGTTGGGCCAGTAACCGAAAGGTCGCTGGTTTGAATCCACACGCTAACGAGGTGAGAAAAAAAATATGTCTGCGCTCTTGAGCAAGGCAATTAAACATAATTGCTCCTGTTTGTCTTTCTGGATAATAACAACTGCTAATATGTAAATGACTCTGTTTTATAGTTCTCACTTCACTGCTATGTTTGATGAAATGCTAGTAATTTGTTATGTCATCGTAGTCACTGTCAGAAAGAGACTGGTCCGGGTCTTCTTTCACAGTAGCATCACCAATCCCCTCTTCATCTTGGACTTCTATGTTCTCATAAAGCTCAGAGGAAGATGAGCTGCTTGAATCTTCTGTATAAAGGATTCACATTACCATTTACATACATCCACAATAAGCTACATGTTTTCAGCAATTTGCATCTACAATACCTTCAGAAAGTATTTACACCCATTGACTTTTTCCATATTATGTTGTTACACAGCCTTAATTTAAAATGGATTAAATTTAGATTTTGTGTCACTGGCCTACACACAATACCCCATAATGTCAAAGTGGAATTATGTTTGTAGCAACAGTATGTGCAATAATAGTGTTCAACATGATGTTTGAATGACTACCACACGCAATTATCTGTAAGGTCCCTCAGTAAAGCAGTGAACTTCAAACCGATTCAACTTCAAAGACATTCAAGGTTTCCCATTGCCTCGTAAAGAAGGGCACCTATTGGTAGATGGGGAAAAATAAAAAAGCACACATGGAATATCCCTTTGAGAATAGTGAAGTTTTTCATGACACTTTGGATGGTGTATCAATATACCCAGTCACTACAAAGATACATCCTTCCTACTCAGTTGCCGAAGAGGAAGGAAACCGCTAAGGGATTTCACCATGAGGCCAATGGTAACTTTAAAACAGTTACAGAGTTTAATGACTGTGATGGGAGAAAATTGAGGATAGATTAACAACATACTCCACAATACTAACCTAAATGGGGGAAAAAAGGAAACCTGTACAGAATAAATATATTTCAAAACATGCATCCTGTTTGCAATAAGGCACTAAAGTAAAACTGCAAAACATGTGACAAAGAAATTAACTTTATGTCCTAAATACAGAGTGTTATGTTTGGGATAAATCCAACACTTCACTGAGTACCACTCTTCATTTTGTCAAGTATGGTGGTTGCATCATGTTAAGGGTATGCTTGTCATCAGCAAGGAGTAGAGAGTTTTTTAGGATAAAAATAAACAGAATTGAGCCAAGCACAGGCAAAATACTAGAGGAAAACCTGGTTCAGTCTGCTTTTCAATAGACACAGGGAGACAAATTCACCTTTCAGCAGGACAAAAACCTAAAACACAAGGCAAAATATACATTGGCCTAGTTAAAGTTTTGATTTAAATTGGCTTAAATATATGGCATGACTTGGAAATTGTCACACCCTGATCTGTTTCACCTATCCGTGTGCTTGTCTCCACCCCCTCCAGGTGTCACCCATCTTCCCCTGGGTATTTAAACTTGTGTTTTCTGTCTGTCTGTTGTCAGTTTGTCTTGTATGTTCCAAGTCAACCAGTGTGTTTTCCCTGTGGTCGTGCCTTTTCTATTCTCTTTTACTAGTCCTCCCGGTTTTGACTCTTGCCTGTTTTCTGGACTTTACCCACCTGCCTGACCATTCTGCCTGCCCTGACCTCGAGCCTGCCTGCCACACTGTACCTCCTGGACTCTGAACTGGTTTTGACCTTTTGCCTCTCCACGACCATTCTCTTGCCTACCCCTTTTGGATTATTAATAAATATCAAAGACTCAAACTATCTGCCTCCTGTGTCTGCATCTGGGTCTCGCCTTTTGCCCTTATAGAAATGGCTGTCTAGCAATGATAAACAACCAACTTGACAGAGCTTGACTGTAATCACTGCCAAAGGTGATTCTAACATGTATTAACTCGGGTGTGAATACTTATTTAAATAGATATTTTTTTTAAATCAAATATTTCTAAAAACATGTTTTCACTTTTGTCATTATGGAGTATGTGTTTTTAATTAGTTTTATCCATTTTGAATTCAGACTGTAACAACTAAGTCAAAAGGGTATGACTACTTTATGAAGGCAATGTACATTACAGACAGTACATGACTCTAGAATCTACTGCACAGTTGTGATCCATGTAGGGGAATACAGGTACTTGGTGCTGCCATTGAACATGACTTAATGTCAAGGACTAGGCTTAATCTTTCTCAAGGGAACGTACCCTTAATCGTAATGCATCAATGTTTGAACATTTTAATCACCCCTTTGCATGAACGGCATAGCCACAGCAAATAGTGGTGCTGCAGCACCCCCTAATAAATTGAAATGAAGTCATAAATAATACATAAAAATCACAATTAGAGAACTAGGGCTTAATTACTCCTGTATGAGTAGAGAAAAATACTCTTCTTTACTCACAGTTGCATAGCAGCCTAGGCCTACTCCCAACCGAAAGCCTGTGACTTGTCAATGTGATTTTGTTTAACTGACTCTCCATCTGTATATTTGGTTAATTCTCTGGCTGGGCAAATAAGTAGAGGTGGTAACTCATCTATTTGTTTGCTCATCTATCACTGATTAGAAACATTTAGCATGCAGTAATGTGCCTTACATCAAGCGTAGGCCTATTGTTATGCTCAATAGCGAATAGGCAACTCCAAAAGCCTACAGAGGTTGTGAAATATGAACAGGAGACTCATGCTTTTGAAAATATAGATTGCTATTATTCTCTTATCAGTATCATGATGAAGATACTCTCAATGTAAGACCCTACGCCTGCTCCCTATCAAAGCGGAGGGAGGGTAGAAAAGAGATGAAACGTGGATGAAAAAAGCATGGGCTTGCCTTGGGCTCTGTTTCAAAATCACTTTTTTTTATATGACAGCAGTTCCACACGTTGCTGTGATGCAAGTTGTGTGGGAAAAATATGATGTCTTTTATTCTGTTATATTTCATTATAGTCTCAGCCTACTACAAAATATATGTGTGTTGACTGTGATCAGTGTAGCCCAAGTGTCTTGTCTGTTTAAGGAACAAAATAACTTGATTGTATATGCATGGCGCAGCCATGTAGCCTATCGGCTGCACAGACCAGTAACATCATTCATCTCAAAATATGCCATTCTATTATTTTGAAAATAAATTGTATTGGTCCTATAATGTTTCTTAGGACCTGCCAAAAAACTCATTAATTCTGGATTTCTTTGTGGTGGTGTATATTTAATTTATTTATTAGAACAGACATCCACCCACATCTACTCCCACTCCTAATTATGCCGGCATGTGCATGGGAGATATATAAGGCTTATCTCTGCAATAATGTGGTAAAAATGGGACTGTGAATTGGGTCTGTAAAACATTTGCCAGATAAATAAATAAAAATACAGGCAAAATGCCTTAAAGTCTGTCTATAACGGGTATTAGTGTCTGTAATCTAACCGACTCTGTCATTCTGAGGTGTAGCTCTCCATAGCTTAATGGCAGATTAGAGTAAAAAACAGAGCCAGGCAATTTCCTCCATCTGAATGAGGACCGTCTCTCTCTTCAACTCTCTCTCCCTCCTCTCTGTTGGATTCAAGCATGTGCCTGCCAGAAATACTACCCTTTCCATTATTCACTATGATAGTAAATCTGGCGAAAACTAAAGGAATTAAATACAATTTAAATCCTCACAGATGTTTATGCCCCATACCCAATGGCTCCATCTGTCAGACTACCTTAACTCTTTGAATTTAGTTTTGACACAACTTGAAATCACATTGGCTTATAAACGTAAAGAAACCTTTGAATATGATTTGTTCTGTTTCTTTCAGAGATTACACCGATGGCGCCAAATTAATTTGGCAGGTTTTGAAACACAATATGACACAAGAAAGGGGACTGAGAATTAGTCTCTGCAGGGAACATTACACGGTTCAATGGAAATTCGGTCCACCTTTGAAACACACATGCACAGACTCATCAGAAATGTATCAGGTACCTTGATTTTGACTGCTCAGTAGGTGGCAGTTGCTGTTCACAGGCTGTTGCTGATCCTGGTGTGCACTGGTTGATTGCACAGGGGAATGTGTATAGGTGTTCTCTGAGGAGAAAATTAGAAAATGTGCTCCCAATGAAGTAATGAATTACTAATCTACATACAGTGCCTTGCGAAAGTATTCGGCCCCCTTGAACTTTGCGACCTTTTGCCACATTTCAGGCTTCAAACATAAAGATATAAAACTGTATTTTTTTGTGAAGAATCAACAACAAGTGGGACACAATCATGAAGTGGAACGACATTTATTGGATATTTCAAACTTTTTTAACAAATCAAAAACTGAAAAATTGGGCGTGCAAAATTATTCAGCCCCTTTACTTTCAGTGCAGCAAACTCTCTCCAGAAGTTCAGTGAGGATCTCTGAATGATCCAATGTTGACCTAAATGACTAATGATGATAAATACAATCCACCTGTGTGTAATCAAGTCTCCGTATAAATGCACCTGCACTGTGATAGTCTCAGAGGTCCGTTAAAAGCGCAGAGAGCATCATGAAGAACAAGGAACACACCAGGCAGGTCCGAGATACTGTTGTGAAGAAGTTTAAAGCCGGATTTGGATACAAAAATATTTCCCAAGCTTTAAACATCCCAAGGAGCACTGTGCAAGCGATAATATTGAAATGGAAGGAGTATCAGACCACTGCAAATCTACCAAGACCTGGCCGTCCCTCTAAACTTTCAGCTCATACAAGGAGAAGACTGATCAGAGATGCAGCCAAGAGGCCCATGATCACTCTGGATGAACTGCAGAGATCTACAGCTGAGGTGGGAGACTCTGTCCATAGGACAACAATCAGTCGTATATTGCACAAATCTGGCCTTTATGGAAGAGTGGCAAGAAGAAAGCCATTTCTTAAAGATATCCATAAAAAGTGTTGTTTAAAGTTTGCCACAAGCCACCTGGGAGACACACCAAACATGTGGAAGAAGGTGCTCTGGTCAGATGAAACCAAAATTGAACTTTTTGGCAACAATGCAAAACGTTATGTTTGGCGTAAAAGCAACACAGCTCATCACCCTGAACACACCATACCCACTGTCAAACATGGTGGTGGCAGCATCATGGTTTGGGCCTGCTTTTCTTCAGCAGGGACAGGGAAGATGGTTAAAATTGATGGGAAGATGGATGGAGCCAAATACAGGACCATTCTGAAAGAAAACCTGATGGAGTCTGCAAAAGACCTGAGACTGGGACAGAGATTTGTCTTCCAACAAGACAATGATCCAAAACATAAAGCAAAATCTACAATGGAATGGTTCAAAAATAAGCATATCCAGGTGTTAGAATGGCCAAGTCAAAGTCCAGACCTGAATCCAATCGAGAATCTGTGGAAAGAACTGAAAACTGCTGTTCACAAATGCTCTCCATCCAACCTCAATGAGCTCGAGCTGTTTTGCAAGGAGGAATGGGAAAAAAATTCAGTCTCTCGATGTGCAAAACTGATAGACATACCCCAAGCGACTTACAGCTGTAATCGCAGCAAAAGGTGGCGCTACAAAGTATTAACTTAAGGGGGCTGAATAATTTTGCATGCCCAATTTTTCCGTTTTTGATTTGTTAAAAGTTTTAAATATCCAATAAATGTCGTTCCACTTCATGATTGTGTCCCACTTGTTGTTGATTCTTCACAAAAAAATACAGTTTTATATCTTTATGTTTGAAGCCTGAAATGTGGCAAAAGGTCGCAAAGTTCAAGGGGGCCGAATACTTTCGCAAGGAACTGTATTTTCTCCCCAAAACTTTCAAGACAATACTTTCATGTACTGTTCTGTAGTGCAAAAAGCCTTTGCTGTTGTGTCTACCCCATCCAGTGCTTAGACACAGCCAGATGAATTGTGTGTTGTTGTTCCTGTGTATTTGACTTGAACGGACCTGACTGTAGATGCTGTTCCACTGCCATCCCCACGTTGTAGTAGGATTCCCCTGATGTTGTACTACTACTCGATCCCAAGGATGGCTCTCTTCCACATATCAAGTCTGTGAGGGCAGTTTCTCTCAAATCTGGACCTGGGTGGTTAGCATTCCACACAGTTACTCTGTTATCGTTGATTCATGAGAATGGATTTCATAGATGCACTGACTGAGTCTGTTGCAGCATTTGCCATTGAGCATTTTGGACTGACCTGAGTCCAGCAGCTCCTTCTCCAGTGTCTCAATGTTCTCATAGCATTCCCCAGAAGACGTGCTGGATGACACCAGCGAATGCACTGGACATACAAATGGTTGTTAGTGTTAGTATGTTACGATAGGGCTCTTATTCAACTTTTCTGTCACCATGGCAAGTTTCAGCAAATTATACCTTTTCCGATTCCTTGTCCTGCAAACGGTTGTTGAAAAGTCTCAGATTTTAAGTGGACATTATGTCCTTTTAGGACTAAGAAGAAACCTGTCGGACATGGACACAATATGATCATGGTAAAAATCTGGTTCACCCCACCCGACAGTAACTTACGACTTTGGGTGGCAGGGTTTTTTCTCTCAATGCCGTTGATTGTCTCAGCAACAATATTATATTTCTCAGGAGCGTCAGAAGTCTCTGCTGTCTGCGTGGTTTCCCATGGCTCTCTGCTTGTGCCTACTCCATTGTCAAGGACCCTGACTAATGAAAACATAAAAGGCCATTTGGTTGGCACTGTGAGTGAGTCCTTGGACCACTTTCTCCCTTAATAGCCATGTGTCACTTCCCATCTTTTTTTCTTTTAGAATTACACTATTTATCCAAAACTATAAAGATGAACTGACCAAGTGCAGTAGCCATGGCAACAGAGGGTTGGTCATTGAAGTCATAGTTTTCATAGTCAGAGTCACATGAGGCATCGGTGTCATTCTGAGTGGGTTGTTGGGAAAGGTACTGTGGAGCTGCATGAAAGGTCACATAGAGAAAATGTATTCTGACAAATGGGACACTTGAACTAATAAGACATTTCCTGAAATTGCAAGTAACTAATGGGCACAGAGAGGACAAGTGCATCAGTAGGAACTCACTGTAATCAGCTGTGTCTGTGGTGACTGTGAGGAGGTTGACTCTCTCCCCTCGGTCAGTGTGTTGAGACTGGATGGACAGCAGGCGGCCATCTTGTCTTTGGTGAACCAGAAGTGCTAGTAATGAAGGGAAAGTTTTGCCTTTGAAACTTCTCTTTACCGAAACTAGGATAATAGATTTGTTGGCCTTTGTTGTCTTTGATGTTGGACAAGAAAAAAAGGACAATACATCTCAAAACCAATTAAATGTTTTAATTAGACCGCCGTCACATATGGCACATATTCAAAGCATTATCATCCCTGTGAAATAAAATATGCTGCTTTTTTAAGTTGGTGTGAAAACAACACTGGTGGTGGGACTCTCTTAATGAGCAATCAACCAACCCAGGGGTATGAATACTGTTCCAGTTGAGTGATTTGCTTTGTGTACTGTATTGAATCACATTGCATTGTGTTGTTGTATTATCATAATTGGCAAACCATTGAGAAGAATATGTAATACCCTTCAGACAAAGCAGTTTCTCAGTGTTAATTACTGCTCATTGATGATAGCATGTTTGTTGTTGTTGGTGTGAACAAATGGGAAGAGTGACAGTTGAGTATGAGGCAATGAAAGAGAAAGAAAAATGGAGAAAAACAATGACTCACCAGCTCTCCTCCTGTAAGACAGGAAGAGTGAAGCATTGGAGAGGAGTGTGAGGAGGAGGGCTATAGACAATGCGATGCAGCCCCAGACAGCAGCTGCTGGAGGAGAGGACCGGCTCTCTGCACTGGTGACTAGTAGAACTGAGTCTGCTGGAAACAAGAACAAATCATAGTGCAGAGTACAGACCAAATAACAAATTCTTCTTGACATGTTCTAATGAGCAGAGCAGACACTCTTGGTGTATTATTACACAGATGGAGGGTCATGTGTGCCAGCATCTATTGAATGTACCTGTGGTTGAAGTCTGGGTGTTCTGTTCTGCCGTCTCGTTGCCTGGTTGAGATGGAATTCCTGTCAGGGAAATCGAAAAGTCCTAGAGGTGTTAGAGAACTAGAATGTATAACAGATGCATGGCTCACTTCTCCTGAGTAATCAAGGCACTCTTGTTTGAAAGACGGGTAAAAAGGTTTGTTTAAACAAAAACATTTGCTAAAAAATTGAAAATCCAAGAGGACTTGTGTTTGTCCATCTGTGTATCTAATGATCTACTGAATCAATATCTGACTCTTATTCAAGAGTCATTTGGCAATTACTGCAAGGAATGTGTGTGTTTTCTCTTAAAAAATGTACTTGAAATGTGTAGGACTCCCAGATTGATGGATGTAGCCTTCTGAGTAGGCCTACATAATAAACTTGATAGTAGGCCTACATAATAAATCACTTGAGGTGTTCGAAATGAATCGGAAACATGGTCAACAAATGTGCTGGTTGATAAAATACCTGTATTTATGGGAAAGATGTTTGAAAATGGTATTTTGTTCTTAAATGATATTGTAATGGTAGAGTTATGTCCTTCATGGAGTTGTTCGGGAAGGTCTGCTCAATCCAAGAGTACAACCAATTGATTACAGCATTGCCCCAAAAATGGAGGAGGCGGGTGGCAGCGGGAGGAGGTAGGGAACTGGTCTGTCTGTCCAATATAAAGAATCATGACTGGATGACTGGAGGAGGCAGGTGGCAGCGGGAGGAGGTAGGGAACTGGTCTGTCTGTCCAATATAAATAATCAAAACTGGCGGAGGAATAAAAATAGCATAAATAGGAAAGTATACCAGTTTCATTTGAGGACCAGGATGTTGACAACTATGCCATACAGATTGCAAAATAGTTGGGAAGAGATTTTTGATGTACTGATTCCATGGTACAGGGTGTTTGGGTTGAAATATAAAACAACGCAAGATTCAAGACTTTGTGTTTTTCAACTAAAAATATTATATAGAATTCTTGCCACTAACAAAATATTGAATATTTGGGGCATAAAATCATCGAAGCTCTGCAGATTTTGTTGTGAGGATACAGAATCAATAGACCATTTATTTTGGTATTGCCCTCAGGTAGTCTGTTTCTGGTCTCAGGTTCAGGAATGGCTGAAAATGCATAGCATTGATCTAAAACTGACCCTAGAAATAGTACTGTTAGGAGATCTGGAGAGACCGGGTCAGTCAATTACTAATATACTAACATTCTTAGTAAAAGTATTTATCTTCAACTCGCAATCTGTAGATTCTATTCGATTAGATAGATTGAAATTGTACATTAAACATCATAGCATAGTTGAAAGATATGTGTTGCGTAGAAACACGAAGTGGGTGGCCAGCAGAGATAGATGGGATGGACAGAGGGAAGCTGAGGGTTGGGATGTGGAACTGGACACAAGTGGGATTGGAGTTGCTGTGTGAGAGAGAGAATGATGGGATGGACAGAGGGAAGCTGAGGGTTGGGATGTGGAACTGGAGATAAATGGGAGTGGAGTTGCTGTGTGAGAGAGAGAATGATGGTCAAAAGATAAAGGGGAAAAAAAGTAAAAATAAAACATAATAAAAGTACATTTGAATGACGCTAATTGGCAGTGTTTTTACAACTAATGCCGGTTTGCCTGAGGCTGATGCCGTGAAGGTGTTTGTACACATGCATATACACACACTCTCATTCAAATGAACACATACAAGAACACACACACATACATGTAATTGTGCCAGACATGCACACAAACATATAAAGTAGGCATTGCTGTTATGATTTCAGTTGTTCTTGATGTCCTTTGTTTTAAATTTAATATTTAAAAAATAAATAATTTGCATTGTTGCTTGCTGTTTTCTTCTGTCTCTTCCTCTCTTTCTCTTTAGTTCATTCTCTTGGTTGTTGGTGCATTGGAGTTGGGGGGGGGGGGGGGCACGAATGGTTGAGGGACAGCTATTGGGGAACTGTGGGGGGATCTTGGAGGTTTCGGATTTCACATCTAATTTAGATGCAAGATTTAAAACCCATGGAAGTGCCAAACAACTGTTGTTATGTTGAGGTCAAGGCAGTTTGGATGTTTTCTCACCAAGGAACTCTTGAACTTGGCTCCCAGGTTGAACATCTTTCATTGAGGATCTTCCTCAGACAGAGCTGTTGCGACGTGGTATTGACATGGTTTGTCTACTTTCTGAGTGACATGCATTACTTTGGCCTGTGTGTTTTTGTGCTGCCTGTGTGTTTCATCTTCTTTTCCCGTTAATAAAAATAACAATAATTAATATGCAAAGCAGCTGTCTCTTTTCGGCTTATGACCTTTCACATCACCTGATCTCTGCATTACTGTAGGAGGATTTGAAGCTTGTTCGTCAGTATCAGTGTTGAGCGTGACTGAGACTTTGCTATCCATTCAGACATGCTGATAAGGTCACGAGCCAAATCATTCTTGATTCGCAATCATCAGAACCCTGATTGTCGACAGCGTTTAGCATGCTGAAAATCAGCGCTAAGATGATGGGGACTTGGTTCGCCACCAAGACACCGGATGTTCAGTCATGGTAACGTGTTTTACATGTTATTACTGCACTATCCATATTCAGACTAATCTAAGGAGAATATACACACATCATGTAACAGCATAGCTATTTTAAGTAGTGGACATGACATTGACTTAGCTTCTATTCACATTTAAAATGTTTTTAAATGACATGATTGTGAATACAGTAACTGACAATGATAATATTATAGAATAATATGATAGCTGCAGGCTTACCTGAACAAACCACTGCAGCGTCCTCTTTGTGTCCACAGTCGTTGACTGTCCCCATGGAGGGACACTCCCATAGGTTCCTCTCGCTCCCCCCACAGTTCACCTCATCTAAGAGAACCAGACCAACACCCGCTTCAAAGGACCCGTCCTGCCCGCTCACATTCAGGGCAGAGCCACAGCCCAATTGGGCACAGACCACGCCCCCATCTCTCAGGTCCCAACTATCGTCACACACCGTTCCCCATTTTTCCTCTCTCCACAACTCCACCCGTCCTTCACAGTGGTGTGAGCCTCCAACCAATCGCACGGCCTGGTGCCCTGAGGAATGGACAGATCAACCAATCAGTTCATAGATAATCAGTTAACCTCGATAGAAGTTGGGCCTCACTCATCATTAAAAAGCAGCTTGAAAATGGAATCGCGCTGGAAGGAGGAACTTGTTGCAAAGCGTCCACAAAACACTTGGAGAGCCATCCATACGATGGTTCTCCATTGCATGCAATTTGCAGGCGTTACTGCAACAACGTGTTTGTGGTTGCTCAAGATGCTTGCCGATCCAAGCATAAGCTTTGCAATGACGGTCTTACCACAGGTTATCTCAGTCAGGTTAGAGCAGTCTGTGTATGAGAGCTCTGTACAGTTCTCCACCAGTAGGTCTCTGTAGACACACTGGCTCAGACACGTTGAGCTGGAGTAGTTTAATGTAGCTGTGCCATTCTGTCGGCGCTCGTACACTGCCCCGCAGCTCAGGTTGGTGCATATGTCCTCCACCACTTTGGCCCACTCTGCAGACCCAAGGTCAAAGGTCACTGGCCTCCACAGCCCTCGATGGAGCACCTCGACAACCCCAGAGCAGTGCTGAGATAGCCTGGGGGGGTGAGATATGGCTGGAGGGATGGAGAGATGCAGAATCAATATGAGAATGAATACAGATGACTGTTTACATTTCCCCATGTAGTGTAGTCACATGTACAGTACATGTTATACAGCATAATACACACACATACCCAGACACATTGAATGCCCTAGCTGTTTGTTGGCCTATCGGTTTCTGTGCTATTTGCAGATGTTCAGCAGAGCAGCCACATCCTGTGAGTCATGTCCTGTGGAAATGTCACTGGGTGGTGAATTCGAAGGGGGACACTGAAGTCGACCAACCTGATTCTAGAAACACCACGGGACCAAATACTCTCAGTGGTTTCAAACCATGTGACACTGGAGCCTTTGGTTCTGCATTTCACTCTTCAGTCTTCACTTTTTTCCCTGTTTAAATGTGGTGGATGGAATTGCACTTCATTGAGGTTCAACAAATAGAGAATGAAAACCAGGTTAATGTAGTATGATTATAACTGAATAACTGATTGATAGTATTTTCCTTAATAACCTGACTCCACTGGACCATTTGATATCCTCTATGACACGAATGACAATTGACCCATTATTTTTATTTTATGTTTGTGTGGGATGTTCCTCCCACTTTGCACTAGTGGAGCCTTACGCATCACCATCACCCTGGGAACAATGAAAATATCGTCTCACTATGGCTTAATTGCTGGTGACCTGTATCATTATAGTAAAAAAAAAAGCCTTTGCCTCGTCTCATTTCGATCTCAGTATAATGACTTGTGAGCAATCAAGTTTTCTGCAGGATCGTTGCTTGAGGTTGTGTCTCCTCCCTCTAAGAAGCACACAGACACCTTACCCATTCATCCCTCTATTTTTGCACCTAGCAATTTGACTGGATGGGCACGAGGGATTGGAATTTGGGGTTTAGGAAGGAATTAGGTGTGGTATTCAGAGAGTAAGATCGATGTAGATTGCAGTGGCCTCCGGAACCAAATGAAGCTTGATTGGAGGCTCGGGTTCTGAGGATCTTTTTAGCATAATACCAACCATTTAAATAAAACTGGAACTCACTTAGATTGGATGTCTGCTGCTCATCAGTCTCTCTCGACCCAGAGAAGTTCCCCGGAACAGAGTGGTCTTCATTTAGAAAGGCTGAAATATGACAAACAACAACAACAAACTAAACTAAGATAAATGAAACATTATTGTAGTTATGTGTAGATGGGAGTATTCATGCAACTGTCCAATCAGTTATTTCAGCCAACTTCATGTTGCCAATGCTATATGAAGCCCAGGGCACATACATTACAAACAAGTTATTGAATTTGGCTCTAAGTAGAATCATCTTTTCCATTTTGTAAACTGTCTGTTGGTGGTATTTCAAGGTGGCTACACAATATTCCCATTAGAAGGATATAATATGGAGTCTGTAAATCACAATATTTACACTGGTTTTCACAACAGCTATTATCAACTGCCTCAATTGGTTAATTTAGTTGTTAGATGGGTATGCCATGAATAACATCTGTGGCTCATTGTTGAATTAATCGATGCAGATAATGCATCATCTTTGTCAAGCAAAATAATAGTTTGTTCATGCTTTAACCCATGTCACAGCTCTCCTCCTCAGAAAGCAATTCATTTTGAACTATCACTTCGTTTATGTATCACTCTGTGACAAACTAGTGAGTCATACAAAAACAATTACGCTTCAGCCAATCATTGTTGACTATGATTGGTTGAATTTGAATTCCCTGCACTTTTATGTTGCTTCAAGCGGCCTTTGAATTTTAGCTAGCTAGTGTTCGATGAATCGTATTGGTTGTTGCAGTAAACACCTTACATTGGGAAGTAAAGTAATCCTCTGTAGGATTATGCAGCATTTAGCCTACACCTAGTTGGCATCACTACGGTCAGCCCCTTTTTGTAGGATTATGCAGCATATAGCCTACACCTAATTGGCATCACTAGGGTCAGACCCTTTTTGTAGGATTATGCAGCATTTAGCCTACACCTAATTGGCATCACTACGGTCAGCCCCTTTTTGTAGGATTATGCAGCATTTAGCCTACACCTAGTTGGCATCACTACGGTCAGCCCCTTTTTGTAGGATTATGCAGCATTTAGCCTACACCTAATTGGCATCACTACGGTCAGCCCCTTTTTGTAGGATTATGCAGCATTTAGCCTACACCTAATTGGCATCACTAGGGTCAGCCCCTTTTTGTAGGATTATGCAGCATTTAGCCTACACCTAGTTGGCATCACTACGGTCAGCCCCTTTTTGTAGGATTATGCAGCATTTAGCCTACACTTAATTGGCATCACTAGGGTCAGCCCCTTTTTGTAGGATTATGCAGCATTTAGCCTACACCTAATTGGCATCACTAGGGTCAGCCCCTTTTTGTAGGATTATGCAGCATTTAGCCTACACCTAGTTGGCATCACTACGGTCAGCCCCTTTTTGTAGGATTATGCAGCATTTAGCCTACACTTAATTGGCATCACTAGGGTCAGCCCCTTTTTGTAGGATTATGCAGCATTTAGCCTACACCTAATTGGCATCACTAGGGTCAGCCCCTTTTTGTAGGATTATGCAGCATTTAGCCTACACTTAATTGGCATCACTAGGGTCAGCCCCTTTTTGTAGGATTATGCAGCATTTAGCCTACACTTAATTGGCATCACTACGGTCAGCCCCTTTTTGTAGGATTATGCAGCATTTAGCCTACACCTAATTGGCATCACTAGGGTCAGCCCCTTTTTGTAGGATTATGCAGCATTTAGCCTACACCTAGTTGGCATCACTACGGTCAGCCCCTTTTTGTAGGATTATGCAGCATTTAGCCTACACTTAATTGGCATCACTAGGGTCAGCCCCTTTTTGTAGGATTATGCAGCATTTAGCCTACACCTAATTGGCATCACTAGGGTCAGCCCCTTTTTGTAGGATTATGCAGCATTTAGCCTACACCTAGTTGGCATCACTACGGTCAGCCCCTTTTTGTAGGATTATGCAGCATTTAGCCTACACTTAATTGGCATCACTAGGGTCAGCCCCTTTTTGTAGGATTATGCAGCATTTAGCCTACACCTAATTGGCATCACTAGGGTCAGCCCCTTTTTGTAGGATTATGCAGCATTTAGCCTACACTTAATTGGCATCACTAGGGTCAGCCCCTTTTTGTAGGATTATGCAGCATTTAGCCTACACTTAATTGGCATCACTAGGGTCAGCCCCTTTTTGTAGGATTATGCAGCATTTAGCCTACACCTAATTGGCATCACTACGGTCAGCCCCTTTTTGTATGAATATTTTATTATTTGCTTGAACACACCAACGCGTGGTGTCAACAAGTAGAATAAAACGACATGCTCTTGTACATTCAGACATGAATAAGAAGCAAACAGAAATTCATTAAAAAATATGGTGATGTAGAAGCATAATAAAAAACCAAATGTGACTCCACTGCAGACTATTTTGATGTGCATATCTTCAGTATTATCCAACAACTCGTACAAACAATTCTAAAATACATTTGATGCTGTGTTTGATGTGCATAGAGTACAACCGTCATACTTTCCATCAAAAGAGCCACTGAAAATAATATAATTGAA
Organism: Oncorhynchus mykiss; assembly: GCF_013265735.2. Classification (NCBI taxonomy): domain Eukaryota; kingdom Metazoa; phylum Chordata; class Actinopteri; order Salmoniformes; family Salmonidae; genus Oncorhynchus; species Oncorhynchus mykiss. The sequence continues at coordinate 30,876,272 of NC_048566.1, read as the reverse complement.
TACAATCAAAGTCGAAATATTAACATCCTTTTACAGTGGATTAGTGATAAGGTTCCTTCTATTAAAGATTGGCATAAGATACTATTTGAATGGGTGCCTCTGGAATATCTGACATGTACATTGCATTCTAAAACAGACCAGTTCTACAAAGTATGGGAACCTTATCTAAATTACCTAGAACCCGAGGTATCAGCTATTATGCTGCAAGGATTCTCTTAGAATGGCGGGGATCTATGTATTTCAGAACTACACTGTACGTTCCATGTGTGGAACCTAACCTCTTGGTTTAAACTGAGCTTTTTTGTTTAATTTCTATTTGTAAGTTTGTTTAAAATGTATGTATTGAGAGACGCAATGATGGGGATGGGGTGAGAGAAGCACCGAGCGGGAAGAGGGAAATGGTGTACGTATGTATGGGTGTGTGTGGTATGTATGTATGTATGTGTGTGTATGTATGTGCATGTGCGTATATATGTGTATATGCATGAGTGTATGTATATGTATGTGTGTGTGTATATACAGTGCCTTGCGAAAGTATTCGGCCCCCTTGAACTTTGCCACCTTTTGCCACATTTCAGGCTTCAAATATAAAGATATAAAACTGTATTTTTTTGTGAAGAATCAACAACAAGTGGGACACAATCATGAAGTGGAACGACATTTATTGGATATTTCAAACTTTTTTGACAAATCAAAAACTGAAAAATTGGGCGTGCAAAATTATTCAGCCCCCTTAAGTTAATACTTTGTAGCGCCACCTTTTGCTGCGATTACAGCTGTAAGTCGCTTGGGGTATGTCTCTATTAGTTTTGCACATCGAGAGACTGACATTTTTTCCCATTCCTCCTTGCAAAACAGCTCGAGCTCAGTGAGGTTGGATGGAGAGCATTTGTGAACAGCAGTTTTCAGTTCTTTCCACAGATTCTCGATTGGATTCAGGTCTGGACTTTGACTTGGCCATTCTAACACCTGGATATGTTTATTTTTGAACCATTCCATTGTAGATTTTGCTTTATGTTTTGGATCATTGTCTTGTTGGAAGACAAATCTCCGTCCCAGTCTCAGGTCTTTTGCAGACTCCATCAGGTTTTCTTCCAGAATGGTCCTGTATTTGGCTCCATCCATCTTCCCATCAATTTTAACCATCTTCCCTGTCCCTGCTGAAGAAAAGCAGGCCCAAGCCATGATGCTGCCACCACCATGTTTGACAGTGGGGATGGTGTGTTCAGCTGTGTTGCTTTTACGCCAAACATAACGTTTGCATTGTTGCCAGAAAGTTCCATTTTGGTTTCATCTGACCAGAGCACCTTCTTCCACGTTTGGTGTGTCTCCCAGGTGGCTTGTGGCAAACTTTAAACAACACTTTTTATGGATATCTTTAAGAAATGGCTTTCTTCTTGCCACTCTTCCATAAAGGCCAGATTTGTGCAATATACGACTGATTGTTGTCCTATGGACAGAGTCTCCCACCTCAGCTGTAGATCTCTGCAGTTCATCCAGAGTGATCATGGGCCTCTTGGCTGCATCTCTGATCAGTCTTCTCCTTGTATGAGCTGAAAGTTTAGAGGGACGGCCAGGTCTTGGTAGATTTGCAGTGGTCTGATACTCCTTCCATTTCAATATTATCGCTTGCACAGTGCTCCTTGGGATGTTTAAAGCTTGGGAAATATTTTTGTATTCAAATCCGGCTTTAAACTTCTTCACAACAGTATCTCGGACCTGCCTGGTGTGTTCCTTGTTCTTCATGATGCTCTCTGCGCTTTTGACGGACCTCTGAGACTATAACAGTGCAGGTGCATTTATACGGAGACTTGATTACACACAGGTTGATTGTATTTATCATCATTAGTCATTTAGGTCAACATTGGATCATTCAGAGATCCTCACTGAACTTCTGGAGAGAGTTTGCTGCACTGAAAGTAAAGGGGCTGAATAATTTTGCACGCCCAATTTTTCAGTTTTTGATTTGTTAAAAAAGTTTGAAATATCCAATAAATGTCGTTCCACTTCATGATTGTGTCCCACTTGTTGTTGATTCTTCACAAAAAAATACAGTTTTATATCTTTATGTTTGAAGCCTGAAATGTGGCAAAAGGTCGCAAAGTTCAAGGGGGCCGAATACTTTCGCAAGGCACTGTATATATATATATATATATATATATATATATATATATATATATATATATATATATATATATATGCGTAGATATGTGTAAGTGAGTGCTGTTTTTTGTGTGTTTTTTTTTGTGTGCTTTGTCTCTGTTGGTGAAAATTGTGAAATTCCAATAAAAATACTGTTACAAAAAAAAAGAATCTAAATATTAGATTAAACTGTGTTACCTTGAGAGAGGACCAGAACTGGCAGAAGTATTGTCGTCCTGAACAATTCCATCTCACAGAAAACAGTCAGGCCGGGGTCCTTTGAGCATACTCCTCAACAGAAACAACTTTGTTCTTTTAATATTAATAACAATCAAATGAAAAATAATGCACGTTACTGATCTTATCATGAGTCAAGCAGTGTGCTATATGTCAGAACTTGTGTACTCACTCTATTTCTGTTTGCACTGCTGCAACTTGTGGTTTCCATGAGCACAAAATCAAATGACACAAAATCAAATAGGCTTCTGTCTGTAGAGCACACTACTTTCTCAGACACATAGACTGGCTGTGAGATACACCCACTGCCGTACACACAACTACAAGAGGTTCAATTGTTGACTAACACCCTGAACTGTCATGTTGTGTCTTGTCTCTGTCCTTTCCCTTCACCCTGTCTCCCTCTGCTGGTCGTTGTTAGGTTACCTTTTCTCCCCCTCTTTCCCCCAGCTGTGCCTTGTCTCCTCCTAACCACCTCGTCACCCCTTTTCCCACCTGTTCCCTTTTTCCCTCTGATTAGGTCCCTATATCTCTCTCTGTTTCTGCTCCTGTCCTTGTCGGATTCTTGTTTGTTGTGTTTCATGCCTGAACCAGACTGTCGTCATGTTTGCTGTAACCTTGTCTTGTCCTGTCGGAATCTGCCGGTCCGTCTGAGCCTACCTATGTTTGGTAATTAAAGAAGCTCTGTTTAAGTTAATTCGCTTTTGGGTCCTCATTCACGCACCGTAACAGAAGAATCCGACCAAGAATGGACCCAGCGACTTCGGATCCTCTCCATTCAGCCGTCGGGATCCAGGGAGCGATGCTAGGCAGACACGAGCAGGAAGTGTCTGCTGCTCGACATGCCGTTGAGACCCTGGCCACCCAAGTCTCCAACCTCACAGAACAGGTTCACCATCTCCGCCTCGATCCACCGGCCACTTCCAGGGCTTTCGAATCTCCGGAGCCCAGAATCAATAACCCGCCGTGTTACTCTGGGGAGCCCACTGAATGCCGCTCGTTCCTCACCCAGTGTGATATTGTGTTTACTCTCCAGCCCAACACTTACTCCAGGAGCACTGCTCGTGTCGCCTACGTCATATCTCTCCTTATTGGACGGGCTCGTGAGTGGGGCACGGCAATCTGGGAGGCAAGGGCTGAGTGTACTAACCAGTATCAGGACTTTAAGGAGGAGATGATACGGGTTTTTGATCGATCTGTTTTTGGGGAGGAGGCTTCCAGGGCCCTGTCTTCCCTATGTCAAGATAATCGATCCATAACAGACTACTCCATTGAGTTTCGCACTCTTGCTGCCTCCAGTGGCTGGAACGAGCCGGCTTTGCTCGCTCGTTTTCTGGAGGGTCTCCGCGCAGAGGTAAAGGATGAGATTCTCTCCCGGGAGGTTCCTTCCAGCGTGGATTCCTTGATTGAACTCGCTATTCGCATTGAGCGACGGGTTGATCTTCGTCACCGAGCTCGTGGAAAGGAGCTCGCGTTCTCCGTTGCCCCCCTCTCCGCATCACTACCATCTTCCTCTGCCGGCTCGGGTGCTGAGCCCATGCAGCTGGGAGGTATCCGCATCTCGACTAAGGAGAGGGAACGGAGAATCACCAACCGCCTCTGTCTCTATTGCGGTTCCGCTGGTCATTTTGTCACTTCATGTCCAGTAAAAGGCCAGAGCTCGTCAGTAAGCGGAGGGCTACTGGTGAGCGCTACTACTCCTGTCTCTCCTTCAAGATCCTGCACTACCTTGTCGGTCCATCTACGCTGGACCGGTTCGTCAGCTTCCTGCAGTGCCTTAATAGACTCTGGGGCGGAGGGCTGTTTTATGGACGAGACCTGGGCTCGGGAACATGACATTCCTCTCAGACAGTTAAAGGAGCCCACGGCCTTGTTCGCCCTGGATGGTAGTCCTCTCCCCAGGATTCAGCGTGAGACGCTACCTTTAACCCTCACTGTTTCTGGTAATCATAGTGAAACCATTTCTTTTTTAATTTTTCGTTCACCTTTTACACCTGTTGTTTTGGGCCATCCCTGGCTAGTTTGTCATAATCCTTCCATTAATTGGTCTAGTAATTCTATCCTCTCCTGGAACGTCTCTTGTCATGTGAAATGTTTAATGTCTGCTATCCCTCCTGTTTCCTCTGTCTCTTCTTCACAGGAGGAGCCTGGTGATTTGACAGGGGTGCCGGAGGAATATCACGATCTGCGCACGGTGTTCAGTCGGTCCAGGGCCACCTCTCTTCCTCCACACCGGTCGTATGATTGTAGTATTGATCTCCTTCCGGGAACCACCCCCCCCCCCCGGGGTAGACTATACTCTCTGTCGGCTCCCGAACGTAAGGCTCTCGAAGATTATTTGTCTGTAGCTCTTGACGCCGGTACCATAGTCCCCTCCTCCTCTCCCGCCGGAGCGGGGTTTTTTTTTGTCAAGAAGAAGGACGGGTCTCTGCGCCCCTGCATAGATTATCGAGGGCTGAATGACATAACAGTGAAGAATCGTTATCCGCTTCCTCTTATGTCTTCAGCCTTCGAGATCCTGCAGGGAGCCAGGTTTTTCACTAAGTTGGACCTTCGTAACGCTTACCATCTCGTGCGCATCAGGGAGGGGGACGAGTGGAAGACGGCGTTTAACACTCCGTTAGGGCACTTTGAATACCGGGTTCTTCCTTTCGGCCTCGCTAACGCTCCAGCTGTCTTTCAGGCATTAGTCAATGATGTCCTGAGAGACATGCTGAACATCTTTGTTTTCGTTTACCTTGACGATATCCTGATTTTTTCACCGTCACTCCAGATTCATGTTCAGCACGTTCGACGTGTCCTCCAGCGCCTTTTAGAGGATTGTCTTTTTGTGAAGGCTGAGAAGTGCACTTTTCATGCATCCTCCGTCACATTTCTCGGTTCTGTTATTTCCGCTGAAGGCATTAAGATGGATCCCGCTAAGGTCCAAGCTGTCATTGATTGGCCCGTCCCTAAGTCACGCGTCGAGCTGCAGCGCTTTCTCGGCTTCGCGAACTTCTATCGTCGTTTCATCCGTAATTTCGGTCAGGTGGCAGCTCCTCTCACAGCCCTTACTTCTGTCAAGACGTGCTTTAAGTGGTCCGTTTCCGCCCAGGGAGCTTTTGATCTCCTCAAGAATCGTTTTACATCCGCTCCTATCCTTGTTACACCTGACGTCTCTAGACAGTTCGTTGTCGAGGTTGACGCGTCAGAGGTGGGCGTGGGAGCCATTCTTTCTCAGCGCTCCCTCTCTGACGACAAGGTCCACCCATGCGCGTATTTTTCTCATCGCCTGTCGCCGTCGGAACGTAACTATGATGTGGGTAACCGCGAACTGCTCGCCATCCGGTTAGCCCTAGGCGAATGGCGACAGTGGTTGGAGGGGGCGACCGTTCCTTTTGTCGTTTGGACTGACCATAGGAACCTTGAGTACATCCGTTCTGCCAAACGACTTAATGCGCGTCAGGCGCGTTGGGCGCTGTTTTTCGCTCGTTTCGAGTTCGTGATTTCTTATCGTCCGGGCTCTAAGAACACCAAGCCTGATGCTTTGTCTCGTCTCTTCAGTTCTTCAGTAGCCTCCACTGACCCCGAGGGGATTCTCCCTGAGGGGCGTGTTGTCGGGTTGACTGTCTGGGGAATTGAGAGGCAGGTAAAGCAAGCGCTCACTCACACTCCGTCGCCGCGCGCTTGTCCTAGGAACCTTCTTTTCGTTCCCGTTCCTACTCGTCTGGCCGTTCTTCAGTGGGCTCACTCTGCCAAGTTAGCCGGCCACCCTGGCGTTCGGGGTACGCTTGCTTCCATTCGCCAGCGTTTTTGGTGGCCCACCCGGGAGCATGACACGCGTCGTTTCGTGGCTGCTTGTTCGGTCTGCGCGCAGACTAAGTCCGGTAACTCTCCTCCTGCCGGCCGTCTCAGGCCGCTTCCTATTCCCTCTCGACCGTGGTCTCACATCGCCTTAGATTTTGTCACCGGACTGCCTTCGTCAGCGGGGAAGACTGTTATTCTTACGGTTGTCGATAGGTTCTCTAAGGCGGCTCATTTCATTCCCCTTGCTAAGCTTCCTTCTGCTAAAGAGACGGCACAAATCATCATCGAGAATGTTTTCAGAATTCATGGCCTTCCGTCAGACGTTGTTTCGGACAGAGGTCCGCAATTCACGTCTCAATTTTGGAGGGAGTTTTGCCGTTTGATTGGGGCTTCCGTCAGTCTCTCTTCCGGCTTTCACCCCCAGTCTAACGGTCAAGCAGAACGGGCCAATCAGACTATTGGTCGCATCTTACGCAGTCTTTCTTTTCGCAACCCTGCGTCTTGGTCAGAACAGCTCCCCTGGGCAGAATACGCCCACAACTCGCTTCCTTCGTCTGCGACCGGGCTATCTCCTTTTCAGAGTAGCCTCGGGTACCAGCCTCCGCTGTTCTCATCTCAGTTCGCCGAGTCCAGCGTCCCCTCCGCTCAGGCTTTTGTCCAACGTTGCGAGCGCACCTGGAAGAGGGTCAGGTCTGCACTTTGCCGTTATAGGACGCAGACTGTGAGGGCTGCTAATAAGCGTAGAACTAAGAGTCCTAGATATTGTCGCGGTCAGAGAGTTTGGCTCTCCACTCAGAACCTTCCCCTTAAGACGGCTTCTCGCAAGTTGACCCCGCGGTTCATTGGTCCGTTCCGTATTTCTCGGGTCATTAATCCTGTCGCAGTTCGACTTCTTCTTCCGCGATACCTTCGTCGCGTCCACCCGGTCTTCCATGTCTCCTGCATCAAGCCCGTCCTTCGCGCCCCCGCTCGTCTTCCCCCCCCCCCCCCATCCTTGTCGAGGGCGCACCCATCTACAGGGTCCGTAGAATTTTGGACATGCGTCCTCGGGGCCGTGGTCACCAGTACCTCGTAGATTGGGAGGGGTACGGTCCTGAGGAGAGGAGTTGGGTTCCCTCTCGGGACGTGCTGGACCGTGCGCTGATCGAGGATTTCCTCCGTTGCCGCCAGGTTTCCTCCTCGAGTGCGCCAGGAGGCGCTCGGTGAGTGGGGGGGTACTGTCATGTTGTGTCTTGTCTCTGTCCTTTCCCTTCACCCTGTCTCCCTCTGCTGGTCGTTGTTAGGTTACCTTTTCTCCCCCTCTTTCCCCCAGCTGTGCCTTGTCTCCTCCTAACCACCTCGTCACCCCTTTTCCCACCTGTTCCCTTTTTCCCTCTGATTAGGTCCCTATATCTCTCTCTGTTTCTGCTCCTGTCCTTGTCGGATTCTTGTTTGTTGTGTTTCATGCCTGAACCAGACTGTCGTCATGTTTGCTGTAACCTTGTCTTGTCCTGTCGGAATCTGCCGGTCCGTCTGAGCCTACCTATGTTTGGTAATTAAAGAAGCTCTGTTTAAGTTAATTCGCTTTTGGGTCCTCATTCACGCACCGTAACATGAACAACTGATTTTAACCTCCCAACGCAACACACAAAAAAAGGTTGAATAAACAAACAAACTCAAAGAGTTTAAAAGAGGCTTACTATTATCTCCTTATGTTGATAAAGAGGAACATGTCAAATGAATCGGACCCAAATAATCTGTTTTAGGATTCATGAGAACACAATAATACATGGCGTCAGACCAAGGCTCTGCATCTGTCCTTGTGCTCCTAGACCTTAGTGCTGCTTTTGATACCATTGATCACCACATTCTTTTGGAAAGAGTGGAAACCCAAATTGGTCTATACGGACAAGTTCTGGCCTGGTTCAGATCTTATCTGTCGGAAAAGATATCAGTTTGTCTCTGTGGATGGTTTGTCTTATGACAAATCAGCTGTAAATTTCGGTGTTCCTCAAGGTTCCGTTTTAGGACCACCATTGTTTTCACTATATATTTTACCTCTTGGTGATGTCATTCGGGAAACATTATGTTAACTTTCACTGCTATGCGGACGATACACAGCTGTACATTTCAATGAAACATGGTGAAGCGCCAAAATTGCCCTCCCTGGAAGCCTGTGTTTCAGATATAAGGAAATGGATGGCGCCAAATATTTTACTTTTAAACTCGGACAAAACAGATATGCTAGTTCTAGGTCCCAAGAAACAAAGAGATCTTCTGTTGAATCTGACAATTAATCTTGATGGTTGTACAGTCATCTCAAATAAAACTGTGAAGAACCTCGGCGTTACTCTGGACCCTGACCTCTCTTTTGACAAACATATCAAGAATATTTCAAGGACAGCTTTTTTTCATCTACGTAACATTGCAAAAATCTGAAACTTTCGGTCCAAAAAGGATGCAGAAAAATATAAAAAATATAAAAAATAGTATCCGTGCTTTTGTCACTTCTAGATTAGACTACCCAGATAAAGCACTAGCACTAACTGAAGTTTATTTAAACACAGCTGCTAGAATCGAGACTAGAACCAAAACATTTTATCATAATACTCCAGTGCTAGCTACTGGCTTCATGTTGAGGCTAGGGCTGATTTCAAGGTTTTACTGTTAATCTACAAAGTATTACATGGGCTTGCTCCTACCTATCTCTGCGATTTGGTCCTTCCGTACATACCTACACGTACGCTACTGTCACAAGACACAGGCCTCCTTATTGACCCTAGAATTTCTAAGCAAACAGCTGGAGTCAGGGCTTTCTCCTATTGAGCTCCATTTTTATGGAATGGTCTGCCTATCCATGTGAGAGAAGCAGATTTGGTCTCGACCTTTTAGTCTTTACTGAAGACTGCTCTCTTCAGTAGGTCCTATGATTGAGTGTAGTCTGGCCCAGGGGTGTGAAGGTGAACAGAAAGGCACTGGAGCGACGAACAACCCTTGCTGTCTCTGCCTGGCCAGTTCCCCTCTCTCCACTGGGATTCTCTGCCTCTAACCCTGTTATGGGGGCTGAGTCACTGGCTTACTGGTGTTTTCCATGCCGTCCCTAGGAGAGGTGCATCACTTGAGTGGGTTGAGTCACTGACGTGATCTTCCTGTCCGGGTTGACGCCCCCCTCGGGTCCGTGCCGTGGGGGAGGTCTTCATGGGCTATACTCGGCCTTGTCTCAGGGTAGTAGGTTGGTGGTTGAAGATATCCCTCTAGTGGTGTGGGGGCTGAGCTTTGGCAAAGTGGGTGGGTTATATCCTGCCTATTTGGCCCTGTCCTATTTGGCCCTGTTGGACAGGGCCACAGCGTCTCCCGACCCCTCCTGTCTCAGCCTCCAGTATTTATGCTGCAGTAGTTTGTGTGTTGGGGGGCTAGGGTCAGCCTGTTATATCTGGAGTATTTCTCCTGTCTCATCCGGTGTCCTGTGTGAATTGAAGTATGCTCCCTCTAATTCTCTCTCTCCTTTTCTCTCTCTTTCTTTCTTTCTCTCGCTCTTTTTCTCTATCTCTTTCTCTCTCTCTTCTCTAGGAGGACCTGAGCCCTAGGACCATGCCTCAGGACTACCTGGCCTGATGACTCCTTGCTGTTCCCAGTCCACCAGGTCATGCTGCTGCTCCAGATTCAACTGTTCTCTAACTCTGAATGATCGGCTATGAAAAGCCAACTGACATTTACTCCTGAGGTGCTGACCTGTTGCATCATCTACAACCACTGTGATTATTATTATCTGTCCCTGCTGGTCATCTATGAACGTTTGAACATCTTGGCCATGTTCTGTTATAATCTCCACAGGGGCACAGCCAGAAGAGGACTGGCCACCCCTCAGAGCCTGGTTTCTCTCTAGGTTTCTTCCTAGGTTCTGTCCTTTCTAGGGAGTTTGCAGAGCCACCATGCTTAGAAATCTACATTGCTTGCTGTTTGGGGTTTCAGGCTGGGTTTCTGTACAGCACTTTGTAACATTGGCTGATGTAAAAAGGGCTTTATAAATATTTTTGATTGATTTACTTGAAAAGCTTTATATGCCAGAACATTTTTGAGAGAATCTGTAGCCGCTGGCAATACTAAACCTGCATTAATACTACCTAAATTAAACATTGATCGAAGCGAAGAGATTTTCATCAGTGTTTTACATGGGCTGGAGAAGAATTTACGCACTGTTTGTGTGATTGTGAACAAAGACCAACTCCAATACCATTCAGCTGGTAAATTATAGGCCCAGAGTAGGGGAAGGCATGGAAGGTCTGCCTGTCTGCCTCAACAGTCGGAGCAAATATGAGTTGAGTAGAAGCTGTCCCCATACACAGTAATGGAATCTATTTAAGGCTATTTTATGATAGCACTTCACAAACATCCTGAACTTCAGTACGCAAAGGCCACCATTATTACCAATAAAGACTACCTCTAACAAGTAAAAGTTTCCTTTTATGTGAGACAACTGAACTTAACTTGAATGGAAAAGGCATTGGCTGTACCATAACCTTGAATATAATTGTGTACCCATATTACCAAAGGTCATCAAGGTAATTTCATTTGAAATAAAAAAGCATTTCACCAGTCCTTGAAGACACCTCACAAACCTGAGGGCCAGGCAGGAAGTTATCGTGGAACCTTCCTCATCCACACAGACCGGGCCTATTCCAGTGAATCTAATTAGCACTATTGAAGCTGCCAGTACAGGCCTGGCTCTATGGTTGCAGCCTGGAGGCAGGTTTAGGGATGTCAATACAAACTGCCTTTAGCCACCACAGCTGAGCTCCCAAGAGTCAGCCTAGTCAACCTCCCTATCCATTTAACTCTTTAGAGAAAGTGCTTCACACACCTTGACCCTGCTTCACCCTTTAGAATTGTGTTTCTATTCAGTTGGCTTCTCATTTAATTTGATTCGTCATATAGCGCCACAGAAGAAGCTATATGAGTCTCCATTGAGTCTGAAAGTTTTATGGAAAACATACACTACTCAATGAGAGGTGACTTCCCTTTCCCTTCCTGGGGATTGACTGAATACAATAATGTCATACTGTATCAACCATAACAAATACAGTCAACATACAGATGTAGGATCTTCATTTGATCACCCTGTTGCAGGAGAACCTTCCTGTATGGCAGGAAATGTAAAACTGGTAGTGTATTTGAGGTTTAAAAAGGCAGAAGATTGTCATTTCCACTTTGAAATTTGATACTTAATTTTCCCCTAGGAAAAATGTATCAACCCCTATACATTTTTTAAATTAATTATAATCCACATAATAATTCTCATTTCCTGTTGCTGCAGGATTATTTTCAATGATGACCCTCACTTCTGTCATCTTCTTTCTTTCATCTCCTCTCTCACCCCACATCTCTTTCATTTGTATCTTTTGGGGCAGCTTTTATTCAGCTTGATACATGACTGACACATCTAATCTGCTGATGGCAAGGTAAATAAAGGATTGTCAGGACGTGACAGATGGATGACTTGCCCAGAGTTCTTCTGGGAGCGGAGTAGACTTTTTAAGTCATATGTCAATCACGTCTCTCCTAAATGACAGCTCTGCAGACATACCTGTGACATGATGGGAAAATAACATAATCAACGAGTATCCTAAATCCAATCAACTCAAATGTATGTATATAGTACATCAGCTGATATCTCAAAGTGCTGTACAGAAACCCAGCCTAAAACCCCAAACAGCAAGCAATGCAGGTGTAGAAAAACTCCCTAGAAAGGCCAAAGCCTAGGAAGAAACCTAGAGAGGAACCAGGCTATGTGGGGTGGCCAGTCCTCTTCTGGCTGTGCCGGGTGGAGATTATAACAGAACATGGCCAAGATGTTCAAATGTTCATAAATGACCAGCATGGTCCAATAATAAGGCAGAACAGTTGAAACTGGAGCAGCAGCACGGCCAGGTGGACTGGGGACAGCAAGGAGTCATCATGTCAGGTAGTCCTGAGGCATGGTCCTAGGGCTCAGGTCCTCCAAGAGAGAGAAAGCAAGAGAGAAAGAGAGAATTAGAGAGAGCACACTTAAATTCACACAGGACACCGAATAGGACAGGAGAAGTACTCCAGATATAACAAACTGACCCTAGCCCCCCGACACATAAACTACTGCAGCATAAATACTGGAGGATGAGACAGGAGGGGTCAGGAGACACTGTGGCCCCATCCGAGGACACCCCCAGACAGGGCCAAACAGGAAGGATATAACACCACCCACTTTGCCAAAGCACAGCCCCCACACCACTAGAGGGATATCTTCAACCACCAACTTACCATCCTGAGACAAGGCTGAGTATAGCCCACAAAGATCTCCGCCACGGCACAACCCAAGGGGGGTGCCAACCCAGACAGGATGACCACATCAGTGACTCAACCCACTCAGGTGACACACCCCTCCCAGGGACGGTATGAGAGAGCCCCAGTAAGCCAGTGACTCAGCCCCTGTAATAGGGTTAGAGGCAGAGAATCCCAGTGGAAAGAGGGGAACCGGCCAGGCAGAGACAGCAAGGGCGGTTCGTTGCTCCAGAGCCTTTCCGTTCACCTTCCCACTCCTGGGCCAGACTACACTCAATCATATGACCCACTGAAGAGATGACTCTTCAGTAAAGACTTAAAGGTTGAGACCGAGTTTGCGTCTCTGACATGGGTAGGCAGACCATTCCATAAAAATGGAGCTCTATAGGAGAAAGCCCTGCCTCCAGCTGTTTGCTTTGAAATTCTAGGGACAATTAGGAGGCCTGCGTCTTGTGACCGTAGCGTACGTGTAGGTATGTACGGAAGGACCAAATCAGAGAGATAGGTAGGAGCAAGCCCATGTAATGCTTTGTAGGTTAGCAGTAAAACCTTGAAATCAGCCCTTGCTTTGACAGGAAGCCAGTGTAGGGAGGCTAGCACTGGAGTAATATGATCAAATTTATGGTTCTAGTCAGGATTCTAGCAGCCGTATTTAGCACTAACTGAAGTTTATTTAGTGCTTTATCCGGGTAGCTGGAAAGTAGAGCATTGCAGTAGTCTAACCTAGAAGTGACAAAAGCATGGATTAATTTTTCTGCATCATTTTTGGACAGACAGTTTCTGATTTTTGCAATGTTATATAGATGGAAAAAAGCTGTCCTTGAAATGGTCTTGATATGTTCTTCAAAAGAGAGATTAGGGTCCAGAGTAACGCCGAGGTCCTTCACAGTTTTATTTGAGACGACTGTACAACCATTAAGATTAATTGTCAGATTCAACAGAAGATCTCTTTGTTTCTTGGGACCTAGAACAAGCATCTCTGTTTTGTCCAAGTTTAAAAGTAGAAAGTTTGCAGCCATCCACTTCCTTATGTCTGAAACACATGCTTCTAGCGAGGGCAATTTTGGGGCTTCACCATGTTTCATTGAAATGTACAGCTGTGTGTCATCCGCATAGCAGTGAAAGTTAACATTATGTTTTCGAATGACATCCCCAAGAGGTGAAATATATAGTGAAAACAATAATGGTCCTAAAACGGAACCTTGAGGAACACCGAAATTTACAGTTGATTTGTCAGAGGACAAACCATTCACAGAGACAAACTGATATCTTTCCGACAGATAAGATCTAAACCAGGCCAGAACTTGTCCGTGTAGACCAATTTGGGTTTCCAATCTCTCCAAAAGAATGTGGTGATCGATGGTATCAAAAGCAGCACTAAGGTCTAGGAGCACGAGGACAGATGCAGAGCCTCGGTCTGATGCCATTAAAAGGTCATTTACAACCTTCACAAGTGCATTCTCAGTGCTATGATGGGGTCTAAAACCAGACTTAAGTATTTCGTATACATTGTTTGTCTTCAGGAAGGCAGTGAGTTGCTGCGCAACAGCCTTTTCTCAAATTTTTGAGAGGAATGGAAGATTCGATATAGGCCGATAGTTTTATATATTTTCTGGGTCAAAGTTTGGCTTTTTCAAGAGAGGCTTTATTACTGCCACTTTTAGTGAGTTTGGTACACATCCGGTGGATAGAGAGCCGTTTATTATGTTCAACATAGGAGGGCCAAGCACAGGAAGCAGCTCTTTCAGTAGTTTAGTTGGAATAGGGTCCAGTATGCAGCTTGAAGGTTTAGAGGCCATGATTATTTTCATCATTGTGTCAAGAGATATAGTACTAAAACACTTGAGCGTCTCTCTTGATCCTAGGTCCTGGCAGAGTTGTGCAGACTCAGGACAACTGAGCTTTGAAGGAATACGCAGATTTAAAGAGGAGTCCGTAATTTGCTTTCTAATAATCATGATCTTTTCCTCAAAGAAGTTCATGAATTTATCACTGCTAAAGTGAAAGCCATCCTCTCTTGGGGAATGCTGCTTTTTAGTTAGCTTTGCAACCGAATCAAAAAGGAATTTCGGATTGTTCTTATTTTCCTCAATTAAGTTAGAAAAATAGGATGATCGAGCAGCAGTAAGGGCTCTTCGGTACTGCACGGTACTGTCTTTCCAAGCTAGTCGGAAGACTTCCAGTTTGGTGTGGCGCCATTTCCGTTCCAATTTTCTGGAAGCTTGCTTCAGAGCTCGGGTATTTTCTGTGTACCAGGGAGCTAGTTTCTTATGAGAAATGTTTTTAGTTTTTAGGGGTGCAACTGCATCTAGGGTATTGCGCAAAGTTAAATTGAGTTCCTCAGTTAGGTGGTTAACTGATTTTTGTCCTCTGGCGTCCTTGGGTAGACAGAGGGAACCTGGAAGGACATCAAGGAATCTTTGTGTTGTCTGTGAATTTATAGCACGACTTTTGATGTTCCTTGGTTGGGGTCTGAGCAGATTATTTGTTCCAATTGCAAACGTAATAAAATGGTGGTCCGATAGTCCAGGATTATGAGGAAAAACATTAAGATCCACAACATTTATTCCATGGGACAAAACTAGGTCCAGAGTATGACTGTGACAGTGAGTGGGTCCAGAGACATGTTGGACAAAACTCACTGAGTCGATGATGGCTCCGAAAGCCTTTTGGAGTGGGTCTGTGGACTTTTCCATGTGAATATTAAAGTCACCAAAGATTAGAATATTATCTGCTATGACTACAAGGTCCGATAGGAATTCAGGGAACTCAATGAGGAACGCTGTATATGGCCCAGGAGGCCTGTAAACAGTAGCTATAAAAAGTGATTGAGTAGGCTGCATAGATTTCATGACTAGAAGATCAAAAGACGAAAAAAGCATTTTTTTTTTGTAAATTGCAATTTGCTATCGTAAATGTTAGCAACACCTCCGCCTTTGCGGGATGCACGGGGGATATGGTCACTAGTGTAGCCAGGAGGTGAGGCCTCATTTAACACAGTAAATTCATCAGGCTTAAGCCATGTTTCAGTCAGGCCAATCACATCAAGATTATGATCAGTGATTAGTTCATTGACTATAATTGCCTTTGAAGTAAGGGATCTAACATTAAGTAGCCCTATTTTGAGATGTGAGGTATCATGATCTCTTTCAATAATGACAGGAATGGAGGAGGTCTTTATCCTAGTGAGATTGCTAAGGCAAACACCGCCATGTTTAGTTTTGCCCAACCTAGGTCAAGGCACAGACACGGTCTCAATGGTGATAGCTGAGCTGACTACACTGACTGTGCTAGTGGCAGACTCCACTATGCTGGCAGGCTGGCTAACAGCCTGCTGCCTGGCCTACAACCTATTTCATTGTGGAGCTAGAGCCCTGTCTATGTTGGTAGATAAGATGAGAGCACCCCTCCAGCTAGGATGGAGTCCATCACTCCTCAGCAGGTC
Source organism: Oncorhynchus mykiss (assembly GCF_013265735.2). NCBI lineage: Eukaryota > Metazoa > Chordata > Actinopteri > Salmoniformes > Salmonidae > Oncorhynchus > Oncorhynchus mykiss. The sequence continues at coordinate 30,860,368 of NC_048566.1, read as the reverse complement.
AGGCTTGGTCCTGTTTGTGGGTGAGTCCCAGAAAGAGGGCCAATTATCTACAAATTCTATCTTTTGGGAGGGGCAGAAAACAGTTTTCAACCAGCGATTGAGTTGTGAGACTCTGCTGTAGAGCTCATCACTCCCCCTAACTGGGGGGGGGACAGAGACAATTATCCTAGTGACTGATACAACAACCATATAGCCTTTTTTTCAGTTAGGTAAGGTGAGGACAATGAAAAACCTTCGTGTTTCATAGCGCTAATTATTACTTGAGTTAAACCTTTATCTTCCATTTGTATTCAAATCAAATCAAAGTTTATTTGTCACGTGCGCTGAATACAACAGGTGTAGGTAGACCTTACAGTGAAATGCTTACTAACAGGCTCTAACCAGTAGTGCAAAAAAGGTATTATGTGAACAATAGGTAGGTAAAGAAATAAAACAACAGTAAAAAGACAGGCTATATACAGTAGCGAGGCTATATACAGTAGCGAGGCTACATACAGACACCGGTTAGTCAGGCTGATTGAGGTAGTATGTACATGAACATATAGTTAAAGTGACTATGCATATATGATGAACAGAGAGTAGCAGTAGCGTAAAAAGGGTGGGTGGTGGGACACAATGCAGAGAGCCCGGTTAGCCAATGTGCGGGAGCACTGGTTGGTCTGGCCAATTGAGGTAGTATGCACATGAATGTATAGTTAAAGTGACTATCCATATATGATAAACAAAGAGTAGCAGCAGCGTAAAAAGAAGGGTTGGGGGGGGCACACAATGCAAATAGTCCAGGTAGCCATTTGATTACCTGTTCAGGAGTCTTATGGCTTGGGGGGTAAAAACTGTTGAGAAGCCTTTTTGTCCTAGACTTGGCACTCCGGTACCGCTTTCCATGCGGTAGTAGAGAGAACAGTCTATGACTGGGGTGGCTGGGGTCTTTGACAATTTTTAGGGCCTTCCTCTGACACCACCTGGTGTAGAGGTCCTAGATGGCAGGCAGCTTAGCCCCAGTGATGTACTGGGCTGTACGCACTACCCTCTGTTGTGCCTTGTGGTCAGAGGCCCGAGCAATTGCCATACCAGGCAGTAGAACCTTTTGAGGATCTCAGGACCCATGACAAATCTTTTTAGTTTCCTGAGGGGGAATATGCTTTGTCGGGCCCTCTTCACGACTGTCTTGGTGTTTGTTGTTGATGTGGACACCAAGGAACTTGGTCCACTACAGCCCTGTCGATGAAAATGGGGGCATGCTCGGTCCTCCTTTTCCTGTAGTCCACAATCATCTCCTTAGTCTTGGTTACGTTGAGAGATAGGTTGTTATTCTTGCACCACCCAGCCAAGTCTCTGACCTCCCTATAGGCTGTCTCGAACAGTACCTTTTATTGTTATCCCTGCAGAGTATCTCCAAATGATGCTATGAAGGTCAGTTCCCATGACTAAATGTCTCTTCCTTTTTATATGATAATGCGATTCCTACCTACCTTTCCAGTCTGGTGACTTTATCGCCTCCCACTGCCCTCAGGGCCTTGCATAAAGCAATGCCGACCCGTCATTAGCATAATGTGGTCACAATCAGACAATGGGCAATGGAGATTACCTGTCACAGAGTTGGGCTTGAGCATCTTATTCAATTGATCACGGTTTCTCCCAATGACATTGGTATTATGGTCACTTTGTCTCTTTTATTACAATTATTATTACTGTTCCTGCCATTCCTATTGATTAATGAAAGAAACAGTGTTTCAGCTTCAGAGTGATAATTTAGATGAACTCATATTAATCAAAATGAACAAAACCCCAAACAGGTTGAATATTGCATTCAACATAGTACAGCATTATGAAATCAAATGTTTTGACAAGTTAATTATTTATGTTCCAATTACAATTAGCCTCTTTCACCCCCCATTTAATCTTACTTTTGGTGTCCCTTTGTAAACTTAGGAACCCTATTCAATCACATAATTGTATTAATAAAAACAACTCTTGCACTGGCAGAATTGTTTTGTTCCCAAAACTAAACAATGTTCTCAAGAAACTCAAATGCATGAAGGTTAGACATCTTTGTTTGTCTTCTCTGCTGTGCTACAGGACAGCTATCTGCTAGGAAATACATTTATTGTGTGTAGCTTTGATGTCTAACTTCTCCGGTTTTTGATGGGAAAACTATTTCTGAGGCAATATCTGGGAAATTTATGCTTCACAAAATGCCAGAAACCTAGAAGGCAGATACACAGAGATGCCATTAATTTAAATCATCAACTCATCTGACAGAGGCACATCTCGACTGAAATTAAATTGATAATTTTGGACACAGACTGAATACCAAGCATGTTGGTTTGGTAGTGCAGCTAATATGTTGCCAAGTACGAGGATACGAACAAAATAATTATCAACGAGATTCAGCAAAATGAAATGCATGGAATAGAATCTAAAAAATAAATGAAAGGAGTTGATTACACTCTCCTTTCAGAGAACAACTCAGTAACTCTCTCTCTTCCATGCATTCATGTTTTGATTTGTTTTGTAAAGAATTTGTTTCACAGAGAACTTAAGGTTTTTTGGAACTTGTCTTTTTGACTCAATCTTTATTTTTTGGAAGTTTTACATAGACATTTAAATAAAGCACATAATCTTTCACAACTTAAACATTCATTTTACAGATATATCTCACTTTTTTTTAACTAGCCCCAGCATTTGCAGAGGGTTAGTACTTATCAGAAAACAGTAGAGATTGGAACCAATGTCATGCTTGAATAACCAACAAACATTTTAGAGAAATTTCCAAGCTCGGTCTACACTCTGAATACATCTAGATAATTTACCAGACTTTCAAACTGAGGTCAAAATGTACTTTCAGTTTTACCTTAATTCTTCCCTTTTTCAGACATATGCATAGTCTGTTTTGTGAAGAATGTTTTTTGCAAACTAGAAATCTGGGTTAAAGGATAGGAAGAAAGAGAGCAAGGTAAAAAGATGGTCAAGATATTCTTGCATCCTAACCAACATGACAGTCTGATACAGCAACTTGAATGTGAGGAGTAAAAACAAGCTGGCCACAATTGTCAGCCAGCAAAATCATCGGTCAGCCACAGGAACAGCTGGGCAACCTCTTCCATAGGGCAACCAAAAGGAAGGCACGGACTGTTGTTAGAGACCCGTCCCACCCTCTATACATCCTCAGTTCAAGAGGCTTCCCTCTCACATTCTGATGTTATATTGTACTGCAGTACTGCAGAGAGCAGATACGCCTGTCTTTCCCCTCAGCTTTGGGGAGCACCAGTCAAAGCTCTGACATCTCCCCCCATCCCGGCCCTGAAACTATTTCCCCCTGGCATCTATATGTGATGTTGCAGTACTACTTAAGTCATTTTTTTAGAGTTTCTGTACTTTACCTTACTATTTATATATATATTTTACTTTAACTTTTACTTCACTACATTCCTAAGGAAAATATGTACTTTTTACTACCATACATTTTCTCTGACACCCAAAAGTACTCGTTACATTTGCGAATGCTCAGGCAAGACAGCAATATGGTGCACCTATAACAGGTTGTCATCCCTACTGCCTCTGATCTGGAGGGCTCACTAAACAGAAATAATGCATTTGTAAATTATGTCTGAGTGTTCGAGTGAGCTGTCCGTAAATAATAATAAAAATAAGCAAATTGTGGTTTTCTTAATATAAGGAATTTGATGTATAGCATTTACTTTATACTTTTCTCAAGTATGAAAATGTAGTACTTTTCCACGACTGTACTTCAGTACATTTGAAACCAGATACTTTTAGACTTTTACTCAAGTAGTATGTTACTGGGTGACTTTCACTTTTAATTGAGTAATTTTCTATTAAGGTACAGTATCTTTACTTTTACTCAAGTATGACATTGAGTACTTTTTCACCACAGTCTGTAAAGACAGTTTATTGGATGTTGCTGTGAATTGATGGGGATGGTAATTGACAGTGGGAGTTTGAATTGATGGTGGAGATGAATTGAAGACTGAACTGAAATTATTGTGGTGGTGGGTGTATGGGAAAAAGAAAGACAGATATAAGAGTGGTATTTTATTGACACATCTTCTGTTGCCGTTCATCCCGTAATTTCTCAGTCTGTGTGTAACTATGTCCTAGGCCTGCCTGTTTCCTGTGTGTGGGTGGATGGGTGGGTGGGTGTCTTGGAGAGTAAGTGCCCACAGTCATTAGGATTGAAGTGGCAGTAGACATGTTTCCTTTTATTTAAAAAAAAACTCTGAAAAAGCTTCGCTTTCAGGATTTCATTCATAAAATAAAATATTTGATATTTGTAAAAATGTTACTTCTAAAGAAAAGTAGAAGCACTAAGCCTATAAATATTTATATTTTCAGAATGGAAGACTCCAGGGGAAATAAATCAAAAGTACAGCATTTAACTGCAGCGCCAGTCGTTCCACCAAACCCATCTTCATTTGTGTCAGGTTTTGTTGAAAAACTTTGGATGGTGCTAAAACAATGCCATCTTTAGGCACGTTCGCTATTAGTCTTTTGGGGTGGGGGTTTTAAACCACGCTATAAAGTGCTCGGTTAAAGTGCTTAAAAGTGACTCAAATGACTAAGACAAGAATGAACTGAGATTATAATTGTATTTTTCATTGGCCTGGTTGGCCCCTCACAGGAGCCAGGGATGGAGCTGGATCTGCTCCATGGTTGGTCGGTCCGCTGCCTTAGTGCTCAGGCACCAGCGAATCAGCTGACGGCACTCTGGTGGAGAGGAAGTAACAACAGGTATATGATTAGACAGAGGATAATTCCATAATCATCTATTGTAGTATGAGGTTACATCATCTACTCCTTTATGGAAACCTCTTCCCCTACTTCATCCAACCCTCCTTCCCTCATCCCTCTTTCTCTGACCGGGGGACAGTCCCTTGGTGAAGCGCACGCGGCCCTTGATGGTCTCTCGGATGGTGCTGAAGGGCAGGAAGCCACATATCAGGTTGTAGAGGGTGATGCCCACCGACCAGACAGTAGCTGGACCTGCCAGGTACTGTCTATGTAGGAACCACTCTGGAGGGGTGTACTCCAGGGTGCCTGAGAGGGGGCGGACAGACACAGGAAACGTATTATTCAATAGCCTTTTTGAAAGCATACTGAGAGCGTAGGCTGCATGCTGAAATCAACAATAGGGCTAAGTGGAGTTTCCGTCATATTGCTTCCACTCTCACTGAGCAATTCTTAGTGATCTGCTCTCTCAACCACCACATTCCCTCCCTTACACTCTCTAACGTCTCTAACCTGCAAAGTCCTTGTAGGCCGTATTCTTCAGCAGGTCTCCACAGCCAAAGTCGAACAGCTTGACGTGCTGAGAGTCAGTCTGGATCAGCAGGTTCTCTGGCTTGACGTCCCGGTGCAGGACCCCTCGCTCGCTGCAGTGGTTCAGCGCCCTCAACAGCTGCACCATCACCTGGCGCGCTAAGCCCTCGCTCATGGTGCCTCCCCGGTCCTGGCAGAAGGCGATAAGGTCTTGGCAGGGCTCGGGGCGCTCCAGCACCATGATGTAGCGCGATGGCTGGTCAAACCACTCCAGCAGCTGCATGATGTAGGGACACTGTGGCGCCACGTTCACCTGCTTCATCAACGCCACCTCCAGGGGCAGGGGCCCTTCTTGCCCAGGCTGTGTGTGCATGTGCGTGTGCGTGTGTGTGTGTGTGTGTGCAAAGGAGGAGGGGGGGGAGGGAACTGCTGTTAGCAATTGTAGTTAGGCTAGCATTAGTAGAGATAACTGATATAACCCCTACAGTAAAATCAACCAGTAGACTAACACTCACAATGTCCAGCTCCTCCTCAGCTTGGGCCTTGGACACATACTTGATGGCTACCTGTGGGACAGGAATAGCAACAACAGTCTAAGTACAGCTGTTACATGTAAAAATAAAAATAAATAAAAATAAATAAAAAAATGTGTTGTTATACGATTCTCAGTGCTTTCATGAGAATAATTCAAAATTAACTCATACAGGAGACAGCTGAGGCTGGTCAGGTATGACGAAGGGCCTTTCAGAAGTAAATGACAAGGTGAAGATATATGAACGTTAATAAAGGAAAAGCAGTTACACCATCATAAAAAGCCATTATGAAGGAATGTTGTCAGGCTGCTTAGCTGCACTGTACAATTAAAGCAGACATGAGTTATTTTCCCTTATAAACTGGGTGGTTCCAGCCCTTAATGCTGATTGGTTGACAGCTGTTTTATATGAGACCGTATACCACGGCTATGACAAAAAATGTATTTTTACTGCTCTAATTACTTTAGTAACCAGTTTATAATAGCAATAAGGCACCTCGGGGGTTTGTGGTATATGGCCAATATACCACGGCTATTGGCTGTATCCCTTAGCTGTGGTATATTGGCCATATACCACACCCCCTCGTGCCTTATTGCTTAATTTTACGTCAAATATACTGAATAAAAATATAAACACAACATGTAAAGTGTTGATCCCATGTTCCATGAGCTGAAATTAATTGATTGATTACACACAAAAACCTTATTTCTCTCAAATGTTGTGCACAAATGTGTTTAGATCCCTGTTAGTGAGCGTTTCTTCTTTCCCAAAATAATCCATCCACCTGACAGGTGTGTCATATCAAGAAGCTGATTAAACAGCATGATCATTACACAGGTGGTTCTTGTACTGGGGACAATAAAACGGCACTCTTAAATGTGCAGTTTTGACACACAACACAATGCCACAGATGTCAAAAGTTAGAGGGAGTGCTCAATGGGCATGTTGAGTGCAGGAATGACCACCAGAGCTGTTGCCAGATAATTAAATGTTAATTTCTCTAACATAAGCCTCCAATGTCATTTTAGAGAATTTGGCAGTATGTGCAACCAGCCTCACAACCGCAGACCACGTGTAACCACGCCAGCCCAGGACCTCCACATCTGGTTTCTTCACCTGCGGTATCATCTGAGACCAGCCACCAGGACAGCTGATGAGTATTTCTGTCTGTAATGAAGCCCTTATGGTGGGAAAACCTCATTCTGACTGGCTGGGCCTGGCTCCCCAGTGGGTGGGCCTGGCTCCCCAGTGGGTGGGCCTGGCTCCCCAGTGGGTGGGCCTGGCTCCCACGTGGGTGGGCCTGGCTCCCCAGTGGGTGGGCCTGGCTCCCCAGTGGGTGGGCCTGGCTCCCACGTGGGTGGGCCTGGCTCCCACGTGGGTGGGCCTGGCTCCCACGTGGGTGGGCCTATGCCCTCCCAGGCCAACACACAGCTGCAGCCCTGCCCAGTTATGTGAAATACATAGATTAGGGCCTAATGAATGTACTTCAATTGACTGATTTCTTCATATGAACTGTAACTCATTTAAATATTTGCCTGTTGCATTTATATATTTGCTCAGTATAATTACAGGCTTGTTTAATGACTGGGTCAGTCTTCCTGATTTGCAAGGGAGCAGTGCAAGATCTCACTAAATGCAAAGAAAGTAGAGATTTTCTATTGAAAAGGAAAGTTTAGTGAGGTTGGGTAACTAATTTCCTACACTGCCACTGTTAGGAAAGGAGAGTGGCTAAATCTGGAGGATAGATGGAGCGAAAGACAGAGGGGGGGGGGGGGGGGGGGAGCAATTATATTGACTGACAGCCCACAGGGAAATAAGATGTACTGTAACAGGAGGACCTAGGTGAGAATAGGCCTGTCATGCCCAAGGCATGTATTACCGCAGAGCAGTCTCAAATGCGGAGTCACAGCTCAGTCCAATTGGGTTATAGCTCAATACTGGGCCCTGGGTTTGTTCCTGTGTCAGGTCACATTGACTTTGGGTGGCCATGTCACAGTACAAAAGAGTGTGAACCACTGCTCCAGAGGAATATTTTGTATCCATTCTCTCACCAAGAAAATATCTCAGACCACCATTGCAACTGTATGAGAAGACCAGCCTCAGTTGAATCTTGCCCCCTGGTGGGCCAAGGAAGGTGAGTGTGTGCTTGACCCATGACACTGGACAAGAGTTATGGGAGTTTAGGTGTAAGATGGAATCGAGAGCAGCCTCTTTGTTTTAAATACCCTTGGCCGCTTAAATAAGCTACAGTAGCGTCATGCAAAAGCACTGCTTGACTTGGACAGAAATATGTGCCGGTACTCATTTTGGGTGCCGTTACTGTTTGCATTTAGGTGCAGGAGCAACACAATACATTTGAGCTAATATTCTATAAAAGGAAAAGGAGTTTAAGCAGTGGAAAATGTGAGGAGCCGGTACTCAGCTCCAGTGAGCTCCTGCCCAAGTCAAGCACTGTGCAAAAGGTACACAAATCAATAGTCTACCGCCATAGAGCGCCGACAATCAAAAGCTATAGCATCAATGAGACAGAATGTCTCAAACGATAAGAATATAAGAATTTGCAAGGGCGTGAGGCTTTCTATGATGATTAGATCCCTTGAGTGTGTGAGTAGGACGACTCTGCGAGTGTGTAAGATTGAGAAAGTGAGAGTAGAAACATGTATAAGACTACCAGTCAGTTTCTGCTTTCAACAATATATCCGTTCTTTGTTGCTTTGCCAAACAAGCAGGACAACAACAAGTTGGCTGAGGCAGAAACAGACTGGGTAACCAGACTGGCTTAAGATTTTGTATGACACTAAAACAATATTAAGTGTCACACAGACAACATGTGTTTTCACAGGAGAGGGAAGAGTTGTGTGTTGTCTCACCGGCATGCCGTCAGATTTGCGGGTCCCTGCATAGACAGAGCCATAGCCCCCTTTCCCCAGCAACGGCCCCTTTACATACAGCTTTTCCAGTCGGGCTGAAACGAAACAAATCTGTGAAAATTAATTCCCTCCTGATGGGACCGGAAATTATTTCTGAATCTGTTTGGTGGTCACTTTTACCTTTGCGGTGGCGTTTAGTGGCTTTAGGACGGGAAGTGGAGGGGCAGTCATCCTTTGCCCCCACCAGGCACAGTGGCCAGGGGCCTTGAGTCTGGTTCAGGGCTGGACCATGGCCTACAGGCTCCATCCAACCCCCCCTGCCTGGGGCCCAGGCCCTGGAGGTCACAGCATTGCATCTCTGGCTAACATTCCCTGTACGCCGGCACAGGACCTTGGGTGCAGGGGGAGCAGGCATAGCAAATAGCTCCTGGAAAGCATTTGGCTCCTGGAAAGCCTTTGGCTCCTGGAAAGCCTTTGGCTCCTGGAAAGCCTTTGGCTCCTTGGACCCTCTACATTCTAAGTCGGGGGAAGCAGTTTTGGCGTTGTGGAACCCAGACCTTTTCCTCTTCCGCCTGCCGCCTCCATTCAGACCCCAACCCTGGTCAGAGCTGTTGGGGACTATAGGGAGAACAGAGAGGGGCCAACAGTTAATGATAACATCCTTTTAAACAGATATTTAAATATCAGGTTAACTTTTTTGATAATAACAACAAGGTCAATGTAGTTTGATTATAACATTTCTTCTGTCATTTCCATCCCATCTCCTTCCATATACCCATTTACAATATAGCCTAAATGTATTTATCTAGCCTACTTTACAAGACTAGGCACCCAGACTACTTTTTTTATTTTCGTTTACCTGGAGAGAGAACTTCCTGGGAGCTACGAGTAATCATGGTTGAATTCTATCCTCTTAAATCAGCCATGATTTTAGGTAGGCTGAAACGGATATCAAACCAGATATTTGCGTCTGACAGATTGTCACATGGCCTTAAAAAACACTATTGCTCTGACGTAATGTACAGTGACAATTATGACGTGTCATGATGTAAAACAAAGAGTCGTGCGCGCCAAGTGTCCCACACCTATTGCAAGCAATGACTGCCTGCTTTACGAGTTCAATTGTGCCTGTACATGCAAATCCAAAAGAGGGCGCTGCTAGCTCTTTCAAAATCGCCTTAAATTGTTGCTTTTACCTAACATTTCTGAGATTACCCATTCCTCTATTTCATGGGTTAGAAACGAAGAGAAAGGTTCAAAGCCAAGATAAAAGCAGCCCTACCTTGCATTTTGTGACGCCGTATGCTAACAATGTCACATACTTTTTTTTTTTTTTTTAATAAATGTCGAAATCTTCACACACCTACAACTGTTTTTGAAATCTTGGTCCATGGAGAGTGGAGACCCACGTACTGTGCAGGCTTTTGTTTTAATCCATACCAATTGATGAAACTATAGCTGATCAACAACAAAACCTTGACAAATTTAATCAGCTACAAAAAGCTTAACATGACCTACCTAACACTATATAGTCAAACTTAAATCATCATTAGGCCTACTTTATCTCACATTTTTGTAAAAAAATATATATTTGTAAATTCAGTGTTTTTGAGAAAAATGCCCTCTCTGAATCCACAACAAATAAGTTAGGTATGGATTTTTTTTCAATATCCATACCTTTTAAGCTCTGCATAAACACCCAATGTGAAAACATTTGAGAAAATTGGCCAAATATTAATTTGCACTTTGTTGGCAATGACCCTTAGACAAGGATGAAAGAAAGCAGTGGAGAGAGATTAAAAACAGCTCTGTGTGTGTTTGTGTGTGTGTTTGTGTGTGTGTGTGTGTTTGTGTGTGTGTTTATGGACAAAGGCACCTGTGATTTGCTCCCTCCAAACAAACAGTTTTCCATCCTCCAAGCGATCTAAATATAAAGTGAGGAGGAAGTCAAACTGCTGTTGTACTTAGTAATAAGTGGTTATCATTCACTATATATACACAAAGTATGTGGAAACCCTTCAAATTAGTGGATTTGGCCATTTCAGCCACACCCGTTGCTGACAGGTGTATAAAATCGAGCACACGGCCATGCAATCACCATAGACAATCATTAGCAGTAGAATGGCCTTACTGAAGAGCTCAGTGACAATCAACGGATGCCACCTTTCCAACAAGTCAGTTGGTCAAATTTCTGCCCTGGTCAACTGTGTGTGCTGTTATTGTGAAGTGGGAACGACTAGGAGCAACAACTGCTCAGCCGCGAAGTGGTAGGCCACACAAGCTCACAGAACGGGACCGCCGAGCGCTGAAGTGGTTACAAATCGCCTGTCCTCGGTTGTAACACTCACTACCGAGTTCCAAACTGCCTCTGGAAGCAACGTCAGCACAATAACTGTTAGTTGGGAGCTTCATGAAATGGGTTTCCATGGCCGAGCAGCCCCACCCAATGCATAGTGCCAACTGTAAAGTTTGGTGGATGAGGAATAATGTCTGGGGCTGTGTTTCATGGTTTGGGCTAGGCTTTTTAGTTCCAGTGAAGGGAAATGTTAACGCTACAGCATACAATGACATTCTACACGATTCTGTGCTTTCAACTTTGTGGCAACAGTTTGGGGAAGGCCCTTTCCTGTTTCAGCATGACAATGTCCCTGTGACAAATGTCCAGTCTTTTCCAATGTGAAAGAGGTTGGTTAAGGCCAGATGGACAAGGCCACAGTTTTTGGAATGACACTCAGCCCTGGCTTGATATCAGACTCAGGGTTTTCCCCTAACTAAATGTATTTTCTACCGCCACGGGGCTTCTGGTTTGAACAGGAAAGCCACTTGAACCATTTGAGGGACGGGTGGATGTCAACAGACTGATTTGCATGAGGCACAAGGTCGTAATTTGCTATAATTGGAGAAAGTTATAGAAGACGTGCCTATATAATCTAATGAGACATTTCATTAATGTGTCAATTATTGGTTTTAATAGTTTTGCATATTTACACAGACACCCTTTTCAGCGGTAACACATTCATATACTACCTACTACATTGACAAGCAACTTACAAATGCACTTTTACCACAAACCATTATCATCTCCCTCTAAAACAGCTAGACTGCGGACAGGACTGCTAAGTCTGGCTGTTTACTAAAAAAAAAAAACATTCTGTGACGTATTTCCCACCACAACCAAAACCACTGAGACCTCAGGTATAGTGTTCAATATAGCCTCGGACCGAATGCCCAAGGAGGGAGTAGGTGTGTGATTTCATAACCAAATAATATCCTATCCTATGGGTGTCATTGAATACACAACATGATTAAACCTCCTCCAGTACGCCCACAACCAGTACGGAATGAAACAGGGAATCTGTCCTACCTACTGGAATCTGTCCAATAGAAACTGTTTGGACTAATGATTACACCCCTGATGTTCTCCTCAGTTGATCATGAATCCTTTGACAATGAGATTGACGTGGTTGCACCATACACACAGACTCCTTCAGTCTGAAGGGCCTGTAGAAGGCCTGGGCCCAGAACTTGGCCCAAACTCATTTGACATGCTGTAGCAGATCCAGGAAGACAATAATGTATGTCCATTTCTCTTGTGCTTTTGTCAAAAATGTGCCCTTTATACACACAGTACAAGGCCAATATACTGTATAGCCATTATACATGAGGCCAAAGCTTTGTTATGTTGGTGGCAGAAGTGGAATCGTGACCACGACAACCATCACTCCTGAAGTCCTATGAAGGACTAGTTAGTCAGTGTTGACATGCTTTTCAATAGGGGAGGGTTGTGTAACAATTCTGCAACCCATTACCCAATGGATCCTGCTCCAGACCAGGTTCACAACCCTTTTGAGTCCCTACAGTACTATACTGTAGGTCAGGTCTCCATGATGATACGGATTGGTGTATCACAAAGCACACACCCCTGCCTCACAACTCTCCATGTACAGTTATCCCTGTACTACAGATCACATACTTCAGTAAGCACCCACAAAGTTGGTGATTAACGCCCAGATAGATAACGTAGGGTATCTACAGAACTACAGAAGAAGGGACTTTGGCTCAACAACAATTCTCACTTTCACCAACTGTTGCTGTGATGTTATTCTGACCACTCGACACAGAACAAGACCAGAGTAAACGATCACTTAGTCAAAAAAATAACATTCCGCTGTCTCTCTTCTTCGCAATAGCTAAGTCAAGGCTCTCCCTCTCTCTAGTCGTCTTGTTACTGTTGCTCACTGGAGCTAATTGACAAGGACAGGCGAGTGATTGTCGGTGGTGTGCTTCACACATCTTTGCACTCGTCAACAAGACATCCATTTAATCAAATTTGACCTGTTTGACAGAGACAGAGCAACTCTTTGAAAGTGGAAGTTTAACTTTGAATTACATTGAATTTGATTTACTGTATTTCTATAGAAATTACAGTGCCCCAATGATCTGCAACAGCTTCACTCTTGCTGATCCTGGCTTTACAGTGATTTGCTTCTTACGGAGGTGGACAGACATACATTATTTGCCAGTTACCTGTCATGTCAGATCAGTGTGATGGACAGAAAACAGGGAATTAAATCTATACAAGATGTTTGAAAAAAGCAGAGGCATCATTTAAAATGTGTGGGGATGGTTGTACCGTTGTAGGTCAAGTACAACATTCTCTTGCCATTGTACCTCCTACTGTGTTCAGTTAGCTATGATTCATCATTGTGAAGCACTGCTGATTACACAATCATAGTCACTATTACCATTCTGTTTATTAATGGTCAATGCATTATTTTACAAGTTCGTTCCATTGTATTTCTGTCAGTAAAGAACATCGTTAAGATCATAATTGCATAGCTGAAGCTTTTCTGACAGCTATGCGCGGTCTTTTTGCATTGTTCTCTAGGCCCCTGTCTTTTGAAATGTATCTGACATATTATTGAAGTGACTTTTGTGGGACCCCAACGGGTAACTTCCTCATGTATGTTCATGCATTTCCTATCACTAAAATAAATGAGGAAGTTGCCCGTTGGGGTCTCACAATAAAAGTCACTTTTAAAGTAAAGCATTTCCGATAACAGCCATCACTATTCAAACAATGCACCTCTGTTTCCGATGCAGGGTAGTTCATCACAGACCCCCCCCCCACTATGGAGAGGCAAGGCAGGCTAACTGATCACAGGTGTTTAGTTGTTACAACAGTAAGGCTATTAATACCTGTGGAGTGAAACAATGTGGCTTTGTAGAATGACACATGGACCATTACAGCTGCTTTTCAAAACAGCTTTTCCACCATCATTCATTTGAATCGGGTTCTCATCCAAAGCAGTATGAATAAGGTACTCTCAGATAGAAAATGAAAATGAGTTTTAAATATAGCATTTTGTAGCACCCCTATGTCAAAGAGAAAGTAGAAAAGGAGAACGCCAGGAGAAGGCATTCCAACCTCCTCCAGTTCAAAACCGCTGCAATAGAGGATGTATAGCATGTGTGGCATAAACTGTCCAACACGCCCGTCTTCTGCGGTAATGTAAATTTCCATTCTCAGTAGGAACACTGTCCCTAGTAGAAGACTGCAACAGTAGGCTACATGCATCCAGTTTAAGCGTCTGCCAGTAGAAAGTGCCCTGCAGCTTTTGAAGTTACAGCATCAGCACCAGCCATCGCTCCCATCTGTAAGAGTAGTCACACACAAGCAGTTCTCACCTTTACACCGAACACCCCACTCAACGGTTGTCTGTGCATTTATGGCATGTTGTTCATAGACAAAGCGGTCTAGCTTCCCCGCTGATCACAACACCCAACCTGACCTGAGCAAGTACATCCTGCTTTCTTAATGGCGTGTTAAACTGCCACATCCCACTGGCAGCTAGCTTAGTTGATACCTCTTCTCTTCCTCCAACCAGTCATGGGTGGTCGACCTGCCAGTCTTTAGAGGCCGGATGGACATCAGTGCGGATGGCTCCCCGTCTGATTGTCCGTTGTTTCCTCAGCTTGATGTCGTAGGTTTTAAGCAATCAATACTGCTTTTCTGAAGATGTTGTACACTATTTTTTTTTGCTATGCTGGGGCTGAATCCCCCCCCCCCCCAGCTTGGACTATTAGGTTTAGTTTGGTCCCAGTCAATATCCTTGACATCATTTGAGTAAGAAAAATCTTAAGATGTATAACTACCACAAGTTTATACTGGCCTGATAAAGGAGTCAATCTATAACACCATCTGCAACATTACCACAAAAATCTCAAGTATCAACATACAAATACTGAACTTTCCTATTTTCAATAGCACTTAAACTTACCCAGACGGAGGTCAAAGTTGCGACAACGGGTCATAATCACAGCCAGGCTGCAGCCCTCTGCGGTTTCCATGGTAACTGTACAGTGGAGATTAGCCAAGGGCTGTAGTGAGTGGGACTTGGGCTGGATGGTGTATCAGAGGGACTTGGGCTGGATGGTGTATCAGAGGGACTTGGGCTGGATGGTGTATCAGAAAGACTTGGGCTGGATGGTGTATCAGAAAGACTTGGGCTGGATGGTGTATCAGAAAGACTTGGGCTGGATGGTGTATCAGAAAGACTTGGGCTGGATGGTGTATCAGAGGGATTTGGTGGCATTTAACCAACTTTAACCTGAACGTTTTGATAGACCTGTACCCGCGGGGAGATCGACAGTAAAATATTCCTATTCCAGATTTTTTAAAATGCTTTTTGCACTTGTTGGACAAGTTAAGCTTCATACATAATTTATTGTTTCAGGGAATGGTAAACGTGACCAACAACCATCCCTATAATCTTAACTTTATTTGACTTTGTCAAGACACCAAAGGATCAGTTGAGGGCCTCTTGATAATTCCTCAGAAATGGATGAATGTAAGATGTCGAACAGATAAATGAAAGGACAGCTATGAACATGGCATCTTCAGAATGAGTAAAATAGCATTCTGAAATGCTTGGTGCAGAGCCTGGCAGAATTCCTCAACATTGTGTAAGAATTGGTTAAGTTGCACAATACACAAGGAATTCTGCGATGCTCGGAATAGAAAGCAGTGGCTAATTAAATTCTACTACATAACTAAAAGTGACTTGATCACGAATGTTAAGATATGCATAAGGAAAACAAAATAAGTCTCAGAATTATCTGGGCTTCCCATTGAGTCACTGGACATACGGAGCTTGAAAACTGCACTGACAGAGCCGTTTGGCTGTTGGATTATGGCATGATTGTTACGAGCACTACAGGCCATGTGACTATCAGGCAGCCTATGAGGTCATGGAGCAGTCAGTTCTCAGCTCCCCGAGAAGACTGTCGCCACCACCTAGCAAGCTCCCTCTAAACACCATAGTAAATAGGCATTCCCCTCTGAAGCCATGAGGACTTTTTCCAGCGAGCCAAAGAAGAGACAGATTTTAGGCAATATGGTATTTATATATTTCAATTCAGAGAAAATTAGTATCCAATGATGATATGCTGTATTACATTCAGGTTTAAGCCCTTAAGACTTTTATAACGAGAATTTAAATGGCAACAGAAAAAAAAACACCTTAGAGAAGACAACAAAAAACACCACCGATAGCAATGGAGAGAACTTCAATTCCATGAGGCTTGAGAGGTTAACAAACCAAACCAGATAAGCAGGCAAAGAAAACAAACAAAAAAGTATGGTATGCTCCTTTTCAGAAATCTCACATTGTTCCCTCAGTTCTGTGTTCAGACATCATTTTTGCTTAACGGGTGTACAATGTTAATTCTCAGGTTGTGTAGGTACCCCTAGCTCACTCTCCTGAGGTGATGTCAGACAGGAAATCCAGTCCTGTCAGTTTACGGTCTCAGCGGCAATGTAGCTCTTGTTTACGACCTCTCTCCAGAGAAAGAGAGTAAAGTGCTGGTGTTTAATCCGGTCCATACATGAAGACGAGACGAGCACAAGAGACCTGAAACAGCGGCATTTGTATAACTACATAGTATACTGTACAAAACAAATCCCAAATACTATACAAATATACAAAATCAACAGAAGTCATTTCAAAATATTCCTTAAGTGAGGTGAAAGAAGAAGAAAAAATAGTTAAGGAAACTACAGATTATGGTAGGATTTGCATTAATATAGTTGTGCCCAATATCGGTTTGTTGTTTGAGTATAATGATAAACCTTCAAGAGTGAGGGATGTAGTATTTTGAGCATCTGCAACAATACAACCTGATAATCAAAGACAATGGGGTAGGAGATTTGCATCGAAGTACTGTATGACGTCTCATGTCTTATTGCTTGCCAAAGAGATGGACTTTTATAGGGTTCTACAGTTACTTCTTAGAGAAGCTAAAAAATAAAAAAAGGAAAGAAAAATGATCCCTTTTGTCAGTTCTGTCACTCAAACACACACATCTCAGGATAAACGTTCCATATTACACTGAAAGACTGCAAATTAGTTCAAGTCTTTGCCACCTGTGAGCCTGACTGCTTAGGTGTAAAAACAAGTTGCTTTAAAAATTGTAGAGAAAGGATTCCCATGGAAACACAGGAAGATAAACTATGCCCAGACTGAAAGTGATTGAATTAGATCTGTCTGTCCCAGAGTGTAAAACCTGAAATGGTTAGTGCATTTGACATTCGCTTCACAGCGTGAAAAAGTGATGGTGGTTGCGGGTAGGTCATCATTAGTCCTCCAACAAGCCTTTCACATGTCAGTGTCAGCTGACACAGAATGGCCATACCTTATAGGGAAATACAGTTGGAAGAGGGCCACAGGGGGGCAGGGACAGTCCTGGTTCCTCTGAGACAAGTCGATGGTAGACACTTCCTGTACAGTTCCTGTGCGTTATGCAAAGATTTCCCATTCTCTGTTCAGGCAAGTTCAGGTCAGCTTTATTTTCTGACAGGTCATGATACCCTGGAACTGTGAAGGCAGGTTAGGAAGCAGTCACATACTGAAGAGACCACAGTAAGACAATGGACTGATTTCCTGATCACCACAGGTCAAGTTTCTGCTCTCACAGCACTCTAGAGGCACTCAGTGGAAACTCCAGCCAGAAACTTGCCAAATACTTTAGATAAACCAACACCTAACACATATCTCCAACACTGGACAGTACTCTATAAAGCATGACAATATTTTTAGGTGCATGTTTTCTATGATTTAGTAAAAAATATCTGAAGTAAAGCTTTCTAGCACATTCACACACACAATGATCACACAAACTTCTCCCTACAGCCATTATTCAGCTTAGGGTTATACCGACAGAACACAGCCTCAAAATAGAAGTTACAGTACTAGGGTCTGATGCAATATCTCATTAAAACAGGGCTGCCCAGACAACTCACTTTCTCAGAAGGCACTGTGTGAAAATTAAGGTCTGTGTGAGGTACATTTTTGGGATGATTGAATATGTGCATTTCAAATACATGCTATTACAAGCTAAACTGTGTAGAAAAACTCTTCAACTTCAAAACTGAAAGTTGGCCAACACTGTATGCTAAGACATACACACCTAGAGGAGCTTCACCATACAATCATAACGCTTTAGCTGATTTGTCATTTGAGAGGTTAGTGAAGGAGGGGTTATTTAGGTTAGAAAATAATGAAGCGGCTACAAACCTAGAAAAAAAAGCACCTATAGGTATTTTACCTGAAATATTGAAATGAGTAGGTAGACCATGTGACGTGTGACTGAATGCTAATCGCTTCTCCCTGCAGAAATATCAGCATTGAGGCATGTACCCCAAGGTTCATCTGTAAAAAAAAATAAAAAAATAAAATAAAAAAAAGCGGAAATGAATTCAAGAATATAATAGAAGAGGATGACATTAGCAGAGAGGACAATGAGAGGTGCTACATGACTCCTAGCATCATTCTCTCCTGTAGTGAGGTCCACTGTTTAATGGAAAACAAAGAGGATGACTGTGGAGCACGCCATACAGGAAGCAGCCATACTACAAATAGTGTGTGGGATATTTTTACCAAACTTACTACAATTCCCATCAGGCATTTCACTATATTATCATTAAAAAGCATTTATTTCAGCTAGAAGAAAAAAAAAACTTTTCTTCAAAACCCTGCTGTGGAGAGAAAAAAACTATAATTATAAGTGGAATATTGCTAATTGATTACTAAAAGGGGAAGATGGAAGGCTGTCAGGAGGGCCTTCCTCAGTCACTGCTGTCCTCCTCATCTTCGTCGTCCGACACGTTGTTGAACTTTGACCCTGACCGGCTGTAGGAGTCCGAGCGTGGGCCTAAGCCCATCCCCCCTCCTGCGGAGGCCAGCTGCAGGTAACAGAACTCACACACACGCACCGGCTTGGACGACTGGCTGGGCAGCAGGAACTTCTTGTCAGAGCACGGGCCACAAACCACATAGCCGCACTTGCGGCAATGGTGGCGGCGGCTGAGGGGCGTGAACTTGATCTTCTGGCAGCGCATGCAGAGGGTGGCCTCTGAGTCTGGTATCCAGACGGCTGCGTGCTCGCCAGTTGGCGCCTTGCCGCTCTTCTCCAACAGGTCGCCCACGCACTTGCCGATGTGGCTCATCCACTCTGACTTCTCAGTAGCGGTGGCGGCGTAGACAGCGAAGGACTTGGTGGGTGTCTTGATGAGCCAGCCATTCCGCAGGTCGCCCTCATCAGCCACCGTGTCAATGGTGACGCTCTCCAGCGGGATGATGTGCTGCTTGTTGTACTTCTTCTTCTGGATGACAATGTTGCCGTACACCAGGATGTCGTTGAACAGGAAGAACTGGCGCGCCTTGGGCTTCTTGCGACACAGCTTGGTGAGCACACCCTCACCGATGAGTACCCGCCCCGGTATGACCAATGGCTGGCCCGCTGCGCCGAAGCAGCCCTCGACTACCTGGATCCGCTTGGAGTTGGCCTCGCTGTTCGCCAGCCGGTCCACCATCTTAGCCTCGCCTGGAGCAGACAGAGAGAGAGAGAGAAAACTATTGTATTTGAATGTTTTGCAAATACCCCTTCAAAGCTGTGATACAAATATTGAAAGTGGAAAAAAAAGTCTAATCCTCATTGTATTTTAAGAATATGAAAAGCAATATTGGAAATATGTCAGGCAATACAGACTAATTTCAATTGAGAACCTCTGAAAAATGTCCATGGACAAGGGCTGAAGTCTCATTCACTTAGCTGCTTTATTAACTTAATAAAAGATGAAAATCCTCCTTTTTGAGTGAGCTTTATTGGACATCCTACTCCAAAATACATGAACATGTAATTGTTGTCTTCCTTTAAAACACTTCTGAAAATCAAGGACAGTTTCATTTTCTCTCTTGATCTCAATGACACCACCAGACCATTCTATATTAACCCAAAAAGTAAATTTAGCTAGCGTAATGTTACTATCTTAGTTAACAATTATCACATTAATAAGGTTGGCTAAAAGATAGTTAGAGGACGCAACATTGTATTTGTTCTATTACGGCAACTGTGAGAGCATGGGCAGCACCATTGAGGCCATCTCCATTTTGAAGTAGTCAAATGTTCTTCCTCTACTACTCCTATGAGATGGTAAACAAAGTGAAAGGGTGCATACTGCCACCTGAAGTGTGCTGTTTGAACAGGTATACATTTACTGCCACCTTTTCACACAAGTATAATTCACTGGCTGATGCCTCCTGATGACCTGGATGGAATTATGTGATCCTTCCTTTACTCATGAGAAGTCCCACCCTGCTAACTACTTCAAAATGGTGAAAGTCATCAATAGCGCTGCCCATGCTAAAACGGGCTCTTGGGCTCTCGAATCCTCAATCTCTATGGGTTGGCTACACTTCCAGGATTTCAAGTTACCTTGTAGGTTCTCGGGCAAGCTACTGAAAATCTGAGGAAGATAAGCAACTTGTTGTAACTTGTCACTCTGATCTTAAAAGTGCGTCTCGACAGAAATCTGGATTTTATTTATATTTATTTTTTCAGTGGCGGCACCGCTGCTAAATTAATATAGGGGAAACACTGCTTCAAGGAACACACACACACACACACAGAGAAGCAAATGCTTAGTATTAATAACTCCCATCGTCCCCACAAAATAATCTGGACAACCATTTTAATGAAGGTTGATAGCTGCAGAATAATGATATCCACAGAAGATGGGTGTTAAAAAAGAGAAAGAGTTTAATATGGGTCTTTAAGAGATGGTTCACTGAAATGACTTAATTATGCCCTGTAAGCAGTCGATGGAGAAGGTATGACAGCCCATACTTTGGTTTAGTTCGTCTGGCACGGTTTCCACATGCTAACGTTTTAGCATTTGTGGCACAAATCCCATTCAAGTCATGGGACTGATAGTTTTTTTCCCCCCACGCATCATATCCAAATCATGTGAAAGTATCTTACATTGATTGTAAAGCTCAATAAAGTAACTTATTGATGCTTTGAACATGAAGCACGAAAAATGCTAATATCAGTCCCATGACTTGGAAAAATGTTGAAACTAAACCAAAGCATGGATTGCTGTCATACCTTGTCTATAGACTGCTTACAGAGTAAGGAAACCAATGTCATTTAGGTGAACTATCCCTTTAATGTACCAGTAGAGAATTGCACTGGGACATTATATTCTAACAGGTTCTGATGTACCAGTAGAGAATTGCACTGGGACATTATATTCTAACAGGTTCTGACGTACCAGTAGAAAAACCAAGCTGCTCCTAACTTTCATAACGATGACAACCTCCATTACTCGCTCGCCTCCTTAACCTCGCTCTCTGCCCAGAAAACACCATCTGTCTTTCTCAATCTAATTCCCTCACTCTCTCTATCCTTAGGGCACTTCCATCTGCAGCTTCAGAACCATGGCATGAAACCAGAAAGACCCATTTGCCCAGGAACACTAAGGTAATCTGCCTAAATGACTACCGACCCGTAGCACTCATGTCTGTAGCCATGAAGTGCTTTGAAAGGCTGGTCATGGCTCACAACATCATTATCCCAGAAACCCTAGACCCACTCCAATTTGCATACCGCCTCAGATCCCCAGATGATGCAGTCTCTATTGCACTCCACAGTGCTCTTTCCCACCTGGACAAAAAGAACACCTACATGAGAATGCTATTCATTGTAGTGGAGCATGTTGAGAGCTTCAAGTTCCTTAATGTCCACATTACCAACAAACTATCATGGTCCAAACATACCAAGACAGTTGTGAAGAGGGCACGACAAAGCCTATTCCCCCTCAGGAGACTGAAAAGATTTGGCATGGGTCCTCAGAGCCTAAAAAAGTTATACAGCTGCACCATCAAGAGCATCCAGACGGGTTTCATCCCTGCCTGGTATGTCAACAACAAGCTTCCTGCAATCCAGGACCTATATACCAGGCGGTGTCAGAGGAAGGCCCTAAAAATTGTCAAAGACTCCACCATAGTCATAGATGTCCTCTGCTACCGCACGGCAAGCTGTACCAGAGGGCCAAGTCTAGGTCTAAAAGGCTTCTTAACAGCTTCTACCCCCAAGCCATAAGACTCCTGAACAGCTAGTCAAAAGGCTACCTCCCGCTACTCTATGGTTATTATCTATGCATAGTCTCTTTAACTCTGCCTACATGTACATATTACGTCAATTACCTCGACTAATCTGTGCCTCCGCACATTGACTGTACCGGTGCCCCCTGTATGTAGCCTCACTACTGTTATTTTATACCTCTCATTTTGTTGGTTAAGGTCTTGTAAGTAAGCATTTCACTGTAAGGTCTACACCTGTTCTATTCAGCGTATGTGACAAATACAATGCTACCCTCATCTCTCCCACTCTTTGGAGTGAATCCAAAACTAGCAAAGCAAACACAGAAGTTAATCTGCTTTGACCCAACTTCCAGCAAAAGCACTGAGCGGGAGCTTGTAATTGTACATTCATATAGGTCAAAGGTAATTGATGAGAAAGATGATGGGCTGTGTTTTCCCTGTGGGCCTGTACCCTGCAAGAGGGACAGACTTCAGTTGTTTGAACTGGTGATGCACATGCATCTGATGCATACAATACTATAGGCACATTATTTTTGATCACTCAATCTCAAATCAAGCCTACAGATTGCATACAGTCTACTCAACTAGGCCATCTCTTGATGTTGATACCAAGACAAATTCAAACCTAGGTACACACCTCTGACAGATCTCTAATATGGAGTGGATCATAGCAACACAATGCCACTCCAGGCCTGGCCCCACTGTTGCTGCTCTGGGATTGTGCTAATTAGCAGCAGAAGCTAACACTAACATAGGCACTGGGGCCAAGCTACAGGCAGGGAGGGCACACAGGCTCACAGTTATCTGTGCATTAGCCACCTAGCCCAGAGAGCTCACTATTGACGACAGGTAATATGGAGCCATGGAGTATAGGGCCTTGTGTGCCCCTGCCTGGAGGGGATATTGTTTAGAGACATATTAGCCCTGTTAGTGAGGCCTCTCTGCCTACTGCCATGACGACAAGCTTCAGCTGCAGTCAAGAGGAAGATGAGATCTAGAGCCGTGCCTGAGAAAGAAAGAAAAGAGAGAAAAAAAAGAGAAAAGGAGATGAAGGATTGTGTCAGGGAAATTAATCATAGGGAGTTAGGTTAAGATAAAGATACATACAAGGCTGCTTGGTCTCTTCATTGGTACTTAATGACCAATAGAAAAAGAGAAGGCCTAAAACCTTTCAACACATCTGATTACAACAGATGATCTTGATCTCATTACACTGTAAAAAAAAATACTTTGCGGTGGTGAGGCTGCATGGAGGCATCGATTCAAACACCTACATGTAAATGGCAAAGGCATACGAGGACGCTTTGACATTCAGCATTTAGGCGCAACGTTCTGCGCCCACCAGGTTAGGCGTGGTGGTTTTCATCTGAAGGGCCCAACATGTTGGGACAAAACCAACTGCCAATCCTGGTTGTGACTGTGTGAACTACTGTGACTCACCTCTGCTTTGCAAAGTTAAACACAGAGTGGAGAGGGAGGCCTATGCCATTTCAGAGAAAAGTGCTTCAGTGAGGCTATAGATTTTGCATGAACTTTATACAGTAACAGGCCTAACGTGTCTTAGGCCTATAGTACATGTAGTGCTTCAGTGGATTCAATAGATTTAGTTCCGAAGAAGCAGATTCCAGCTCTCATCCAAAATAACAGCAGAATGACCTCAGTCTCACTTTCACACCGCCTCCTCTTCAGTGTGACACGCAGTAAACAGATGGGGAAGACAGAAAAAAATCTCATGTCCTTTCAGCTTAGCTCGGGCCATACACCACCTTCAGCTCAACGGGTCAACCAGTGCACTGCCTGAAAGAGTAAGCACATACTGACTGAATTAATTTAGACCTTTTAATACTATGCATGTGCGTGCATGTACTTCTGCTGTCAAATAGGTTAGGGTGCACAGGGTCCACTACCTAGTATCGAGTAATCTCGGAAATCCATAACTAAAATCCCACGTAATTGCATCAGATGCTTGATTAAGTTCTGGTTGCAGACTTGCCAGAAAATATACTAGAATGAGGGGAAGCAGAGCTGTAGCTCCACCCCCTCTCCTTGCAGGTTACAGGCAAATGTATGGGCCAAATGACCCCTCCCCTCTCTGAAATTTTAAAGATGTGCACGCACACCTGTGAAATCGTGATTTGTCCAAATGATCCGTGACAAAAGAAAATATGCACTGGAACAGGGTAATTACTCATGAGTCATCAAATCAAACACATGCGTATGTCCACGAAATATTTAGTACTGTTATTAATAATGACAGATAAAAAAAAAAAGACTTGATTTCAAGAGTAATATCAACAACAACAACAAAAAAAGAACATTTTTTGCAAAAGAACTACCAAGCCAAAACACATACAGGATAACCACCTCCTCACACAAATCTAGACTCCGGTCAGACACCACGCAATAGGTGGCAACAACACTTGGGAGTGTTTTAGGTTGTCATTTGCTGATTGGTTGCTCTTGTGCCTCTTGTCTCTGAGTGGACGTACAGGTTACCAAGTTGACAGGTGGGAGAAGGTTGCCAGGTAGCAGAGGGTAGGTAGCAAGGTGGTGAATACACCTCTATCCCAGCACCAGGTTGACTATGGGCTTTCCCATCACCAGCTGGTCCTTTCAGAACCTCATAAACTTTCCCTCCGCCATCAGCGACACCAGATCTTGGACAGGTTAGGAAAAAGGACACCCTTTTACAGCGCTCTCCTCATAGTTTTGGATGCTGGAGTAACAGGACTAAAGACTTAATTTTGAATGGCAGGGTTAGCTGACGCCGACACTTGTTGCTATAGCCTACCTCGGGTTACGGGAGAAGCAGTAGCTAAAGATAAACCCATGATTAATAGATTACAAGCCCTGTCCTCTCGCTCTTTCAGGTTTATTTTTCTAGCCATTTTTCCCAGAATCAGATTGAGGTTGTGAAAATACACCCAACATTATGCAGACATGAAAACAGGACTTCTTCAGAAAGTCAACACTCATGATGTTAGTTCTTCTTCTTCTCCCCACAACATTTTCTATGTGAAGTTTATATGAGTTTGTGGGGAGGGCCCAATGAACACAGTTGCCACCCTACATCTTCCTGAGGCAACATGAAGGCCAATAATGCTAACATTTTCCATAGGCAGGAGGGCATCCAAGCTACACATGGTGTAATGGTCATAATAAACTAATGGTATAGGAGGAGACACTGCCAATAAACAGCAGGTTTAAAAAGGCCTGGCTCTCATAATGAATGGTTCCTTGCCCTTTCCTTCCTGTAACGTTGAACAGAAGAGGCACTGCATGCAAAACAGTCTTCTTTCAGTCTCAAATTGGGAGACAGTTCATCTAAAAATAATCCAAGGTTTCCACAGATGGGTCACCATTGCAAAACAATTGTATTCATGAAGCAGATGGAGGGAGGCAGCAGGGGACATTCAACCTTTCTCCTCAGTGCTGGGCTACAACATTTCTTAGCCTAACTAACTTTCAGACACTAGAATACTCTGAGGACCACTGAGTCTGAAAGTGCAATGCAGTTCTATACCGGCCCACGTCTCATGAACTCTGGCAAGACAGAGAAGTGACTCAGATACTAAGAGAATGAAAGTGTCAGAAGGAAGAAAAGGAGAAAGAGCAATTTGTATGCTCTATCTAGAGGTCGACCGATTAATCAGGGCCGATTTCAAGTTTTCATAACAAGCGGAAATCGGTATTTTTGGACACCAATTTTTAAAAACATTTTTAACACCTTTATTTAATCTTTATTTAATTAGGCAAGTCAGTTAAGTACACATTCTTATTTTCAATGACTTCCTAGGAAGGGTGGGTTAACTGCCTCGTTCAGGGGCAGAACGACAGATTTTCACCTTGTCAGCTCGGGGGATCCACTCTTGCAAACTTACAGTTAACTAGTCCAACGCAATAACGACCTGCCTCTTTTTGCACTCCACAAGGAGACTGCCTGTTACGCGAATGCAGTATGCCAAGGTAAGTTGCTAGCTAGCATTAAACTTATCTTATAAAAAACAATCAATCATAATCACTAGTTAACTACACATGGTTGATGATATTACTAGATATTATCTAGCGTGTCATGCGTTGCGTATAATCTGACTGAGCATACAAGTATCTGACTGAGCGGTGGTAGGCAGAAGCAGGCGCGTAAACATTCATTCAAACTGCACTTTTGTTCGTTTTGACAGCAGCTCTTCGTTGTGCGTCAAGCATTGCGCTGTTTATGACTTCAAGCCTATCAACTCCCGAGATGAGGCTTGTGTAACCAAAGTGAAATGGCTAGCCAGTTAGCGCACGCTAATAGCGTTTCAAACGTCACTCGCTCTGAGCCTTGGAGTGGTCGTTTCCCTTGCTCTGCATGGGTAACGCTGCTTCGAGGGTGGCTGTTGTCAATGTGTTCCTGGTTCGAGCCCAGGTAGGGGCGAGGAGAGGGACGAAAGCTATACTGTTACACTGGCAATACTAAAGTGCCTATAAGAACATCCAATAGTCAAAGGTTAATGTTTTATGCAGTTTGTTTTATGCACATGTTGTATGCACAGTTTGTTTGCCACAGCCGCCTCCTAAAGAGGAAGTAATTACCTTGCACACATTCCTCTAAAGAGATGAGCATCAAGTTATTTTTACACCTTTCACCAAAACATGAATTCATGACCTTAAAGCAGAAACCAGCAATTAAAACAATAAAGCGACCTCCCCAAAAGTTTCAGTAAAAAGTTAAGGGATAGGGCTTGAGAAATGTAACCACTCAAATTCATAGAGCTATGGATGCAAGGATTCACCATCCATGATGTCAAAATTATAGTTTTAACCATGTTTTAAGGCTATATAGGGTTTGTATTTACTTTGTTGACAAAGATTGGGGGTAAAACATGTTTATATTTGGGGTTATGATAGGGCACGACAGTTGAACTTAAGTCATAAGGCATTTATAAGTTATATTCTTCAAGAATCAAATGGGTACATATAATTAAATTTACACTGAGTGTACAAAACATTTAGAACACCTGCTTTTTCCATGACAGACTGACCAGGTGAATCCAGTTGAAATCAATGATCCCTAATTGATGTCACTTCAAAAGCTGTGTAGATGAAGGGGAAGAGATGGGTTAAAGGATTTTTATGCCTTCAGACAATTGAGACATGAATTGTGTATGTGCCATTCAGAGGGTGAATAGGCAAGCCAAAAGTTTGAAGTGCCTTTGAACGGAGTATGGTAGTAGGTCCCAGGTGCACCGGTTGTGTCACGAACTGCAACACAGCTGGGTTTTCCAATAGTTTCCTGTGTGTATCAAGAATGGTTCACCACCAAAAGGACATCTAGCCAACTTGACAACTGTGGAAAATATTGGCGTCAATACGGCATAGCATCCCTGCGGAACGCTTTCGACACCTTGGAGAATCCATGTTCTGGGGGCAAAAAAAGTGTGGGGGGGGGGGGGGGGGGGGGTGCAATTCAATATTAGGAAGGTGTTCTTAATGTTTTGTACACTCAGTGTACAAGTCTAAAATGGCTGTAGAAATTGCTGATTACTCCTTTAATTGAAGGAAGCATTGCATGAAATACGGAGGATAGCATAATTCAACCAGACAGGAAGAGAATATTTCAGCTATTAAAGTGAAAGTATGTCTGCCAAGCTCATGAGTCACAACACCTTGGACCATGTAGCACAGGTTGTATGAGAGGATAAGCACACCCTCACTGTATATGTGACACATTTGACTTCACCACCAGCAGGTGTTTATGTAAGCTGAAGTACAGTACAGCTATAGGCCTATGCCTCCTCACTGAGAACGAATGTCACCAGTGACCAGACACCACCAAAATAATTTAGGCTACTACTTCACTGCACCCAACTCTGCACTTCCTTCTCCTCCAATCCAAATCTCCTCTTATATCATGCTGAGGTGATTCTACTAGTGTCACTGCTTTTTGGTAACAGTAGTAGACTCAATTTCACAGAGTTGTTCCATTTGGTATCGAATTCTGCTCATTTTAAGGATGGCAGGAAGTCCAAGAACCAGAGGACCATGAGCTGTCCACTCCACAGCCAAGGACAGAACTTACCAGACAGCCAGAAAAAAATATGTTATTGGGTCCTTGGGACTGAGAAGTACCACTGCACTGTAGTGTAGCACAGTACACCAAACTTTCAGTACTTTTTCAATAATAGAAAATGAAAACCAGTTTGTTACTTTCGGTACTTCTGTCAGTCTCAAACGTGCCTCATGTCGTCTACTGATTGAGTGAGGATAAAGTATGTCTATCAGGGCAGCAGATGTCCCCTTGTAGCGGGAGAGCACCGTGCCTGCTCCACTTACTCTTCGCTAGCCTGGCCTGAGGAACCACTGCACTCATTAGCATTACAGGCTAGAACACTTGCAAGAGGATACGGGTAGCTTCCGAGGGGCACAACGGTCTAATGTACTGCATCTCAGTGATAGAGGCATCACTACAGACCCTGGTTCAATTCCAGGCTGTATCACAACCGGCTGTGATTGGGAGTCCCATAGGGCGGCGCACAATTGGCCCAGCGTCGTCCGGGTTAGGGTTTGGCCTGGGGTAGGTCATCATTGTAAATAAGAATTTGTTCTTAACTGACTTCCCTAGTTAAATAAATACAAATTATAGGCCAACATTCCTTGCTAGCTGAAGCAAACATCAATTCACTACCCTAGTAACATGCTTCGGATAATATGTAAACGTTAAGGCAAAATATTGCTGATTTCAAAGCTGATTGACACGAACAACTTTACATTTTCATTGTCTCCCCCGATTCACATATCTTTTCTCTAGCCTCGAACTGACTGTGTGTGAATGAAGTCAAGCGTCTTAAGAGACTGCGCACACTTTTATACAAATAAAAAGCAGCAAATGTTGATCAGTATAATAAAATAAGCCCCAAATGATTTTCATCTGTAGCCGCATGGAATCAGCTAAAATAAGCTCAATAACTCATTGCATGCACACACTCCTATTGAATATGCATTAACCTGTACCGTGGATAGGCCTAGGTTACATCTTGATTTACCCAGTCTATCAATAGTCTAAAGACCTCAAATTCAACTCTGGAGCTTGAAGCCAGTTCCACTGCTTTTTTCCCCTCTAGCCAGGGACTGATTTAGACCGAAGACACCAGGTGTGTGCAATTAATGATCAGGTAGAACAGAAAGCCAGCAGGCTCTGGACCTCGTAGGGTAAGAGTTGAATACCCCTGGGAATAGAGATTTACTAGGGATCTAAACATGCATTGGTCCCCGGTTCAAATGTTTAAGATATGACTGCATCGGTTGGAGGGACCCCAAACCGACCGGTCAGAAGATCCATTAAAACGTTGATCATAGGCTATTACTTACTTCTTACCTTCCAAAAATACCTCATCTTTGTGACAACTGATGTCTCCTCTCCTTCAGTGTCGAGCATGTAACGGTGTTGACAATCACTGATCAACAAGTAATTTTGCACGCCGAACAACCAGAGCTGGGGCAGTAAACCGAAAATAATCGAAGCCGACCATACCAATCACTTATCGCAGGCATTTCGCTGATATCGTTCCTTACGATACGTAGCCTATACTAGAGAAATGTAAAGTTTGCCAATATAGGTGATCGCTAATGGAACAACTGATGGCTGCAACCATAAAACTAGTAGCTGTAGTTTAAAGTAAAATAAAAATAAAAACTTGTGCACATTCATGTTTGAAATGTATTGTTGTATTTATCGCATCAATACAGGCAATTTATCGCATTATGGATTACCAACAACCCCAGGCAATATCAGTAGATTAGTCAAACTGTGTACACTACGTCCCACGAGGCCTGGCTTGTGCTATATTAGGCTTTTTTAGTTGATTGACCACCAATGTAATTTGCTAGGTTATTGTTATCAAATGAGCTGTTGAAAACCGTGTTTTACCGGAATAAAGTAGCAGACCTGCTGACTATAGTCGACCTGCTGATCGGGGCTTAGGCTAGATTTTTTATTGATTGTTCAGGTTCACCATCAGCAACAGTTTTGATAGTTTTCTTTAAACAAAATCAGTGTATATAGTCATTTTTAGATATGATATTATAAACTTTATCCTGCATAAACAATGTTTGCAATTATTTTTGCTACCCGCACTGCATGGGCAAAGCGGGAGGAGATAAAACATTTTTTAATCAAAAAAGGTCTAAACCCTTCAATTGAGACACGGCTGAAATCCAAAGTTGTGCTATATAGTCATTGGCTATGTCATAGCTAATTTGTAACCATGAATATTGATACATTACTAGGTAAAACACTTTGAATTTGCAAAAATGACAAATTAATTAGTGGGTGATGGGGATTCCAGATCTAACGTTTAGGGACAAAAAGCAAACATTATCCCCATTATCTGATAGTGGGGTGGTAGATGCAGAGTCATCCTTATGGCTCAGCTCAGGTGCCGACACAGACACACACACACACACACACACACACACAGACACAGTGAGAGGTCAGCTCAGACAGATTCAGCTTAAAGGCACCCAGCTCAAACTCCATTAGCTGCAGATTAGAATTTAGAATGGAAAACGAATGTGCTTATACAACAAATGTTAGTGCATCGAATCATATCGTTCCTCTAATCAAACCAAATCGCTCCGAATTGTTTAAAACCAAAAAAAGCTGCACATCCGTAAGATTTACCATTCAAATAAATGATTACCTTTAGGGAATTCTTTATTTTTTACCAAAACTAAAATTGTAATGCAATGATATTGAACTCAAAAGATCTGTCTGGGTCAAGTGACATTATGTGACTTTGGTTGATATGCCTTCTTTATTTGTTGTGGTATCGAGTAACGAAGTAAAAAAAAAAACACTACCACACTGTTATCAACAGCTTACAAAAAACAACTTCAGCCTTGTAGAGGACACACTCCTGGCTTACCATGAGCACAGCATGTCTACACAGAGGATTACATGATCTCAATATGAGATAAGGGGGTTGTAAATATATTGTGTCATGTGGCCGTTTATGTGATATCTAAACAGGTGTGCAGTGCAGCCACATTGACCTGTTGAATAGGACAGGGCTAAGTTAATGTCAAACCCCTCACTGCAAATATAGGGGGGGGGGCTTTCAAAACAAGCCATTGGACATTTCGGGTACTACAGTCGATATGGTACACTTCCCCAGATCTGTGCCTCGACACAATCCTGTCTCAGAGCTCTACGGATAATTTCTTTGACCTTGGTTTTTGCTATGACATGTACTGTCAACTGTGGGACCTTGTATAGACAGGTGTGCACGCCTTCCCAAATCATGTCCAATTAATTTAATTTACCACAGGTAGACTCCAATAAACATAAACATAAACATCTCAAGGATGATCAATGGAAACAGGATGCACCTGAGCTCATTTTGAGTCTCATTGTAAAGGGACTGAATACTTATGTAAGATTTGAATTTTATTTTTAATACATTTCCAAAAATTACTTAAAACCTGTTTCGTTGTCATTAAGAGGTATTGTGTGTAGATTGATGAGTAAAAATGTACATAATCCATTTTAGAATAAGGCTGTAATGTAACAAAATGTGGAAAAGGGGAAGGGGTCTGAATAGTTTCTGAATGCACTGTGAAATCCCAATAGAGAATGCCAACTAAATGCCAAAGAGCCCATTGTAAATATTTTGTACAGTTTCTGACCTAAATAAGTAACTCAAAAATACTACTCACTCATTTTGCTGCACGCACAAAACTAATATTTGCCCACAAAGGCTCTTGATCCAGGAGTGGATTCTCTGCTGTTACCAAGCGAATGCTTGATTTAGGAATAAGCTAACCACTTAGCTAGATAGCTAACTAGCTACTAAATTTGCACACCAAATGCACAACTGCAGACATATAGCACATTTTAGATTTAACATACGTTATAAAATATATCTAGCTGGCAAACATTTAGCTGTGAATTCCATACTGTAATTAGATCTCCTGGCGCATGCTGCACAACAGTGAGTGACTCAAAGCTCCAGTCTCTCGTCGTTTTCTTGTAAACAAACACCATGTGACACGTGACTGGGGACTACCGTAAACTTCATAAGAATGTGACAGACGAACTGAAGAACGCAATGTTCTTTATCTCCTATAGTATTGCACAAGTTGACTGCAGGTATTTACTTAAAAAGTATCTACAAATATATCCCGTGGACTTTCCAAATACTCCGGTATATACTGCCCAAGCCTAATTCATGACATGCACAATTGCTTGGGACTGTTGTGAATGTGCTCTCTAAACCAGAGCAAGAGGGCAGTCTAACCAAAGCATGTCCAATACACTGTATTTATTGAATACCCTTATCAATCCAATAGCAACAAGGTTTAATTTGAATTTCAGTCTAACCTTTGTTAGGGGACCTCTACCTTCAGGTGAAGGTGTGGAGTTGGACATTCCACGGTGTAAATTATTACAGTGAAGCCACCTGGTGATAGGCTAGATTATAACCTTGTGCAGGTGAGAGTTAAAAAAAAAGAAACACTGGTTATCGAGGGACAAAAAAAACACAAAAAAAACACCCTACTCTTAAAATGGCAAATAATTATTCAGCTGCTATTCTTGACTGAGAACCTGGGAGGGAAAGCTTTAGTCATTGCCGTAACTTGCTGACTCAGAAGCTAGTAAAAAAAAACACAAAAAAAAAGCATTAAGCAGAAAGGATGTTAAATTTGACCAGAAGAGGGGAAGCCATCCCCAAGTGTTGTGGGCTAGGCTATATAAAACCTCTGAATCAACTTAATGGAGCAGGCAATGGACCATGGGATTCGATTTGAATTGATTGAAATCATTGAAAGATTGTCTTTGACTAAGTGACTGACCCAAATGAACTTGGCAAAAACCATTGAGGTCACCACCCATTGACTTCAGCTGCCTCTCAGGCCAAAAGTTGACACGCTATAGACAGTTGAAATCGGATGTTTACATACACCTTAGCCAAATACATTTAAACTCAGTTTCACAATTCCTGACATTTAATCCTAGTAAAAATGCACTCTTAGGTCCATTAGGATCACCACTTTATTTTAACAATGTGAAATGTCAATAATAGTAGAAATAATTATTTATTTCAGCTTTTATTTCATCACATTCCCAGTGGATCTGAAGTTGACATGCACTCAATTACTATTTGGTAGCATTTCCTTTAAATTGTTTAACTTGGGTCAAATGTTTCAGGTAGCCTTCCACAAGCTTCACACAATAAGTTGGGTGAATAATGGCCCATTCCTCCTGACAGAGCTGGTGTAACAGTCAGGTTTGGAGGCCTCCTTGCTCGCACACACTTTTTCAGTTCTGCCCACAAATTGTCTATGGGATTGAGGTCAGGGCTTTGTGATGACCACTCCAATACCTTGACTTTGTTGTCCTTAAGCCATTTTGCCACAACTTTGCAAGTATGCTTGGGGTCATTGTCCATTTGGAAGACCCGTTTGCGACCAAGTTTTAACTTCCTGACTGATGTCTTGAGATTTGTTGCTTCAATATATCTACATAAATGTTCCCTTCATGATGCCATCTATTTTGTGAAGTGCACCAGTCCCTCCTGCAGCAAAGCACCCCCACAACATGATGCTGCCACCCCCGTGGTT
This sequence comes from Oncorhynchus mykiss, assembly GCF_013265735.2. Classification (NCBI taxonomy): domain Eukaryota; kingdom Metazoa; phylum Chordata; class Actinopteri; order Salmoniformes; family Salmonidae; genus Oncorhynchus; species Oncorhynchus mykiss. The sequence continues at coordinate 30,826,639 of NC_048566.1, read as the reverse complement.
CAGGGCTGGGATGGTGTTCTTCGGCTTGCGAACCTCCCCCTTTTTCCTCCAAACATCACGATGATCATTATGGCCAAACAGTTCTATTTTTGTTTCATCAGACCAGAAGACATTTCTCCAAAAAGTACAATCTTTGTCCCCATGTGCAGTTGCAAACCGTAGTCTGGCTTTTTTATGGCGGTTTTGGAGCAGTGGCTTCTTCCTTGCTGAGCGGCCTTTCAGGTTATGTCGATATAGGACTCATTTTACTGTGGATATAGATACTTTTGTACCCGTTTCCTCCAGCATCTTCACAAGGTCCTTTCTGTTGTTCTGGGAATGATTTGCACTTTTCACACCAAAGTACGTTCATCTCTAGGAGACAGAATGCGTCTCCTTCCTGAACGTTATGACGGCTGTGCGGTCCCATGGTGTTTATACTTGCGTACTATTGTTTGTGCAGATGAACGTGGTACCTTCTGGTGTTTGGAAATTGCTCCAAGGATGAACCAGACATGTGGAGGTCTACAATCTTTTTTCTGAGGTCTTGGCCAATTTCTTTTGATTTTCCCATGATGTCAAGCAAATAGGCACTGAGTTTGAAGGTAGGCCTTGAAATATGTCCGCAGGTACACCTCCAATTGACTCAAATTATGTCAATTAGCCTATCAGAAGCTTCTAAAGCCATGACATCATTTTCTGGAATTTTCCAAGCTGTTTAAAGGCACAGTCAACTTAGTGTATGTAAACTTCTGACCCACTGGAATTGTGATACAGTGAATTATAAGTGAAATAATCTGTTTGTAAACAATTGTTGGAAAAATGACTTGTGTCATGCACAAAGTAGATGTCCTAACCGACTTGCAAAAACTAAAGTTCAACTGTATGATCCAACATTATTTTTTAGGCTAGGCCTATAGGCTGACAACATAATTTCCAGCACTACAATTTCCAGTACAGGAAGCGTGGGAGCTTTAGTAAGTCTATGCATTAGCTCAGCCTCAGACCGCTCATGGGGTTGTAAAATCCCCATGGAGATCAAGAGTCCGACTGACATGCCTCTTTCCGACCGAGTTGTGGTACAGGTCAAAGGGCACTGTGTCATGTGGTTGACCCTTAAACTCTCTGCTTCTATGTGGAGAAGTTGTTACTCATACCACTCACTCAGAAAGCTACAATCGCTCCCTCAGCAGCAGGCAACAGCATTCACTACAGATTGATGTTTAAAGTGAAAAGGGGTAGCTGCTCTCCATATGCGGTTTGAGTATTAACACATGCTATTTTCTGATGACATGTGAAATGGCTGCTCTTCCAAACTCTTTCCAGGTTTTTGGTAGTGCTCATTAAACTCAACCATAGGAGCAGAACCAGCAAGAGCGAGGAGTTTGGCTACACAGGAATGCACCATAACAACATCTGTTACACTCCTTCAGATGTGCTCATTCGTTCATCATATTCACTTCTGGGACATTTTAATACAAAAGGTAGCAGAGAACGGTAAAAAGTTGAGTGGTACGGCTTGCAGTTAGCCACTTTGAATAAAACTGTCTTTTAATAGCAATAAAAAACTAGGCACTCATGGCCCATCTTGCTAACTGTTTGCTTACCTCCCATTTGGATAAAAGTGACGTTCTAACAACTGAAATCCTCTCACAGAAGTGAAGCTCTCAAGTGAAATCCTCTCACAGAGACATACATAGACAATCAATCAGAAGTAAAAGGCATTGCAAAAGTGAGTCTGAATTGTGCCTTTTCAAAAACGTCAGGTGGGAGGCGGGCACAACAAATGCAGAAGTGAAACGCTTACATAATATGAAGAACCCTCCTGTTGGGACAGGAAACTATTTACCAATACATTATAGGCCTTTCTGTGACATACACTACACTGCATCAATCACTTTAGCAAGTTAACAATATTTGTGAGCTGCTAAAGCGACTGCAACCTATTTGTTTCAGAGTGGGAAGTATTCTAGTGTATTTAATCTGCATCCATTTATAAACAGTGTCATATTGGATTAAGTGTATTGGATTACAGAAACCAGAGCAACATCCTGTACCGGTGTGTGGCAAAGCAGCTAGTTACCTGAGGCTGGGATGAGTCCTCCTGGGCAAGTCGATTGCATTTAGCCTCACCTAGGTCTAGCTCATTGAATACGGTTTTTACACTGTTAAGCTAAAAAAAAAACAAGGGACAAAACCGCTGTCAAAAGACTACTTGTAGATGCTTCTTTGCAGATGCACATTTCATGCATTGCCTCTGACCACGTGAAACTACGAGGGGAAAAGTATGACAGCACCTGTATTCAATAGGCAATAGCCTATTGACACACTTGCACAACCTTGTCCTTTTGCTACTCTACAGTAAAGTGAGCAGTATCAGGCACTGGGCAGTAGTGTGTGTGTGTGTGTGTGTGTGTGTGTGTGTGTGTGTGTGTGTGTGTAAAAGCAACAGCTAGATACCTCTAATTTTAACACTGATGCTCTGACCTGGTGAAAATCTAGCTAGCTAACTAATGTCATAATCACAATTTCTTAATCCTGAACCTAGTGACTGAATATGGCACCTGCTTGGCATCCAAGTGCAAGGTGTTAATGGTAGTACGTACGGCCCAGTACATCACTGGGGACAAGCTCTATGCCATCCAAGTCCCTAAAAAAATTGTCTAAACTCCAGCCACCCAGGTTATAGACTGTTCGTTCTGCTACTGCACAACAAGCAGGACCGATGCACCAAGTCTGGAACCAAAAGGACCCTGAACTGCTTCTACCCCCAAGCCATAAGACTGGTAAATATGTAACCAAATGGCCACCCGGACTATCTGCATTGGCCCTTTTTACACCAACTCTTTTGACTCATATACGCTGCTGCTGCTGCTACTGTTAATTATCTATCCCGTTGCAAAGTCAATTTACACATCTACCTCAATTACCTCGTACCCCTTCACATCGACTCGGTACCCCATGTATATAGCTAAGTTATCATTACTCATTATGTATTTATTCCTCGTGTTACAATTTTTCAATTGTTTATAAATTTCTCTCTCCGCATTGTTGGGAAGGGCTCTTAAGAAAGCATTGATTCTAAATTGCAGTACGGTTCTAGAAACAGAAATCCCTCTACTTACATCTCACATGTTTGTTACACACAGGTGTCAGTGATGCAGATAGCTAATTAGCACAAGTTGTTAGTCCACTCTGTCTTCCATAAACTAGTGATGTTACGTTTAATACTGGCGCGCCAAGGCAATCGCTAAGCAGTTTATTTTGAAGCAGTGTGCAGATACTTTATCAAAGGCACGTGATCAATGACGTTTTCAACATACAAATTCTTATTTGTATTTCACTAGGCAAGTCAGTTAATTAAGTACAAATTCTTATTTACAATGATGGCCTACCGGGGAACAGTGGGTTAACTGCCTTGTTCAGGGGCAGAAGGACAGATTTTTACCTTGTCAGCTCAGGGATTGACCAAGCAACCTTTTGGTTACTGGCCCAACGCTCTAACCATTAGGCTACCTGGCGCCAAACACCTGATTGTTTTGGGAGATGACAAAAAGCTTACACTGTGCCTTGCTGTGTGGGATGTCATCTATAATAAATTGGCTGTGCTAAATTGTTTTGACTACCAGGTGCCACTAGTGTACACAGTGTCGATCAAAGCCTCGAGTAATGAACCTATTTGACACAATTGGCTGGAAATGTGCAAAGCTTCAGGAAGCTTTGTTTCCCCATCACTACTGAAAACAAGCCATGTAACATGGAAATATGTTTATATTTTTGACAACTTTTACTAAACATGTACCTTTTACTCCATACATTTCCCCTGACAGGAAAATGGTCCAATTGACACACTTATCAGGAGAACATCCCTGTTCATCCCTACTGTCTCTGATCTGATATTTTGGCAATTCAAATTACTTTTGATAGCTACTTAAGTATATTTAAAACTAAATACTTTGACTTTAACTCAAGTAGTATTTTACTGGGTGACTTTCATTTTACTGAGTCATTTTCTATTAAGCTATGTTTACTCAAGTATGACAATTGAGTACTTTTTCCCACCTGCTGATATGCAAAATACGTACCTTATGTTTTCAAAACCCTACCGCAAACGATGCGTTAACGTTTAGAACAAGCGTCGGGGCTCTTACACAAACCACCCCCAGTCAGACGATACTATCGTCAATGGGCGCTAAAGAAGATAGACGTCGTTAGCGAACTATGGTGTACTGGTTAACTAGCAAACATTAGCTACTAGTTTAAGATGACTCGCGTGGTTAACTTGGCTAATGTTATCTCAATATAATTCATAATTGGTGTATCGCTAGATCAACTTAGTTAGTTGCTAGCTAAGCTCATTAGCCACAATGTTAATGCAAAGGCTAGCTAAATCCTCCATTCGGTCCCGTTTCCAACTTACTAGCTAACTTAGCTGCTGTAGTGTTAGCGCAGTGCAGTGGACAAGTGGTGAGTTCGCTAGCTACAGTAGCTGTGACTATGGCTAAGAATATAACACAAATAGTGAGATATCATTCCAACAAAGCACATACCCGACTTTAACTTCGGCCAGCAATTTACAAGTAACTTGTAGCTTCGTTTTAATGAAATTCCACACTTGTCAGTCGCCCTCCACCTTGCTGTCCGCGGATAGCGGCTCACTCGTTGCCTTGAAAGTAATAACAATATGGCTACAGGGAGTAGTGGCGTCACTTGACTTGTTCAAAAAAATATGGGAGTGAGTGCTGGACTGGGACGTGCAGTCATAAACAGGACGGGTCGTGGATATTGTGGCTCACTGGCGTACAATGGTTTTTGGTCTTTATTTTTCTTATCCATCATTTGTTTTAGGATTAGTCAACAGACCCTGTTGTGAAGTAGGCAGGCTACTCCACTAGTAAACTGGGATCTAACAATAGTAGAGAAGATAACTGCCTGGACTCCCTACTGAGTAAATACTTATGTCATGTTCCACTGCTTAGATGTTTCTGACTCCTGTCAGATCTTACAATGCATGATAGGTATTTATCAGCTAACCACATATAGGTTGTGTTCCCCTGCTCATATGTTGCACGCATCAACCAATGGTTGCGTGTCCTGTCATTGACTGACAGATTGCTATAACAAATAGTGTGGTTGGCTAATACTTAAAATACACTATATATACAAAAGTATGTGGACCCCCCTTCAAATGAGTGAATTTGGCTATTTCAGCCACACCTGTTGCTGACAGGTGTATAACATCGAGCACACAGCCATGCAATCTACATAGACAAACATTGGCAGTAGAATGGCCTTACTAAAGAGCTCAGTGACTTTAAATGTGGCACTGTCATAGAATGCCACCTTTCCAACAAGTCAGTTAGTCAAATTTCTGCCCTACTAGAGCTGCCCCGGTCAACTGTAAATGATGGTATTGCGAGATAGAAATGTCTAGGAGCAACATGGCTCAGTCGCGAAGTTGTCTGTCCTGTTGCAACACTCACACTCACACAGACATAGCACTAGTAGATCATGGATATCCAAGAACACTCAGAAAACATGTTCCTGTACAATTACTTGTACATCTAATTCAGAGCACCTGAATGTTTCGCACTTTTATGAGGAGCATATTCATTAGTCTCTTGCAGCTGATTCTGACCCAGGTTAGGAGTTAGAGCATAGAGCCAGGCTAGGAGTTAGAGCACAATGATAATGCACTGATTATCATCTGAACTACATTGACTGATCATGAACACACACAACACGTTAAATTGTAGTCCAGAAAACCTGGTGTGTAGAGATTAGAAAGTCTGTTCATTTGAAGTGTGTACTCTGGTGACTACAAGGAAAAGACTCCTCTGGGCAAGTTCCAAAAAACAAATTGAGAGCAAAGGGAGAAATAAACATTCTTATCAGCTCGAGTGGCCTCAAGGAGATTTAGTTAAATCCCAGCTTCATCCTCTAGACCCGTCAAATTTAACTCTGGACCTCGAAGCCAGTTTTATGCATTTTTTAATTGTTCCCCTCTAATAAGGGACTGATTTAGACCTGGGACACCGGGTGTCTGCAATTAATAATCACGTAGAACAGAAAACCAGAAGGAAATGAATACCTTTTCTCGAGACTCTTTGTCTCTCCAGGTAGCTACTAATGGACATTAAAGGAATTTACACAAAGTACCTTTTTTTTCACCAAAGCCATGTTTTTGTGTTTTCTAAATCCCTTGTGTTTCTTTTTATCTCATCTCCGTGATAAGACTTCTCAAGTTTTCCATTTTTGATGTTCCACATGTGTTTTGAGGCGCTGTTGTTGTTCAACAGTGGTAGGTACTCTCCTATCACTGTTGAATTGCGATAAAGGAAATATTGACTGTTGCATCTGGTGAGATGGGCATGATGCCAGCTGCATGTCTTCCTCTGTTTATGGAGCTTTGCAGAGCTGGGACCTGAGTCACACGTGGTGACCCTGGATTAGGGAGCATTACCACTACACTACACCCACTATGGCATGAGATTATTATTTTGTTTTTCTTTGTGTCTACTTCTACCCAATCAAAGCTAAAGCCGAACAGAGCTAAAGCCCAAACAGAGAAAAAACCGAACATCCATGTTACAGACTCCTTAGACAATCACGGTTAATCAGTGTGCAGTATTGTAGGATTTTAGTCAACCAAACCACACACACCTCTGTCCTTCTACTGGTTTTCATCTAGCAGGGTCAGACCTAGTAGACTTTAGGGAGATGGATGGGTAGACAAAATCAGGTTGCTGCTGTTGGAAAACTAGGGCCATTAATCTGATGACTCCAACACCACAGGGCAGTGATAGTGGAGTTTTATGACAAATAGGGGTTTTAATAGTCCTGTATAAATTCCCAACCTGGTCACTTACATCATCACAACCAACTGATACTTTCCTCCTCATCTCCCCACTGGATACGATATACAGTTGAAGTCAGAAGTTTACATACACTTAGGGTGGAGTCATTAAAACTTGTTTTTCAACCACTCCACACATTTCTTGTTAACAAACTCTATTTTTGGCAAGTCTGTTAGGACATCTACTTTGTGCATGACACTAGTCATTTTTCGAACAATTGTTTACAAACAGATTATTTCACTTATAATTCACTGTATCACTATTCCAGTGGGTCAGAAGTTTACACACACTAAGTTGACTGTGCCATTAAACAGCTTGGAAAATTCCAGAAAATGAGCTTCTGATAGGCTAATTGACATAATTTGAGTCAATTGGAGGTGTACCTGTGGATGTATTTCAAGGCCTACCTTCAAACTCAGTGCCTCTTTGCTTGACATTATGGGAAAATGAAAGGAAATCAGCCAAGACCTCAGAAAAAAATTGTAGACCTCCACAACTCTGGTTCATCCTTGGGAGCAATTTCCAAACGCCTGAAGGTACCATGTACATCTGTACAAACAATAGTACACAAGTATAAACACCATGGGACCACGCAGCCGTCATACCGCTCAGGAAGGAGATGCGTTCTGTCTCCTAGAGATGAACGTACTTTGGTGCGAAAAGTGCAAATCAATCCCAGAACAACAGCAAAGGACCTTGTGAAGATGCTGGAGGAAACAGGTACAAAAGTATCTATATCCACAGTAAAACGAGTCCTATATTGACATAACCTGAAAGGCAGCTCAGCAAGGAAGAAGCCACTGCTCCAAAACCACCATAAAAAAAGCCAGACTACGGTTTGCAACTGCACATGTGGACAAAGATCGTACTTTTTGGAGAAATGTCCTCTGGTCTGATGAAACAAAAATAGAACTGTTTGGCCATAATGACCATCGTTATGTTTGGAGGAAAAAGGGGGAGGCTCGCAAGCCAAAGAACACAATCCCAACCGTGAAGCATGGGGTGGCAGCCTCATGTTGTGGGGTTGCATTGCTGCAGAAGGGACTGGTGCACTTCACAAAATAGATGGCATCATGAGGCAGGAAAATGATGTGGTTATATTGAAGCAACATCTCCAGACAGCAGTCCCCACTCCAAAATGGACCCCCCCAAAAAAATTCCCCTTCATCAATCTACACACAATACCCCACAATGACAAAGAAAAACCGTAAAAAAATATATAAAATTAAATATTACATTTACATAAGTATTCAGACCCTTTACTCAGTACTTTGTTGAAGCACCTTTGGCAGTGATTACATCCACAATTCTGCTTGGGTCAGTCAGGAAGTTAAAGCTTGGTCACAAATGGGTCTTCCAAATGGACAATGACCCCAAGCATACTTCCAAAGTTGTGTCAAAATGGCTTAAGGACAACAAAGTCAAGGTATTGGAGTGGCCATAACAAAGCCCTGACCTCAATCCTATAGAAAATGTGTGGGCAGAACTGAAAAAGCGTGTGCAAGCAAGGAGGCCTACAAACCTGACTCAGTTACACCAGCTCTGTCAGAAGGAATGGGCCAAAATTCACCCAATTTATTGTGTGAAGCTTGTGGAAGGCTACCCAAAACGTTTGATCCAAGTTAAATAATGTAAAGGCAATGCTACCAAATAGTAATTGAGTGTGTGTAAACTTCTGGCCCACTGGGAATGTGATGAAAGAAATAAAAGCTGAAATAAATCATTTTCACTGCTATTATTCTGACATTTCACATTCTTAAAATTAAGTGGTGATCCAAACTGACCTAAAACAGGGAATTTTTACTTGGATTAAATGTCAGGAATTGTGAAAAACCGAGTTTAAATGTATTTGGCTAATGTGTATGTAAACTTCCAACTTCAACTGTAAATTAGCAGGTTTGCCATCCCAAAAGTGTGCAAAGCAAACGTCATATGTCAAAAAGACCATTTAAACATAAATATTGTCATCAAGGACATCAGCCAATGGGGTTGAATCTGCCTGCGTAAAAATGTAATCTCTAGTTCTGCCTATAATATTCGACCATGCAGTGCAGTGCACATACAGTCATACTGACTTCAAGCCCTGTCGAGTCATATCGTCCCGGACTGACTGGGTCTGGTCCTCGTCTCCAAGAGTCATCTGAAAAAGTGGGTTTGAGAATAGTAATCTTCCATATTTCATTATTTTATGAGAGCGATTATATATGGAATATTTAAATTGGAGCAAAAGATGAAGCCACTGTGTAGGCCTATGTGCGCCCAATAAAGCATATTGGTGAATTGTATATCTAATAATTTGAAAATCTATTTAAAGTAAGTGAGTTGTTTCTACCATCTGCAATAACGACTCTTGTAATAGCGATTGACCTACTGTATAACAATAGCCTAGAATATTGTGTTTTTAGTACATTTTATTGTATTTTTTTCATATCAAATATTAGGGTTGCAAGACTTCCGTTATGAAATCCACTTTATCAATAATATAATTTGTATTTACTATTCCAGCTGCTGTCATGACTAAATAGACGTCATTGCCTTACTCGTAGTGACAGCTCGACGCGAGACAGCACAGCGCGTGCCCTGTCCTGGAGTCAAATCTGTTTACCACAGCTGTTCTTGCAGTAACAAGCAGTTGAAGAGAGGATAGTCATCCTTATTACAGTAACTTCAGTTCATGGTCTGTTTCTCATATAGACCAATCATGCTGCCGGAGGGAACCGAGCCGACAAACTGTACTCTGTGTTGCTGGACTGTGACCAACAAGATTTTGATGGTCGTTTTTATGGTCATCTTGATTTTTGCTATCTTGTTCGGCAACTCGGTGACATTAGCCGTACTGTGCGGGACTAAGCACTTTCATACGCCCCAGGGATATCTGAAAGCGTCGCTAGCGGTGGCTGACTTGGCGGTAGGGATATTTGTGGTGCCAGTCTCCGTTTACGCAGAGGTGTCGCTTATGTTGAACAACTCCGCGCCAGAATGGATCGTGAACAATTCACAAGCAACAACTTTTCACCCGTGCAATTTAATTGGCCCCATTTTCGCTGGCTGCACCTTTGTGTCTATTACGACTATATTTTTCCTTACTATCGAACGGAGCATCGCGGTTTTGAGGCCGTTGCACAAGGAATCAGTCATTACGCGCAAACGGACCACTATCCTCATACTCTTCTCATGGATGGGAAGTTTCTTTCTGGCAGTGTCTCCGATGATTTTCAGCAATGAAATTGCCCTCGAATATAACCTTTGTAGTAGAATGTGCAATTACGCACTGGGCACCATCGACACGTTTCCTTCCCAGGCATGGAACATTCTCCTGCTCTTTCCCGCGTTTGATTTCACACTCCTTGGTGGAACCGTGGTGATAAATATAATTTCATTGTCTAGCATACGCCAGAACTCAAAGCAGAGAAAACATCTGGCTGAAAGCGAAAGCGGCTCCAAACCCACTTTCTCCGATATCAAGGCTGCCAAAACGATAGGGACATTAACGCTGGCTTTTACGTTATCCTTCACCCCCATTGCTGTCTTTGTCGTGGGAAATGTTATTGGAAACGAATGGTGCAACTTTTCGCTTTTTGCTTTTTGGATACTGACTACGAATAGCTGTTGGAATGTTATAATATACAGTGTGAGAGACCAGAAGTTTAGGCTGCGCGCGCACAAGCTTCTGATTCCTTCCCAAATCAAGAATGTCTCCAAGACCTCAAAAACGGTGGACATTTTGTCTTAATCCCATTTTGACATTTCTGTACATGTCGAAATGACGGACTTATGATAATGGTACCAAAGACAATGTAATAACGAAAGCAAAGCAGCCTACAGAGAAATGCTAGGCTATAGTATCTATATGATCGATGCTTTACGCCCACACCTGTTAGGGCAGGGATAATCAATTAGGTTCAGCCGCAAGGCAGATTTTTTGGTCAAGGGGCAGGAACATAATTACAAATAATGTGTCGACTACAAATTTACCGCATGAAGCCCAAATAGATCATATTTGACTATAACAATCATTTCAAACATTGCTTACATTTGTTTACGATCACATACAATGAGTATACCAAACATTAGGAAAACCAATGCTTCCCACAGTGTCAAATTGGCTGGATGTCTTTGGGTGTCGGACTATTCTTGATTCACAAGGGAAACTGTTAAACGTGAATAACCCAGCCGCATTGTGGTTCTTGACACAAACCGGTGCGCCTGGCAACTACTACCATAACTCGTTCAAAGGCACTTACATTTTTTGTCTTGCCCATTCACCCTCTGAATGGCACACGTACACAATCCATGTCTCAATTGTCTCAAAGTTTAAAAATCCTTATTTATTTAACTAGTCTCCTCCCCTTGATATACACTAATTGAAGTGGATTTAATACAGTGACATCAATAAGCGACCATAGCTTTCACCTAGATTTACCTGCTCTGTCTATGTCATGGAAAGAGGTGTTCTTAATGTTTTGTCTAATCAGTGTATATTTCTCCGATTTTTGGAATACTTCGGAACAGACACCAAACATTCAAATCACTTGGAGCTGATTTGCCGGTGTTTTCCCAGTATTTTATGTCCAACAATAAAAAATAAAATGACATCATAAAAGCATAACACGTTTTCAAATATGATGGTAAAGCAGCTGTGTCCTAGGTTATGTCATGTTCAGTGCACACTTAGCCATTATGTGAAATGTGGCTGCTGCCAACACACTGACACTGACTCAACTCCAGCCACTTTAATAATGGGAATTGATGGGAAATGATGTAAATATATCACTAGCCACTTTAAACAATGCTACCTTATATAAATGTTACTTACCCTACATTATTCATCTCATATGCATACGTATATACTGTACTCTATATCATCGACGGTATCCTTATGTAATACATGTATCACTAGCCACTTTATACTATGCCACTTTGTTTACATACTCATCTCATTTGTACATGCTGTACTCGATACCATCTACTGTATCTTGCCTATGCTGCTCTGTACCATCACTCATTCATATATCCTTATGTACATATTCTTTATCCCCTTACACTGTGTACAAGACAGTAGTTTTGGAATTGTTAGTTAGATTACTTGTTATTACTGCATTGTTGGAACTAGAAGCACAAGCATTTCGCCACACTCGCATTAACATCTGCTAACCATGTGTATGTGACAAATAAAATTTGATTTGATTTGATTTGATTGTTTTTAGTCAGCAATACTTGTCAACGTGTAATCTGTGTGTACTACACTTGCTCAAATATGTGGTATTATTGACACAATGTGTTCGCTGACTATTAAAAATACATGTATTTTTGTTACAAATACAATTTATGGAGCCTTTTCATATGGGTGGAAGTTGCACTTTCTATTAACACCATAATCACAGACGGGAGCTACATCTCACCTCACTCTGATAGGCTACTTTGGGGTAGAGCGGCGTGTGAGGGCGCAGAGGGTCAATCTCAACATTAACAAGAACATGGCAGCATATGAATTTGTTTTGTGCAGAAATTATAATAGTTGGATATTAAAATGGTAGCCTGAAAGGAATGAATACAATGATGATGAAGATGTGTAATGCGTCTGTCCTATAGGCAGGCCGAAGTGTCCATCATTGTCAATCTGATTACGCACACACCCACTCGTACGCGCACGCACAAACACACAGGGAGAAAATATTCAAACGTTGCCAGTGGTAATCTTGAGCAGAGTTGGAATTTTTCTAAAACGGTTTTAAATTTCGTTTTTGGGATTACGGCTCCGCGGTGCTGCAATCATGAGTTTCTTCTCTGATATCCAGCCTTGCGCTTGCCACTCTTTTTCGTGGCGACTGACCATTCACATGAGAACCATCGCGCAATTTAAAATGCTCTTAATGTTAATTTCTCAATGTCTGGGATCTTTTATTTCAGCTCATGAAACATGGGAACAACACTTTACATGTTGCCTTTATATTTTTTGTTACAACATCGTTTTATCAAATTTGGCAGCACGTCCAGTCGGCCTCACCTGTGGGATCGTCTGAGACCAGCCATCCAGACAGCTGATGGAATTGAGGAGTATTTCTGTCTGTAATAAAGGCCATTTGTGGGGAAAAACTCAATCTGATTGGCTGGGTTTGGCTCCCCATTGGGTGGGCCTGACTCCCAAATGGGTGGGCCTATCCCCTCCCAGGCGCCAGCCATGGCTTTGCCCAGTCATGTGAAATCTATAGATTAGGGCCTAATTTATTTATTTCCATTGACAGATTTCCTTATTTGAACTGTAACTAGATAAAATCATTGAAATGGTTGCATGTTGTGTTTATATTTTTGTTCAGTATACTATATATCCTCTTTTTTCTCAGAATTACATATGTTACTAAGGCATCTGGACCAATGGTGAAGTTGACAAAGAGAGACTGCAATACATGTACATACACATGGTGAGGTTGACATGTGTACGTCACCGCAGAGAGAGGGAGAGAGAGAGCGAGCGACTGCACTGCAATACATGCACACACTCGTTCTTTCTCTCACACACCACACACACACATACACACATTGAAGTTACCTACAGTCCTCTTTAGAAAGACACAATAGTTCTACTGAAATAACCTTTGATTATGGGTCTCTCAGTAGCTAACAGGCAACACGGCGCTGACATACCTCAGACTTCATTTGTGGCATTATTACCTTTGCTGTTTACATGAAAAGGCTAATGTTTACGTCACTACAATAAATAGCTTTTAAACTGTAAAGTGCAAAACAAATGATGGGAATAAGGATCTTTTCTTCAGCTGAGTGAATAAGATTGACCTTCATCTAAGAGAGTCCAAAGGCATTTGTCTTCCCTCTCTCATGTCATTATTTTGTTTTCCACTCTTCCTTCATTATCCATGGCTATAACTAGCCTAACTAACTAGCCTAACTAACTAGCCTAACCATCACGAGCTGCATGCTGATACTGGAAAAATAAGAACAAATTGGTTATCAAGAAGTAGCCTCTAAAGTGATTATAGCAGGCCATAGCAGGCTTCTACATTATTCACACAACAGCTAAAAAGGGTAATAGTTCAAAAATAAAAGTTGAGCTTTCTGTCAAGCACTTTCACAGCCTATCACATACAGTGTTACAATGGGGTGAAGTCCACTTTGACAACAATTATGTGAAAAGTAGGCATACTAGGTGACAAAAATAAATTAGCAGAACGCAGAGCCATTTTCATTACACTCATAACCCCCGAGCAGACGAAAGGAGCTCATCCAGTATTTCCATTTCTTCATTTTCTTAATTTGACACTCCTAAATGACAAAACACTATCAGCTTTAAGAGACTTAGTGTATGTGTCCAGTGCTTATAAAAAACAATGTACTATATTTCCCCATGTTTCTCTCTATTTACTAACGTAATTGCCTCTAGATATGAACATCTGAGAAGCAAGATGCCATGACTAAGGGGTGTAAGTTGATGTTGCTGTCTTTCTCAGCAAGTAGTTATGAAATATTAATGATATTGATACGGTTGCCCCTTTTTTGACGTGTTTGATTTAGCATGCAGTCTCCTTCAGCGTTATTTACAGTATATTCAGCAGACGGTTGTTGTGATTGTCATTTCTATCTTGTAGGCTACATCAAGTCCATAATGTTAACCAAGTGTTTCCAACCAGTAAACCACACAACAGTAGAACTTCATGAAATACCCAATTTCTCTGAATAAACCCATACAACCTTGAGGTTCTTATGTAACATCACAGTAATGACATAGAATAGTATCTACAATAGGTTGCCATGGAAAATAATAGAAGAGGGGAAGTTGCTTTAAGAAGTACATCAAATCTATGGCTAAAAGGATTGTAGTGTTTGTTCGGTGCATGTGGGAGGGCCTTTCAGGTGGTTTAAGAGCTAGTCCTTTACAGCTCCTCTGTAAACATCTATTGTGGGGGAACCAGGAAGTATTAAGTACTTCCCAGAGATACATTTTGTAATCTCCATAAAAACCGAACGCCTTATTGAATCGAAACCCGGAACAGTGTGTCCAGCAGGATAAGTCAGAAATATAATTCTTATGCTACATAACACTCTAGGATTCATGTAGAATCAGCATGTAAAAATGCTGTTTACCGAAGGAGACCAGATGCATTACACTTCGTTCATTTAAATATGTCTAGGGCCTGAGTATGCAGTTTATTTGGACCTGCTTGAAGCAACAGAAGTCCTGTGACTGGTATGGGTGACATATTCATTATCTCTACCTGCCAGTCATTTCAAAGGATAAAATGTGAATAGTGGACTTGACATGAGAGAAATTATAAACTCTGTTTATTCCATTATCTATTCCCAGCATACTCTTCTCTGATGATTTCCCCTCTTGTCTCATTATGCAACCCTGCCGAGGGAATGTGGCTGTAAAAAGGTCTTCAATCTGATGTTGGCATGAACCTATCTGGCATGACTCTGGATCAGTCACGAAAATTCCAATTAGCTAACCAGTCTGCCCCCACGCACAGGGCAGGAGCCATTGTGCATCTTTTCAAGTTGGTAAGCATCAGGAGCCTCCCTACTCACCCACCACTTCCTTTGAAGAAGTTGAACAGAACAGCAGGAGTTGTTTTCGAGTTACTCCTCTTAACCCCTTGTTCCTCACATTTTACATGATCATGTTTCCTATCAGACACATTCTCAACTTCGGTTTCAACAGTCACAATAGATCCTCCAGAATTAGATAACTGTCTGTGTTTCTGGGTGTGACTGGGCATATGTTCATATACAGAGGTGTCATGCCCATAGGGGGCACAGATTTGTCCTGTTTAAAAAATAATAATAATAAAAAAAAAACATAGAAGTGTTGTTTTTCTGTAATACTACTAGCATTTTATGAAGTTGGCTTAAGCTAGCCAGGATTGGAAACCTATCTGCCAACCTCATAACTAGCTACCAAAAAGCCATTTCAGACTATCAATCAAGTTACAGTAGCTAGCTTGTCCAACTACAGGTAACTGCCAAAAATAAAGGAATTACTAACATAAAATGTTTTAATAAGGTGTTGGGCCACCACAAGCCAGAACAGCTTAAATGCACCTTGGCATAGATTCTAAGTGTCTGGAACTCTATTGGAGGGACGCGACACCATTCTTCCACGAGAAATGTCATAATTTGGTGTTTTGTTGATTGTGGTGGAAATGCTGTCTCAGGCACCACTCCAGAATCTCCCATAAGTTTTCAATTGGGTTGAGATCTGGTGACTGAGACCGCCATTACATATGGTTTAGAACGTTTTCATGCTCATCAAACCATTCAGTGACCACTTGTGCCCTGTGGATGGGGGCATTGTCATCCTATTGGGTCAGAGCCATAGTTTTATACATGACCCTAAGCATGATGGAATGTTAATTGCTTAATTAACTCAGGAACCACACATGTGGAAGCACCGGCTTTCAATATATTTTGTATTTCTCATTTACTCAAGTGTTTCCATTATTTTGGCAGTTACCTGTATTTTAGCTGGCAAGGTTGGTAGACTTTAGAAAAGCAAGCAACCACTAAATGTACTGGATAAGACTCACATTCTTTTCAATCTTTTACCCAGATTTTAGCAGAGATGCAGGGAAGCATATTAAGTTTCTTTAAAAAAAAGAAACACCAGTCAGGAGGATAGACAGCTCAAGAGGTAAATAGCAAACGGTGGTCACACCAGATACTGACTGATTTTCTGATGCACGCCCCGACTTTTTTTAAAGGTATCTGTGACCAATCAAATCATATCTGTATTCCCAGTCATCTAATGACCTAATTAATTTATTTTCATTAGGTCGTAATCTAATGTAGATGAACTGTAACACAGTAAAATCTTTGAAATTGTTCCATGTTGCATTTATATTTTTGTTTGGTACAGAACGGATCAAGTGCTGGGATGGACCTATATTTCCTGCAATATGGAATTAGTAGGCTTTTGACTACAGGGAACCTTGTCAAGTCAAATAGGGTTCAGCACACAGTTTAAATTTAATCTCAATATGTTGTGCATCACAGCAATTTATTTAGCTTGACAATCCCATTAAATGCAATTCTGCATTTAGACACTAAATGGTTATACAAAAGTAAAATTGGCATCATGTTGATGCAATTAAGTTGTACATCTAGACCACATTTCAACATCTCTTGGATTAGTGTGCCTATAGTACTTAGAATAACAATCAACATCTTTACCATTGACTCAATTTATCAGTCTTGGAAGGATGAGCAGTTTTCCACAGCAACAGATCATAATACGACCTATTAATGATGCTTGATCATTAGCATTCTAGTTGGGGGCTTGATGACTCATACCTGGTTCATGCTCTCCTCCTTTGAAGTATAACAGGACCAGATGCTTTGTACCAGCAGCAGTGCCACCAATCAGTGACACCAATCATTCTAGATTCACACAGTTCAGTTAGCCTTGAACCACCCCACTGACATTCTAGCAAGAAGGAAGAAACATCTTTCCTAAGCATATTATAGGTCACCCTTCAAACTGCAAGTCACTTTTCAACAAAGTCATCATTCCTACATTATTAAACAAACTGTTTTCAAGAGGACACATCGGCACAATGCAGGAAGTCAAATGGCGAGATGACAATCAAGTTGGTTTAATTCTGATCCACTGGGCACACACTGGTTGAATAAATGTGTGTATAAAACGAAATGACGCTGAACCAATGTGGAATAGAACACTTTGGATGAGACCAGTGTTCTCTCTCTGAAAGAGACAGTAGTAGTACTATAGAGAACTGACTGGCCATCACACACCATATTTGGCCATCACATGCTGGCATCTTGGTTCAAAAGAAAAGGTGCATTTGATTTGAGTTCTGCCTGTGTGCATGTTATTTTATTTTGGCCGTCACAGGCGTGGCGACGAAAAATCGATAAATTGTGACAATGCTTGCTCATCTTGGGTGAAGGTATAAACCAACATATCAAACATCCTTTGATCCTTGGTCTCTTCTAGCCTCTTTCTCCCTCTCACTGTCTCTCCCTTTGGAAGTACAAGGCCCTTCTCATCAAAACATGGCACTTGTCCAGGACTTCACTGGATTGCTTCCAGTGAATGATACCAACTTAATTTTATCAGTAGTCCATTGACTGCATCAAGATTTCCATGGTAGGATGAAACATCGATATAACGAATGGCCACAGGGATTTGCATAAATGAGAAACAGCCTTAAGGGGACAGAAGTAGCACAGAGGGTTGCTCGGGAACATAAGAACCCAATGAATCCCTGGAAGGCAACAGCTCTCTGCATCATTGAGACCAGACAGAAAAAAGTGATGGGAGGACTTTCCCTTCTGTTAAGGGCAGAAGGGCTAGGGTAGCCTAGTCTGAAGAGGTCATCATCAGGGTCTGGAACACACTGACTGTAATGATTCACAACAGGGAGGAAAAAATACATAATTTATCATAAATAAAACTACCCTGGGTGAACGACCTGGCCCTCTCTGTGACATTCTTTAAGGTGAAGCCTTAGAGTTTCCTGCTTTTGAGGAATAAAACCTAAACGTATATAAACTGTTCAAAATGGCCCTTTTCTTTTCAACTCCACAACCTGGCATCTGGTCCAGATCAAAACAATCAACTGGAGGCAGAAATTCTCTGGTAAACTAAGCACTATGCTAATTACACACTTGCATCCTACTTTGGCTATAAACGGTTGTCAGGAGCAACAGTACCATATAATTTTGTGCTGGTAAAAAGCTATGTTGTGAATGTATACAGCCTGTCCACAAATATGACAGTGATAATTACACTTAAGTCATGTAAAAAGCTCTAGATTTTATTTAAATGTCATCATAATTCACAATGACATACACTACTGTTATTATGGTTGTGACATCTTTATTTAAGCTTTAAAAAGGAGAGAAAACACAGACCAACATGGCTACACGATTTATTACTGAAAATACTCAATATATCAGGGCATCAGTTCAGTCTCCAGTACTGTAGTTATTGCTTTACAATAATCTCTGTCTGTGGTCCTCAGCTGTCTAGTCTACAACAGGGAATAACACAGGTGAACTGGTTTAGATGGCAGAGGCATGTTTTAGATCAGAATCCTTTTTTTGGGGAGTGCTGACATCATAGATGGAGGAGTCTCTTGAAATCCACTGTTGTAGATAGGTCTACTTAGAAACCAACATACGAGAGCGGGACTTTGGGAAACCGGATGTTTAAACCTGGTATAAATTACAATAGGGCAAACGATAAGGTCCCACTATACAGGTCAATAGGTCTTCTTCCAGGAGCGGAAATAGAGCTGGATGGGGATCAGTGGGTTTCTTTTCTGTAGGCTGGGATGGAACACATCAAAGTCTACCCGCCGCACCCTTTGAAGGTAGTCTTCCAGCACCACCTAGAACAGCAGCCAGAGAGAGGGAAACAGCATCCACAGCATCAACACACCTGTGTGTGTGTCAGTCCTTATTCTCTACATGTGGTAGCTAGCGTGAGCATTATCTGAGCTCAGGAAAGTGCTTCCTCTTTGTCCTAGACGCATTGTGACCATCCACCCTTCAAAACATAAAAACACACGATGCGGGGCATTTGTCTACCTCAAATTCTTCACCTTGGCGTCATTCTCAAGGCTCTGGTTAATATGCTCTGCCCTTCCTTTATTGCCCTCTTTCATGCCCCTTCTCTGTGGGAATCAGACTGCTTTTGAGAGTGCCAGTGGTAAGAGCCCACAATGCAGTCCCTTGGTGGTCTGTCTGGTGCAATTAAATTGGAGCATTAAAAAGGTCTGTCTGGCCAACTGATGGGGAGCGTGCTGTGATGGGAGGGAGGGATAGGCTAGACAGCCATGTCAGGATATTGGGAGGTGGTTGAGGAGGAGAAAGGACCGTTCAACAGATGTTGCTCCTCCTTACCTAGGTTCAGATGAACCTGATTGGAGGATTAATGAAAAAAATAAAAAATACAAATGCTAAGAGAACTGGAAGTGAAACTAACACACATACCTGGTCTCTTCCCTGGTGCCAAGACTAAAGAAGCCCCATAGATCAGTTCACAAGTCTTGTCTTTGGTCAACGCTTTACAAAATATGACCCTTTTCATGATGTTACGTCAGTCACAGTGACCACAACCTAACCCAATAAATGCTAATCATTCTTATAATAATAACAACAACCCACCGTTTGGAGGAAGGCAGGGAAAGCAGAAGCTGGTATGTTCTTGCTGAATGATCTGGCCTGTGGAGACAAAAAGGTTCAAACTGAGTAAAATGACCAACACAGGCTAATAAAGCTATAATCTGTTTTTATAACAGATGAAGGTCTGTAGACATGCAAAATCAATGACGCGCATATAAAACACCAGTAGCTACTTAATTTCGGACTGCTTCTCTTTTCAATCCTTTTTTTGTACAAACTCAAAACTAAAAAAACAACCTCAAAGCTCACAATGAAACAAAGTTACAAGTATCACCAACGTTAATTGATTAAGTACACTACCGTTCAAAAGTTTGGGGTCACTCAGAAATGTCCTTGTTTTCATGGAAAACAGACTTGAAATTAGTTGCAAAATGAATAGGAAATAGTCAAGACGTTGAGGTTATAAAGGTTGAGGATATAAAAGGTATAAGTAATGATTTTTAATTTAAATAATAAAAATTGTGTCCTTCAAACTTTGCTTTCAACAAAGAATTCTCGATTGCAGCAATTACAGCCTTGCAGACCTTTGGCATTCACAGCGTTGTACGAGATCTTCAGGTTCTTGGCAATTTCTCCCATGGAATAGCCTTCATTTCTCAGAACAAGAATAGACTGACTAGTTTCAGAAGAAAGTCCTTTGTTTCTGGCCATTTTGAGCCTGTAATTGAACCCACAAATGCTGATGATCCAGATACTCAACTAGTCTAAAGGCAGCCAGTTTTATTGCTTCTTTAATCAGAACAACAGTTTTCAGCTGTGCTAACAATTGTAAAAGGGTTTTCTAATGATCAATTAGCCTTTTAAAATGATAAACTTAGATTAGCTAACACAACGTGCCATTGGAACACAGGAGTGATGGTTGCTGATCATGGGCCTCTGTACGCCTATGTAGATATTCCATTAAAAAAATCTTCCGTTTCCAGCTACAATAGTCATTTACAACATTAACAATGTCTACACTGTATTTCTGATCAATTTGATGTTATTTTAAAATGGACAAAAAAGTAGCTTTTCTTTCAAAAACAAGGACATTTCTAAGTGACCCCAAACTTTTGAACGGTAGTGTATGTGTAGTACGGGTAAAAAAACGCATTGTAGTAACCATTAGAGAAAACGACTGATCCCACATGGGAACACACTGTCAGAGCCCTCCATTTTTTTTTTTTTACCAGGACTGGATGAAAAATGTAATTGAATCAAATCTTATTGAAGACTGGGGTTTTTAAAGCAGTAAATCTGTTCAGCAAGAACAGCCCATCAAATAACATTGGAGGAACACTGTCCTAATGTCATAAGGGTACGTACGTGTTGTAGGTGTACGTGGGCTTGGCTGGCAATGTCATATACCACATCCCTCACATTCTGTTCCCGGCTTCCTCGGATGAAGTCCTCCTGGGAGGCTCTGTGCTGGTGGTGACACACACCTTTGTTCACACCACTTATTCACACAGGAGAGATTTGTTCCTTCAAACCACTAATCTAGCCGAGCGAACCAATTGCTCATGCTGAGAGCATATGGCCTCTAAATGGGGCGAATAAAGTGAAGCTCCCGATAATTAGCTTCATTATTCACGGCATGTATAGCGATTGTCAGATCTCAGTTCTTTCTCCTTTAAACTGTTGGCCTCAGGTCAGCCCCGATAGACAGAAGTTGTTTAGAAACTGAGTAGTCGGATAATTTGACAGCGAAAAAAAAAATATATATATATAAATATAAAACGGGTAATCTGAATCTTATTACACAAATAAGGAGTTTAGTTTGATATAGTTTAACAATAATATGAGGACAAGGAGATTTGTATTGCCCAAAAACACAAGGCTGTAGACATGAAAATTCCAATGTGAACAGTTCCTATGTTTTTATATGTAGGTATCAGTATTTTGTCTCCCCCATTCTCCAACTTCTTATCTTGCCAAATTTTTAAGCAGTTTTGTTTACACACCACCTTGACAGTATATATTTTTTCTATGCTAGCTTGACAAACTAAACAATCAAGTCAGGGAACTTCAATACTATTTGAATGCAATGAAGCTTGGTATTGCAAGTTATTAGCTCGGCTAGAAGCTGTTGTCAAGCAATGGGAGCAACAACAAAACACAAACATACAGAGGGTCTAATGCCAAAGCCTGTATAAAATGTAACATCACCACAGACAGAGGCTGCAGTAGTTAAACCCCTGGACACCAACAGTCCCTTCTGCTTCCGACCAGAGCAATTAACTTATGACCGGATGAAAATAATTGGGAAATTGCAAGGCACTCACTGTCCCTTAATGACACAGAAAGTGGAGAAAACCCACCAGGCTTTAGCGAGCTTTAATGTGGGGGGGTGAATCATAGATGGACTGTAGGGGGAAACTCTAGGGAGCTTCAATTGTGCTCACCTTTATGATGTTACAATAGTGCCCCCAGGTGCCAAAACAATAGTGATAGGCAAATGACCTGGAGGCCTCCACAAACCTGACGAGGTCACTAATGTCACACACACTGGACTAGTAGGGGTAAAAACATCTCCTGATGTCACATCATAAACCAGCTGCACACAGTCCCCTGTCACTCCAGCTGTGGCTCAGAGGCCTTGTTGACAGATGGATCAGACAAAGCTGTGAATTTTACATGTAACTACAGCCAGTGCATTTGTCATGGGGTGTCATTATAACTGTGCCTCTGGCATACTTCATTTGGAGTAGTGACACAAACCCTCACTGTGTTGATAATACCAAACCGGTCTAGCAGGAATATCATGTGACATAAAGGCCTGAGATAGAGAGGTAGATAGATCAGGAATGGCATCCATCTGTACCAAACGTCACTAGCAGGAAAGTAATCATTTTGATACCTCTGCTGCAGATATGGTCACTCACCAGCATGCAGATGTCCATAGGTAGGTAGACTTTGCGTCTGCTGCTGTTGTAGGGCGTGGCTCTTAGGCACATCACGATCCCCTGGGCCTTACCAATATGGCTGGCAGCATGATCAGCATGGACATCTTTCACACCTGGACAAAAAACACCACACACAAAGGGAATCAGAGAAGGCAGAAAATAACTAAAGTTAAAACATTGCAACCCTTTTTAAAACAAAAAAAATAATAAACTATTGTATTAAATACACTTTGTCTAGGTACAAGAAGAATGTGTCTTCTAGTTTACCTCAGAAACATAGTTAGTGTTTTTGATTGACTAGGGCCATGCTAAAACCTTAAGCAGACACTGTTCTCTTTTATACATCATTTATCACAACAATAAAGTGCACACACTTTGATATTAATAACTGGGAAATGCTTTCATGCTGAGTGCCCAGTACTTGAAACAGGTTGAGGCTTTGAGTCAGATGTCTCTTCTAGTCAATTAGACTGGAACAAGTGTGGCAGGTTCCTTTGCAGAGGGGGACAAAATAATGACATTCCACAAAATAACATGCAAATGATTGACAGAAACACAGGTACTTGCGATGCAGAAATGCCACTTAATTAATCGCACAAGTGAATACAGCTTGACCAGCTTCTAAGTCTCCCTCTCAAGTCATAAAACAATCTGCATAAGTAATCATTATTTTGTATACAAGGCATTCAGGAAAGTATTACAGACCCCTTGATTTGCCACATTTTGATACGTTACAGCCTTATTCTAAAATTGATTAAATTGTTGTTTTTTCCTCAATCTACACACAATACCCCATACTGATTAAGCAAATAAAGGTTTTCAGAAATATTTGATGTAAATGTAATATTTCATAAGTATTCAGACCCTTTACGCAGTACTTTGTTGAAGAACCTTTGGCAGTGATTACAGCCTCGAGTCTATTTGGGTATGACACTACAAGCTTGGCACACCTGTATTTGGGAAGTTTCTCCCATTCTTCTCTGCAGATCCTCTCAAGCTCTGTCAGGTTGGATGGGGAGCGTCGCTGCACAGCTCTTTTCAGGTCTCTCCAGAGATGTTCAATCGGGTTCAGGTCCAGGCTCTGGCCGAGCCACAAGGACATTCGGAGCCTTGTCCCGAAGCCACTCCTGCATTGTCTTGGCTGTGTGCTTGGGGTCATTGTCCGGTTGGAAGGTGAACCGTCACCCCAGTCTAAGGTGCTGAGTGCTCTGGAGCAGGTCTTCATCAAGGATCTTTGCACTTTGCTCCATTCATCTTCCCCTCGATCCTGACTAGTCTCCCAGTCCTTGACACAGAAAACCTCCCCGTAGGGATTTTGTCAGGTTTCCTCCAGACGTGACGCTTGGCATTCAGACCAAAGAGTTCAATCTTAGTTTCATCAGAACAGAGAATCTTGTTTCTCATGGTCAGAGTCTTTAGGTGCCTTCTGACAAACTCCAAGCGAGCTGTCATGTGCCTTCTGATGAGTGGCTTCCGTCTGGCCACTCTACCATAAAGGCCCGATTGGTGGAGTGCTGTAGAGATGGTTGTCCTTCTGGAAGGTTCTCCCATCTCCACAGATGAACTCTGGAGCTCTGTCAGAGTGACCATCGGGTTCTTGGTCACCTCCCTGACCAAGGCCCTTTTCCCCGATTGCTCAGTTTGGCCGGACAGCCAGCTCTAGGAAGAGCCTCGGTGGTTCCAAACTTCTTCCATTTAAGAATGATGGAGGCCACTGTGTTCTTAGGGACTTTCAATGCTGCAGAAATGTTTGGTACCGTTCCCCATATCTGTGCCTTGTCACAATTACGTCTCGGAGCTCTACGGACAATTTTGCTCTGACATGCATTGTCAACTGTGGGACCTTATATAGACAGGTGTCTGCCTTTCCAAATCATGTCCAATCAATTGAATTTACCACAGGTGGACTCTAATCAAGTTGGAGAAACATCTCAAGGATGATCAATGGAAACAGGATCAACCCTGAGCTCAATTTCACCTCTCATAGCAAAGAGTCTGAATACTTATCTAAATAAGGTATTTCTGTTTATTTGTTTTTTATAAATATGGACGTTTTCACTGTCATTATGTGTGTAGTTTGAGGAGGAACATTTTTATTTAATGCATTTTAAAATAAGGCTGTAAAGTAACATGTGGAAAAAGTCAAGGGGTCTGAAAACTTTCCGAATGCACCGTACATCCACAATATAATGTGACTGTTCCTGTCAGGGTTCTTCCAAATAGGGAAGGAGCAGAGTCATAATGGGGCGGCAGGATAGCCTAGTGGTTAGAGCGTTGGACTAGTAAGCGAAAGGTTGCAAGTTCAAATCCTCGAGCTGACATGGTACAAATCTGTCGTTCTGCCCCTGAACAGGCACTGTTCCTAGGCCGTCATTGAAAATAAGAATTTGTTCTTAACTGACTTGCCTAGTTAAATAAAGGTTTAAAAAAAGTATTTTATTAAAAATAATCAGTCATTCATTTCATGTAGAGGGGAATGAGGGAAACTATGGGTAGTTTCTGTCCAGCCTTTCAACAAAAATCTACTGGAGATCAGTGGCTATATTGATTCATTCTGATGGCATTTTCAAAGTGCAATTATGCATAGAGCGCTCTGTAACACCATGGCGGACATGGTATCATTAAACAAGGCGCAATTAAAGTTCCCGGCAATGTTCCAGTCGGTGGCTGCAATTCTCATCTTTCTCATTTTAGTCAATGTGCTGCATTGGCAAGCACGATCCTCATCATTTCTAAAAGAGGTACTTGAACACTGGGAAGTTAATTGTGAATATAAATTCGATGTCCCCCCTCAGGAACAGAACAATGCACATGCTGTACACTCTTCAGTCAGTGGAGTCAAGCACAAAACACACATACACCTGCTCACCTAAACTCTCCAGAAGAAGGTACAGTAGTGAGGACTGGGTATTGTCTGAATAGGCCTCCAACTCCTGGAGGTTTCTATAAGCTCTGTCTTCCATGTCTTTCTCCTGTTGGCAACAATAGAGACATATATCAAATAAATGAAACGAAACTAGAATTGAATCCACACAAATCCATGACCTAAAATGCAACATATGCTTACTCTCTCAGAGATTATCCTAAGCATCCACCTCTTTGTCAGGTAGTGTTTCTTCACCGCCTGCAAAAGGAGATATTTGAAGATGTTTAAAACAGTACACATCAAATGCATTGGAAAAGCTGTTTAATGCTATGCATCAAATACAATTTATTTATAAAGCCCTTCTTACATCAGCTGATATCTCAAAGTGCTGTACAGAAACCCAGCCTAAAACCCCAAACAGCAAGCAATGCAGGTGTAGAAGCACGGTGGCTAGGAAAAACTCCCTAGAAAGGCTAGAACCTAGGAAGAAACCAGGCTATATGCAATGTCCAAACGATATACAGTCGAATGTAATAGCCGCAAAATTAAAATGTCTACTCCAGACAGACCCTCCATAGTTCTGCACTGACAGGCTGCACTGGGGGGTCGTCCCTGTAGATCTCCTCCACTGTAGTCTTCCAGAACTGCATCCGCATCAGACCTATAGTCTTCTGGGAAACAGAGTCCTTCACCTTGGAGAGAAACAAAAAAACTAGGGTTTTCTCAATCCCTTTCAGAAGACTTCATTGAATGAGTTTAAACTGTTAGGCATATAGAGTTGCACAAAAAATGTATTGCTTTACTAGACCCTTCCCTCACTGTTATCTATGTTCATATCTAGGTCTATAGGTTGATGTATTATTCTTGCCATAACAGCATTATCTTCAATAGCAGGATGCCTGAACATCAACACTTAGCTCTGGACAAGTATTGGACATAGAGTGGGGCAAAAAAGTATTTAGTCAGCCACCAATTGTGCAAGTTCTCCCACTTAAAAAGATGAGAGAGGCCTGTAATTTTCATCATAGGTACACTTCAACTATGACAGACAAAATGAGAAAAAAAATACAGAAAATCACATTGTAGGATTTTTAATGAATTAATTTGCAAATTATGGTGGAAAATAAGTATAAAAAAACATTTTTTTTTAAATATATATACATATATATTCCATTTTGAATTCAGGCTGTAACACAAAAGGTGGAACATGTCAAGGGGTATGAATACTTTCTGAAGGCACTCAGTACTGAGCTTGCTGGAATACCTGCCTGAGCCAGCTCGACATTGAAGGCCCTCAGGGCCAGTGAGGAGCGTCGCGCATCCTCAGGGAGAAGCAGGGAGGACACAAAACCGTCATAGTCCCGAGACCTGGGGAAACAAGGCAGTGAACACAGGCAAGTTAATCAAAACAAGTCAAGTGTAATGCTAGTGGTGGACTAACTTCTTCAATGAAAACATTGGATGCAGTAACACATGTAACAAAAACAAACAACTAGCCAGGGTTGGGGTCAATTCCATTTCAATTCAGTATATACACTGAAAGTCCAATTCTCTTCAAAGCATTTCATTGAGGAACATTTGGACAATGTAGCCAGTCACAGAGGGCCATGCGATTTGTGCATAGAAGGATGCTTGCAAGTCATTCCATTTAGAGCCATATTTTACTAACTAGCAAGTTGGCTTGCTTACCTCACAATGTCGATACAGTATTTTTCGTTGTGCTGCGACTCTATAGTCGAGTTTGTTGAAGCTCGTAGACATTTCACTTCTGTAGGTCGTTGAATGCAAATAGCGTGTGGCAATATCTTTCTTTGGAGTGAGTGAAATACCGAACATTTTGTGGTTAATAGTCCATGCTTTGCACTAATGCCAGATGCCATGTTGACAACATACCCTTCAACTTTCACCCTTACCTTGTGTCGCAACAAAAGTCTTCCTCCCTATTTAATTTGTGTTCCGCTTTCTGTTGTATTTTTAAATACAGAACACTCGTTTTAGGTAAAGTATTTGTCTCAAGTTAGTTAATTATTGGTTAACTTTGCTAATTTAGCGAACAATATGTAGCAGCTACAACTGTGCATTTCCGTGTCATTTATAGTGGACGTTTTCAGCAGGCAAAGTAAACAGAACATCATGTGCTCTTCTTGTCTTGGACAAGTCATATGACTTCCCTCGCGTTGATTATGGTAGCTAAAAAGTAGAGTGAGGCAGGCGCACACTTTCAATGTCTATGCTATCATATGGCAACACTTTCAGTGAATGGTCATTTTGCGTTGCTCCTGATATGGATTGGTATTTGGCTTTCGGAGTGCAACGATATTGGGTAAGGGCCGTCGTTTCTATCTCGCTAGCAAAACTTTCACAATCATACTCAGAAGTTAACCAGCGCTAGCCTGCTCGCTAGCTAGCTAGGTTGGTTGTGCTTGTGCTGCTGTCTAAAAGAGGCAGACAATAATCTTGTTAGGACAGCCTGTGAGGAGCACTTATCTGACTTCGTAGTCCCGTGTAGTTAAGTTAGTAGAGCATGGCTCATGCAGTTCCAGATTTGTGGGTTCTATTCCCAAGGAAAATGTATGGACTAAAATGTTAAATGTATGAGGGTAAATTAGTATTCCCTGCCTATGTTCTGCCAGGTTTTGGAATTATGAACTAACCAACTAATGCATTCATCATTTGGTCAGTTATAGCCAGCCAGTTGCTTGATTATAATGTTTATCTATTGCAGTGGCAGCAGTAAAGTGCAAAGTCATTCTTGTCTTTGACAGCAGAGATAACGAACGGTATGCTGTCCATTTGTGAATATAGTCAAGTGACGAAGTCTTTGGCACGCACACTTTGCTTCACTGCAAGCTGAGGACCCATCTGAAATACACTGTGTGTATGTTTATTATAACTGACCAAATTATGAATGCATTAGTTGGTTAGTTTATAATCCCAGAACATAGGTAGGGAATACTAATTTACCCTCATACATTTGACATTTTAGTCCATGCATTTGCATATTAGTATTTTTTTGTACTTTGCTAATGTTAAATATGAGCATTTTTTTTATGCATGAAATAAATCCTCCCCTATTCTTGACAAAATTATATTGTTATTTAAAGTACAAATCTGAAATCCACGGTAAAGTACACGTCATTGCATTGAGGCAGAGATGTTTCTTTGGTCACCACCCATCTTGAAGTTTCCGGTAGTTGGATATAATCAACACTAGAGAGCAGTATTGTATAGTGCTGTGCTTGTATCTCAAATTATATAAATCAATTCCTAGTAATCAATTCTCAAGTTTGTCTGTTTTTTTACAGACCCTGTCTTTACTTTGTTACAACAACCTCTCCAGCATTTCTCTCATCCTATCAAATAGCATAAGCTGTCATATGTTGTCTAATGTCATAGAATACCCATTTGAAGGTCTTAAGAGCTTATTGAAAGCATATCTATGAAGCGGGAGATCTGTTATGTGCCCTATTTCTATGCTTTCTGTTTTAAAGTTACATTTTTGTGTCTTTTACTATTGTTTTTGTACAACCAGCTTCAAACTGCTAAAATACTATATTTTTGGTTATGGAATATATATTTCAGTGGTTTAGATGGTACAATGATTCTCTACACTATACTTGCCTGTTTTGTTACTTTAACTGAAATCAGGTGTGATTTCTGCATATTGTATCTTGCATAGTGCATCTTTATTAACCCTTACCGTAGCCATTTCAACTTCAATTTGGTGACATAAGCATTGAGACGTACCAAGGATCCCGGATAGCAAAGAACTTGGTCTGAAGTGGGCCAAGGCTTTTTCTTCTGGAAAACATTTAGTCACATGACATGACCAACACTCTTTTGACGCACTGATAATAAGTCAATTGTTTGAGAGTGTTTTTGGACTCAACTCAATAAATGTGTCACAAGTACTTTTACTTTAAAGAAAAAATGTATAAACATTTTCACTGCAGATCTTGATTTCTTTGAATGCAGTTTGTCTATTTTGCATCAGGTTTAATGCAATATGGACTCAGGAGAAGTGTATCATCATGAGTAAATAAAGTTGAAACAACTGGATATTTGTTCTCCACAGTCCCTCATTGGACGATGACCTCCTATCGCCGTACCCCTACGGCCATAGCCATGGACCCTCGCACTCCCACCGTCATGTCCGAGACTGCCAGTCCGTTGTCCATGGCAACGTCACCCACCAGACCTGGCCTGCCAGCAACCACACTGGGGTGCCTGTGGCTGAGTCGAAAGTCTTCATCTCTGACGTCCCTGGCACAACCCGATGGGTCACAGGTCAGTGGAGGAAATACTTATTTTGAAAATACCCCTAAAATTGCCCCATTAAAAAAAAAAATCATTATGGCAAAATTTTATTTTCTTTGTTTCCATAGCTATTCAGCAGTTTAAACGCCATACCCTTACAATATTAGGCTTTTGTCAAGTGAGATTATTTTCCAATTTTTTGTTATTGTGTATATAAACTCTAAAATTTAAGAAATGATTTCCTCCCTGCCACAGGTCACATTACAGTGGTCCACGACCCCCTGAGGACGGTGTCTGTGCTGGAGCCTGGAGGGCCGGGGGGGTGTGGGATGAACCAGAGGGAGGTGGTGGAGGAAACTGCTAGAGCCGGCAGTTGTCTCTATGCCCAGAATGGAGGTTTCTTTGATACTAGGACCGGGGAGTGTTTGGGGAATCTAGTGAGTGACGGGGTGCAAGTGAGGGACAGCAAAGGGTTGCAGAATGCCCAGTTTGGCATCCGGAGGGACGGGACGCTGGTGTTTGGGTAAGAGCTGCCGGTCTCGTTGAATTTCCGTCTCAATATCTCTCTGTGCCTCAACTTGAGCTCCATTTGTGGTTGTAATGTGTATAATTTCTAACAGAAATCTGGACTTCTTAACTTTTTCTAGACATGCTGTTAAGGCTTGTAGTTGAGGTTGTGGAACACTGATCCTGTTATCATAAAATACAAAGATCTTATGTTTATTTGCTCAAACACAAAGGCCTTTATTACATGCTACGATTATTACTCATTCTAAATTATCGCAAGTCTTATCTAATCTCCCTAACAGCAATTGTTCTTTGTTTCTCCATATGAAACTTTAATGAACTTCCGCTAGCCAAACCTCCATGCCCAAATGAAGCCACCCAACGAAAACACACGCACATGCCACAATAACCCTATCACGTAAATGACGTCTACTTTGGAACATAACCAGTTAGATTAGGACGGTACTCCCTGTTCCCTGGAGAAGTGGGTTGTGTTGACCTGTCAGTCATTCCGTGTAGAGTATTGGCTCTACCTTGGATTTTTCCTGTTTCCCAGATAATGGTGTTTACGTTCATGTACGTTTGATGGGGAAAAATAAGAGCAGTGAAAAAAGCAGTGGTCCCTAAACCGATAAAACCAGCCGCTTGGTTCTTGTGTAGTGGCTGATGTAATATTGTAATGGCAGAATCACCAAACCATTCACTGTGTCCAATGTGCCCCCCACATCTCATTCCCCCCATAGATTTTTTTGTATGTTAGAGTCCGTGGGCTATGAACACTAAGCTATTTAATTGTCACAAATTGAAGTACAAACATTTCTTGTGGGGCCAACAAAGCTAGCCAGGTGAAAACACTGTGTACAGAGATTCAGGATGCACTTGAGCTTTTGGCTGACTAAGCCATCATGTTTTATCTCACTAGATTGCTGAATGTACCCTTTTTAACATGAGTATCAAAGCATGTGATCTCATGTGTACCTTGTTCCACAGTTGGTTATTCCTTTCTTGAGATATGACTGACTGGTGTTATTTGATGCTGTTTGGGGTAACTTTACTTTTTCCTCATCTTTGTCCCTGATTTACCCTCTCTACATCCTGTTTCTCTACTTCTTTTTGTCTCAAGTTATCTCTCTGAGGAGGACGTTCAGGAAGAAGCCAACCCCTTTGTGCAGTTGGTCAGTGGGGTGGTGTGGCTGCTCCGAAACAGCCAGGTCTACATTAACCAGAGCATACAGGCTGAGTGTGACACGACACAGGAGACGGGTAGCTACTGCAGGATACTGAGGATGTCTTCAACTTAGGCATACTTACTTAAAATGCTAGAGATATATGTAGTTAGTATTGACATATTTTAATATTACTTTAGGTAAAAGTCTCCATTAAGTGCAGGTCTAGCATCGGCTTACTCAACCATTAGATTAGGAAGTAAAAAGCAGGACTGGCCTTACGTAGGCACTTGGTGGTAACTTTGTCCTAGACTTGATGTAGAAATCTGTTTTTGGCTTCACGTCACTCGTATAACATGGCCATTTAAAACATCAGGGAGTTGTAAAAATACATAATAAAAAATACATTTAGAAATAT
Source organism: Oncorhynchus mykiss (assembly GCF_013265735.2). Classification (NCBI taxonomy): domain Eukaryota; kingdom Metazoa; phylum Chordata; class Actinopteri; order Salmoniformes; family Salmonidae; genus Oncorhynchus; species Oncorhynchus mykiss. The sequence goes on along the minus strand of NC_048566.1, from coordinate 30,794,540 downwards.
GAAGAGAAACTGCATTTGGCAACATTGACAAATGCATATGGTGAAACCCTGTTTGCCCATTCTGGTTATGTAAAAACAACAATGATGTATTCTATCAAATTCAGCCAGTATGCTTCAATTCAATTTTCATGCATTTGATTCCGCAGGGAATTTCCGCCATTTTGTGGACGTAGTGTCAGCCAGGACAGCGGTTGGTCACGATGAGGAGGGGAAACTAATCCTGTTCCACATAGACGGACAGACTGACCACAGAGGGTAAGAATGGACAAGAGATGAGGAGTTGAGAAAAGGGAGGGAGAAGAGGGTAAGGAGATAGAAAGGGTGGAAAATAATACAGGTGTAATTGGATGAGGGTGAAAAAGTGGAAAGTATTGTGGGAGTCAGGAGAGGGAATATAGTGGGGGGGGGGGGGAATTGGTTGGTAAAAGTGATGGAGAGTGAAAGGAATGTGAGACAATGCAGGTTTGATTGGAGGCAGAAGTGGGGCCATTTAGGCATATGAAGGGAGATGGGGCGAAGTAAAAAGGCTCTAATCAATTCTATTGATCTGGCTTTCTCTGCACCGGTGCAATGAACAAATGACCTCGTTAACCTAGAGTTTCATGAGTTTAAGACATGGCTTTGGAAAGACCACAAGGGGACATGTCTGTTCATGTCCATGGCCTCTCCACTCTATCAGGCCATATAAAGTCAATAAATCTTATCTAGTAAGCGCAGTCTCTCGGTGCAAATCACACCAACCATTGACCTTCTCCAATGAATTGACCTTATTTTTCACACAATTAACATTGCTTCAGAAGTCCTTATGGATTTGTTTTGCTTTAAATGCAAGCACCTTCCTCCTATATGGCCTTATGGTACAGTACTGTACTAGTGGTTTTGTACCAATTGTTCTCTCCTCTCTCTAGTATGAATCTTTGGGAGGTGGCAGATTTTCTGAAAGGTCAGGGGGTCATCAATGCCATCAACCTGGATGGGGGTGGTTCCTCCACTTATGTGGCGAACGGCTCATTGGCCAGCTACCCCTCGGACCACTGGTAAGCCAATCAGAAAGCTCACGTCACATTCATTGCAAGACATTACAAGGTTTATGGAGCTGCTTTTTGTGGCTTTTATTTTAGTCATATGTTGTTGCTGTTTGACACACTGTAAATTATAATATTCATGATATTCATTCTCTCACCTGCTCTTTGTCTCCATGCTCCTCTATTCCCTCCTTCAGTGTCTCAAACCCCATGTGGCGCTGCCCTCGGCGGGTCTCCACCATCCTGTGCGTCCACCAGCCCCAGTGTCAGCCTGAGGACTGCAGCGGGCACGGGACGTGCATCAATGGGCACTGCCAATGCCAGGAGGGCTGGAGTGGGACTGGCTGTGACACCCTGGTGTGCCAACCTCCTGCCTGTGGTGCCCACGGTGTCTGTACACAGGGTGAGTGAGGAGTGGGTACAGTTTTTCTCTCCTCTCGAGTTCAGAACCAGCTCTCTGAGGTTACAATGAAATGCCTCTCTCTCCTATTTCTCTATTCTCTTTCTCTCATCTCATCCCTCTCTCCTTGTGCAGATGGCTGTGCGTGTGACGCTGGATGGAGAGGGAAGAACTGCAGCCAAGGTAATCAGCCTCTCTCTCTCTGGCTTGGTTTGTTTACACAACAAGTCTGTCATTTCACCTGGTGTGAAACATGTTGCTTGTCCCCAGGACCCTATGATTTGTGAAGAATGTGCTCTGTCGAGCTTTGGCAATTACGGTTGGTAGTTATAACTTCCACATTCCAGGGCAGTACTTTAACACCTCCTAGACCTCACATTTTCTTTCACTCACTGCACCTTCTCCCAACCCAATGGCCCTATAATACACTCTTTACCTTCCTGACCAAACCTGTGTCCTACATAACTGTATACAATGACGTCTTGTCCTCATATCTTGTAATACTCCCTCCAAAATCTACAGTATCTGACCGTCCACCTATCACAGCTTACTAGTGTCTTTTAACTTATTTTCTCTGTCTCGCTCAGTGTGTGATTTGGGTTTCTATGGAGACGGCTGCAACCAGACATGCACCTGCACTAACGGGGGCTTATGTGACACTGTTCACGGTGACTGCAGCTGCCCCATTGGTTTCCGTGGCGACTCCTGTGAACAAGGTGTGTTGCTAGCAGTGAGGCAGGATAAGTGTGTAACCCTGATTGATTGGTGTACACCTAAACAACCTTTACGACCCTCCAAAGCAAATTCGTAATCCCCTATCAAACCCTAATTTCTCTTTCACATTCCCAGACCTTCCCTCACCTGTTTTAGTAATAGCACCTTGGAGCGCTTCCAATGTTATGCCTTATTCCCAGTCTCACAGGGATAACGGTGAGCAACAAAAGCTTTCCCAGTGGTCTGGCTAGAACATTCTCCCCCTCTGTACGACTTCTGCCAATAGTCTTGCTCCAAATCTCTGAATGAGAACTGCTGGAACACATTAGCCCTAATATGCTAAGCCTTCGTTATATCACTTCCTTGGCCCTCTGATGCCCAAATCCTGGACTGAATACCTGTGGCGTTGGAGATTAAATGAAGCTATTGTTGATGTCTTATTGTCTTGTCAGAGCTGTTAAACTCTTCATGTTCATCAATGCTGTAGTTCCCATGTATTATGGACTAGCTTATGTGTGACAATTACATATTGTGAACATTTATCTTAAAATCCCTAAGAAGGTCTAGGAAACTAAAACATTGGTACGAACCCCGGATGTTGCAAGCTAGAGCAGTAGTTTTCAGCAGGGAAGTTTCTTTACATTAAAGCTTTATTGTATTTTCCAGTGATATCTCACCCTGTTTCCTTGGTGTCTCGCATCACTTCCTGTGTTCCCCTCAGAGTGTCCTCTGGGTTTGTACGGGCTGGACTGTGGGCAGAAGTGCCAGTGCCAGGACATGTGCCCATGTGACCCGGTCACAGGAAGCTGCAATGCCTTGTTCCAGGGAGAGAAGAACCAGAGCATACACAGAGGTATGGAACCACCTGTTACTCCCCCACCTACTCAGAGCACCAGTAGTTGCAGTAACTAAATGGATCACAACATACTGCATAAAGAGGTTACAAGCCTCTATTCATGATTTCTGCACCTCGGTCTCTAAAAATTACTAATAGTTTCATAGTTGTCGTCCTGTAAAGTGTCTTGTACAGTATGTGGACCACTTCATTCTAAGCCTGCTAGCATAGGTTTTCTCCCAAACATGACTTGTCTGTTTTCATTGGTTACCCATCATTACATGGTACAGACATTCAGGATATGTTTCAGTTGGCTGTATGTAGTCTAGGGCTGGCCCCAACTAAAAAGATCTTGGTCGACTGAAGTCTGTTCTTTCACCAAATCGATTGGTTGACATTTTTAAACGTGTATTTCTCCATATAGACACATCCTATGTAGTTTGATAAAATCAACTATATGCATTGAGCTTGTCTGATTCTTTAAGCTCACTGTTTGAAATAAGACACATGACTCAAGAGGGAGCCAGAGATCTAGATAACCAGAAGAAAAATCTTAACCTGACCCAACCATCCTCTTCCCTCTCCTGATGGCTTTTGCAGATTCTGCCATTACTCTCCCGAAGTTGCTGGTAATTGGCTACATGAGGAGTCTGCAACCTTTTTTCATGTGGCATGCCAATTTATCTTACCATTTCTACCGATCTGTGTGCCAGTTATGGTTTTCATATGCACATTTATAAAAACGTCTTCATATCTCAATCATTGTCATGTGGTTACTCAAAATTATATCTAAATTAAAATGATACAAACCTAAAAAGTAACTTCTATTGCTGTTGGCCAACTATGTAAAAAATAGCCTACATAAAGCCAACAAATAAAAACATTGCAACCTGCTGATATAAAATATCCTATAAATCACACAGACATGGTCTGTCTGCAATGAACTTGAAACATTTCTATCAACTATTAACTTGGGTCTGGTCTGAAGCTTGCTCTAGCAAACTTGCAACATTGTATAAAATATTCTGGGCCCTCAGGTTCCTGCTCCAGTGAGCATGGGACAGACACCGCTGTAGGCTATTTGCGCAAGTGATAAGAAGCAGTGCTTGACTTGGGCAGGAGCTCACCGGAGCGGAGTACCGACACCTCAAATGTCCTATTGCTTGAGCTCCTGTACCTCTTATAGAATATTAGCTAAAAACTATTGTGGAGCTCATGCACCTAAATATAAACAGTACCTGCACCCAAAATGGGGCCAGGACCTATTTCAGTCTAAGTCAACCACTGATGAGAAGTGATCAGGTAGGCCTATTTAGTGACATTTCCACTGGATCAGAGCATGACATTTTTCCATTCACACTGAGTGGTATTTGAAAGGGAGAGCGCTGGAAAGATTTTTCAAATACATTGAGGAACTACTGTCATTCTCAATGGATGTTAAAACAGACTTTTTTTGCTTGCTGTTTGAGGTGAAGAAAACATGACTTTGAGAATCTCCACAGCTCATTAGTCGTGATGCGTTAAGCCAATCAGAAATACTATCAGATCCCCAAATGGGCACACTTTATATGCTAATAGGCCTACTTCTAAGTCTAATCAGGTGCGTGTCCTTACTCAACATTGTCTTTTGTCGGGAGCACTCCTGTCAATGACTAAATGGAATTGGCAAAATTCGTAATTAAATAAACCAACTTGTTCCTCACAAGTGTTGCATAGGTTGTGTGCTCTGCAAACAATGTGTCCACTCCGACAATGAGAACGCTAAAAGGAATAATATATTGAATGCATTAACAGAAATGACCGTAGCCGAACAAACACTGTAGATTAAGAATTAACGGTAAATGCACTACTGGTGATATCTTTAATGTGGAACTGATAGACGCTAACAATCAAACGCAAAAAAATCACACAATGAAGTTATGAAACAATGAATGTGCACAAATTGGTGGGAGAAAGTGCATTCTGGAGAGAAGTGCATTGTGCATCTGGGTCAGTCATGGTCAATCCGACGTCTGCATTGGCCATACAGCATTTATGGTGAATTGGCCTCTGCAGAAGTCATGGCATTCACGCTTCGCAGCGCAGTGCAGAGCTGTTGTAAAGGAAGTAGTACAGCTCCCATCTACCGTCAACCAATAATGTCAATGCAGAGCTATACAGGGCCCTCCGCATTGGTTCATTTGGGAGGTGCATGGCTGCTGCATGCCTCTGGAGGCACCGTAATTGCGTTACACCCTCCATACGGCGCCGCCGACCACATTTCGGATCTAGCATAAATTGGCTTTTAGTCTAGGCCTTCGCAATAGATTAGTTCACTGAGATGGCCGTGTGTGTGTGATACACGCATGCTACTGGTCGACAAAAAATAAATAATCTTGGTTGACCAACAGCCTGTCAACTAATTGGGGGGCACCCTAATCTAGTCGCCCTGTGTGTCTAGTGTTCTCATTGTAGTACAAATCAGGAAGGTTTATCTCTGAGATGATCTCAGCTGTCCCAGCACACCCAGACTCATTTCCCTTCCATGTATTACCTCATTTTCTCTTCCCCTCTCTTTTGTTCCTGTCTGTCATTTTACCTCCCTCCTTGTTTGTTACTTGTTGGCTATATGCAGTGTTGTAACGATGTACAAAAGGGGAATAATCATTTACAATGGTGTTTGTTCTTCACTGGTTGCCCTTTTCTTGTGGCAACAGGTCATGCATAAATAAATATTGCTGCTGTGATGGCACACGGTGGTATTTCACCCAATATATTTGAGTTTATCAATTTGAGTTTTCTAGTTCTTTGCTGGTCTGTAATCTGAGGGAAATATGCGTCTCTATTGTCATACATTTGGCAGGAGGTTAGGAAGTGCAGCTCAGTTTCCACTTAATTTTGTGGGCAGTGCACATAGCCTGTGTTCTCTTGAGAGCCTGGTCTGCCTACAGCGGCCTTTCTCAGTAGCAAGGCTATGTTCACATAGACAAAGCTTTCCTTAATTTTGGGTCAGTCAGTGGTCCGGTATTCTGCCGCTCTGTACTCTGTTTAGACACATTGGAGATAATTATTTTAGTTCTCATGATTTGGTTGGGTCTAATTGTGTTGGACCAGCTTGCTTAGGGGACTCTTCTCCATGTTAATGTCTCTGTAGGGGATGACTTTGTTATGGAAGGTTTGGTAATCACTCGCTCTCTGTCTGCATATCTCCCTCCCTTATTCTGCTGGTTGTGTCCATATGTAGGGCATAGTAGGGATGTGTTCATGAGCTCTCCTAAACTATGACCGGCCCGTGCAGACTCTAATCTCACCACTTTGTTTTACTTTAGTTATCTCTGTGGGATCCACCACCTCTATTTACTCTAGTTCTATGTTGGTGGCGTTTTTATGTGTGGGGGTTGTAACATCAACGCCACACTACACTGACTCATTCCCTCTCATTCTAGTGTGTTCTCACTCACCCCCTTCCGCAGTCCTTCATCCCATGTCCTCCAAGGTTGATCGCCCTCTCTGAGCATAGCCCAGGACAGTGCTCTTTATGAGGATGATGGGCTGACTGGCCCTCACCACAGTCTACTGACTGCCTGGCTGCCACTTACAACACACATGTAGGAGTTTAAAATATTTAGACCCTTGTAAAACAGAGGAGGGTTAAGGGGGGCTTAATCAAGCTGTGTTGGGATGTATGTCACAAACTAGAGTAACCCTAATAAATCCCCAGTCCTCTACATATGTACTTTTGAAGTCGGAAGTTTACATACACTTAGGTTGGAGTCATTAAAACTCGTTTTTCAACCACTCCACAAATTTCTTGTTAACAAACTAGTTTTGGCTAGTCGGTTTGGACATCTACTTTGTACATGACACAAGTCATTTTTCCAACAATTGTTTACAGACAGATTATTTCACTTAAAGTTCATGATCACAATTCCTGTGGATCAGATGTTTACCTACACTAAGTTGACTATGCCTTTTTAAACAGCTTGGAAAATTCCAGAAAATGATGTCATGGCTTTAGAAGCTTCTGATAGGCTAATTGACATCATTTGAGTCAATTGGTGGTGTACCTGTGGATGTATTTCAAGACCTACCTTCAAACTCAGTGCCTCATTGCTTGACATTATGGGGAAAACAAAAGAAATCCGCCAAGACCTCAGAAAAAAGATTGTAGACCTCTACAATTCTGGTTCATTCTTGGGCACTGTTTCCAAAAGCCTGAAGGTACCAGGTTCATCTGTAAAAACAATAGTACGCAAGTATCAACACCATGGGACCATGCAGCCGTCATTCCGCTCAGGAAGGAGACTCGTTCTGTCCCCTAGAGATGAACGCATTTTGGTGCGACAAATGCAAATCAATCCCAGAACAACAGCAAAGGACCTTGTGAAGAGGCTGGAGGAAACAGGTACAAAAGTATCTGTATCCACAATAAAACGAGCCCTATATCGACAACCTGAAAGGCAGCTCAGCAAGGAAGAAGCCACTGCTCCAAAAGTCATTAAAAAAACCAGACTACAGTTTGCAACTGCACATGGGGACAAAGATCGTACTTTTTGGAGAAATGTCCTCTAGTGTGATGAAACAAAAATGGAACTGCTTGGCCATAATGACTATCGTTGTGTTTGGAGGAAAAAGGGGGATGCTTGTAAGCCGACGAACTCCCTCGCAGCCGTGAAGAACAGGGGTGGCAGCCTCATGTTGTGGGGGTTCTTTGCTGCAGGAGGGTCTGGTGCACTTCACAAAATAGATGGCATCATGATGTAGGAAAATGATGTGGATATATTGAAGCAACATCAAGATATCAGTCAGGAAGTTAAAGCTTTGTCGCAAATGGGTCTTCCAAATGGACAATGAATCCAAACATACTTCCAAATTTGTGGCAAAATGGCTTAAGGACAAAGTCGAGGTATTGGAGTGGCCACCATAAAGCCCTGACCTCAATCCCATTGTAAATTTGTGGGCAGAACTGAAAAGGTGTGTGTGAGCAAGGAGGTCTACAAACCTGGCTCAGTTACACCAGCTCTGTCAGGAGGAATGGGCGAAAATTCACCCAAGTTTATTGTGGGAAGCTTGTGGAAGGCTACCCACAATGTTTGACCCAAGTTACACAATTTAAAGGCAATGCTACTATATACTAATTGAGTGTATGTAGACTTCTGACACACTGGGAATGTGATGAAAGAAGTAAAAGCTGAAATAAATAATTCTCTCTAATATTATTCTGACATTTCACATTCTTAAAATAGTGGTGATCCTAACTGACCTAAGACAGGGAATTATTACTAACATTAAACGTCAGAAACTGAAACAGAGTTTCAATGTATTTGGCTAAGGTGTATGTATAATTCCGACTTCAACTGCACATATCAAGTTTCATTTCTTAATAGCTTGTTTGCAATGTTCCTTGTGTTTACGCTACAATGTAAATGTAGAGTGCCTTCAGGAGGTTTTCATACCCCTTGACTTATTCCACATTTTGTTACAGCCTGAATTTAAACCGGCTTGATACATTTTTTTGTCAAACATCTACACACAATGTCCTATAATGGCAAAGTGAAAACATATTTTTAGACATTTCTGGAAATGTATTGACAATTAATTACAGAAATCTAATTTACATAAGTATTCACACCCCTGAGTCAATACTTTGTAGAAACATATTTGGCAGTGATTACAGCTGTGAGACTAACCCAGACTATGGGCTTTCCACACCTGGGTTGTGCAGTATTTGCCCATTTATTATTTTCAGAAGTCTTCAAGCGCTGCCAAATTTGTTGTAGGTCATTGCCAGACAATTTTCAGGTCTTGCCTTTATATTTAATAAAAAAACTGTAACTCGGCCACTTAGGAACATTCACTGTCTTCTTGGTAAGCAACTCCAGTGCCTTGTGCTTTAGGTCCTGCTGAAAGGAAAAGTAATCTACCAGTGTCTGGTGGAAAGCAGACTGAACCAGGGTTTCCTCTAGGATTTTGCCTGTTCTAAACTCATTCCGTTTATTTTTTTTATCCTGAAAAGGTCCCCCAGTCCTTAACTATTACAAGTATACCCATAAGCTGATGCAGCCATGACTATGCTTAAAAATGGAGAGTGGTACTCAGTAATGTATTTGGATTTGCCCCAAACATAACACTTTGTGTTCAATACAAAAAGTTAATTGCTTTGCCACATTCTTTGCAGTATTACTTTAGTGCCTTGTTGCTAAAAGGATGCATATTTTGGAATATTTTTTTCTTTACAGGCTTCCTTTTCACTCTGTCAATTAGGTTAATATTGTGGAGAATCTACAATGGTGAACACTGAGGATGGATCAACAACAATCACAACCATTAAACTCCAACTGTTTTGTTGGCCTCATGGTGAAATCCCTGAGCTGTTTTCACCCTCCCTGGTAACTTAGTTAGGATGGACACCTGTGTATTTGTAGTGACTGTGTGTATTGATACACCATCCAAAGTGTAATTAATAACTTCACCATGCTCAAAGGGATATTCAATATGTACCTTTCTATAAACTTAGCAAAAAAAAGTCAAGTCCCTTTTTCAGGACCCTGTCTTAAAAATATAATTTGTAAAAATCCAAATAACTTCACAGATCTTCATTGTAAAGGGTTTAAACTCTGTTTCCCATGCTTGTTCAATGATCCATAAACAAACAATTAATAAACATGCACCTGTGGAATAGTCGTTAAGACACGAACACCTTACAGACGGTAGGCATGCTGCAAGGAGGCACGAGGACAGCAGATGTGGCCAGGGCAATAAATTGCAATGTCTGTATTGTGAGACACCTAAGACAGCGCTACAGGGAGACAGGACAGACAGCTGATCGTCCTCGCAGTGGCAGACCACGTGTAACAACACCTGCACAGGATAGATGCATCCGAACATCACACCTGTGGGACAGGTACAGGATGACAACAACAACTGTCGAGTTACACCAGGAACGTACAATCCCTCCATCAGTGCTCAGACTGTCCGCAATAGGCTGGGAGAGGCTGGACTGAGAGCTAGTAAAGCCTGTTGTTGCCAGACATCACTGGCAACAACGCCGCCTATGGGCACAAACCCACCGTAGCTGGACCAGACAGGACTGGCAAAGAGTGCTCTTCACTGACAAGTCGCGGTTTTGTCTCACCAGGGGTGATGTTCGGATTCGTGTTTATCGTCGCAGGAATGAGCGTCACATCGAGGCCTGTACTCTGGAGCGGGATCGATTTTGGAGGTGGAGGGTCCGTCATGGTCTGGGGCGGTGTGTCACAGCATCATCGAACTGAGCTTGTTTTCATTGCAGGCAATCTCAACACTGTGTTACAGGGAAGACATCCTCCTCCCTCATGTGGTACCCTTCCTGCAGGCTCATCCTGATATGACCCTCCAGCATGACAATGCCACCAGCCATACTGCTCATTCTGTGCGTGATTTCCTGCAAGACAGGAATGTCAGTTCTGTTGCACATGAGATGCGCTGCAGTACTTAATGCAGCTGGTGGCCACACCAGATACTGACTGTTACTTTTGATTTTGACCCTCCCCCCTTTGTTCAGACACATTATTCAATTTCTGTTAGTCACGTCTGTGGAACTTGTTAAGTTTATGTCTGTTGTTGAATCTTGTTATGTTCATACAAATATTTACACATGTTAAGTTTGCTGAAAATAAACACAGTTGACAGTGCGAGGATTTGCGAGGAGTTTGTGTTTTGCCATCTCCCAATAGGTGCCCTTTGTGAGGCATTGGATAACCTCCCTAGTCTTTGTGGGGGAATCTGTTTTTAAAATTCACTGCTCAACTGAGAGACCTGTGGTGTACAGAGATGAGGTAGTCATTAAAAAATCTTGTGAAACACTATTTCACACAGTGAGTCCATGTATCTTATGTGAGTTAAGATAATTAGTTGTTACTCCTGAACTAATTTAAGCTTGCCATAAAAAAAGGGGGTTGAATATTTGTTGACTCAAGACATTTCAGCATTTTCAATTTTAAATGTGTGTAGGCCAGTGACAATCTATAGGTCATCCATTTTAAATTCAGGCTGTAACAAAATGTGTAAGTCACGTGTTGCTTGAATACTTTCTGAAGGCACTATTTGCTTGAGGCAATGTTGAGGAATAACAAATTGTTGTGTTTGTACTTTGATTCCTGTTTTTATGGAGAGAAATTGTCACAGCTAGTGCAGTCAAACAAGGATGCTGAAGCGACCATCTATAGTTGGTATTATGTGTGTGGATGAGACTTTAGACATGAGTGGTTTCTGTAATTGCTGTTTCCACAGCTGGCCATTGCCTGGCCAATCAGATGTTTGCAACATGGAGCGAGGAGGAGGCACACAAATCCAAGCCTTATCTCTCCGAGTAAGTGCCAAAGGTCATTTCAGCTGAAACCCCTCCCTGCTGTTAACCACCTACAAATCAATCTAACCACCCTCCTCGCATGCACAGCCACTCTCCCTCCTTTGTATCCCTCCGTCGCTCTCCTATTGTAAATTAATGCAGATGAACATTGTGCAAAACACAGCCTTTCTATTTTTTCACAGCTTGGCTCAGACAGAAATTCATCACTTAATCCCCTCGTGTGACTAGAACAGCATGTCCACTGCTATGTTTGGTGATGTGCTAATATTTGCATGGACCAACAGTGGTCTAGACCTGTATTTAGCGGGCTTGACCCCTCCATACTTGTAAACACGTCACAGACTGCAGGAGCCATACACATTTATTAACCCCCTTACCTTACACATGCTAGTGAGGGATTGTTTTGAGTTGCTATGGTTTCATCCACAGATGGAGTGAGAGGTTGAAATGTATTTATTCATTGATCATCTTTCTCTCCTGTTCTTAATTCCTCCTCACATTTTTACTCATTGTCCTACAAATGTTCATTTTTGGGGCCCATACTAATATCAATGAATCCTCTTCTGATAATAATGATAAAAATGGGTTTGATTTGGATTGGATATGTACATTTTCCAAGTGCTCTACACACTGCAAATATACCTATTTCACTTCCGATGCCTAGTACCTGATGTCTTCCATTTATCTCTCCTCAGGCAGTGCTGGCTCATCGTCACTGGCCTGTTGACCTCTCTGCTGTTGTCCAGCCTGGTGGGTCACCTGATCATGTGTTGGCGGTCCCCGGCTCACCACCCCGGCCGTGTGGACTACTCCTATGTGCCACTGACAGAGATTGGTGGTGCGTGCAGTTCAGGGGACCGAGGGAAAGGGTCGCAACCCAGCAGAGGCGTATTCGAGATGGACTCAGACTCCCAGGATGAACTGTGGTCGGGTCCGCGCTGAGGGAGGGTGATGGGGGGACGGGTGGGAGTGATCCTACCCTGTTAGGACCGTCTGGCGGAGCTATCTCTAACATATTGTAAAGAGGGGAGGAAGGTTTATATAGAGAATGGGTTGCAATCAATGAAGGAGAGGAAGAGATGGAGCCAGGGATAGAGAAGAGCATAAAGAGGTCAGAGCTGGAGGGAGTGCAGTGCAGAGAGAGGGATCCAAGAGAAGGAGGGGGGGTGGGATGACGAGGCCACCGGATGTTTCAAACTCTATCCCCTATTTGAAGAGAGCTATTTGTATTTTCCCTCTGGCTCATCAGCCACCATCTCGTTATCCAGAGTGGATGTAAAGAGGAAAAACAGACTGAAAAGAAAGAGGCATAGAAGTAAGAGAAAGAAAATAACTTCTCACCCTTTGTACTGTTTTTTTTAAACTAAATGACTATTTTATTGTCCTCCACTCTAGATTTTTCTAAGTGACAAAGAAGAAACAATATGCCAAAATATTTAATTGTGACTAATATCAACAGTAGACTGTATGTTTCCATATAAGAATAGCTATTTTAAGGGGACATAAACAGATAAGGCCTTTGTTTACCATGTTCCACAAGCATGGGATGGATTTCTCCACTTGTTGCCATGAGAACAGACAAGGTAAGAACTTTGAACCCTAGCCAGGAAATCTCCAACCCACTGAACCTTGTATTTATGGAGTCCACTTTATCAAATGATTCAATGTGAATGCACCCATGTTCACTGGGATTGTTTTTAATATTTCCAAACCATTTTTTTCTGTGAAGTCATATTTCCACCAGCCCCGTGAAGCACCCATTTTTGTAACTGTTCAGACGAACTGTTGAAATCATGTTTAAAGGTTGTCTGGATGCCAAGTGTGCTTCTGGTTCAGCCAACATTTTCTAAGGCAGCAGTAGGGATTTGATTGCAGAAATAAGCATGGACCCAAACTAGTTTGACAGGACCTGAGTGAGTATATTTTTTTTGTCTGACAGCTTGTTTGTTGACCGCTCCTTGACCCCAATCTCAATTATTTAACAGAAAGTTAATTCTAGTTATTTTTCAGTTGAGGCTTCTCAGAGACTAGATAATCCTTTCTCTTTTCCATATTATGAGAATTGTGTGGCGGCTTGGTGTGGGGGGGGTAATTATGTTGGGAGAGTGGGGATGTAAAGAAGGATGTTGTTCAATTTTAATCGAACTGTGTGTGGAGTTATCTATATCTCTCAGACTAAGGTTAGGATTCACTTTGAGAAATACCAGAGGTTGTTATATTACAAGGCTGTGGGAGAACACTTGATGGGAAATGTGTTTTGTTGATGTTCTGACATGTGTATTTAACATGCAGGTTACCAGATTGTGGTCTATATGGAGGCTGTTAGTGAGTTGGATTGTCCCACTGAGACTACTAATGACTTGTGCTCAAAAACAGTGAAAGGACTTTATACAGTGACAATGACTCACTGTGTGCTAGCGATGCTGTTGTGTTTGTATAGTTACCTATCTTGACTCGCACTTCCTTGAACTGGTGAAGAAAATGGAGGAATTTCATTTGCGCTCTCACTTCAGGCAAGGCAAAATGCAAATCAAGGTGATTGCTTGAGTAGATGTTTGTTTCAATACATTTGCCTGTTGTAGAGTTGCGAGACTGGTTTTGTTTGGTAAATTGTAGATGTTTTATTATGCAGCTGGATCACTACCCTGGAACAAATGTGGCAGGTTAGCCTTACGGTTAGAGCATTGGGCCAGTAACCGAAAGGTTGCTAGTTCCTTGCTAGCCATCGAGGTGAAAAATCTCTGTGCCCTTGAGTTAGGCACTTAACCCGAATTGCTCCAGGGTCACACTAGCTGTGACCCCACTCTCTGAAGGGTGTCTTGGGAAGAGTTGGGATATGCAAAAAATGAATTTCCAAATCACACACGCGTATTAATAGGACAAATATAAGCACCCACCAAATAATTTTTATTACATACTGTACGCTTGCAATTAATGGGTCTTTTGCTTGAATGTCTTTAATTTTATTTTTTGCACCCTTTTGCTGTAATAGTCTTGGCATATTATAAAAAAGTATTTAATTGTTTTTATATTGTTCAGTTGTAGCCCAGCATGGGTTGTTATTGTCTGTGTGTTAACAACAAACCAGCCCTAGCCAGAGTACGAGCCAGGCTGCGGTACACACCGGGAGAGTGCCGGACATAATTTGCAAACCAATTCTACATGTAGAATCTGTTCGGTTTGTATTTATTTTGAAAGGCGCATTGTGTAATCTAGCTGTGCTTTGTAGTGACCACTGACTTGAGGGCCCTCTGGATTTCAGCCAGCCGGAGGAAGAATGACTGAGAAATGAAAAAGGGAGCTCCTTTACATAAACAGGAAGTGCACCTAGCATAATGCCAAATGATTGGGGGTTGATTTAATATATATTTGTTAAAAATTGGACTTCCTCTGTGTTTTACTCAGGCAAGGACATAATTATGTTTAGTCCCCATCCAATAAGGGTCAGGAATTGATATTTCAATATTTATAAGTTTGATAATGTGTTAACATTTGTCAAGGAATGTATTTGATGCACTATAGTCATGTATAGTGTTTAATCACAAACTAAAGTCAATGAAGTGAAACTGGTGTAAAAGTTTCCCATGATTGTGCTTCCTTTACTGTCATTGTGGTGAATGACAACTCGCATACCATGTCTACTTGAAACTTCTTGCTGTTAATATGCAAATGTCAAGAATTGAGAAACTGCATTTTGTTAATGGTGGTTGGCATGTCACTGCTGAGTTTTAGTAAAGATTATTTTTCACCAATAAAGCCTTTTTTGCAGTATCAATGTATTTTCTGGGCTAGGTTGGAACTATTTAGGACTTAATTCATACACCTCATTCACAAGTGGTTTATTTTGGTGGACAAAGGAAGTAGCCTAGTCTATAGGCTGCCTCCACAACCGCAATTAACTCATTTGATTGATTTTTATAATCTCATGCGTCCATTACATGTTGGTGTTCAACAGTCAACAAGGTTATTTTCCATGGGAGTGACTGACTGGATGACCCACCCGATCACTTGCTGACTCACCCATGTCTGCCCCGCCTTCTCTGTCCTGTTCAGCTGATGCAATTCTTAAGAGGGATGTCACTCTCCCTCCCTGCATCTCTTTGCTCCTTATTCTGCTTGTTCCCTGTCCACCTCTTTTTTGCTCCCTCAATGTCCTCTCTCTGTTGTTCTATCATGTTCTTACTCCCGCTTATCTCCATTCATGACATACCTTACCCACATTACCTAGAGTGTTCGTGACTACTCCAAAACAATAACTTAAGCATTCATTGTAAATATTGAATTTCTGTGTGTGCCTTTGCTTGAGTGTTTGTGTTTTTCTTTTTAAAGTAGACTGGCAGGAAAGGTTGCCCTCCCACAGTTTCTTTGTTGGTTAGAATTCACTTGTTTACCTGTGAACTGTCACACCCTGGGTCAATGTTAATCAATCAGAACCAGACCCCAATTCTGTGTTTCACCTAATCATCGATCCCATCGCAGGTTATTTTGGGTGTCAAACATACTACAGGCTATGTGCGTCTTTGTCTTATGATGTACATGTTTGTCCATTCCTAAGGGACTGGAGAAAAAAAATTGATGAACCTATTTCACATTGATTTCATTTGTTGTTTTTTTTACCCATAGTTCCATATTAATCTTTCCTAGTGCTTTGACTTGACATAAGTTGTTGAGGGATGGAAATGTCACCCTCTGCCTATCAATGGACAGTGTCAATCCAACCACAGAATGTGGCTGAATGAAATAGCCTGTAGCCTACCACACTTAAATGAGACCTCCCTTAACTTTGCATGCCCCTGTCTTTTTACCCCACAGCTTGAATACACAGCTCTGTTTTCTGTCCCAAATTCCCAACACACCAAAACTCTTTCACATGGCCTTCGACATAGGTTTCCTTTTCTTTACACCCCCCCCCCCCCCCCCCCCCCCCCCTCTATTTACAAACTGTCCTATCCCTCAAGGAATAGCTGTCCCTAAGGATGTATTTTAAATGGACTACTCTGAGAAGATTCTGTAATGTTATTTTCTGTCAAATGCATGGTTTAAATTCACCATGTTAAATATCAGAGAAAATGCTAATTAGTCTGTTTTTGTTCTGTAATGAAATGTGCGTTATTGATTATTAAACTGCTGAAATTATGACGACAAGTCACCAATGAACTGTGTCCCCTTGTAGCTATTGCAAAAAGGATTGCCCACTTTGAAACAAACATTAGCAACATTATGTAAGGATGTGGTTTCTTCACGTGAAAGGGAACATGTATTGTGTTTTTTATACAATGACGATTGACCATTTAAATGACAATGAATGTTTAAAAAAAAATAAAAAAATTAAGTGCACTCAATATATTGAGAGAGGCTGTGGTATCTGAGAAAGTCTACTTGATGTTAGGCGGATTGACATTATTTACACCTGATGGTAATTTAACATTTTATCAATATAATCCATATTTGTTTCTGAAAAACATGTTCTTAATAGAATAGAAACCCAATAGTATGTTTTAATTTGTTTATCCAAGTTAAATTTGACCTCAAGTTCTGTAGGTCAAGAACACTCGGGTTGATTTTGAGTGATGTAACACTGTTGTGGAAAAAAGGAAACGGAGTTGAGCTGAAAGCTGCATCTTATCAGTTATGCAATAGTAGCCAACTAAAACAGCACAGGTGTGGCTGTTTTTGGGCCTGGAAAATAACCGAAAGAGCTGGTTAGATTTTGAAAAAAAAATTACATGGACATGTACAGTTGAATTTGGAAGTTTACATACACCTAAGCCAAATGCATTTAAACTCAGTTTCACAATTCCTGACATTTAATCCTAGTAAAAATGCCCTGTCTTAAATCCGTTAGGATCACCACTTCACTATTATTGACATTTCACATTCTTAAAATAGTTAATTCAGCTTTTATTTCATCACATTCCCAGTGGGTCAGAAGTTGACATGCACTCAATTAGTATTTGGTAGCATTTCCTTTAAATTGTGTAACTTGGGTCAAATGTTTCAGGTAGCCTTCCACAAGCTTCCTATAATAAGTTGGGTGAATTTTGGCCCATTCCTCCTGACAGATCTGGTGTAACAGAGTCAGGTTTGTAGGTCTCCTTGCTCTCTCACGCTTTTTCAGTTCTGCCTACAAATGTTCCAGAGGGTTGAGGTCAGGGCTTTGTGGTGGCCACTCCAATACCTTGACTTTGTTTTTCTTAGGCCATTTTGCCACAAATTTGGAAGCATGCTTGGCATCATTGTCCATTTGGAAGACCCATTTGCGACCAAGCTTTAACTTCTTGACTGATGTCTTGAGATGTTGCTTCAATATATCCACATAATTTTCCTACCTCATGATGCCATCTATTTTGTGAAGTGCACCAGTCCCTCCTGCAGCAAAGCACCCCCACAACATGATGCTGCCACCCCCGTGCTTCACGGCTAAGATGGTGTTCTTCAGCTTGCAAGCATCCCCCTTTTTCCTCCAAACATAACGATGGTCATTATGACCAAACAGTTCTATTTTTGTTTCATCAGACCAGAGGACATTTCTCCAAAAAGTACGATCTTTAACCCCATGTGCAGTTGCATACCGTAGTCTGGTGTTTTTATGGCATTTTTGGAGCAATGGCTTCCTTGCTGAGCAGCCTTTCAGGTTATGTCGATATAGGACTCGTTTTAATGTGGATATACAGTGGGGCAAAAAAGTATTTAGTCAGCCACCAATTGTGCAAGTTCTCCCACTTAAAAAGATGAGGCCTGTAATTTTCATCATAGGTACACTTCAATTATGACAGACTTGTGGAGGTCTACAATTTTTTTTCTGAGGTCTTGGTTAATTTATTTTGATTTTTCCCATGATGTCAAGCAAAGAGGCACTGCGTTTGAAGGTAGGCCTTGAAATACATCCACAGGTACACCTCCAATTGACTCAAATTATGTCAATTAACCTAACAGAAGTTTCTAAAGCCATTACATTATTTTCTGTAATTTTCCAAATTGTTTAAAGGCACAGTCAACTTAGTGTATTTAAACTTCTGACCCACAGGAATTGTGATACAGTGAAATAATCTGTATGTAAACAATTGTTGGAAAAATTACTTGTGTCATGCACAAAGTAGATGTCCTAACCGACATGCCCAAACTATAGTTTGTTAACAAGACATTTGTGGAACGGTTGAAACACTTAGGTTGGAGTCATTAAAACCTGTTTATGTAAACTTTCGACTTCAATTGTATGACTGATTCACACTTAGATAACCTCACCTCTGAAAGATGGGGTGATGGGAAAATATTTGCCTTCCAGGAAGAGTTTCTTGGTGCTTACATAAACACCAACTGTGCCCTATGGTCCAGTGTAGACAAACCAGACTGCCCTAAAGGGAGAGGGCAGGGTGGCTGTGGCATAAGACAACACATATTCAGTTTATGGTCTCTACATTTTTTATGATGGCCTCATCCTACTCAGCCCTTTGTCAAGAGACTTCCTCATTTTAACATTGCTCTTTGTTTTGGGGGTTAGGATATATTTAGAAACACTATTTCAATCTACATACTTTTCATGTGGATATTCTTCTAGCCGCCTCAAACTATTTGTTATTTATTACATATTAGTTGTGTATGGCTTACTTAGACAAGTGTCTTTTTACTTCCTATGTCAGTCTATATGCCCACTGAAATGCAGTTCCATCTTCACCACAATGGAATACTTGGACAGCAGTCCAGGGGCAGATTGCACCAGTTGGGTGTTAAAAAAATAATTGGTGTTAAATGCTAGGTTGCACCTGTTGCACCAACCAAAAATAAGATTAGTCGTAGCTATATCCGGCTTAAGCAATGCGACTTCATGAGATTTTGATGTTTCATAATTATGGTTGGTAGGCCATGGCAGTTCTAAACAATGATTTATATAAAGCCTGGATTGCTGGTGCTATATATTGGCCATTGAGAGGCTTCGAAGCCCCTGGTCTGCCATATTGGCGCTCTGGATTCGGAGCAGTCCTCCATAGGAATGAGTGGAATTCTACAGTATTTCAATTAAGTTTTTCAAGGACAAAATTACATGTATTTAACAAACAAAAATGTGTAGTGGGGACAGTAACATTAGTACTCTCAACAACAAAAATACTTTTAAGGAAAATGTTTTAGCTCGCATAATTTAAAAGTATGCATTAAGGTGTCTATTATAGAAAACGAATGTAGACATTAATAAATGCATTTCTATAGCTTCCAAAATGTTTTACAATTGAGGAGTGCCATGATGGCTGCGCGCAGGGTTCAATACAACGGCCCCTGTTAGTCATTCAGGGTTTAAACACCTAATTGGTTCTAAACTTTGCAGGGCATGTCCGTCCCATCACTTCACAAAGCTCATCACTATGCATGCACATTTTCTTAACCACAATGGGATGGATTAATCAATAATTACTCTGGGAATGAATATCACTGAATGATGGGAAAATTGGAGTAAAGTAGGCTAATGTCATTGAAGACATTTATCATATTGTTACAGAAACTCCCAGTCGTCCAACTGTTTTAAATGGCGTCTGTGTGTGGGGTCAGCAATAATTTCAGCGTTATTGTGCTCCTTTAATACAAACGTGGGGACTCTTCTTGATAAATCAGTCATTTTTTGGGGGGTTTTCACGGAATGTCCGTTTGAATAGTCTACAAGGCTCGGGAAATGTTAGCCAAATTGAGGTGTGTTTTCTAGCCTCAATAACGATTTGCTATTGGTATTTATTTTATATTAGTTGTGTTTGGCTTACTTATTAGGCAATAAAGACACTTATATATCTGTCTATATACCCATTGTGAATTTCCGTCTTACTTTCACCCTAATGGAATACTGGGCCAGCAATCCAGAACATTTTACGTCAGACGTAGAGTTTACAACCAACTGGTGCAACCAGCCCCAGGAGGTCCTTTGTACAAACTGTCCTTAATCCGGTTTATGTATGGGGGTTGGTGTGCCATGTCTTGGGTCAGGTCCCTTTTCCCAATTTGCACCGCTTGAGGGAATGGGGTGCGTTGTTGTACCCCTCACTGGTGACCTACATACTATTTATTGAGTGCACTGTTATATTTTTATCCCCTATTCCTTTGTCTGGATCCTTTTTGTTTGTGAAGCCAATGGCCCATTCTATCCCAACAGAGGAGACATCCGTCCATCTAATTTTAGTGATTGCAACAACAAAAAACTTGGTATAAGGTTAAAATCTATATATTTTCATTATTGAATGTATCCTTTTAGGGAGGGTGCAGAGCTGTCATTGCTTTGTAACATGGTCCCACACTATTAAATGTGCTTTTATTCTTATGCATGTAAAGAAGGATTTTAGTCACCTCAGGATGACATTTTGTGTTTTGGTAATTTTGATAATGTCACCTTCACATTAATAGAGCATTTGACTGTCACTGGACTACCGGGAGATGTTTATTGAGTGAAGGAAATGTTACAGGATGGCTTCATTGACCCTTTATAGACAGTTATATAACATAGGGTTATAAGCATTGTATTAACAATATTGTTAATTTATAGCCTGCTGTCCATAAAGCTGGATTAATTAAACCGGGAAATCGTAAAAAGAAAAAAAAGGAAACACATGGGCGATATTTTACACATCACAGGAAGTAAGGGTGCCTAGTCAAATATTTTGACAAGTTTGAAGACACTTTTTGAAAAGCACTCCCAAAAACGTGTGGGCTGGGCCTAGCCCAGTCTTGTCTTTCTCTGGGTGGGTCACGTGCGTTGGTGACAGTCTGTCAGAGTCAACGGCGGCGTATGATTGGCTTACAGATTTAATACAGGGCCCTCCC
Source organism: Oncorhynchus mykiss (assembly GCF_013265735.2). NCBI lineage: Eukaryota > Metazoa > Chordata > Actinopteri > Salmoniformes > Salmonidae > Oncorhynchus > Oncorhynchus mykiss. Next base: position 30,773,439 of record NC_048566.1, on the reverse strand, counting down.
ATAGGCTGCCCGAAAACACGTCACTCCGATCAGCTGTTAGTTCGCCTCAACAATAACAAAGGGAACAGTGGGACCTCGGAAAGGCTCGGAAAAGTAACGAACTGTGTTGTTCCGAAAACAAAGGTCCATGTACTAAATTTCTTCCGTGAAGAAAACTTTTTTTTATATTCTCGAAAAGATACAATCTACCTCAAAGGATTTTATCACTAAATATCCGTCCTTTGCTGTTAACATTTTTTCTTGCCGCAGGTGAGTTTTTTTGGGGGGTCTCTTTGTTGTCTGTTGTTGAAAGAACACACAGTTCTCTTTTGCATTTTAATTGTAGGCCATTGTTGACATTACTTTATTTACATAAGTATGGTTTAGCACAAATACATAGCCTATTTCCACTGTTTTTATGCACCAACAGTGTTTTGTGTAGCAAAAATAAGATTCTCGGCCCATTTTTGCCAAATAAGAGTCAGACCGCAGTCTAATGAAAAGTTATTAAAATGGCAAGGTCTAGATGTCTACCTATCTATTGAGGGAGGAGCTAATTAAATGCACAAAACAGAATTGTACTTTTTAAGTTAAACTTTGCTGGCAGTTGAACATTGTAGGAGCTGCGACCCGCCTAAGAGGTGTTGGGTTACGCTATACACCCTCCGCTTGTATGCTAGTCAACAAATCATCCCGCAAGCAGACAGCCTACCACAGACACTAACTGAACATTTAATTCATATTTTCAGGGATTTATTTGTTTTATTACAGAGACAATTTAAGGCATTTTGCTCTGGGTGTAACACTCATGGAGAATATCCATATGACGTAATCGTTACGGCTCCTAACGTTCTCTATTCCAAGGTGTCGACGACAGGCCTCCAACCAACCATCCAAATACATACGACAAGAAAATATTATCCAGTGAGCTCTCACATTAACCTACCGTTTCATTCCGTAAATAATCATATTCTGCCTTTTTAATGTTGCCAATATCACGACGCATTCATCCCCCCTCCGTGTTTGCGATCTGAATAGAGCCACCGTTCTGGGAAGAAAATGCTTGCACGCGATATTTTGTTAAGGACGAACAGGTGCAGGAGATTATAACCCGGTTGCGTATTGGACATACTGTAGATAAAGTCCCATAGAAAAGTCCTCAGTCCCTCAACCTCATAGCACAGCTGCTCACTTTATTTGTCGTTGAATCTAACAAATAAGAGGACATTGACTCAAAGAACGACTTGTTTGCAATCGCTTGCATCCTACACATCTTCTGACGAATATGTCTGATGTTAGGTAATATATGGCAAACCTGTAATTCTGGCATAACGTGTGTTTGCCTGTAGCCTATCTGGCAGACCAGGTTTCAGTTTTTGTGTCAGGTCTACCAAACAACTATCTTGTCCTTTTTGAACATTATCATAAAGAAGCAACTGTAGTTCTCTCAGCTTTTCAGATCTTACAAACCCACAGATCTCTAATTATTGGCTGCACAGCTCTGTATTTGTTTACCATACATGTGTACATGCATACAACTCATAGTTTACAATTCCACTGACAAATGTGGCTTCACAGCAGGAATTCAATGTTGTCTGGCAGAATATTGGTTGTTGTGTATCACTGATCTTGCTTCAGTTCAGGGGTCATAATGTATGACCCGAAAACAGTGTCACTGCTTCGCTGTATCCCTGGTGTGTCAGTGTGGGGGCAGTAGTTAACTTTATCAGCAGACAAATGCTGTCTGGCTTTTTACACTCTAGTCAGTGGGACTGGAGGTCGAATTGCAAAGAAAGGTCAGGCCTATACCACCAATACTGGACTGTAAGGCCACAGAGAGTTGATCCCTAGGTGAAGATACAGCATAATCAGCACTATAGTGTGTGTTTTATAAAGGACCACCCTATCAGTGAACAAGCTGATAGGTTACAGACCTATTAGGCCCACACATATTTGGCCAGTATGTCTATGTCAGTTGGCAGCTAGTTGATGATGGGTCTATTTCCATAATTGGATGTATGAGGGATGTCTGGTAGATCAAATAATACCCACACCTGTAAACATTTATGACCACATACGGTGCCTCTTTGAAGTTTGTGACAGTTGTGAATGATCTGGCTACACTTTTATGTTTTATTATCGAGTATTAGAGATATAGAAAACCTATTTATTGGCAGAGAGTGTTTATTTTGGAGTGTACTCTAAAACTAGTAAGCCAGAACGAAACATGGATGTCCTTCCAGTTCAGTCTGAACCATGTTTTCCTCCTGCCAATTGCCCAAAAGCTAAAGGATATTTGTATGCATCTCCCCCTCCCTTTTCACACAAGTCTTTATAAGCTCATGTATATGGTCTGACGTATTATCTCTCTTTCTCCCCCTCCCCTTTTGTCTCTCAGGTCCTTTGTAATTTTGCACACGTCGAGGTGAGCTATGACCAGACTTTACACAGCTCCCCTCAGATGATAGACATCCGTACCTTATTGAAGCACTTTAACACCTGCAGCTGATGACCAAAACGCCTGTTCCTCGCACCGCTCAGCCCCCCCCCTTGGTCCCTCTGTGCCCCCCCCCAAGGAGTTCCAGTATGTTCCAGAGGCTCACCAGTGTCCTGTTCGGGGACAATGTGGAGGAGGTGAGCCGGGGAGGCCCTGGAGAACAGGGCTTTGGCCAGAAGGAGGAGGGTGAAGAGTGGATCCTGGTGGACTATCTGGGTGAGCTTCAGAACATACACAGACACACACAGACGAAACATACACAGACATAAACACTAAAATACACAAACAAAAATGCAAATACATACTCTAAACACAATCAACCCCTCACACACCATAACCTCCTGGTATCCATGTACAAAACAGGTCAGATGGTTTCAACAGTTAGCATCATTTCCATACAGTCACATGGTGGGAACTTCACTACCTTCTAAAAGTTAACTGATCAAATCAAATAGTATTTGTCACATGCGTCGAATACAACAGGTAGAATACACCTTACAGTGAAATGCTTACTTACAAGCCCTTAACCAACAATGCTGTTTTAAGAAAATACCTTTAAAAAAGTAAGAGATAAGAATAACAAATAATTAGAGGAGCAGTAAATAACAATAGCGTGGCTATATACAGGGGCTACCGGTGTTGAGGTAATATGTAGGTAGAGTTAGATAATACATGTAGTACATGTAGGTAGAGTTAGATAATAACAGAGTAGCAGCAGTGTAGAAGGGGGGGGGGGGGGGCAATGCAAATTGTCTGGATAGCCATTTGATTAGCTGTTCAGGAGTCTTACGGATTGGGGGTAGAAGCTGTTCAGAAGCTTCTTGGACCTGGCGCTCCGGTACCACTTGCCGTGCAGTAGCAGAGAGAACAGTCTATGACTAGGGTGGCTGGAGTCTTTGACCATTTTTAGGGCCTTCCTCTGACACCGCCTGGTATAGAGGTATTGGATGGCAGGAAGCTTGGCACTGGTGATGTACTGGGCCGTACGCACTACCCTCTGTAGTGCCTTGTGTCGGAGGCTGAGCAGTTGCCATACCAGGAAGTGATGCAACACGTCAGGATGGTCTCGATGGTGCATCTGTAAAACATTTTGAGGATCTGTGGATCCATGCCAAATCTTTTCAGTCTCCTGAGGGGGAGTAGGTTTTGTCGTAGCCTCTTCACGACTGTCTTGGTGTGCTTGGACCATGTTCGTTTGTTGGTGATGTGGACGCCAAGGAACTTGAAGCTCTCAACCTGCTCCACTACAGCCCTGTGGATGAGAATAGGGGCGTGCTCGGTCCTCCTTTTCCTGTAGTCCACAATCCTCTCCTTTGTCTTGATCACGTTGAGGGAGATATTGTTGTCCTTGCACCACACGGTCAGGTCTCTGACCTCCTCCCTATAGGCTGTTCCATCATTGTCTGTGATCAGGCCTACCACTGTTGTGTCATCAGCAAACTTAAGGATGGTGTTGGAGTCGTGCCTGACCGTGCCGTCATAAGTGAACAGGGAGTACAGGAAGGGACTGAGCACGCACCCCTGAGGGGCCCTCGTGTTGAGGATCAGCGTGGCGGATGTGTTGTTACCTGCCCTTACCAACTGGGGGAGACCCGTCAGGAAGTCCAGGATCCAGTTACAGAGGGAGGTGTTTAGTCCCAGGGTCCCTAGCTTTGAGGGCACAATGGTGTTGAATACTGAGCTGTAGTCATTGAATAGCATTCTCACATAGGTGTGAAAGTGCAGTGTGGAGTGCAATAGAGATGACATAATCTGTGGATCGGTTGGTGCTGTATGCAAATTGGAGTGGGTTTCTGGGATAATGGTGTTGATGTGAGCCTTGACCAGCCTTTCAAAGCGTTTCATGGCTACAGACATGAGTGCTACGGGTTGGAAGTCATTTAGGCAGGTTACCTTAGTGTTCTTGGGCACAGGGACTATGGTGGTCTGCTTGAAACATGTTGGTATTACAGACTCTGACAGGGAGAGTTTGAAAATGTTAGTGAAGACACTTGCCAGTTGGTCAGCGCATGCTCGGAGTACACGTCCTGGTAATCCATCTGGCCCTGCGGCCTTGTGAATGTTGACCTGTTTAAAGGTCTTGCTCACATCGGCTGCGGAGAGTGTGATCAAACAGTCATCTGGAACAGCTGATGCTCTCATGCATGTTTCAGTGTTACTTGCCTAAAAGCGAGCATAGAAGTTATTTAGCTCGTGTCACTGGGCAGCTCTCGGCTGTGCTTCCCTTTGTTGTCTGTAATAGTTTGCAAGCCCTGCCACATCCGACGAGTGTCGGAGCCGGTATAGTATGATTATATGCCACTGCAGCGTTTGTTTTTCCATGTGAGCATATTATCAGATATTACATCTCATAAACGTCTATGAAATGACCTTATCCAACTGCTTGGCTATGCAGTCCTTAGGTGCCTTATAGTCTCCATAAACCGATGCAACCTAGGTTCACCTGTATTCACAAATGCAGACACAAGGATGCTACTCTAAGCCCCGGCAAGGTTCCCAATATCCATACACACAAAAACAAATACATGTGTGCCCATACATGCATGGTTCTATACATATACAGTTTATAAATGCTGCTCAATAACACACACACACACACCTGGCACACACTTGTTCTTTGGGGGAAGGGAGTGCATCCAGCCCGTCTGTCTCTGACACATCTCATATTCCACAAGTGTGTGAATATTCAAGGTGTGAGAGACTGAATCCTGCTGGCCCACTTCTGTAGGGGAGGGTGGTGGAAGGGATATGGGGCAGTATATGGGCAATATGTCTGTAATCGTGTCAAACAAAAGCATGTGGGGCTAAGTGGAGGAAGATACAAATAGGCCCAGTAGAGTTGCCCTTCTGGGCTCTGAGGAGTGAGAAGTGTGGGCAGACAGCCCAGCAGAATTCCCCTCCAGAATTGCCCCCAGTCGGTAACACGGTCTATGACCCAAACCACCTGGGATTAATGCATTTATAGCGTCGTCTATCACGCCATAATTCGTTATAGGACTTGTCTTACATATGTAGCTCATGGCCTCTTACGACAACCTTTGGGAAATGCTTTATGGCTGACAATGTGTTCATAAACCATGTGACACATCATTCATTACAGGTGTTCCATGTAAATGCTTGAATACCTATAAAAGCATTCATAATGCTTTACAAACAGGTGGTTGATAAATTACCCTACAGTCCAAGCACTCTGTAGCCTTACCCAAACTGTATTATGATCATAGAACAGTATGATATAATAATGATTCATCTGATCACAGTGAATCTCTAATATCAGATGATACATGGTATCATAAACCCTTTTTTACGTGTCTGTTTTATAGAACTGTTAGAGTGAATGCAGTAAGCAGACACTTGAGGTCAGATGTTTTGTCTCTGAAAGCGTTGAAACATTCTTTCTTGCACAGACTGCATTACCGTGACCTATTTTACAGTAGGGATTGATTCCACACACTTAAAGTGTGTACTACTTAGTGTGTACGAGCTGTATTCCTGGCACACTTCAACACCTCAAGTTGCACTAGTCTCCTACTTCTTCTAAACTGCTAATCTATTATATCAATAGCGTGGACTGCTTTCCTTCCCCCTTCCTGTGTGCGCACACACATACAGTACACACACACACACAAACACACACACACAAACAAACACAAGGTGGATGGTGAGAGGATTACAGGTCCCAATTAGCCTTACAGAGGCAGTGATGATGAATGTAAGCCGTTTTAGGGTTCTGCTGTGTTGCTTAGCAGCTAAACTAAGGGTGTGTGTCGGCACAGATGAGATTTACTATTTTTATTTTTTTGAGTAAACAAGGTGGCTGCACTGCTGCTGACATGCGTGACAGAGAAAGATGAGGATGGGAACTGGTGTCCTTGGGAGTGGGTGTATTTATATCACACATATACACCATAACACACTCAGAAATGAACACACTCTGAGGAACACAACACATCTATGCACACATTATCTGAAAAGGAAAGAGAGGAAAACTTTCATGATCTTGCACACAAGGGAACACATCCAATACACACACAGAACACTGTTATGCGCAGAGAACACTGTTATGCACAGAGAACACTTAATACACAAAGAACACTGTTAATACACAAAGAACACAGAGGAAAACATCTACACACACATGTACATGCACACACTCAGCTGTTTATCAGAGATTCTGTCAAAAAAGACAGTCAGGTTTAAACTTTGGCCAGGAATGAAGTTTTGGCCAGACGTCCGTGCAGGCTATTTTTAGTATAATGGGAAACCAAACAGCAATCTGCTGGCTTTGATTCCCATCTTGTATCAAGTTGCTTTTTCCATCATACTTCCCACATGGCAGTGTATTATTCTGACTTATTAGAGCACTATTGACAGTAACACCACCAAGTCTCAAAGCAAGACATGCTATATAGCCCAGGGATGCAGTGAATGCAACTTCTCGCTCCAGCCAAACCACCTCATTTAACTTGATTAGATTTATTCTATTGAAACTTAGTTTCTCTCCTATCCTTTTGAGATAGTTAGCTAGTGGAAAAAAAGTGTTTTGGTGCATTCTAGAGTTGGGAAAGACTGGAAAGCATTTGGCAGCAGTTTGGTAGAGGGAGTTGCTGAAGCTGCTTGATCCTATGAGTGACAGCTCTTGCGCACACACACTAGTATCTTGGGTCAGGCATGTTATTCTGACAGACAGAACACTGCGCTGTGCCTGTAGGGCTTTGACACCTATGCATCAGGGGAAAGATGGTTTTTGTTTTGATTGCTAAAGCCATTTTCTCTGTGCCACATTGCCCCCTAAAGTCTGAGTTGTTATCCCACCCAGGTTGAGCTCAAGACCATCATATTGCATTTTTATATTTTGCTACAGGGAGCTTTTTTTTTTATCGCCAATTATAAAACTCAATGGTTGTATAACACATTTTCACACATTTACCCTACATGCTTTGGCAAACAAACTTTCCATTTCTTATTTAAATGTTAATTGTGCTGATGTATCCTAACCAATCCCTGCCTTTCTCCCCAGCCGAGGCCTGCTCTAGCCCCTGTGGTGATGGCCTGTCTGAGGTGGACCTGACTTCAGAGGAGGAGGAGGACCTTGTGGTCGTCCCCTCTCCCATCGCCAGCTCCCCCATCCGCTATGCCTCCTGCTCCTCCCTGGACTCCACCGCCGATATCGAGGATGGGGATCCCGATGAGGAAGAGGGGGGTTTCCTGTGCCCGGAGGCCTGTTCTCTAGAGGAGAGCTGGTTCGTCACTCCCCCACCCTGCTTCAGCGGGGGGAGGAGGGGCAAGCCTATGGTACTAGAGACCAGTCCCCTGGAGAACCTGCTGATAGAACACCCCAGCATGTCTGTGTACACCACCCACTGTCCCCCACGAATCTCCCTCAACCTCCCTCTCAATCTCTGTCTCCCCCTTGTTGACGTACCTGCCGCCGTAGTCAAGGAGCCGGGTCGACGTTCGCTTGACACCCCCTGCCACAGGTAGGACTTGTTGCTGCAAAAATTCTGGCAGTAGTGTTTCATCACCTACATTTAGTGAATTTATGCTTAAACCTCTACGGGATCCGTGTCCCTATTCCAGGACGGTTGAGCTAACGTGCACTAATGTGATTAGCATGACATTGTAAGTAACAAGAACATTTCCCAGGACATAGACATGTCTTATATGGGCAGAAAACTTACATTCTTGTTAATCTAACTGCACTGTCCAATTTACAGTAGCTATTACAGTGAAAAAATACCATGCAATTGTTTGAGGAGTGCACAACAACAAACTGTTCACGGCAATTGGTTTGATACATTCACCTCTGAAGGTAAATAATGTACTTACATTCAGTAATCTTGCTCCGATTTGTCATCCTGAGGGTCCCAGATGTGTGAAAGTTAGTGTGTAAGCTAATGATCCATCATGTATGACATTCCTGGGAGTGTGTAAACAAAAAAAATGTATGTTCTCTATAGTTATGTACTTCAAAATGTATCAATTAACCAATTTGGCACATTTGGGCAGACTTGATGCAAAATATTGTCCAGTATTGCAATGCTTCACTGGGTCAATCTCAAATGTTGCACACACACTGCTGCCATCTAGTGGCCAAAATCTAAATGGCGCCTAAACTGCAATATTATATGATGGCCTTTCTCTTGCATTTCAATGATGGAGAAAGAAAATTATTATCTTTATCTGTATTTATCTTTTACCAGATCTAAGGTGTTATATTTTTTTGATATTAGATCTAATGTGTTATATAATATATTTTTTGGGGGCGGCAGGTAGCCTAGTGGTTTGAGCATTGGGCCAGTAACTGAAAGGTTGCTGGATCGAATCCACGAGCTGACAAAGTAAAAATCTGTCATTCTGCCCCTGAACAAGGCAGTTAACCCACTGTTCCCTGGTAGGCCGTCATTGTAAATAAGAATTTGTTCTTAACGGACTTGCCTAGTTAAATAAAGGTTAAGTGAAAAAATGTGAATGTAAAAAATATTCTCCTACATTCATTTCACATTTTAAAAGTGTTTAATTAATTTCACATTTAAAAGTGTTTCCTTTTAAAATGGTATCAAGAATATTATGCATATTCTTGATACCATTTTAAAAGGAAACACTTTTAAATGTGAAATTAATTAAACACTTTTAAAATGTGAAATGAATGTAGGAGAATATTTTTTACATTCACATTTTTTCACTTAACCTTTATTTAACTAGGCAAGTCCGTTAAGAACAAATTCTTCAGGTCCTGACAGGTAGTTAGATTTGTCATTTTAGGCAGAAATTGAAGAAGAAAAAACATGGATTAACCAGTCCAGCCCCCTTCCTGTCTCCCCCTATAGGCCAGAGATGGTAGTGCAGCGCAGAGCCGGGCTCCATGCTGGCTGCTATGCAGCAGCCGTCTCAGCCCGGGCCTCAGGCCTCCTAGACCAGGTCCAGCAGCACGGACGCCTGGCCCAAAGGGTACGTGGCGCCGCCCAGCACCAGCTCCTCTCCCGCAACGCCCTACGCCGCCTCAACCTGCTGCGCACTAGAGGGGCCAAGCAGGCCAAGACCACCACCACCTATCTACACCAGCCTGGCCAGAGGCACCTCAACTACTGAGGTCCTGGCCCTATCCCTTACCCTCCATCCATCAATTCATCCATCTGTCTCAACCTGGATCCACGAAAAAGAGTTAATCCTGCAACATGCTCTCCATCTTCCCTCCATCCACCGATCCTCCACTCTGGAATGAAGAGACGTGATGAGGACTCCTTTAGAATCAATGCCATAGGTCACTTTACTCCGCTGCAGGTTCCCACCACCACATGGTAACTGGGAGAGACTGGTTCAATCAGATATTACACCTGTAGCGACACTCTCCGCTTTCACCCACACTGCAATGTTTGTGTGATGTCATAGTGTGGCTGTATGCGGCCATAGAATGGTTGTGTGATGTCATTGATTGATATCATGGAGTTGCTTGTATGCTGTCGTAGTGACATTGTAAGTGATGTCATTGAGCTGTTGTATGCTGTCATAGAGTGGTTGTGTGCTATCAGAAGAGGGTTTGTGTCTTAATAGAATGACTGTGATGTCTTTAGAGTAGGAGTAGGCATTTAGAAAAGGAGCATGTCTTTCACTTGTAATTAGGACAGTTTATTAACAAAGTTGTTTCTAATGTCCCTCCTATGAAATTGCTTCCTCTATCACTTCATGACAAACTAATATAATTTGTCAACTTACTTTTCAAAATCATCACCCTCTCTTGACTATGGGTGAACCTGCCTTGAACTTAGTAATTCAGTACTTTCACAATATTGATTGAGGAAATGTTGGTCAAATACTGGGTTAAATATCACTTAACGCCTTGTTATAAAAGTAGAATTTAAGATGAAAAATAAATGTAAAATGTATTATAAAAAAAACGTCCAAAATATTTTTAAAAAGAAAAAACCGTATATTACATATCAGTATGAAGTTAGTATGAGTGTTTATCTACATAGGTATGTTTGTAAGCAGTGGTGTGACTATGTTAGTGTGTGATTTGTTGCATGGTTGTATAGCGCTAGAAAACAGAAAAAAAATGTGTTTTTGTATCTTATCTCTCATTGTTTGTTCTAAATCTGCAGTCCACTTCTCAGGGTCATAGCCAATCACCTTTACACTTTACTACAATGCAGATTACTTGACCGATGTTAATTGTCTTTGTACATACTGGAGACCTTCCAAATTTGTCATAGTGTGCTTTGCCTTGTGGTAATGTTTGTGATCAATGATTGACCTTTTAAAAGAATCGTGTGCGTCTCGAGAAAATTGAATTTGAACGTTTGCTTGTCCAAGGACTGTGAAAATGAACTCCTACTCTCTCAATCGACTGTTATAACCCCAAGATGGAGTGAAACTGTCTTTTTTTCATTTTTGTTTATATATTTTTTCTGTGTACTTTCCATTGTTTTGAGATAGATATTTACCCTGTTCTTTATTTGCTTAGTTACATAACTTAATAATATTATGATAAAATATCAACCAAAAAAGTAGCGGCAAACTCTAACCTTGCAATAGTTTATATTACTATTGTTTTTGCTTTTACAGTATATTCTTCTTTACTTTAACAATGTTTGCAAATTGAAGACTTTGTTCTGAAATGGTCAAGTTTGTGACAACATGAATCTGTGCGCTCTTGTGGTAAGAAAGCACAGAGAGACACAATTCAAACACCTAAGTAGCCTATTTTAAGTTTCACAGAACCTCTAAAAGTCAAGTATCCAGGGCAAACTCAATCATTTACATGACCTAATTATTATGACCTTATATTATGACCTAATATCACCTGTTTCTTTGTACTTATTGGGGGAAATACACAGTACATACATACTCAGATGTATTTAGCATGGTAGCATTAAGAAGCACTAAGGTGGTTTTGTTTGGTTTTGTCTATATAGTTGTAAACTGATTATAGTGAAGTGATTTAAGCCTAGTCATTGTATTTGTGTATCTTTTTTATTTTCAGATGTGTCAGATTGCAAAACTTGCATCATTTGACGCGTCAATTTTTGTACTGCATTGTTGTGACACGGGCAACAGGACGAAGGGAATGGAGGAGATGGCTAAGTCCTCATTTTTGATGTGTGAAGCTGGAAGGAGACATTTTGTTTTGTCCTCAGCTGTCTGTATGAGCTCTTGATGATAATAACAGGGATTTGTATTTTGTTTTATGCCTTGAATTTGTTGTGGATCACGTGCCTTCCAGGTTAAACAGTATAATGACAATGCATTAATGAAGAACTTGAACTGTTGTCCAAAAGGACAACACATACAAAAGCAAATCAACTATGCATACAGAAGGTAGCTTCTCTTCGTGAACCACCCAGCCCATGTACAGCTTTTATACACAAATGTAGCAAACCTGTTTTCTCCTGTGTGAAGAATATTTGGTGGCATTTTTTTTAGACTTTTGCTTTGATTTAGTTTACTGGAATAATACAGCACTTTGCCAAAAAAGTGTAGGAATTTGAGCGTTAACTGTTATTTATCTACTTAACTGATCGCATTATTTTATTTTGGATGTATGAGAGATCAATTCACTCTGTTTTTATGGTCAGCAAAATTTGCAAATGAGAATGTGGTAGTCTGTTCTAAAACTGTAATACATGATCTGTTGTCATGATGTAAGCCACAGTCTACAATAAATGTTTTCATACACATACTCTTCCGTTTCTGTCCATTTGATCCATTCAACCTTTTCTACCAGGTTTATTAAACTATGATGAAATCTCTTTTGCAAGAAAGACCTACCAGCCAGCCTAGACTTTATTTCCAAAACAAGCCCTTTATAGCACTGAGCTGAGACAGCTATGATGTTACTTTCAGTATGACATTCTCATGAGTTCTGAATAAAGAGCACATAACAGCTTTGCACAGCAATATTAAAGCCTAATAAAATGTTTAAAAGATGGACTTCATCAAACAATTGAGAACAAGTTATCACAAATGTTTGACCAATCACAAGTGAGCAAAGTAGTTGGCAGGAAGATCTTCAATAACTAAACTCTGCAAAAAAAATAAACGTCCCTTTTTCAGGACCCTGTCTTTCAAAGAATTATTAAAAATTCAAATAACTTCACAGATCTTCATTGTAAATGGTTTATAAACACTGTTTCCCATGCTTGTTCAATGAACTATAAGCAATTAATGAACATGCACCTGTGGAACGGTCGTTAAGACACTAACAGCTTACAGACAGTAGGCAATTAAGGTCACAGTTATGAAAACTTAGGACACTAAAGAGGCCTTTCTACTGACTCTGAAAAACACCAAAATAATTATGCCCAGGGTCCTTGCTCATCTGCTTGAACGTGCCTTAGCCATGCTGCACGGAGGCATGAGGACTGCAGATGTGGCATGGGCAATAAATTGCAATGTCCGTACTGTGAGACGCCTAATACAGAGCTACAGGGAGACAGGACGGACAGCTGATGATCCTCTTAGTGGCATACCACGTGTAACAACACCTGCACAGGATCAGTAGATCCGAACCTCACACCTGCCGCCTATGGGCACACACCCACCGTCGCTGGACCAGACAGGACTGGCAAAAAGTGCTCTTCACTGACGAGTTGCGGTTTTGTCTCACCAGGGGTGATGTTCGGATTTGCGTATATCGTCGAAGGAATGAGCATCACACCAAGGCCTCTTACTCTGGAGCGGGATCGATTTGGAGGTGCAGGGCCCATCATAGTCTGGGGCGGTGTGTCACAGCATCATCGGACTGAGCTTGTTGACATTGCAGGCAATCTCAACGCTGTGCATTACAGGAAAGACACCCTCCTCCCTCATGTGGTACCCTTCCTGCAAGCTCGTCCTGACATGACCCTCCAGCATGACAATGCCACCAGCCATACTGCTCGTTCTGTGCATGATTTCCTGCAAGACAGGAATGTCAGTGTTCTGCCATGGCCAGCGAAGAGCCCGGTTCTTAATCCCATTGAGCACGTCTGGGACCTGTTGGATTGGAGGGCTAGGGCCATTCCCCCCAGAAATGTCCGGGAACTTGCAGGTGACTTGGTGGAAGAGTGGGGTAACATCTCACAGCAAGAACTGGCAAATCTGGTGTTGTCCATGAGGAGGAGATGCACTGCAGTACTTAATGCAGCTGGGGGCCACACTAGATACTGACTGTTACTTTTTATTTTGACCCCCCCACCCCCCTCCTTTGTTCAGGGACACATTGTTCCACTATTTATTAGTCACATGTCTGTATAACTTGTTCAGTTTATGTCTCAGTTGTTGAATCTTGCTTTGTTCATACAAATATTTACACGTTAGGTTTGCTGAAAATAAACACAGTTGACAGTGGGAGGACATTTATTTTTTTTGCTGAGTTTATTACAAACAAACAACCGATTCAACACTTTAGGAAATAAACAGTGACCCAGAAAATAATAACTCTGATAAAATAATCCTATACAGTTGTTTTAAAGGCTATACAATGGAATAATGACTAATGTTTATTGTGTGTTGAAATCTGAGGGGTATTGTACGAAGTGGGATCAATTAGCTGGCCAGCTAGGCAACCAGAAATAACTGTCGATTTTCTGAATCATTAAAAAGGCTTAACTTTATGCTTTTGGTTGTTGAGTCAATTAGACAATGCCCATTTCAAGCATAACTTTAAAAACATTTAATACATTATTTCAGAATATTTCGGCATGTAACTCCTTGATCCTGCTTTACTGTATAGGCAAACATGGTTTAGTAAGAAACTGTGGTAGAGGTAGGTATGTATACATGGGGGTCGATGTCACTATTTGGACGGGTCCAGCAGTCTTATCTTGGTATGACAAATAATGCATTAGCTAGAAGAGGAGTTAAAAAAGAAAGCTTCAACCTAGCTCAATCTATGTACAATAACAATAAGCATATAATCTCTGCGTTGAAACGTGTAAAAATCTTCCTGTTTTAATATGACAGCGCTCCACACTATCTTAATCTCGGGTTGTTTACATTTTGAAGGAAGACCACGTTGTTTCTCCTGACCCTCCTCTGATTGGCTAAGCGAGTTTGAAACCCCTCCCAAAGGTGGACCTGTAATACGGAAGTGTTTTTCTTGTAGCGAAAAAATAAGAAAATAGAGCATAAACCTTTTTTTTATATATACTTGACCAAGTGTAAAGGCTAACTCAGCGCCTACTGCGTCATTTAAGGTTAACCGGGAAATAAGGAAAGCGTCCTTTTTTCCTAAAAATATCAACTAAACCCCTCTTGTGCAAAGTAGATCCGCCATCCATACAAAGTCGATGAGTGCTAGTCTCTAATAATGATCGAAAACACGTGATCAAATGTATTACCTCCCGGGAAATAAAACAGAATGTTCGCTTTCTTATTTGCAATAAATGGAATTCAGATTTGAACATTTAGCGCGTTTAAATGAACCGGGAACACACATGCGCACTTGCCATGGAATGGTCATATATATAAAGATTGGCGCCGGCGCGACAGCTGATCATTCATTATTCGTTCATTCATTTCTGAGGGTAAGTAGCTGGAGAGTAATTGTTTGCTTATTTAACTAGCTATATATCTCAGGAGTTTATTCCGAAGTTGCGTGGTAAAGCTATTATGTCGATGAGTAACATTTCGTTTTTTTTTGTTTTTTTTGTCTAAAAATATTGAAAAGGAACCAAATAGCAAGAGAGACTGGTAACGTTAGCAAACAAGTTGGTTGCAAACTAATGTTATCTGGCTAACATTAGTTGGTTGATTTGATAAGACAATACATCTGTTTCTTCACATTGTTTTTACGCTGTTCTTTTATCAAATTTGATTGATATTTAACATTAACATAGAAGCAACCACTGCTTTTCAGGGACGTGGCATAAAGATACTTAGCAAGGAACTTTGCTAGCCAGCAAACTACATCATGCAAATTATACCTACCAATGTTGAATTATTGCTGCGGCAATACATTCTTTAAGTATCATATCCTTTATCTAAACTTTTATGTTGCTGTATTAGAGTTAAAGTTGGCTCAGTTGGTTAGTTGGTGAGCTACTGTAGCTAGCCATAGTGCCTGTTGTTATATAAATATTCATACACATAGCTCATATAAACAAAGACATTCCGTAGTAAGAACACATACACCCAGCCATAAGACTGACCCCCTCTTCCTTATATAAACACACATCTCATCTCCCTCTAACTGGCCTGTCCCAAGAGCAAAGAACTTTTGCTGTGCACCAATGGGGCCCGCTCTGGCTAGAGCAAGGCCCGCCTCCAACCCTCCGACCAGTCAAGAAGACCGAAACGACAAGACTCCACCTACTTTATTCTATGTATAAAAATGTATGTAACCATTGTATAGGCCTCTTTTTCACCTGGCTCCTTGCCGAGTTATGTGAACTAGGTCCGTGCACGTAAAACTGCGGGACAAGATATCTCTGACTCATTAAAACTGTCTTTTGTTACAACTGAAATCCACTCTGTCCAACGTCCGTGATTTAGTCTCAACTCTCCAGTTTTTGAACACTAACAGAATTGGTAGCAGAGTTTGGTTATTCTTGAATTCGATCTATTATAAGTTAGTGTGAGAGGACGAGACTGATCACGGCTAAAAAATCAGACGGAAGAGTGACTTCCCCAGCCATTCATCTTGCCTCAGGAAATCTGATCGGAGCGCTCTATATAAAGGTGAGCAGAGCCCGTTATATCGAAATCTGCATATTGTATTATAGCCTAAACCAAATTTTGATCAGAAAGTACTGGGCGTGAGTATGAATCGGTGCCCAAATTTTTTACATAAGAACCTAAGACATTGATCGGGGAGATCTTGTTTTGCTCGTTTTTATTTTTTATTTGTATTTTTATTTTTTATCAATTGGCCTATTATTAGAAGTGTAGTATGCACGTAAAAGTTCCTATTGAATAAGTTCTAAACTGTTTAATTGGTTGTGTTTAGAGATTTAGTTAATTAATAGATCGACTGAATCTGCATGTAAAAGTTCCTATTAAATAAGTGCTTACTGTTTAATTGGTTTTGTGTAGAAGTGTAGTATGCGCGTAAAAGTTCCTATTGAATAAGTTCTAAACTGTTTAATTGGTTGTGTTTAGAGATTTAGTTAATTAATAGATCGACTGAATCTGCATGTAAAAGATCCTATTGAATGAGTTGTAAACTGTTTAATTGGTTATGTTAGAGGTGTAGTCGAATAGATATAGGATATGTAAGTTTGGCCTTCCACTAGACAGAGATCGGGAATGATGTGGCTATTGCACATCAAACAATAAACATAAGATGAACCAGAGTTGACATTCCATGATTTGGAGATGGGGGAAATTAAATTGAAAGAAACGTTTGTCGCGGAGTAGGTTGGGATACGTAACTGGGCTATTATGCACACGTGCTGGTAGACAAAGCCACCTTAGTATCGAATGGAATACTGATTTTCGTTTTTTTTCATTCCTGTTGATATTGCCTAAAGATATATAATTATTCTGACAATTGCTATAGAATCGCTCGAATTTACTGATATAAGTTCATAAAGGAATTTACTGAATTGTTTACAGAAAGTATTTAAATAATTCACTGAACAACTCTTAGTTGTCTAGACATTCTATCTATATTTCCTAAAGACCTAGAATTACTCTGAAAATTGTTATAGAACCGCATATATTCACTGATATATTGTTCCAAAAGGAAATCGCAGAATCATTTATAGAAAATACCTAAACGAATCGCTGAACAAATTCAAATAAAATACCGGTGAAATACACACGTGGCGGGCGTCACATACTGATAACCCCCTTTGTCTCGACCAGGGACAGGCTAAGCATACAACGATAGAAATAAACACCACATAGTAAGGATTGAATATACCTAAATAACGCATTATACACATTATCAGACGACTTAGATAAAATGTCTGCAGCCATCACGCCCAAACAAATGATTGCAGTAGAAACTCAAGACCAAGGGGAGCAGCCAGATAACACTCAGATCGTGGCACAGACTGTCTCTCAGATGATCCAACAGCAGGCAGCCCCACCACCCCATTACCCTCCCCCACAGCGGTATATCCTGCAGGCAACGGGCTCAACGAGGCCCCTACACTGGACCATACAGAGGGGGAAACTACCAGTGGTATAACTGAGGAATTCCCGGTCACTATGCCAGATATTGCACGAAACCACTCTCCCCGCAGCAACAGCAATGGAGAGAAAGAGGAAGAGGACGTGGAGGGGCACCAGGAAGAGGAAGAGGACCCTCTCCTAGACATATGCAGCAGGAGCAGCAAGATTACAACCAACCCTCCCACTTCAACACCTGATCACCCAGTAAGAATGATGAGGATGCCACTCCTGCCGATGACCACACTGTCTGAAGCCCAAGAAGTGTACTGGCTAAAATGCCTACCCACAGGGCCTGCCACCCCTCACATCCAGTTTAAGTTCAACCAACTGAAAGCTCAAATCTACACTCTGCACCCATATAAGACTCCCCAAGCTGAGATCCATTGCACACTCAATGCAACAGAAACTGATGACTGCCTCTACACTGCAGACTGGGACGAAGACATGATGCACCTGACCCCACCTATCAGGTGTTGTACCATTGGGTGTGGCCCAGAGGGGGTGGCAGCACCGGTCATCCTACGATCAAGGAACCTCCATGCACCCCTGGCCTGGACGGCTGAAGCATCAATAGCCATAGCACTCCTGAAAACAGATCTATCAGCGGCAGCAGCTCTGACGGCACCTGACTACAAGAACAAGTTCCATTTGGATGTTTCTGGAAGGGAAGGATTCACCTCATCCGTCCTATTCCAGAAACAAGAGGGGGAGAGAAGGGTCTTGATGTACTACTCTTCAAACTTGACCACATTGAGGTAGGACAGTCAACATGCTCCAGATACGTTGCTGCAGTAGCAAAAGCTATTGAAAAAACAGCTCACCTCGTGATGTCACCCTTCAATCAGCCATCATCCCTCAACCAGCATCGGCCAAATTAGCTGAAATCATCGGATTGACGCAGGTCCTCATCAGAGGAAAAGGAAAGACTGAATATCTATACAGACTCAGCCCATGCCCATGAAGCAGGCCACACTGATGGACCCAGAACTTTTATGAGAAACACATGGCCCCACACACGAAGGCAAACTAAAGACCCTCCAAAAAGGCCTCGCACATCTGGTGGCACCCTCACATAAAAAATATGACTGACTTATTTTATGACGATGATTTATTTTGTGACGAATGCAATGGTTGTGACAGACACAACCCAAAGACACCATATCAAACACCAATGGGCTCATACGTAATACCTAATGCATGTTTTCAGGATATTAGTATAGACTACACCGACATGGGCCCCGAAAATTTATCTAAAGGCAAACTCTATCTCCTAGTCATAGTAGATAGGTTCTCCAAATGGGTAGAGGCAATAATAACAAAAGGGGAGAATGCTAGGTCAGTCTTTAAGTGGCTACAAACCAAACTAATACCCAGGTATGGCATCCCAAGACAAATCAAATTTGACAAATGGCTTACATTTAACAAACACCTGAGACAGGTGGAAGAAAGATTTGGCATAACCCACAGATTTGGATCTGTGTACAGGCCCCAATCCCAAAATCTGGTGGAACGTCAAACCAAAAGCAAAAGCTAAGATAGCTAAAGTATGTGCCTCATGGGATAATGACTGGTAGAGTCATGCATGGTCCACCAAGGGAGGGAGGTCATATGCCCGCCCTTGATGTACAACAAATTGTAATGTCTAATTATGTGAAAAAACTGACGGTTCTCTCTGCAGCACTCTCTACCCAGGTTCACAAGGTCCAGGAGGGGGAGCTGCCGGGGGACACGACACTACTGAAGGTAAAGGTTGGTGACGGGGTGAGGGTTACAGTCCACAAGAGAAAGTGGCTGGAACCCAGGTGGACTGGACCGTACGAAGTGAAGGAGGTTACTTCACACTCAGTCCAGGTCTCAAAGGTAAATCAGGCACACCTTGGCACCGCCTTACACATTGCACCCCAGCCCCAATTCCTTCTAGAACACTGACTGAAGTCAGAGCTGATTTGAGCGGCCTAAATTCGATTCCAAATGAAGACACTCCTTCCTCAGGTGATGCGGCATCAAACTCCGCCTCCCCTGAGAAGGGAACCTCGCCCAGTTAGAGGGAAATTTCTCCCTCTCTGGGTGAGGCTGGGGATATCTGGTCCCTTATTTGTGATATTCATACTGATATTTGGAGTAACCCTAGGACTTTCACATGGTTAATTGAACAACTACTTCACCCTGCCACATCACATACACCAACCCCTACACATGTCCCTAACTCCTTTCCTGATATCACTCCCTCCAATCACTCCCGTCCCAAACGTAGCACTACACCTACAGACCCACCATGCAAACCAGACAAGGTTAGGAGCACCACCTTATGTATACCCACGATTGCAACCGCCACCTTTCTGCTATAGTTTTCACGTCTAATAGACGTGAAGAGGGGGATTTGTTATATAAATATTCATACACATAGCTCATATAAACAAAGACATTCCGTAGTAAGAACACATACACCCAGCCATAAGACTGACCCCCTCTTCCTTATATAAACACACATCTCATCTCCCTCTAACTGGCCTGTCCCAAGAGCAAAGAACTTTTGCTGTGCACCAATGGGGCCCGCTCTGGCTAGAGCAAGGCCCGCCTCCAACCCTCCGACCAGTCAAGAAGACCGAAACGACAAGACTCCACCTACTTTATTCTATGTATAAAAATGTATGTAACCATTGTATAGGCCTCTTTTTCACCTGGCTCCTTGCCGAGTTATGTGAACTAGGTCCGTGCACGTAAAACTGCGGGACAAGATATCTCTGACTCATTAAAACTGTCTTTTGTTACAACTGAAATCCACTCTGTCCAACGTCCGTGATTTAGTCTCAACTCTCCAGTTTTTGAACACTAACACTGTCCAAATCCTCCCGCTTCGAGAAATTGGCGCGTAGTTGGGTTTCACAAACCATCAAATAATTATCGTGTGGTTACTTTTGTTAACAATAACCATGTAAGTTACTACCAGGGCTTCTGACATAACACTGGGACTACGCATAAAGTTGATCTTTATGCAATTTGTGGTAGATTTCTTTATGAAAATGACGGTACTCACAAGCTCAACCCATTTGGCATGCCATTTTACCGCCGGAAAAAAACAGCCTTTTATTATCCAATCGTGTTTTGAACTTGTAAAGATAAGTATTTTTGCCATTTTAACAATGTTTTCGCCCTGTCTCCGTTTCAGTGGATCATTTTCGGTGGAACTCTGAAGCCTTCAATTGACAGAATGGCTAACGTTAGACGCAGGTATGGGATAAAGCCTTGTTATCAACAAGCATGATTGCAAGCTAGCTATAACATTGCTTATTTGTACATGTTTGTAACAATTGGTATGGTGACTGCTTTATGTCGCTAAAAATTCTGTCCTTTCAGTGGTCGCATCACATTGAAAGCAAGAGATGAGAACGCACCAGAAGAGAATGTCAAGATCAGACGAAAAAGAAAATCTGAGGTTTGTTCAATTAGCTAGCTGTGTTATTTTTAACTGTTAGTGTAGCGGTATTGTTTTTATTGGTTTGTCGTCAAATAAGAACTATAATCTTAGCTAACTGTATTGTCCACTTTTCAGCCATCCAAAAAGATGCCACCCGCAGTGAAGAAACAAAGCTATGAAATTCAGGTTGGTTGCTTGTTTATTCTATTCACTTTACCAAGTTGTGCCAGTGATTGATGACTGTAAATCATGTGGGAGAATTTAGGGGTGAACTATAGTCAAATTCGCATTGATGTCGAAGTAATTCTTGATGAGACTTGACTAGTCGCGTTAACTGTGTCAGTGGGTTAGACTGAGCAATAACCCCGCGTTTTGTCTGTCCCTTTCTCCTCCACCCGCCTAATCTAAATCACATCGCATGCTTTGTTTCGTATACACTATGGAACCTCTCATAAATACCCGTTTCTGTCGAAATCATTATTTTCTTTTCTATGTTAAGTTCATATGTATACTATAGCTATGAGCAGTTTGGTAGTTTTCACTGTGCTGGTAGCATGCTGTGACCTCTATTTGTAAATGAGAGCTCTGTTGGCTATATGGAATTATCACTTGGTACATGCATGCTTATTTATATCTGCATTTGCTGCTTATGTGACTGCTGATGAAGAGATTGAACTTGGTGCCTTTTCTCTCTAGAAACGGTGGTCAGAAGAAGGGGCAAGTCCATGTGTCCTCGTAGAAACGCCACACAAGGAGCTGGAGATGACAAGAGACCGGTCTAGCTTCAAGCAGTTCCGATTCAAGAACATCTTCATCAAGACCTCACCGCTGCCCTGCCTCAGGTACAGTGTGTGTTGAAGGGGCTTAGCCCAAATGCCCTTTACACCTAAATAGAGTGGAAATTGCTCCCCCTCTCATGCAGATGCCAAATGTCTTTGTTCCTAAGGTGTACCCCCAACGCTACTTAAGAAAACTCTGAATATGTAGTGTTTTAGTGGGACTTGACTCACGTTAGCCACTTGGCTAACGTGTGTCAATGCAACGCTTACATTAGTCAGGGTGGCAGTAGACCTGCAACTAGAGACACTTCAGCTACTCTGAACTTTTTGCGTTTTCTCCTGTTTGTTACTATTGATGACGAACAAATTCAGTGTCTGGTGTTGGGCCCTCATAGTCCATGCGATTGCACACTGGATGTCCTGTTAAGACCGGTGTGTGTGTGTTTTCCCCTTGCAGCTGGGCCAGCTCAGATGACGTGTGGATTAAGATGCTGAACAAGGAGCTGAAGTATGTCCATGACAAGGGCTTCCTACAGCAGCACCCCAAACTAAAGCCCAAGATGAGGGCCATTCTCCTGGACTGGCTTCTAGAGGTATGTGTGTCTCTGAAATGACTTGCTGTACTCCATACAATCTTGGGCCTACTTGTACCTGTTACTTGTACCCATCTATAAGCCTTGATTACACCCGCGACTGGATTTGTAATGACTGGATATGCATGGGCCAAAGGTCTGATACTCCACCTCCATAGTTATTATCTCAGGGGTTCTACATCTCCAATACTTCTTTACTATAGTGCCCCAGGATTTGTACAGACCTGACTGATGTCTAACCCATCCCTGTTTTGTCCTGTTGTAGGTGAGTGAGGTGTACACTCTGCATCGACAGACTGCTTATCTGGCTCAGGACTTCTTTGACCGCTTCATGCTGACACAGGACGATATGGAGAAGGACCGACTGCAGCTCATAGGCATCACAGCCCTCTTCATCGCGTCTAAGATGGAGGTAGGAGTAATGCCCTCTGTTTTCATGTTGTTCTGGATGGCGACCACTGCTTTAGTTTATACTGTCATAACAAAATTGCATTTTATGTATTTTTCTCAAGTCTAATCGTTCCCCCTCCTTATGCCCCTCAGGAAATCTACCCTCCAAAGCTCCATGAGTTTGCCTACGTTACTGACGGCGCCTGTGAGGAAGATGCGATCCTGGAGATGGAACTTGTCATGTTGAAGGTAAAGAAGCCCCCTGTGCCCAACCCTGCACTGTACTAATTCAGTTGTCACATTACTTAATGGCTTCTCTCCTCCATCAGGCGCTGAACTGGAACCTGTGTCCAGAGACAGTGATCACATGGCTTAAGCTCTATGCTCAGGTGGAGTCCCTAAAGGATGGCGTCAACTTCCTGGTACCTCAGTTCTCTCAGGACACCTACATCCAGATCACACAGGTGAGTCCACAAGCCCCCGCCTCTGCAGGTTTTACTGTTCCTTCTGACACATGACTGTCATGGAAGGTTTTTAGCTTCCCAACAGCTGTTTTAATGGTTGTCCTGGTCTCTTCATGTTACAGCTTTTAGACCTGGCCATACTGGACATCAACTGTCTGGACTACCAGTATGGGATACTGGCTGCTGCTGCCTTCTGCCATTTTTTCTCATTTGACGTTGTCCACAAAGTATCAGGTAAGCAATGATTTGGCATCGTGTACATAGGTTGGCCCCATTCTGGAACCCCACAGCCCTCCTGTGTTATTACATAGTTACTAATGTCTGTTTCTGTGCAGGTCTGACGTGGGATAGTATTGCTCCCTGTGTCCGGTGGATGAGCCCCTTCATGCGCACGGTCAGCGCCTGTCCCAGAGCAGAGCTCAAAGACTTTAAGAAAGTGACGTCTGACGACAGACACAACATCCAGACCCACGTAGACTACCTGTCCATGCTGGTGAGGGCTCACACATTTCAGGGGCTGGAATGAGTACAATATTAAAAACAGAATGGCTACACTGTTGGCTGTTTAGAATATTTCTACCAGTGTTTAGGAGGAGCAAGTCGCTTCCACCCAGAAATGTATTGCAGCCATCTTGATGCATGGGCAGCCATTTTGTGCTACCAAGTAATGTTTTTCAAGTGAATGAATGGAACTGCTCATACAAATGTTCGTTGTTCTTAATGAAGTGTCTTGTCTGTTGCAGAGCGACGCTCACCAGAGGCAACCGGACAGCCAAGACAGTCTGTCGCCTGCTGCCATAGGAGGGATATTGACTCCACCAAAAAGCACAGAGAAACCAGCCAATCACTGAGCCCCAGGGTCTCCTCGTGTTGATCTTCTGGCCAACCCGATGAAGGGAGAATTCCCTAGACGTCACGCCTGACCAGTCGGAGGCCGGGAAACTTAACTTCGGAACCTCATCCTCACGTGACCAATCAAATTTGCCTTTTGGTAATAACTCACCTTTGTGTAGCATGTTAAGAGGTGTTATTTTACTTTATATACCAAGCTGGATATCAGAGTATATATGCAGTACAACCATGGAAATTAGCTCATGGTTACTATATTGACTTATTTAGTCAAATGATTGCAACAAAAACCCTGTTCTCATAATCTTAATCCCCAGAATTAGAATTTTACATGGAGATAATTTGAGGTGAATCAAATCTTTCTCCATAGGAAACATGTCTGCTGCTCCCTCTTTTACTTGAAGCTGAACATCTCAATACATGGGATGTTTTGATAGCTAAAAAGCGAATATTTTATTTGGTACATAATACACAGTTGAGTTGCTCAACTCAGTCTCTTAGCATTGTGGTATCGTATGTATTTAGTGCTGTTTAGTCTAAATCTGGGTACTCCTGGGAAAGCTCAGCCGTACAATAACGCCGAAAGAAGTATTGATGTTTGCTGTGGTTACGTTTGAACATTTGAGCCGTTTTGAAAGGGTTGTGCAGGGTTAACTGTTTACGATACCATCTTGAGCACCATTTTTGAACGTATGTATTCTCTCCACTGTGAACGACTCACTTCCATGTGCCTGGTGCATTCTCCTGCCACAACACATTCCTGGAACACTTGACTTCAGTAGTTTGATTTTAGGCCTCTTGGACCAATTTACAACCATGTCATTTTAAACTTGTATTTATTTGTTCATTTAAGCCTTACAATGTTTTTATCTCCGTATATACATTCTTCATAGGGCTATGAATTCAGTTCTTTAACAATGCCAAAGGAAGGCAACCTATTTAAGTCACGGGATGCATGTTATTTATGATTTTGACATTGTTATGGGGGGGGGGGGTATAATGCAGTTACATATGAAATGTTATGTTGCGTAGTTTTGCGCTAGCCTGTCCGTGGTGCCGTAGTTGAACTAGTATGGTGCTGTAAAGACTTGAGAACCCAGAGGCTCCAGTGGAGGGCTCTAACACCCAGTCTGTCCAGCAAACCTGTGACTGTCAACTGAACCCTTCAGTGTTGTGCAGATGCCTGCCGAGGCAGCGGTATACAAAGAACCATGTTTAAACTGTAAATACCCATGTGTATATGTTATGTACATAAACTGAATGTTCTGTTTTCTAATGGGAACATGAAATGTATTGAATAAATGAAATGGAAATTAATACATTTTGCCTGCTTTTATGGTTGACTTTGGAATGGCAGCATTTGCCTAGTACTTTTTCGACCATGGTTTGTTAAATTCTTGTGAATTGGAGAGGGCATGCCATTTAGAACAGGTCTAACCTGAATGCATCAAGCCACAAGAGCTGTATACAATACTACCTATTACATGGACATAATAGTCTGGAGGAGTCCTGCATCTCTGTGACATGCTGAGGGGAGATGGAAAGTGAAGGGAGAAATGGGACGAACATCGCCTGGCCTCAGAGTGCGGTGTGAGCCTCACGCCTCCGCTTCCGACAAGAAAAAAAAAGTACCTTTTCACAGAATGGTGTTAAAGATGAGGCCTACACTTTTAACATGTGCTTTGCATTACTACAGTATCCTTCTTAGGCCTTGAGTATTGTCTTGGGCCTGGCATTTTAGTTCATGTTTACACATGCTGTGGGAGTATCTTCTGAGGGGGAGGAGAAGGCTTCACTCTCGAATGACAGCCGGCGTGGAGAAGAAGCCTTTACCATGACTCAGACGGAGTCACAATGACGTGCTCAACATTCTAAGTAATCACTCAGGTATTGAAGGGTGTTATGTTGAAACCAGAGGGACAACACTAATCTTATGAATTCAAGGTTAGATAAGGTGGGTCAAAACAGCTGTAAGAGACTGTCAGTAATATGTGATTGTGTTAAAGGTCCAATGCAGCCATTATCTATATCAAGTAATTTCAGGGTAACAATTAACTTATTGTGATTGTTTTCAATTCAGATGGTCAAAAAGAAACTTAGATTCTTAGCAAACAACAATTTCTCAAGCAACAATTATGCTAGGGCTGTCTGGGAGTGGTCTGAGTGGGGAAAACTGAAAACTAGCTGTTTTTGGCAGAGGTTTTGAACTCTTTCTTTTTTGTCTATTAACTTATCCACTGCCTCGTGATGTCACCAGGCAGGGCAAAACTCCTTCCCACCAAAACAGGCTGAAATGTCAGTCCGTATTTTCGAACACTAAAAGGGAATTGTAATTTTCACAATTGCACAGTATTATTCCAACCTCATAGTGTGGAAATATACTGTACTCTATATTAAACACAGGAAAATTATGTTTTTGACTGCACTGGGCCTTTAAGAAAATTGCCCAAGTCCTATCTCTAGTCCCTCTAATGTCCCCCACCCTGAAAGGACTGAACAGTGACTGATCCCTGGTCAGTCAGCTCCGCTTGGGGGTCTGTGTGTGATGATGCATGTCTCTCCATGAGGCCAGTGTGTGTGTGTTTGAGGGGGTAGTCTAGGAGGCAGACAGTGGGATAGCAAGGCAGGCATGGGCTGCTCTCTCTCCCCCCTCCCCCTTCCCAAGTCTCGGTTATTGTGTTGTTATTGAGAGGTTATTGTGTTGGCCTGGGAACGCATAGCCCCCACCTCTACATGCCAGCGTTATCATAACCCCCCACCCATCCCTCTTAAACCAACCCTGACAAAGAGACCCTCTCCCCCCACCCCTGACTCAACTGCATAATGAGTCCTTCATTTTTATGACAAGTTTTTTTCATTTTTCAACTTATCGTACGTACAATGTGCTACCATCTCCACGTACAAATAGCCCATATTATCTATGACACATCTACAGTAGAAATATTTGTTTAAATCCTTGAGAGAAACTATCGTTTGACCAAATACATTATTTTTCATGTATTTCGTGTAAAGATCTGAAACTCACCACCAGAGGGCAGTATGTCCCTATGTTAAGAATAATCATGGCCGTATTTCTCATCCCCTGTTGTTGAACCTTCTCTCATATAGTGCTATGTCCTGATAAAGCCTGGGCCATGGTTCATCAACGGTGTCCATATAATAGAGATGGAGTTACAGCCATCCATACATTGGATAAATAAAGTTACAAAACCCATTGCAATGCCTTGAAGAAAATTAATTTTTATTAAAAGTAATATACAAAAGGAATATCTGACGTTAGGTTGCTATAAAACGTTAGATATGTACATTATATATACACATAATAACATGGGGGGCAAGGACCTCGAGTCCTGAATACAGTAAGTAGGGACGCTGGGCTGCGAGGAGTGAAGCCTTACTGGGTTTGTGAGTTCTGGAGTCCATGTGTGTCCTGATCAAAATCACTGAACGGCTGCAACCACATTTATCCATTGTATCTATCATTTTAGGTTAAAATATGCAAACATAGCAACTGCAGTTAAGTTATATGGGGGAAAAAAATGTAAGGATGCAGTCGATAATTGGACCAAACACCAGCGTACAAAAGGCACCCCCAGTAATTTGAAATGTGGAGACAATAGCCAGAAGGGATTTTATCAGTGTGTTTGTTTAGTGAGGTGTTCCTGGTTCTCACTTTGTCCCCACTGTGCATCACAGTAACTCTACAGCCATGGAAAAAAATTGATATTTGTTTATACAGCTATACATAAGACTTATCAAGAACAAAATCGTAAAGTGAAGACATTTTGGGGAGCTAGTTTTGTGGAGTTTCTGTCTACCTACGGCAACAAAAATAGAATCATTTCAATCAGATCAATTATAAAATAATTTTCGGCAATGGAGTTTCTGTGATTATACTGTTTGACTTTTCTTTGACTACTCACAGCTATTCCTCCCCAGCCAACCCCTCCCTGTACGTCCTGTCTCCTTTAGCACAATACATTCATCAGACGTTGTCAGGACACTGTGGGGTCATCCTGCCCTCTTGTTTCCAAGACGATAGGACAGGAAGTTTCAGACATGATTGGCATCACACAACACCACCTCTGAACCAACGTAGAGCTAGAAACAGAAGAAAGGAGCACGTCCTTGTAAGACACATCAACACAGTGCACCACGAGGGTTGAGATCATTATATCTATATTGGAGTATAAAAATATTTCCTATCTGAAACCCATCACTATATTCTATAATACACATCATTGATGCCAAGTGAGGGTTTCTCACCGGGCATATCAACAATGCTTTTACCGTTCTAAGCATTTTAAGGTTTGTACTTATTTTTTGGCAAATGGATTCTGCAATTAACACTGAGAATCATCCACTAGTGCAATTAGACCGTGATTGAAAGAGAAAGTCTTTGACAATAGTCTAGAGGCTCTAGAATCTCTTGCATATGAGAACGGATAACTTACACATATCAAGGAACAAGCAACACGATTGACAACTTTCTTCGTCTAATCAATTTTGCTTTAGTTATATAAGGTTCCTCCTAGAGATCATATCTACCTCCTGCTGAACTGAAGAAGGGGAACTCCCCCTGTGTAGGACAAAAATGCTGTTAATATATATTCTCACAGGATAGAATGTGGTAAAGGAACAAATCAGAGCTTCTCCGTCTGCCCGTTTCCCTGGCATGACTGTCTTTATCCAATAGGGTGTCTGAAACAAAAACGTTATAATACAAAATAAATGGGTACCGGTAACATATACATTTGACACATTAAGTTCAAAGTCCTTATAATATAGAAGAACAACATTGTCCCTGTTGGTTCAACATCATTTCAGAGCAAAAATAAATACAGTTTCAACACATCACCGAGAGAAATAAAACGGAATAAATAAATTCATCTCACTAAGACTTGTAATCCCTCTTCCACCACATAAAGCTTCAGCAAACCTGTCAACATGAAGAAAAAAATAACAGGAGCCAATTTTCTGTGTGCTTTCTTTCCCTTACTACCAACCAGCAGTGACACACCAGACACAATCACTAGCAGGTACTAAGTCAGTCAATGTTGCAGTGTATGTTGTGTTTTATGAATACCCTAAAAAGGGTGTGGCAGGTTGTCCTGACTATGGCTCCTCTGACTCTGGCTGTAACACAAAGCGTCCCTGTATGTCAGCGCCAGCGCCGGCCGCTCGTACATTTCACTTAGAGCCTCAAACTTGTCCCCCCAGTGGGATAGCCGGTCAGAGCTGAAGGCTGCTCCCTCCTCTTCCTCTGCTTTATCGTGGGAGATAGCAGAACCCAGCGAGCTGAGGCTACCGACCGGGGACCCGGCGCCCTCGATGCTCCAGACGTGATAGCTGTCCGGCGGGAACTCCTGACTGTCGTTGTCGGCCTCCCAGATGATGCGCGCCACGTAGCTCTTGAAGTCCATGGGGCAGAGGCCCACGGAGATAGCATGCGCATCATTACTATCATTAGTATAGCTAGCATTGCTAGCGTGGTGATGATGGCGGTGGTGGTGGTGGGGGATGTGGAGGTAGGGGGTCCCTGAGCTGCAGGCTGAGCCAGCGGGGTGCACCTCCTCCTGGGAGCCCTGGGAGGACTTGATGAGAGGGGCGGTGGTGCAGGATGAGGACTGGGACAGGCTGGAACACAGGGGCCTCTTCAGCTCTGTGATGTCATAGGCATTCTGGAGGGATGAAATGGCATCAAATTAAAAACATACGTATGAACAATAAGTAAATGATGCCATCTGGTGGTCAATTTAGAAATCAATCTCAATGAACAGCGACGTAGGTCATTTCGCTGTGCTGCAATGTCTGACCTGTGCGTGTGTGTGTGTGTGTGTGTGTGTGTGTACCTGGTCCTGCTCTCCTCCTCCCTCCTCGTTGTAGTTTAGGATGTTCTCTCTGATGTCCTCCCAGCTCTGGTGTTCTGCAGGGAGGTGGTACACGCCCCTCTTCTGGAACTTACTACGACTGCCCTTCTGGTTCCACACTGTCACAGCTACCAGCACAGCTACAGGACACAGAGAAAGGAAACAGTTCAGTCATTAGAGTGGATGGAAGAGATGGAGAGATAACACTACTGTACTCTACATGCATCTGAGTGTGGAAGGGAAAGAGATGAATCAAAACCTATCCTTTTCACGTTCACCTCTTGTCTTCTGTCGGTCATCTACCGTCCCTCAGGCAATCCTACACTCTCTTTTCCCCTCTCCCTTCATGCCATCTCTCTCAACTTCCCCTTACTCTCCCTGCAAGTCTAACCATCACTGATTTTTAGACATTCACCACTGTAGCTACTTCACCCTTTTCCTCATCTCGCTTGACATTTCTAGTTTTAGCACTCAGATGTTTATGTTCGCCTTCTCCACTTCTCATCCCCCTCTCCTTTCCCTGGCATGGGGCTATGATCTCGCTGCGTCGTGTATCAGGGCCGTCAGCGTTGACAGAGGGGTCCTCGGGGGCACTGCTAGTCTGACATCACAGAGCCGTACCCGTCAGAGGCTCATACAAACCTCGCTACCTGTCACGTGTCACTGTCATTGAACAGGCCCTCTAGTCTCTAGTCTATTTCCCCTGCTCTCCCTTCCACATACATCCAACTACACATCTATCTATATGGTGTTTATCAATGCTGCTAATGGACAGCATTATAATGGCTACTCTATTGATGTCTTTAAGCACGCTTAATGTTCCGTAAAAACAGCTCACTATACTGTAAAAGGTCATGTGAAGAGAGGGTTTTAGTCGCCCATATTTACCGAAGAAGACGAGCAGACACATGCTGATGACCAGGATGGAGCCCGGGCTGAGGGCAGCCATACGGTGGGCTTTCATCTGGCCCACCTCACAACGCTGACCTCTGAACCCCTCGGGGCAACGGCACTGCCAGCTGTCAGGGGTCAGGGCGTGGCAGGTGCCCCTGTTACGGCAGGCCGAGGGTCCACAGGGGGAGGGCACACAGCGGTGGTGGCCTGATGTCTCATCTGTCACCGTCACCTGGCCACCTGGACACCTGGGAGAGGGCGGAGAACAGGTTTGTTCTTTTAACTATGTCTGTGTGTCCTTAGCATGTGTCAGATTGTGTGTGTGTGTGTGTGAGATAGTGCTTGTATGTGTTTAAATGTGTGTGTAGTCAGCCTCACACACCTGCACTGGTGTTTCCTCCACAGGTCCACACAGTAGAGGGGGCTGCGGCAGGGCTTGGCACTGCAGGCGTCTGAGTGACAACCTGAAGTCACCCCCCTCCGCTCCAACACCGTGCTGAACTCGGTACTCTGACCATCCAGAAGGAGGGAGTGGTCGTTCAGCCTCACATCCCGCAGGCAGCCTGCGAAAGAGAAAGGGAGACTTAATGACAGAGCAATACTAATAGGATAAAAGATCATCAGAGATGATTGTTTTCTGTGATTGCTACTTCTAAGAAATGTATTTGCCTTGGTAAAGTAAAATATAGGGACAAAAGGGAAAGATTGTGTAAAAAATATGGAACAAAATGACAGAAAGATCAGCCACTCCTTGACATGGACCTGTGGCTTTTTGACCCAGCCAAAGATACACACACTGAGAGCTAGAAGGCAGACACAAGGAGAGAGGAGACCATTACAGTGGAGAGGAGGGGAGGAGTAGAGACAGGATGAGGTGACATGATGAGAAGAGAGGATGAAAGGAGGCAGGAAAACAGGAGAATAGATTGAGACAAAGAGGAGACAGAGGAGAAAGAAGAGAGAAACAGCAGAGAAAACATGGAAAGGACAGAAGAGGAGACTGTCTTACCCTGGAAGTCAGCAGATTGTCCCGGGGTGGGTCCATTCCCCAGCAGCACACTGGAGGGGTGCACCACAATCTCCCGCCTGTTCCCCATCCAGGCCCTGGCCTCCCGCGAGCCACCGCCCTGCTCCAGGCGCAGCGTGAAGAGGTTGTCATGACGATGCAAGCTGGCGAGGACCCACTGGCCCCCGTCGACCCGCTGGCTGGCCAGGCGAAGGGAGTGGGCACCGTCACCCAGGTTGGCACGCACCGACAGGTGGCTGTCTACGATCTGAGAGAGTGGAGAGAGGACGTCAGCAAATGTAGCCACTTTTCACTTTCCAATTGACTAAATTGGGTCCTGTGAGTGATGTGACAGCAGGGCGCTGACCTCCAGGATGATGTACTCGTTGGCACCGTGGGACGTCATGGAGAGCAGGGTGCCAGAGGAGGAGCGCGTGCGGAGCAGGAGCTGGATGTGTGTACGACGGGGGCTACCTCCCCCCCTCAGCTGGTAGCGTAGCATACTGTCCCTGGCGAAGGACCACTCTGGTAGAGCTACAGGGGAGAGAGGCGATATGGTTAATCATTTCTCACACACATTCACACACCAAAATACTGCTGTGAAGAAGAACCAGTCCACCAGCAAAGTCACCTACCTTTGTCACACTTGTGCCCGCTGTACCCGGGGTGACAGTCACAGCTGAAGGAGCCCCACTCGCCCAGGCAGGTCCCGTGGACGCCACAGGAGGGTCCACTTGCTGTCACACACACCCCGTCTGTCAGGCCACAGCCTGGGGAACTATCCAAGCTCTCCCCCGGAATTCCCAGGTCATATACCTCCAGAGAGAGATGTAGTGAATACATTATAGGTTAAATATCAGCTTAGAGAAACATAAAGAGAGCCCTCAGAGTCAGTTATCAACATTTGAGCTCAATGGATGCTGTTGCTGTCCTGTGATCCTCTCCTTTCCCACCCCATGTCAAATAGGGCTTTATATGGTCAACTTCTTGAGCCAAAATGGCTACTACTGTTGCTGTACATAATCAACTGTCTGATCCAAAATGGTCATCACTCATGCTGTCCTGCTGCGCTCCTCTCCCCTAATTATTCATGTCAAACAGGACTGTATATGGTCAACTGTCAACCATTTGAGCCAAAATGGCCACCACTTCAGTCCCATTTTCCCTCCCTTCAATATTTCCCAGCAGTGACGCAAAACCACACAAGCTAATCTGCTTTCAGGAATAGTTTATGGAGGAGATGTTCTTTTAATTGATGTCTTATTTGGACTTTGAAATCGTTTTTTTGTCCTCATTTCATAAGCTGTGCTCAAACGACCGTCTGTCCAACTCTCTCAGCCAGTGCCAACAGAAGACACACACAAAGAGGTTGACACGCACGCGGGCGCGTGCACACACACACACACACACACACACACACACACACACACGCTGCAGAGAGAAGTCGCAAAAGAGACAGAGAAGCTAACACTCTCCCAACTGGAAGACACATACACTGCCTCTCAAAACACTCTAGGAAAAACC
The DNA here is from genome assembly GCF_013265735.2 of Oncorhynchus mykiss. Lineage (NCBI taxonomy): Eukaryota > Metazoa > Chordata > Actinopteri > Salmoniformes > Salmonidae > Oncorhynchus > Oncorhynchus mykiss. The sequence goes on along the minus strand of NC_048566.1, from coordinate 30,740,077 downwards.
CACTCACATAAACAAATGAATAATGACAACCCCATAGAGTAAACAGACTTAAAGAAAGCATCTCTTCTTCCCAGGTATATTAATACAGCTGCCAGTCTCCGCCTCCTCTGAGCTCTGTTCATAAACCTGTCACTATCAGTCTGATGGATAGACAGCTCTGTCACTCTGATGGGGAGCATGAAAACACTGTGACAGTGAGGAAAGGATAGAACTACTAGAGAAGTTTGAAATAAAAGGTGGTGGAGGAAGAGGAGGAGGTGTGACTTTAATGCAGAGGGAGAGAAAGAAAGAACGAAGGAAAGAGAAAGCAAGGGAGGGGGTGGGGGGGAAGAGAGAGGTTAGGGTAGAGAGGTTACCTTGCTATCGACCACCAGGTTCCTGAGGCAGCCAGTGAAAGCTTTGTAGCGTCTGTGTGTGGAGGTCTCCTTCACCCCACCCAGCTGGAGAGGCTGGTTCACATTCAGGAACCTGGGAGATGGGGAGGAGAGGGAGAGAAGAGTAAGAAGAATAACAGTCAGTAACCAGGTTTCCATCCAACCTTTTTATGCAAGCAAAGACCATGTCGGATCAGAAATGTCATGACAGGCCTGACAGAAACATCATCTTTTTCGGGAAACTTTCCAAATGTCGACAAAACAAAATACGCTACGCTATCTTTTTGTGTTGGTAAAATTAATTATGCGAGAAATATCGAAATATTGATATAATAACCATTATATGGAAGTAAACTTGGAGTCACACGATGACATGTTGTGTAGTCCTCCCACTACGACTCGTCGGGAAAGCATGTCATTTATTAGGCTACAGATGAAATAGGATATGATGAACTTCACAGGGTGATTAAATCGCACATTGATGAGCTTGATGCTCCTTTCCAATAAATATTGAGGGTCTTATTCTGGTGACATGATAATCGATGCTTGGCGGCTGTTTAACAAATAAAAAGAATGTCTCTTTTGTCCATAATAATAACCTCATCGTGTCGGCTACATGTGCGCTCTAGTGAACATCTTTCAGATAGCGCTATTGGCTAGAGAGCACGTGCCAATACCAGAGTGGGCACACTCGCTACATAACCACAAAAAACGTTTTGCGAGAAAACCATCAGTATAGTTTAAAATACGATTGAAACCCATTTAACTTGTAATTTTGTATTTGGGAAAATTGGGGACATTTTGGGGAATTTGACCGCAAAAGGTATCTTTATGTGCAATACGTCATCACAGACTTTTATCTGCAACAGGTCAGTTTGATGGAAACATCTCTGGTGAGAAAATACACATCGTTTTTATTTAGCTGATTTTACAATATTCACATGAAAATCTGTCGCCAATTGGATGGGAACCCAGCTAGTGTTAGCTTGTGCATAACATGGTTTGTCTGTAGTGGTCTTCAGTGGTCTGTAGTAGTCTAGTGGTCTACAGTTGTCTCCTCTTACCTCAGGTTGCCAGGGGTCTCTCCAGAAGCCTTGCAGCCAGACTGATCTGTCTCCAGCACCTCCACCACTAGACCCTCCACCTCATTCACCACTGCCCCCGAACACTGGTCTAGGATCAGTTGAACTGCCTGGATTAAACACATCATATAGTACCACCGTCATGTTCACAGTCAGGTCCTAGCTCAGTTCATAATGTAAGCATCCCAATGAGGATTCCCCCATCGGCTATTCCCCAATCCCCAACCATTCCCTCCTCCAACTCCTCTGGGAATATGCCTGGACCTTTCCGTCACTGACGATGTCCAGGCGGTGCCATCGGCGGTCCGTGACGGTGGATCTCGCTGGGAGCTGCAACGTCAGTGATCCCGATCCATGGCTGATGCTGAGGGTCGGAACGCCATTCCTCAATTCTGGAAGAGAGACAGGAAACAGGGATGAGGAGACATAATCACTTCGAAGCTTGAGATCACATAACAGTGGAAACACATTCTGACTCTGCATCAATCAATCTAGTCATTTTCACAAACATATTCTTGGAAACAAGCCAATCGAGCCACCAAGCGCTTGAAACTGGCTGACTCACCAATATACAGAGTTACATTGATAAGCCACCTTAATGTTGGAACAACAGTATGTGTGTGAAAGTGTGTATGACTACATGGTGTGTGACCTGACCAACCTCTGTGTTCTACACTGCTACTCAGTTGAGCAGAACCAGTGAAAAATGCTTCACCGCAATCAATTCAGCAGCCATGTTCGATTTGCTATCCCCAGAGCGGGGGAACTTGGAGCAGGCTCGATAATTACATAAATTAATGCGACTGGGCTACCAAACAGATTATGTAAGGCCTTTCTAAAGGCCAAACTGGACTAATCTTTTAAGGACATATAGGACCTCTGGGATGTGACATTAGGATTAGGGGGGACATGACTTGACATTAAAGCCATATGGCTTATAGGGACCTGAATATGACGCAGGCTTATGAGGATATGAGTGTCACCTCCACTAGAGGTTTGATCAAGAGTGCTGGTTGCCAGTCGATCCCCATATTGCTTTACCTATCCATATCCAGACACATTGAAAGTAGGAAGTAGGAGTAAGTGGGATGGACTATGGTGTGGTTGTTTCTGTTCAGGGCCTACAAGTAGGCTGTCTGTTCTTACCCAGAGCGATGTAGTCCTCCTGCTCTCCGGCCTGGGCGGGGCCTAGAGGGCCGTTGTAGAGCAGCAGCCCATTGGCTGACTCGGTTATGAACTCCAATGAGATGTGGCTTTGAAAGCAAGGCCTGATGGGAGGGAACCAGGCATAACCCTGGCCGCCGAAGGAGTGCTTGGTCTGCTGACACTCAGGCCCGTCAAACATGGGTGGACACTTGCACCTGAACGGCAGGGGAGAAACATTGTGAATGTGTTATTTCTAACAGCTAATGCTAACTAGTGAGAGCTCGGCCGTCATACCTGTATCCCAGCTCGCTGTCCTGACAGGTGCCTCCGTTGAGGCAGGGGTTGCGGGGGTAAGAGGAGCAGGCCTGGTGCAGGCTCTCTCTGGCCCTGCAGCCGCAGCGTGCCTCAGAGGAGGCGGAGACAGACACCAGGGAGGTGTTCCCGGAGCTGAGGGCGGTGGGGGTGAGGCTGAAGGTGACGTCGCTGCTGCAGCCGCCCGACTGACTGCAGTCTGTGTAGGGACACTCGTCTATACCCACCTGGGAGATAGACACACCCAGTGCTGCTTCCAACTGAGAGAGGAGGGGGGAGAGAAAGAGAGAGTCAGTCTACTGCCTGTCAGTGAAATCAAATTGGTTTGAATCAGTCTTCATATCAGTCTTTCATAGTCTTCATTTACAGTCAGGTGATGTCTCTGGATGAATTTGTTCTGACTCAATCTGTCTCCAATGGCTTAAAGGCAACTCACCAGTTCCATTCAACCTTAACAGGCAGCAGTAAAACTGTCAGTGACACACATCCAGTATATAAACAACTGCTTCTGGGCAGCGCAACACCCACTACAAAACAGCTTAGGATTTATGGACGAGTGAGTACTTTATAAAGACTCAGACGTTCTCTCCTGTCATCCCTCTTTTTCTCTCCATTCATCCATCCCTCTCTCCCTTTCTGTTCCCCCGGCACAAGCTTGGGTCACCAGATGCTATCTCATGCCTTAAATGGACATGAAAAATGTACACACACTTGAGTAGTGTGCCGCTGTGCGTGTGTGATTAAGTGTGTGTGAGAGTTTAAATGTGTGTGTGTGTGTGATGAAATATGTATGTTGTTGAGCATGGTGTCAGTGTGTCAGTGTGTGTGTGTGTGTGTGTGTGTGTGTGTGTGTGTGTGTGTGTGTGTTTAAGTGTGTGTGAGATTTTAAATATGAGTTTCTTTTTAGTAGTGCATCACTGTGTGTGAGATAGTGTGAATGATTGTAACGTTGTCTAGTGTGAAGCTTTATGCGTATTCAGACTCTTATATGAGACACTTAGTGTGTATCCCATCTTCACCTTAGCTTTATGCGTATTCAGACTCTTATATGAGACACTTAGTGTGTATCCCATCTTCACCTTAGCTTTATACGTATTCAGACTCTTATATGAGACACTTAGTGTGTATCCCATCTTCACCTTAGCTTTATGCGTATTCAGACTCTTATATGAGACACTAAGTGTGTATCCCATCTTCACCTTAGCTTTATGCGTATTCAGACTCTTATATGAGACACTTAGTGTGTATCCCATATTCACCTTAGCTTTATGTGCCATCACATTGCCGTGGAGTTTCTCGGCCTTGTAGTACGGCGAACCGTGGGCGGCGAACCACACGCTGACCTCGCGCTCACCCTGGCGGTTGCCATTGGCGACAGAGAAGATGTGGACGTTGTCCCGGTTGGTCTGGAGAAGCTCGGAGAGGAGACGACCCAGGCGGGAGAAAGAACTCTCCTGACCCGGTGCACTACTGAAGAACTGTTCCACTGTGATGTCTGCACAACAGGATGGGGGGGTTGAACGGTCAGTACACTCAGTTCACCATTTTGTAGTTCAACACACTACAAAGTGGAATGCCCCTTGCAAAGCACTCCCCTGCCCAATGTTTTACAGGTAACGATTGTACAGATCAGTCAGATGTTTGTAAATGCTCAGCTGGGGCCTGGGGGTGATGTGAACCACGACCTTAGGGAACTATTAGATACAAGAAGGCCTGCCACACAGCACTCAAGCGTGTATGTCATCACACATGGAAACATTATGACAGCATTAGCTCCTTATGGTCTGTGGTCAGTGACCAAGATAAAGAGTGAAAAGTGACGATATTGGCTGATAAACTAGGTGGCAAAACTCACTGGACAGGCGCAAAGAGCCAGCGTTCTGGACCGCCTCCTCATCCAGCTCCATGACAACGACCTCCGCAGTGGAGGTCACGTCGGGCCAGGTCTTGTCGGAGACACGCACCTCGAGGCTGTAGGAACCCACCGGTACAGGGGCCCCCTCTCTGATAATCAACTGGCCTGAGTTGTGGTTCAGACTGAACAACCCGCTGAGAGAGGGAGGAGGGAGGAGGAGATGGAGGGAGAGAGCAAGATAGAGGGAGAGAGAAATGGAAGAAGATTGAGAGAAAAGGGGGGTAGGGGGCATAGAAGTAAAAGAGAGGGAAGGGGGAGAACAGAGAGTAAGAGAGATCAGCAGTAAGTCCCCCCGGTGTTCATCCATGCAGGACTATCCCTGGCCTCCCTCCATGCTCACCATCGCATATTAAAACACTGAACTGTCCAGGGAGACAGCCACATGCATTATAGATGGGTTCACTATCAGTATCAATGCAACCCCCTCTACCCTACCTCTCCTGCACTCTACCAACACCCCTCCCTCCTCCCACCTAGCCCCCTGTTAACTCTATTACCCTATTCCCTGAATACCCAGTTCAGTGTTCACTCTATCAAAAACCTATTCCCCCTGAACCTGCTCCCACAGCCTCTTGGGTTCCTTCTATGTCTCTCTGTCTACTCCCCATAGACACATTCTCACTACACTAACCCCACCAGCCCTGCCTAAGCCCCATGTTAATACTGCAGAACTTTCTATCCTATCCTGCTCCTAAAGTCTACTTCTCACTTCTGTAACTTTTCTTACTCACATGTCATTGTTCCCTCTATTACAGTGACTCTTCTCCTTCCCAGCTATCTACTCATATCTTCAATCCCCTTCCATCTATCATCCCTCTATTTACTTGGCCCCTGTCCACTCTGGTCCTTATCACTGGCTCAGATCATGACAAGGGAATGATGATGGTTCTGCTGTGACTATCTCCATCTACCTCACTCGCTCCACACCTCTCAAGTTAGAGGTCAATGCCAAGGAGTTAATCTGATGTCTTTCAAAATGTCTCTGTTTTTGAAGCTTCCGTCTCTACTGAAAATGGGAGGGGGGGGGGGGGGCAGTACAGAAAGAAGCAGTACAGTATGTCAGTTCTGTTCTATAGAGCCTTTGTACAACTGGAGCAACAAACAAATGTTTGCAGATACACCTAGCTTTACCACATGACCACGTTATTGTTTTAGCATCACATCATTTGATGGCACACCAAGGTAAGTACCCTCACACACTGGCCCGCGATCAAAAGAGATTTGAAAAGGTGCCATAGCTCTCTCTTACGTAACAGTAAAAGCTGGTTATGCATGGCCCGTGACCTTCAGAAGTCAGGTCAAATTAGGTAATTATCTGAGCCATAAGAAAATTAAACCGGCTGGCCCAATCGAAGAGGTGCTGAGCTGTGGGGAGATGTGTGTTATGTCATCCCTCCCCGGGACATCATGTTAATGTAATACATTAATGAATCCCTGTTTGCAGAGCTAGCCGGGGCAAACATGCAACACAGCACTTTGGAGACAGAAAACAAATAGGCTTCAAATCATCATCTACACGGATGGATGGTAGGTATAATGAAATGATCCATATAGTTTGGTCCTTCGAGACGCATTGGGATCTGCTGACTGGGGATTCAACATGGTAATGGCTCTTTCTTGCTCACTTTCTCTCTCTGTTGTTCCTTGTCATCTTTTTGTGTGCTTACTAGCTCTTCCGATTACAGGTGTCTCATTAGAGGGAGAGGTGCCAGCAGCGTAATCAGCTTCTTTTCAGTGCACACCAAACATTGCGCACCCATCAAACAAAACCAGAGCGTCGTTCCTCGCTTCACTGGGAATTTTCAATACAATTCTTTATGAAGTATTAATAATGGTGCTCCTGACAATTCATCTCTCCCTTTCCCTCTCCATTTCCCTCTCGCTTTCCCGCTCTCTCTTCCAATCTATTTCTACTTTCTCTGTTTCTCTTAAACGGCCTGTTTCTCCTTCCCCTAAAATGTATCTTTCTCTCCTTTTACATTCTGTCTCTCTCTCTCTCTCTTTCAATCCCACACTTTCCTCCCCTCTTATTGTACACTCTTTTGTCTTATTCTTTTTTCCTCTCTCTTAAGTGGCCGGGCTTCATTCCAACTTTAGTGAGGAGATCAAAGTACCTGGGGGGTTTGCCTTGGAATCTGTAAACCTTTTCGCTCCAGTCGTCAAGGTCAGGGGATTGAACCTGTCCAAGCACTGTTGTGGGGAGAACACCTACGGGGGGAAACTCAGAATTAGGTGCGGGAAGACAACCCTTCCCTGTGGTACACCTAAAGCTCTCAGAGTGAGGGAGAAAAAGAAAGAAAGGGAGAAGAGGAGGAGGGGAGGAAGAGGGGCGGAGGAGGGAAGATAAGTTGGAGAGCGTCGCCTCGTTGGCACATATGGACACGGTTTTGAAAACACAGCAGGGGAAGTGCACACATTAGCATGTTAGCTCCCGTTTTCCCTCCAAAAAGCTAAATGGAGTGCTGTAATCCCCTTAGGCGTGAAATAAAATAAAACATGTAATGGCTCCTGTTTATATGCCTATCAAACCTGGGACTTAAGCTTAAGTAAATTGTTTGCTTCATGGCATGTTTGAAGATACATGATGAATTCTTATTAGAAGGTTAATGTACTTTCATCTGGCAAAACCCATACAGAGAATCTACTAAAAATACATGACAGAAAAGCAGAGTTTTTCCAGCAGTTACAGCAAGCTGACAGATGGCATGAAATACTAAATAAGTGATGTTGGGCTTCAAGAGTCCGTAAGCATTCAACTGTGACAAGTAGTGTTGTAACAACATCAGCAGACCACTGGAGAAACATACCATGGTAGCTGTACACGAAGAAGTCGGTGTGGCCCGGAGAGTGGGGGTGGTCATTCCTGTCGCCGATGACAACCGTCAATGTGTTGGTTGAGCTCATTGGGGGAGACCCGCTGTCAATCATGAGAATGGGAAGGCGGTACTCCTTCTGGCGTTCACGGTCAAAGGTTCGCAGGGTACTCAGTGCAGCGCTACCGTTGCGCAGGTCAGTCAGGTTGAAGCTGGTAGCATCGGAGGTTAACATCAGGAGACAGATGGAAAACGGTCCACCATTGGGTGAGGAGTCGCGGTCGGCTGCATGGAGAAGCAGGGATGTATCGTTTATTCTCACCGCCTGGGGGGCAGCCATGTTTTCCCACACAATGGGCTTGTAGGGCACCTCAAACTCTGGCCCGTTGTCATTGACGTCCAGTACGGTAACCATAACGATGGCGGTGCCGGTGAGTGGCGGGCTGCCCGTGTCGGTGGCCAGGACCATGAGTCTGTGCTGGGATACCATTTCCCGGTCCAGAGAGTCAGCCACTACCACCCAGCCTGACTGGTCCACCAGGAACTGCCCGTAGGGGTCAGACTCTTTGGCAATGCTGTAGGAGAAGCGGCCATTTAGTCCTGAGTCCAGATCGGCAGCGGTGACTTGAGCCACAATGGTGCCAACAGACACGTCCTCAGACATGGCAGGAGCCTCATAGAACTGTGGGAAGAAGACGGGTGCGTGGTCGTTGGAATCCTCCACCTGAACCAGGCAGTATGCCAGGCTGAAGAAGTCTGCGTCTTCCGCCTTCACAGTCAAGTTGAACGTTCTCTCGTGGGGCTTTTCAAAGTCCATCTTCTTCTTCAGCCGCACCACACCACGCCGGTTCGCCTTGTCCGTCTCCACAAAGAACTTCCTGTCCTCGTCGCCTCCGACGATGCTGAAAGTGACCACTGCGTTCTCACCCTGGTCGCCATCGCTGGCGGAAACCGCCAGAACCTCGCTGTTCACCTCTAGGTCCTCCGCCACCTATTAATATTGATAACAAATGACATTAAAATATTGATAACAAAATACTCAAACATATTACAGTGCAACAGTATTGGGGTGAACAGGTGTGTTTTGAGCAGGTGAACAAACCTGGGCATTGTAGACCCTCTGGGTGAAGACTGGTGGATGGTCATTCACATCTGATACCATGATGGTAGCCGTTCCAGTCCCAGACAAGCCCCCACCATCCCTGGCCTCAACCACAACCAGATAGCGGTCCTCCGCCTCACGGTCCAGAGACCGTAGAACTGTACTGATGGTTCCAGTTGAAGGGTTGATGGAGAACAGATTGAGGTTGATCTCGTTGCGAACGTTTTGTACGATGCGGTAGGTCAGTATGGCGTTCTTCCCGGCCTTGGGGTCATCTAAATCCGTGGCCCTTATCTCCATCACTGAGGTGTCGGCGGGAGAGTTCTCAGGCACGTGGCCAACAAAGCAGCCTGAAGAGTCCGGCGCCGGACATGGGAAGACTGGTGCGTTGTCGTTGATGTCATGAACTTCCAAAAGGACGTCAGCAAAGCCAGTGAGTCCCGCCCCTCCCTCATCGGTGGCCAGAACCAGGAAACGCCAGGCCGGGCGCTCCTCACGGTCCAGACGGCGTTGGGCATAGATGCGACCCGTACTCTCATCGATGGTGAACTCACTGCCGGCTCCCTGGCCGTGGAGTGAGTAGCGCAGGGCGCTCTGGTCTGCCTCCTGGTCTGGGTCGGTGGCTGAAACCTACAAACAGGAAACCCCCAAAAACCTAGCATTAGACAGTAGGGCCGGATAGAATCTGCTATGAATTTTTCTTTTCAATTTCTTTTTTTAACCATTTCTGTTGATTTACGGATATTCTGCCTCTTCAGATTCCATCTGGCCCCAAAAATAGGACATGAAAAGAGAATTGATTGCAGTAGCCAATATACAGTCTGTTGCCTTGCAACAAAAATAAGACCATTTTCCTGGTTTTCCTCTATGGATAATTAGCCTGCCTTCATGTTATCTCTGTGTGAAGGACAAGCTCAGACACTTCCCCCCACATCTATCACCAGAACGCACAATGCAATTAAAAGTTAATAGATGCCAGCAAAAGAAGAAATACACTTTTTTATTTCTCTCTTCCCCTCTCACCGGAGGGTTTGTTTACAAAAGCCTTTGAAGTTTACATTTTTTTCTCTCCATTTCCTGACAATGCAATGAGAAGACAATATCGAGACACGGTGCGGCGTACGACAGCCAAGGCCAGGTAAATACTCATTTCAAATTGGATTTCCAATCTTTTTTCTTTCGGCAGGATTGTATTCATATACAGAGCGAAGGAACTTCGGGGAAGGGATGGCTGCCTGCCACACACTGGAAACTATTAAGTGCATTAGAGGGGAACCGAGTGCACATCAAATCAATTCCACCTCCAGGAAAGCAGCCCTGGGTTGAATACTGTGACACATGCCTCTCTCTCTACGATTACTTCCATGGCCTCATGAATCGTACTCCTTTTTAATCTGATTTACCTTGGCGACGTGCACAAACAGTTTTACTGGGAATAGGTGTGACGAAACTAGGCTGGGTACACAATGAAAGCCTAAGAAAAAGCAGGAGGCTCCACAACTATTTATCGTGGGCAAACTGTGGGTGCTCATGTTGAGTACTATTAGGTATCAACACTTTAGGATAGGAGTATAACATTGGAGCCTATTTGATTTCACACAATGCCCACATGTGCTATGAGTTACCGTATATATTATGCTACTTGAGAGGTGAAGCCAAAGCCACATTTCCATCAATGGGTGGACAATGTCACTGCATTCACTTCCATTCTATTAAATGTTTTTATACTGCATGTATAAAACAGAACTTCCTCACAGCAAGTTTAGCTTTATCAAAAAAGGCTTTCAAATATCAGTTGTCCTACCCTGCTATTGTCGTTGTTACAAAGGGACTATGTATGAATGGCCTCTGACCTCCAGCTAAAGACAGGAGGCTCTGTAAGTTAATGAAACAACCTAATGGTGTAATGCACTGTTTATGTGGCTGTTATAAGAGGCAAACCAGTACGTAGGGACTAGAGCAGGGATCATCAACTAGATTCAGACGCGGGACGATTTTCTTCTTGAGTGGATGGTCGGGGGCCGGTACATAATTACAAATCATTTTTAGACCGTAAATTGACCGAAGAAGCCCAAACAGATACACTTTTTGACCAAAACATAATAATTTCAAACCTTGCTTACATTTGTATACGGGTGTATCTCTAGTATGTGTCGGAATACTTGCGAACAGAGTTCCAAAATTAAAATCACTTGGAGCTGATTTCCTGGTGTTGAAAATAAAGTATAAAAAAATAGTTTTGCTCAGAAAACCTGGGGAACCAAATAAAACCACCTGTGGACCAAATTCGGCCCATGCGCCGCCAGTTGGGGAACCATGGCCTATAGTATGTATGACATCTGACCTCCAGCACGAAGACGGGCAGCTCAGTCAGCTCCTCTGTGACAGCGGCGTGGTACTCTGTCTGGCCGAAGACGGGCGCCTCATCGTTGCGGTTCACCACATGGACCACCACTAGGCTCTCATTCTCCCATTTCCCGTCGGAGGCCACCAGTCTCAGCTCGTAGCGTTGCTCCATCTCGTAGTCTAAATGCTGGGCCACAAAGATGGTGCCCACCTCTGGCTCCACGTCAAAGGTGCCCATGGTGTTGCCAGAGGTGATCTGGTAGCGGAGCTTGGCGTTGGCACCTGGACAAGGAGATATGGCTGTTTCAAGGTTGCTTTTATTGGTTAGATAAGGTAGAACTAGTAGTCCATGATAGAGGAGGAGAAAGGAGGACATAGTTACAGGCAGTATGCTGTGGTATGTGTGTGCTCACTCTCACACACAAGCCTACAGGCTGACAATCTGCACATGTACAAACACGTGCCGCACAAAAACAAAAAGACTACCTCACACTTCCAACAGCCCTCAACACAAAAGAACAACCCCCACAATACCCTCTCTGAGTCACACAGTGCCATCCGGCTATCAAATATTTCGGAGGAAAACATCAGTTTCTCTCACAGTGGGCCTCATTAGACAGAATACAGAAGGCAGTGAGGGCTGGTCTCACCCACCCCCACCTCAACTTTGTCTCAGGCACCACCGGTTCTCCTACCCCCTTCATGTCCTCAGTGTGTTCAGTTAAAAATACACAGGTGCACCCAACAAATGTACATAGAGTACCAGTCAAAAGTTTGGACTACCTACTCATTCAAGGGTTTTTCTTTATTTTTACTATTTTCTACATTGTAGAATAATAGTGAATACCTCAAAACTATGAAATAACAAATATGGAATCATGTAGTAACCAAAAAAGTGTTAAACAAATCAAAATATATTTTAGATTTTAGATTCTTCTTGATAACAGCTTTGCACACTCTTGGAATTCTCTCAACAAGCTTCACCTGGAATGCTTTTTCTCCTTGAAGGAGTTCCCACATATGCTGAGCACTTGTTGGCTGTATTTCCTTCACTCTGCGGTGTAACTCATCCCAAACCATCTCAATTGGGTTGAGGTCATGTGATTGTGGAGGCCAGCTCATCTGATGCAGCACTCCATCACTCTCCTTCTTGGTCAAATAGCCCTTACACAGCCTGGAGGTGTGTTGTGTCATTGACCTGCTGAAAAACAAGTGATAGTCCCACTAACCCACTATCCGCAAACCAGATGGGATGGTGTATCACTGTAGAATGCTGTGGTAACCATGCTGTTTAAGAGTGCTTTGAATTGTAAATAAATCACAGACAGTGTCACCAGCAAATCACCCCCACACCATCACCCCTCCTCCTCCATGCTTCATGGTGGGAACGACACGTGCGGAGATCATCAGTACACCTACACTACGTCAGACCAAAGGACAGATTTCAACCAGTTTAATGTCCATTGCTCGTGTTTCTGGGCCCAAACAAGTCTCTTCTTCTTTAGTAGTTGTTTCTTTGCAAGCATGAAAGCCTGATTCACGCAGTCTCCTCTGAACAGTTGATGTTGAGATGTGTCTGTTACTTGAACTCTGTGAAGCATTTATTTGGGCTGCAATCTGAGGTGCAGTTATTCTAATGAATGTATCCTCTGCAGCAGAGGTAACTCTGGGTCTTCCTTTCCTGTGGCGGTCCTCATGAGACACAGTTTCATCATCGCACTTCATGGTGTTTGTCACTGCACTTGAAGAAACTTTAAAAGTTCTTGAAATTTTCCAGATTGACTGACCTTCCTGTCTTAAAGTAATGATGGACTGTCATTTCTCTTTGCTTATTTGAGCTGGACTTGGTCTTTTACCAAATAGGGCTATCTTCTGTATACCACCCCTACCTTGTCACAACACAAATGATTGGCTCAAATGCATTAAGAAAGAAAGTCGACAAAATAACTTTTAACAAGGCACACCTGTTAATTGAAATGCATTCCAGGTGACTACCTCATGAAGCTGGTTGAGAGAATGCCAAGAGTGTGCAAAGCTGTCATCAAGGCAAAGGGGGGCTGCTTTGAAGAATCTCAAATCTCAAATATATTTGCTTAACACTTTTTTGGTTACTACACAATTCCATATGTGTTATTATCATAGTTTTGATATCTTCACTATTATTTTACTACGCAGAAAATAGTAAAAATAAAGAAAAATCCTTGAATGAGTAGGTGTGTCCAAACTTTTGACTTGTACAGCACATATTTGTGAATACTCTCACACATGCATGCACACATCTTTCTAATTTCTAATTTCTCCCTTTTATCCTCCCCTGTTATCTTATCTCCTCTCCTCTTCACTCTCTCATTCCTCCTTTCTAACCTCATCCACTCTACCACTGTCAACCCTAATCAGATACCCCATCAGAAGCGGAGAGGAGAGGGCTAGGTCGGGATGGCGTTCCCGGTCTGGGAAATGGGAATAATGAGATGGGATCAAAGGAGTCTGAATCCTGACTGCTGGTGTCTGTCGTGTTAGAGTGCTGGGTGCTCCATTGTGGAGCTCCACAGTGGGACCTTCATACTAGTCCTTATAAAGCTATGTAAGAGCTGAATAAGGACGTGGTTGAGGTTCTACAGTAGTGAGTCTGATGAGTAGAGATGTATGAAAAGGACTGTCAAGAACGCAGATGTGCACAAGGCTGGATGACTTACACTAAACATGACACATTCCATTCCATAAACAATCTCCATTTCATATTGTACTAGTTCCTGCACCAGCTTCCCACCCCCACGCTCAAACATATGCGCATAAACACAAACACAAAATGTTTCTCTCTCTCCGTCTCTCTCTCTTTCTCTCTCTCACAGACACACACATACCCACACTCCCTGTCTGTCTGCATCTGGCTCGGGCCCTGTTTACCAGCACGGAGGAGATTTTAGGAGACAAACACCATCTGTGTGAGACATGTCGGGCCTTCATTACGACATGTCATGCTCCTATCGGGAGTGTGTGTGTGTGTGTGTGGAGGGGGCTTAAGTGCGCTGGCCGTCAAAGCTTCTGAGCACGATCTGCCGTGACACTCGCCAAGAGGGTGTGTGTGTGTCTGTGTGTTGAGTGAGTGAGTAAGTGTGTGAGTGTGTGTTGGGTGGCGGGGAGTAGCTCCTGTACTTTTGCCTCTGGCCGCCTCCCTAATGATCGGTCTGGCCATATGGTTAACCCCCCCTCCCTTAAGTAACACTGGTGAGGGGGACAACTGTGCACATCAGGGGGGTGGAGGGGGGCTCAAGGGTTAAGTGATTTCATCCTAAGCAAAGCAGGAGCTCCACTGAAGGCCCCAAAACTCTGATTAAGGTCACTAGCATATCCCCCCCACACCATGTATTGGACCCCATCCACTACCCCAATCTGCTTACCATTAAGCTAGACAACCTATATCTGTTTACTGACAAACCTTCAGCTCAACTCTACTCCAATGTCAACCTCAGCAAAAAAAACTTGATCTTGTTAAAGCCCATCCAAAAGTTCTTCATTCGGCACATTTTCCACTTGGGGATAGAAACCCGATCCTAAAAGGATGTCTGTCTGCAACAAAAGACGCTGAAACTAATCAGCTTTGGGGGGAGCGTTTAACAGGGGCCCTTCTATTCCCCAC